>NC_092129.1:60417303-61027813 GCF_043159975.1 Macaca nemestrina | reverse complement strand
TGCCAATTCCACAGGGAGTGTCTTAGCCAAAGGCTTCTTGAGGGGAAAGCTGTAACTCTGTGAGAGGATTTCACAGAACACAATGAAGTTTCTCAGCAAGATTCTTTCTCTTTGTTATCGGAGGATATTTCCTTTGGCCCTATAGTCTTCAAAGGGATCCGAAATATCTGTTCTCAGATTCCACAGAAATAAGGCTAGCAAAGAGATCCACGAAATACAGGTGTAACTCTGTGAGGTGAATTAACACAACACTAAGCAGTTTCTCAGAAAGCTTCTTTCCAGATTTCATTTGAGGATATTTCCTTTTTCACCATAGCCCTCTAGGGGCTTCCAAATATCACTTTGCCAATTCCACAAGAACTGTCTTAGCGAAAGGCTTCCTGAGGGGAAACCTGTAACTCTGTGAGATGATTTCACAGAACACAAAGAAGTTTCTCAGAAAGCTTCTTTCTCTTTGTTATCGGAGGATATTTCCTTTGGCCCTATAGACTTTAAAGGGATCCGAAATATCTGTTCTCAGATTCCACAGAAATAAGGCTAGCTAAGAGATCCACGAAATACAGATGTAACTCTGTGAGATGAATTAACAGAACACTAAGCAGTTTCTCAGAAAGCTTCTTTCCAGATTTAATCTGAGGATATTTCCTTTTTCACCATAGTCCTCTATGGGCTTCCAAATATCTCTTTGCCAATTCCACAGGGAGTGTCTTAGCCAACGGCTTCTTGAGGGGAAAGCTGTAACTCTGTGAGATGATTTCACAGAACACAAAGAATTTTCTCAGCAAGATTTTTCTCTTTGTTATCGGAGGATATTTCCTTTGGCCCTATAGTCTTCAAAGGGATCCGAAATATCTGTTCTCAGATTCCACAGAAATAAGGCTAGCAAAGAGATCCACGAAATACAGGTGTAATCTGTGAGGTGAATTAACACAACATTAGGCAGTTTCTCAGAAAGCTTCTTTCCAGATTTCATTTGAGGATATTTCATTTTTCACCATAGCCCTCTAGGGGCTTCCAAATATCACTTTGTCAATTCCACAAGAACTCTCTTAGCGAAAGGCTTCTTGAGGGGAAACCTGTAACTCTGTGAGATGATTTCACAGAACACAAAGAAGTTTCTCTGAAAGCTTCTTTCTCTTTGTTATCGGAGGATATTTCCTTTGGCCCTATAGACTTTAAAGGGATCCGAAATATCTGTTCTCAGATTACACAGAAATAAGGCTAGCAAAGAGACCCACGAAATATAGATGTAACTCTGTGAGATGAATTAACAGAACACTAAGCAGTTTCTCAGAAAGCTTCTTTCCAGATTTCATCTGAAGATATTTCCTTTTTCACCATAGCCCTCTATGGGCTTCCAAATATCACTTTGCCAATTCCACAAGAACTGTCTTAGCGAAAATCTTCTTGAGGGGAAACCTGTAACTCTGTGAGATTATTTCACAGAACACAAAGAAGTTTCTCAGAAAGCTTCTTTCTCTTTGTTATCGCAGGATATTTCTTTTGGCCCTATAGACTTTAAAGGGATCAGAAATATCTGCTCTCAGATTCCACAGAAACAAGGCTAGCAAAGAGATCCACGAAATATAGATGTAACACTGTGAGATGAATTAACAAAACACTAAGCAGTATCTCAGAAAGCTTCTTTCCAGATTTCATCTGAGGATATTTCCTTTTTCACCATAGCCCTCTATGGGCTACCAAATATCTCTTTGCCAATTCCACAACAAGTGTATTAGCGAAAGGCTTCTTGAGACGAAAGCTGTAACTCTGTGAGATGATTTCTCAGAACACAAAGAAGTTTCTCAGAAAGCTTCTTTCTCTTTGTTATCGGAGGATATTTCCTTTGGCCGTATAGCCTTCAAAGGGTTCCGAAATATCTGTTCTCAGATTCCACAGAAATAAGGCTAGGAAAGAGATCCACGAAATACAGATGTAACTGTGTGAGGTGAATTAACAGAACACTAAGCAGTTTCTCAGAAAGCTTCTTTCCAGATTTCATCTGAGGATATTTCCTTTTTCACCATAGCCCTCTATGGGCTTCCAAATATCACTTTGCCAATTCCACAAGAACTGTCTTTGCGAAAGGCTTCTGGAGTGGAAACGTGTAACTCTGTGAGATGATTTCACAGAACACAAAGAAGTTTCTCAGAAAGCTTCTTTCTCTTTGTTATCGGAGGAAATTTCCTTTGGCCCTATAGTCTTCAAAGGAATCCGCAATATCTGTTCTCAGATTCCACAGAAATAAGGCTAGCGAAGTGATCCACGAAATACAGATGTAACTCTGTGAGATGAATTAACAGAACACTAAGCAGGTTTTCAGAAAGCTTCTTTCCAGATTTCATCTGAGGATATTTGTTTTTCACCATAGCCCTCTATGGGCTTCCAAATATCTCTTTGCCAATTCCACAGGAAGTTTCTTAGCGAAAGGCTTCTTGAGGGGAAAGCTGTAACTCTATGAGATGATTTCACAGAACACAAAGAAGTTTCTCAGAAAGTTTCTTTCTCTTTGTTATCGGAGGATATTTCCTTTGGCCCTATAGACTTTAAAGGGATCCGAAATATCTGTCCTCAGATTCCACAGAAATAAGGCTAGCAAAGAGATCCACGAAATATAGATGTAACGCTGTGAGATGATTTAACAGAACACTAAGCAATTTCTCAGAAAGCTTCTTTGCACATTTCATCTGAGGATATTTCCTTTTTCACCATAGCCCTCTATGGGCTTCCAAATATCACTCTGCCAATTCCACAAGAACTGTCTTAGCGAAAGGCTTCTTGAGGGTAAAGCTGTAAATCTGTGACATGATTTCACAGAACACAAGGAAGTTTTTCAGAAAGATTCTTTCTCTTTGTTATCGGAGGATATTTCCTTTGTCCCTCTAGTCTTCAAAGGGATCCGAAATATCTGTTCTCAGATTCCACAGAAATAAGGCTATCAAAGAGATCCACGAAATACAGATGTAACTCTGTGAGATGAATTAACAGAACACTAAGCAGTTTCTCAGAAAGCTTCTTTCCAGATTTCATCTGAGGATATTTCCTTTTTCACCATAGCCCTCTATGGGCTTCCAAATATCACTTTGCCAGTTCCACGAGAACTGTCTTAGCGAAAGGCTTCTTGAGGGCAAAGCTGTAACTCTGTGAGATGATTTCACAGAACACAAAGAAGTTTCTCAGAAAGCTTCTTTCTCTTTGTTATCGGAGGAAATTTCCTTTGGCCCTATAGTCTTTAAAGGGATCCGAAATATCTGTTCTCAGATTCCACAGAAATAAGTCTAGCAAAGAGATCCACGAAATACAGATGTAACTCTGTGAGATGAATTAACAGAACACTAAGCAGTTTCTCAGAAAGCTTCTTTCCAGATTTCATCTGAGGATATTTCCTTTTTCACCATAGCCCTCTATGGGCTTTCAAATATCTCTTTGCCAATTCCACAGGGAGTGTCTTAGCCAAAGGCTTCTTGAGGGGAAAGCTGTAACTCTGTGAGAGGATTTCACAGAACACAAAGAGTTTCTCAGCAAGATTCTTTCTCTTTGTTATCGGAGGATATTTCCTTTGGCCCCATAGTCTTCAAAGGGATCCGAAATATCTGTTCTCAGATTCCACAGAAATAAGGCTAGCAAAGAGATCCACGAAATACAGGTGTAACTCTGTGAGGTGAATTAACACAACACTAAGCAGTTTCTCAGAAAGCTTTCTTTCCAGATTTCATTTGAGGATATTTTCTTTTTCACCATAGCCCTCTAGGGGCTTCCAAATATCACTTTGCCAATTCCACGAGAACTGTCTTAGCGAAAGGCTTCTTGAGGCGAAAGCTGTAACTCTGTGAGATGATTTCACAGAACACAAAGAATTTTCTCAGAAAGCTTCTTTCTCTTTGTTATCGGAGGATATTTCCTTTGGCCCTATAGACTTTAAAGGGATCCGAAATATCTGTTCTCAGATTCCACAGAAATAAGGCCAGCTAAGAGATCCACGAAATATAGATTTAACTCTGTGAGATGAATTAACAGAACACTAAGCAGTTTCTTAGAAAGCTTCTTTCCAGATTTGATCTGAGGATATTTCCTTTTTCACCGTAGCCCTCTATGGGCTTCCAAATATCACTTTGCCAATTCCACGAGAACTGTCTTAGCGAAAGGCTTCTTGAGGCGAAAGCTGTAACTCTGTGAGATGATTTCACAGAACACAAAGAAGTTTCTCAGAAAGCTTCTTTCTCTATGTTATCGGAGGATATTTCCTTTGGCCCTATAGTCTTCAAAGGGATCCGAAATATCTGTTCTCAGATTCCACAGAAATAAGGCTAGCAAAGAGATCCACGAAATAAAGATGTAACTCTGTGAGATGAATTAACAGAACACTAAGGAGTTTCTCAGAAAGCTTCTTTCCATATTTCTTTTGAGGATATTTACTTTTTCACCATAGCCCTCTAGGGGCTTCCAAATATCACTTTGCCAATTCCACAAGAACTCTCTTAGCGAAAGGCTTCTTGAGGGGAAACCTGTAACTCTTTGAGATGATTTCACAGAACACAAAGAAGTTTCTCTGAAAGCTTCTTTCTCTTTGTTTTCGGAGGAAATTCCATTTGGCCCTATAGTCTTCAAAGGAATCCGAAATATCTGTTCTCAGATTCCACAGAAATAAGGCTAGCGAAGTGATCCACGAAATACAGATGTAACTCTGTGAGATGAATTAACAGAACACTAAGCAGTTTTTCAGAAAGCTTCTTTCCAGATTTCATCTGAGGATATTTGTTTTTCACCATAGCCCTCTAAGGGCTTCCAAATATCTCTTTGCCAATTCCACAGGAAGTTTCTTAGCGAAAGGCTTCTTGAGGGGAAAGCTGTAACTCTATTAGATGATTTCACAGAACACAAAGAAGTTTCTCAGAAAGTTTCTTTCTCTTTGTTATCGGAGGATATTTCCTTTGGCCCTATAGACTTTAAAGGGATCCGAAATATCTGTCCTCAGATTCCACAGAAATAAGGCTAGCAAAGAGATCCACGAAATATAGATGTAACGCTGTGAGATGATTTAACAGAACACTAAGCAATTTCTCAGAAAGCTTCTTTCCACATTTCATCTGAGGATATTTCCTTTTTCACCATAGCCCTCTATGGGCTTCTAAATATCACTCTGCCAATTCCACAAGAACTGTCTTAGCGAAAGGCTTGTGAGGGTAAAGCTGTAAATCTGTGACATGATTTCACAGAACACAAGGAAGTTTTTCAGAAAGCTTCTTTCTCTTTGTTATCGGAGGATATTTCCTTTGTCCCTATAGTCTTCAAAGGGATCCGAATTATCTGTTCTCAGATTCCACAGAAATAAGGCTATCAAAGAGATCCACGAAATACAGATGTAACTCTGTGAGATGAATTAACAGAACACTAAGCAGTTTCTCAGAAAGCTTCTTTCCAGATTTCATCTGAGGATATTTCCTTTTTCACCATAGCCCTCTATGGGCTTCCAAATATCACTTTGCCAGTTCCACGAGAACTGTCTTAGCGAAAGGCTTCATGAGGGCAAAGCTGTAACTCTGTGAGATGATTTCACAGAACACAAAGAAGTTTCTCAGAAAGCTTCTTTCTCTTTGTTATCGGAGGAAATTTCCTTTGGCCCTATAGTCTTTAAAGGGATCCGAAATATCTGTTCTCAGATTCCACAGAAATAAGGCTAGCAAAGAGATCCACGAAATACAGATGTAACTCTGTGAGATGAATTAACAGAACACTAAGCAGTTTCTCAGAAATCTTCTTTCCAGATTTCATCTGAGGATATTTCCTTTTTCACCATAGCCCTCTATGGGCTTTCAAATATCTCTTTGCCAATTCCACAGGGAGTGTCTTAGCCAAAGGCTTCTTGAGGGGAAAGCTGTAACTCTGTGAGAGGATTTCACAGAACACAAAGAAGTTTCTCAGCAAGATTCTTTCTCTTTGTTATCGGAGGATATTTCCTTTGGCCCCATAGTCTTCAAAGGGATCCGAAATATCTGTTCTCAGATTCCACAGAAATAAGGCTAGCAAAGAGATCCACGAAATACAGGTGTAACTCTGTGAGGTGAATTAACACAACACTAAGCAGTTTCTCAGAAAGCTTTCTTTCCAGATTTCATTTGAGGATATTTCCTTTTTCACCATAGCCCTCTAGGGGCTTCCAAATATCACTTTGCCAATTGCACAAGAACTGTCTTAGCGAAAGGCTTCCTGAGGGGAAACCTGTAACTCTGTGAGATGATTTCACAGAACACAAAGAATTTTCTCAGAAAGCTTCTTTCTCTTTGTTATCGGAGGATATTTCCTTTGGCCCTATAGACTTTAAAGGGATCCGAAATATCTGTTCTCAGATTCCACAGAAATAAGGCCAGCTAAGAGATCCACGAAATATAGATGTAACTCTGTGAGATGAATTAACAGAACACTAAGCAGTTTCTTAGAAAGCTTCTTTCCAGATTTGATCTGAGGATATTTCCTTTTTCACCGTAGCCCTCTATGGGCTTCCAAATATCACTTTGCCAATTCCACGAGAACTGTCTTAGCGAAAGGCTTCTTGAGGCGAAAGCTGTAACTCTGTGAGATGATTTCACAGAACACAAAGAAGTTTCTCAGAAAGCTTCTTTCTCTATGTTATCGGAGGATATTTCCTTTGGCCCTATAGTCTTCAAAGGGATCCGAAATATCTGTTCTCAGATTCCACAGAAATAAGGCTAGCAAAGAGATCCACGAAATAAAGATGTAACTCTGTGAGATGAATTAACAGAACACTAAGGAGTTTCTCAGAAAGCTTCTTTCCATATTTCTTTTGAGGATATTTACTTTTTCACCATAGCCCTCTAGGGGCTTCCAAATATCACTTTGCCAATTCCACAAGAACTCTCTTAGCGAAAGGCTTCTTGAGGGGAAACCTGTAACTCTTTGAGATGATTTCACAGAACACAAAGAAGTTTCTCTGAAAGCTTCTTTCTCTTTGTTTTCGGAGGAAATTTCCTTTGGCCCTATAGTCTTCAAAGGAATCCGAAATATCTGTTCTCAGATTCCACAGAAATAGGGCTAGCGAAGTGATCCACGAAATACAGATGTAACTCTGTGAGATGAATTAACAGAACACTAAGCAGTTTTTCAGAAAGCTTCTTTCCAGATTTCATCTGAGGATATTTGTTTTTCACCATAGCCCTCTATGGGCTTCCAAATATCTCTTTGACAATTCCACAGGAAGTTTCTTAGCGAAAGGCTTCTTGAGGGGAAAGCTGTAACTCTATGAGATGATTTCACAGAACACAAAGAAGTTTCTCAGAAAGCTTCTTTCTCTTTGTTATCGGAGGATATTTCCTTTGGCCCTATAGACTTTAAAGGGATCCGAAATATCTGTCCTCAGATTCCACAGAAATAAGGCTAGCAAAGAGATCCACGAAATATAGATGTAACGCTGTGAGATGATTTAACAGAACACTAAGCAATTTCTCAGAAAGCTTCTTTCCACGTTTCATCTGAGGATATTTCCTTTTTCACCATAGCCCTCTATGGGCTTCCAAATATCACTCTGCCAATTCCACAAGAACTGTCTTAGCGAAAGGCTTCTTGAGGGTAAAGCTGTAAATCTGTGACATGATTTCACAGAACACAAGGAAGTTTTTCAGAAATCTTCTTTCTCTTTGTTATCGGAGGATATTTCCTTTGTCCCTATAGTCTTCAAAGGGATCCGAAATATCTGTTCTCAGATTCCACAGAAATAAGGCTATCAAAGAGATCCACGAAATACAGATGTAACTCTGTGAGATGAATTAACAGAACACTAAGCAGTTTCTCAGAAAGCTTCTTTCCAGATTTCATCTGAGGATATTTCCTTTTTCACCATAGCCCTCTATGGGCTTCCAAATATCACTTTGCCAGTTCCACGAGAACTGTCTTAGCGAAAGGCTTCTTGAGGGCAAAGCTGTAACTCTGTGAGATGATTTCACAGAACACAAAGAAGTTTCTCAGAAAGCTTCTTTCTCTTTGTTATCGGAGGAAATTTCCTTTGGCCCTATAGTCTTCAAAGGGATCCGAAATATCTGTTCTCAGATTCCACAGAAATAAGGCTAGCAAAGAGATCCACGAAATACAGATATAACTCTGTGAGATGAATTAACAGAACACTAAGCAGTTTCTCAGAAAGCTTCTTTCCAGATTTCATCTGAGGATATTTCCTTTTTCACCATAGCCCTCTATGGGCTTTCAAATATCTCTTTGCCAATTCCACAGGGAGTGTCTTAGCCAAAGGCTTCTTGAGGGGAAAGCTGTAACTCTGTGAGAGGATTTCACAGAACACAAAGAAGTTTCTCAGCAAGATTCTTTCTCTTTGTTATCGCAGGATATTTCCTTTGGCCCCATAGTCTTCAAAGGGATCCGAAATATCTGTTCTCAGATTCCACAGAAATAAGGCTAGCAAAGAGATCCACGAAATACAGGTGTAACTCTGTGAGGTGAATTAACACAACACTAAGCAGTTTCTCAGAAAGCTTTCTTTCCAGATTTCATTTGAGGATATTTCCTTTTTCACCATAGCCCTCTAGGGGCTTCCAAATATCACTTTGCCAATTGCACAAGAACTGTCTTAGCGAAAGGCTTCCTGAGTGGAAACCTGTAACTCTGTGAGATGATTTCACAGAACACAAAGAATTTTCTCAGAAAGCTTCTTTCTCTTTGTTATCGGAGGATATTTCCTTTGGCCCTATAGACTATAAGGGATCCGAAATATCTGTTCTCAGATTCCACAGAAATAAGGCCAGCTAAGAGATCCACGAAATATAGATGTAACTCTGTGAGATGAATTAACAGAACACTAAGCAGTTTCTTAGAAAGCTTCTTTCCAGATTTGATCTTAGGATATTTCCTTTTTCACCGTAGCCCTCTATGGGCTTCCAAATATCACTTTGCCAATTCCACGAGAACTGTCTTAGCGAAAGGCTTCTTGAGGCGAAAGCTGTAACTCTGTGAGATGATTTCACAGAACACAAAGAAGTTTCTCAGAAAGCTTCTTTCTCTATGTTATCGGAGGATATTTCCTTTGGCCCTATAGTCTTCAAAGGGATCCGAAATATCTGTTCTCAGATTCCACAGAAATAAGGCTAGCAAAGAGATCCACGAAATAAAGATGTAACTCTGTGAGATGAATTAACAGAACACTAAGGAGTTTCTCAGAAAGCTTCTTTCCATATTTCTTTTGAGGATATTTGTTTTTCACCATAGCCCTCTATGGGCTTCCAAATATCTCTTTGCCAATTCCACAGGAAGTTTCTTAGCGAAAGGCTTCTTGAGGGGAAAGCTGAAACTCTATGAGATGATTTCACAGAACACAAAGAAGTTTCTCAGAAAGTTTCTTTCTCTTTGTTATCGGAGGATATTTCCTTTGGCCCTATAGACTTTAAAGGGATCCGAAATATCTGTCCTCAGATTCCACAGAAATAAGGCTAGCAAAGAGATCCACGAAATATAGATGTAACGCTGTGAGATGATTTAACAGAACACTAAGCAATATCTCAGAAAGCTTCTTTCCACATTTCATCTGAGGATATTTCCTTTTTCACCATAGCCCTCTATGGGCTTCCAAATATCACTTTGCAAATTCCACAAGAACTGTCTTAGCGAAAGGCTTCTTGAGGCTAAAGCTGTAACTCTGTGACATGATTTCACAGAACACAAGGAAGTTTTTCAGAAAGCTTCTTTCTCTTTGTTATCGGAGGATATTTCTTTTGGCCCTATAGTCTTCAAAGGGATCCGAAATATCTGTTCTCAGATTCCACAGAAATAAGGCTATCAAAAAGATCCACGAAATACAGATGTAACTCTGTGAGATGAATTAACAGAACACTAAGCAGTTTCTCAGAAAGCTTCTTTCCAGATTTCATCTGAGGATATTTCCTTTTTCACCATAGCCCTCTATGGGCTTCCAAATATCACTTTGCCAATTCCACGAGAACTGTCTTAGCGAAAGGCTTCTTGAGGGGAAAGCTGTAACTCTGTGAGATGATTTCACAGAACACAAAGAAGTTTCTCAGAAAGCTTCTTTCTCTTTGTTATCGGAGGAAATTTCCTTTGGCCCTATAGTCTTCAAAGGGATCCGAAATATCTGTTCTCAGATTCCACAGAAATAAGGCTAGCAAAGAGATCCACGAAATACAGATGTAACTCTGTGAGATGAATTAACAGAACACTAAGCAGTTTCTCAGAAAGCTTCTTTCCAGATTTCATCTGAGGATATTTCCTTTTTCACCATAGCCCTCTATGGGCTTTCAAATATCTCTTTGCCAATTCCACAGGGAGTGTCTTAGCCAAAGGCTTCTTGAGGGGAAAGCTGTAACTCTGTGAGAGGATTTCACAGAACACAAAGAAGTTTCTCAGCAAGATTCTTTCTCTTTGTTATCGGAGGATATTTACTTTGGCCCTATAGTCTTCAAAAGGATCCGAAATATCTGTTCTCAGATTCCACAGAAATAAGGCTAGCAAAGAGATCCACGAAATACAGGTGTAACTCTGTGAGGTGAATTAACACAACACTGAGCAGTTTCTCAGAAAGCTTCTTTCCAGATTTCATTTGAGGATATTTCCTTTTTCACCATAGCCCTCTAGGGGCTTCCAAATGTCACTTTGCCAATTCCACAAGAACTGTCTTAGCGAAAGGCTTCCTGAGGGGAAACCTGTAACTCTGTGAGATGATTTCACAGAACACAAAGAAGTTTCTCAGAAAGCTTCTTTCTCTTTGTTATCGGAGGATATTTCCTTTGGCCCTATAGACTTTAAAGGGATCCGAAATATCTGTTCTCAGAATCCACAGAAATAAGGCTAGCTAAGAGATCCACGAAATATAGATGTAACTCTGTTAGATGAATTAACAGAACACTAAGCAGTTTCTTAGAAAGCTTCTTTCCAGATTTCATCTGAGGATATTTCCTTTTTCACCATAGCCCTCTATGGGCTTCCAAATATCACTTTGCCAATTCCACGAGAACTGGCTTAGCGAAAGGCTTCTTGATAGGAAAGCTGTAACTCTGTGAGATGATTTCACAGAACACAAAGAAGTTTCTCAGAAAGCTTCTTTCTCTTTGTTATCGGAGGATATTTCCTTTGGCCCTATAGTCTTCAAAGGGATCCGAAATATCTGTTCTCAGATTCCACAGAAATAAGGCTAGCAAACAGATCCACGAAATAAAGATGTAACTCTGTGAGATGAATTAACAGAACACTAAGCAGTTTCTCAGAAAGCTTCTTTCCATATTTCGTTTGAGGATATTTACTTTTTCACCATAGCCCTCTAGGGGCTTCCAAATATCACTTTGCCAATTCCACAAGAACTCTCTTAGCGAAAGGCTTCTTGAGGGGAAACCTGTAACTCTGTGAGATGATTTCACAGAACACAAAGAAATTTCTCAGAAAGCTTCTTTCTCTTTGTTATCGGAGGATATTTCCTTTGGCCGTATAGTCTTCAAAGGGATCCGAAATATCTGTTCTCAGATTCCACAGAAATAAGGCTAGCAAAGAGATCCTCGAAATACAGGTGTAACTCTGTGAGATGAATTAACAGAACACTAAGCAGTTTCTCAGAAAGCTTCTTTCCAGATTTCATCTGAGGATATTTCCTTTTTCACCATAGCCCTCAAAGGGCTTCCAAATATCTCTTTGCCAATTCCAAAGGGAGTGTCTTAGCGAAAGGCTTCTTCAGGGAAAAGCTGTAACTCTGTGTGATGATTTCACAGAACACAAAGAAGTTTCTCCGAAAGCTTCTTTCTCTTTGTTATCGGAGGATATTTCCTTTGGCCCTATAGTCTTCAAAGGGATCCGAAATATCTGTTCTCAGATTCCACAGAAATAAGGCTAGCAAAGAGATCCACGAAATACAGGTGTAACTCTGTGAGATGAATTAGCAGAACACTAAGCAGTTTCTAAGAAAGCTTCTTTCCAGATTTCATCTGAGGATATTTCCTTTTTCACCATAGCCCTCTATGGGCTTCCAAATATCTCTTTGCCAATTCCACAAGAAGTGTCTTAGCGAAAGGCTTCTTGAGGGGAAAGCTGTAACTCTATGAGATGATTTCACAGAACACAAAGAAGTTTCTCTGAAATCTTCTTTCTCTTTGTTATCGGAGGATATTTCCTTTGGCTCTATAGTCTTCAAAGGGATCCGACATATCTGTTCTCAGATTCCACAGAAATAAGGCTAGCAAAGAGATCCACGAAATACAGATGTAACTCTGTGAGATGAATTAACAGAACACTAAGCAGTTTCTCAGAAAGCTTCTTTCCATATTTCGTTTGAGGATATTTACTTTTTCAACATAGCCCTCTAGGGGCTACCAAATATCACTTTTCCAATTCCACAAGAACTGTCTTAGCGAAAGGCTTCTTGAGGGGAAACCTGTAACTCTGTGAGATGATTTCACAGAACACAAAGAAGTTTCTCTGAAAGCTTCTTTCTCTTTGTTATCGGAGGATATTTCCTTTGGCCCTATAGACTTTAAAGGGATCCGAAATATCTGTTCTCAGATTCCACAGAAATAAGGCTAGCAAAGAGATCCACGAAATATAGATGTAACTCTGTGAGATGAATTAACAGAACACTAAGCAGTTTCTCAGAAAGTTTCTTTCCAGATTTCATCTGAGGATATTTCCTTTTTCACCATAGCCCTCTATGGGCTTCCAAATATCACTTTGCCAGTTCCACGAGAACTGTCTTAGCGAAAGGCTTCTTGAGGGCAAAGCTGTAACTCTGTGAGATGATTTCACAGAACACAAAGAAGTTTCTCAGAAAGCTTCTTTCTCTTTGTTATCGGAGGAAATTTCCTTTGGCCCTATAGTCTTCAAAGGGATCCGAAATATCTGTTCTCAGATTCCACAGAAATAAGGCTAGCAAAGAGATCCACGAAATACAGATGTAACTCTGTGAGATGAATTAACAGAACACTAAGCAGTTTCTCAGAAAGCTTCTTTCCAGATTTCATCTGAGGATATTTCCTTTTTCACCATAGCCCTCTATGGGCTTTCAAATATCTCTTTGCCAATTCCACAGGGAGTGTCTTAGCCAAAGGCTTCTTGAGGGGAAAGCTGTAACTCTGTGAGAGGATTTCACAGAACACAAAGAAGTTTCTCAGCAAGATTCTTTCTCTTTGTTATCGGAGGATATTTCCTTTGGCCCCATAGTCTTCAAAGGGATCCGAAATATCTGTTCTCAGATTCCACAGAAATAAGGCTAGCAAAGAGATCCACGAAATACAGGTGTAACTCTGTGAGGTGAATTAACACAACACTAAGCAGTTTCTCAGAAAGCTTTCTTTCCAGATTTCATTTGAGGATATTTCCTTTTTCACCATAGCCCTCTAGGGGCTTCCAAATATCACTTTGCCAATTGCACAAGAACTGTCTTAGCGAAAGGCTTCCTGAGTGGAAACCTGTAACTCTGTGAGATGATTTCACAGAACACAAAGAATTTTCTCAGAAAGCTTCTTTCTCTATGTTATCGGAGGATATTTCCTTTGGCCCTATAGTCTTCAAAGGGATCCGAAATATCTGTTCTCAGATTCCACAGAAATAAGGCTAGCAAACAGATCCACGAAATAAAGATGTAACTCTGTGAGATGAATTAACAGAACACTAAGGAGTTTCTCAGAAAGCTTCTTTCCATATTTCTTTTGAGGATATTTACTTTTTCACCATAGCCCTCTAGGGGCTTCCAAATATCACTTTGCCAATTCCACAAGAACTGTCTTAGCGAAAGGCTTCTTGAGGGGAAACCTGTAACTCTTTGAGATGATTTCACAGAACACAAAGAAGTTTCTCTGAAAGCTTCTTTCTCTTTGTTTTCGGAGGAAATTTCCTTTGGCCCTATAGTCTTCAAAGGAATCCGAAATATCTGTTCTCAGATTCCACAGAAATAAGGCTAGCGAAGTGATCCACGAAATACAGATGTAACTCTGTGAGATGAATTAACAGAACACTAAGCAGTTTTTCAGAAAGCTTCTTTCCAGATTTCATCTGAGGATATTTGTTTTTCACCATAGCCCTCTATGGGCTTCCAAATATCTCTTTGCCAATTCCACAGGAAGTTTCTTAGCGAAAGGCTTCTTGAGGGGAAAGCTGTAACTCTATGAGATGATTTCACAGAACACAAAGAAGTTTCTCAGAAAGTTTCTTTCTCTTTGTTATCGGAGGATATTTCCTTTGGCCCTATAGACTTTAAAGGGATCCGAAATATCTGTCCTCAGATTCCACAGAAATAAGGCTAGCAAAGAGATCCACGAAATATAGATGTAACGCTGTGAGATGATTTAACAGAACACTAAGCAATTTCTCAGAAAGCTTCTTTCCACATTTCATCTGAGGATATTTCCTTTTTCACCATAGCCCTCTATGGGCTTCCAAATATCACTTTGCAAATTCCACAAGAACTGTCTTAGCGAAAGGCTTCTTGAGGGTAAAGCTGTAACTCTGTGACATGATTTCACAGAACACAAGGAAGTTTTTCAGAAAGCTTCTTTCTCTTTGTTATCGGAGGATATTTCTTTTGGCCCTATAGTCTTCAAAGGGATCCGAAATATCTGTTCTCAGATTCCACAGAAATAAGGCTAGCAAAGAGATCCACGAAATACAGATGTAACTCTGTGAGATGAATTAACAGAACACTAAGCAGTTTCTCAGAAAGCTTCTTTCCAGATTTCATCTGAGGATATTTCCTTTTTCACCATAGCCCTCTATGGGCTTCCAAATATCACTTTGCCAATTCCACGAGAACTGTCTTAGCGAAAGGCTTCTTGAGGGGAAAGCTGTAACTCTGTGAGATGATTTCACAGAACACAAAGAAGTTTCTCAGAAAGCTTCTTTCTCTTTGTTATCGGAGGAAATTTCCTTTGGCCCTATAGTCTTCAAAGGGATCCGAAATATCTGTTCTCAGATTCCACAGAAATAAGGCTAGCAAAGAGATCCACGAAATACAGATGTAACTCTGTGAGATGAATTAACAGAACACTAAGCAGTTTCTCAGAAAGCTTCTTTCCAGATTTCATCTGAGGATATTTCCTTTTTCACCATAGCCCTCTATGGGCTTTCAAATATCTCTTTGCCAATTCCACAGGGAGTGTCTTAGCCAAAGGCTTCTTGAGGGGAAAGCTGTAACTCTGTGAGAGGATTTCACAGAACACAAAGAAGTTTCTCAGCAAGATTCTTTCTCTTTGTTATCGGAGGATATTTACTTTGGCCCTATAGTCTTCAAAAGGATCCGAAATATCTGTTCTCAGATTCCACAGAAATAAGGCTAGCAAAGAGATCCACGAAATACAGGTGTAACTCTGTGAGGTGAATTAACACAACACTGAGCAGTTTCTCAGAAAGCTTCTTTCCAGATTTCATTTGAGGATATTTCCTTTTTCACCATAGCCCTCTAGGGGCTTCCAAATGTCACTTTGCCAATTCCACAAGAACTGTCTTAGCGAAAGGCTTCCTGAGGGGAAACCTGTAACTCTGTGAGATGATTTCACAGAACACAAAGAAGTTTCTCAGAAAGCTTCTTTCTCTTTGTTATCGGAGGATATTTCCTTTGGCCCTATAGACTTTAAAGGGATCCGAAATATCTGTTCTCAGAATCCACAGAAATAAGGCTAGCTAAGAGATCCACGAAATATAGATGTAACTCTGTTAGATGAATTAACAGAACACTAAGCAGTTTCTTAGAAAGCTTCTTTCCAGATTTCATCTGAGGATATTTCCTTTTTCACCATAGCCCTCTATGGGCTTCCAAATATCACTTTGCCAATTCCACGAGAACTGGCTTAGCGAAAGGCTTCTTGATAGGAAAGCTGTAACTCTGTGAGATGATTTCACAGAACACAAAGAAGTTTCTCAGAAAGCTTCTTTCTCTTTGTTATCGGAGGATATTTCCTTTGGCCCTATAGTCTTCAAAGGGATCCGAAATATCTGTTCTCAGATTCCACAGAAATAAGGCTAGCAAACAGATCCACGAAATAAAGATGTAACTCTGTGAGATGAATTAACAGAACACTAAGCAGTTTCTCAGAAAGCTTCTTTCCATATTTCGTTTGAGGATATTTACTTTTTCACCATAGCCCTCTAGGGGCTTCCAAATATCACTTTGCCAATTCCACAAGAACTCTCTTAGCGAAAGGCTTCTTGAGGGGAAACCTGTAACTCTGTGAGATGATTTCACAGAACACAAAGAAATTTCTCAGAAAGCTTCTTTCTCTTTGTTATCGGAGGATATTTCCTTTGGCCCTATAGTCTTCAAAGGGATCCGAAATATCTGTTCTCAGATTCCACAGAAATAAGGCTAGCAAAGAGATCCTCGAAATACAGGTGTAACTCTGTGAGATGAATTAACAGAACACTAAGCAGTTTCTCAGAAAGCTTCTTTCCAGATTTCATCTGAGGATATTTCCTTTTTCACCATAGCCCTCAAAGGGCTTCCAAATATCTCTTTGCCAATTCCAAAGGGAGTGTCTTAGCGAAAGGCTTCTTCAGGGAAAAGCTGTAACTCTGTGAGATGATTTCACAGAACACAAAGAAGTTTCTCCGAAAGCTTCTTTCTCTTTGTTATCGGAGGATATTTCCTTTGGCCCTATAGTCTTCAAAGGGATCCGAAATATCTGTTCTCAGATTCCACAGAAATAAGGCTAGCAAAGAGATCCACGAAATACAGGTGTAACTCTGTGAGATGAATTAGCAGAACACTAAGCAGTTTCTAAGAAAGCTTCTTTCCAGATTTCATCTGAGGATATTTCCTTTTTCACCATAGCCCTCTATGGGCTTCCAAATATCTCTTTGCCAATTCCACAAGAAGTGTCTTAGCGAAAGGCTTCTTGAGGGGAAAGCTGTAACTCTATGAGATGATTTCACAGAACACAAAGAAGTTTCTCTGAAAGCTTCTTTCTCTTTGTTATCGGAGGATATTTCCTTTGGCTCTATAGTCTTCAAAGGGATCCGACATATCTGTTCTCAGATTCCACAGAAATAAGGCTAGCAAAGAGATCCACGAAATACAGATGTAACTCTGTGAGATGAATTAACAGAACACTAAGCAGTTTCTCAGAAAGCTTCTTTCCATATTTCGTTTGAGGATATTTACTTTTTCAACATAGCCCTCTAGGGGCTACCAAATATCACTTTTCCAATTCCACAAGAACTGTCTTAGCGAAAGGCTTCTTGAGGGGAAACCTGTAACTCTGTGAGATGATTTCACAGAACACAAAGAAGTTTCTCTGAAAGCTTCTTTCTCTTTGTTATCGGAGGATATTTCCTTTGGCCCTATAGACTTTAAAGGGATCCGAAATATCTGTTCTCAGATTCCACAGAAATAAGGCTAGCAAAGAGATCCACGAAATATAGATGTAACTCTGTGAGATGAATTAACAGAACACTAAGCAGTTTCTCAGAAAGTTTCTTTCCAGATTTCATCTGAGGATATTTCCTTTTTCACCATAGCCCTCTATGGGCTTCCAAATATCACTTTGCCAGTTCCACGAGAACTGTCTTAGCGAAAGGCTTCTTGAGGGCAAAGCTGTAACTCTGTGAGATGATTTCACAGAACACAAAGAAGTTTCTCAGAAAGCTTCTTTCTCTTTGTTATCGGAGGAAATTTCCTTTGGCCCTATAGTCTTCAAAGGGATCCGAAATATCTGTTCTCAGATTCCACAGAAATAAGGCTAGCAAAGAGATCCACGAAATACAGATGTAACTCTGTGAGATGAATTAACAGAACACTAAGCAGTTTCTCAGAAAGCTTCTTTCCAGATTTCATCTGAGGATATTTCCTTTTTCACCATAGCCCTCTATGGGCTTTCAAATATCTCTTTGCCAATTCCACAGGGAGTGTCTTAGCCAAAGGCTTCTTGAGGGGAAAGCTGTAACTCTGTGAGAGGATTTCACAGAACACAAAGAAGTTTCTCAGCAAGATTCTTTCTCTTTGTTATCGGAGGATATTTCCTTTGGCCCCATAGTCTTCAAAGGGATCCGAAATATCTGTTCTCAGATTCCACAGAAATAAGGCTAGCAAAGAGATCCACGAAATACAGGTGTAACTCTGTGAGGTGAATTAACACAACACTAAGCAGTTTCTCAGAAAGCTTTCTTTCCAGATTTCATTTGAGGATATTTCCTTTTTCACCATAGCCCTCTAGGGGCTTCCAAATATCACTTTGCCAATTGCACAAGAACTGTCTTAGCGAAAGGCTTCCTGAGTGGAAACCTGTAACTCTGTGAGATGATTTCACAGAACACAAAGAATTTTCTCAGAAAGCTTCTTTCTCTATGTTATCGGAGGATATTTCCTTTGGCCCTATAGTCTTCAAAGGGATCCGAAATATCTGTTCTCAGATTCCACAGAAATAAGGCTAGCAAACAGATCCACGAAATAAAGATGTAACTCTGTGAGATGAATTAACAGAACACTAAGGAGTTTCTCAGAAAGCTTCTTTCCATATTTCTTTTGAGGATATTTACTTTTTCACCATAGCCCTCTAGGGGCTTCCAAATATCACTTTGCCAATTCCACAAGAACTGTCTTAGCGAAAGGCTTCTTGAGGGGAAACCTGTAACTCTTTGAGATGATTTCACAGAACACAAAGAAGTTTCTCTGAAAGCTTCTTTCTCTTTGTTTTCGGAGGAAATTTCCTTTGGCCCTATAGTCTTCAAAGGAATCCGAAATATCTGTTCTCAGATTCCACAGAAATAAGGCTAGCGAAGTGATCCACGAAATACAGATGTAACTCTGTGAGATGAATTAACAGAACACTAAGCAGTTTTTCAGAAAGCTTCTTTCCAGATTTCATCTGAGGATATTTGTTTTTCACCATAGCCCTCTATGGGCTTCCAAATATCTCTTTGCCAATTCCACAGGAAGTTTCTTAGCGAAAGGCTTCTTGAGGGGAAAGCTGTAACTCTATGAGATGATTTCACAGAACACAAAGAAGTTTCTCAGAAAGTTTCTTTCTCTTTGTTATCGGAGGATATTTCCTTTGGCCCTATAGACTTTAAAGGGATCCGAAATATCTGTCCTCAGATTCCACAGAAATAAGGCTAGCAAAGAGATCCACGAAATATAGATGTAACGCTGTGAGATGATTTAACAGAACACTAAGCAATTTCTCAGAAAGCTTCTTTCCACATTTCATCTGAGGATATTTCCTTTTTCACCATAGCCCTCTATGGGCTTCCAAATATCACTTTGCAAATTCCACAAGAACTGTCTTAGCGAAAGGCTTCTTGAGGGTAAAGCTGTAACTCTGTGACATGATTTCACAGAACACAAGGAAGTTTTTCAGAAAGCTTCTTTCTCTTTGTTATCGGAGGATATTTCTTTTGGCCCTATAGTCTTCAAAGGGATCCGAAATATCTGTTCTCAGATTCCACAGAAATAAGGCTAGCAAAGAGATCCACGAAATACAGATGTAACTCTGTGAGATGAATTAACAGAACACTAAGCAGTTTCTCAGAAAGCTTCTTTCCAGATTTCATCTGAGGATATTTCCTTTTTCACCATAGCCCTCTATGGGCTTCCAAATATCACTTTGCCAATTCCACGAGAACTGTCTTAGCGAAAGGCTTCTTGAGGGGAAAGCTGTAACTCTGTGAGATGATTTCACAGAACACAAAGAAGTTTCTCAGAAAGCTTCTTTCTCTTTGTTATCGGAGGAAATTTCCTTTGGCCCTATAGTCTTCAAAGGGATCCGAAATATCTGTTCTCAGATTCCACAGAAATAAGGCTAGCAAAGAGATCCACGAAATACAGATGTAACTCTGTGAGATGAATTAACAGAACACTAAGCAGTTTCTCAGAAAGCTTCTTTCCAGATTTCATCTGAGGATATTTCCTTTTTCACCATAGCCCTCTATGGGCTTTCAAATATCTCTTTGCCAATTCCACAGGGAGTGTCTTAGCCAAAGGCTTCTTGAGGGGAAAGCTGTAACTCTGTGAGAGGATTTCACAGAACACAAAGAAGTTTCTCAGCAAGATTCTTTCTCTTTGTTATCGGAGGATATTTACTTTGGCCCTATAGTCTTCAAAAGGATCCGAAATATCTGTTCTCAGATTCCACAGAAATAAGGCTAGCAAAGATATCCACGAAAAACAGGTGTAACTCTGTGAGGTGAATTAACACAACACTGAGCAGTTTCTCAGAAAGCTTCTTTCCAGATTTCATTTGAGGATATTTCCTTTTTCACCATAGCCCTCTAGGGGCTTCCAAATGTCACTTTGCCAATTCCACAAGAACTGTCTTAGCGAAAGGCTTCCTGAGGGGAAACCTGTAACTCTGTGAGATGATTTCACAGAACACAAAGAAGTTTCTCAGAAAGCTTCTTTCTCTTTGTTATCGGAGGATATTTCCTTTGGCCCTATAGACTTTAAAGGGATCCGAAATATCTGTTCTCAGAATCCACAGAAATAAGGCTAGCTAAGAGATCCACGAAATATAGATGTAACTCTGTTAGATGAATTAACAGAACACTAAGCAGTTTCTTAGAAAGCTTCTTTCCAGATTTCATCTGAGGATATTTCCTTTTTCACCATAGCCCTCTATGGGCTTCCAAATATCACTTTGCCAATTCCACGAGAACTGGCTTAGCGAAAGGCTTCTTGATAGGAAAGCTGTAACTCTGTGAGATGATTTCACAGAACACAAAGAAGTTTCTCAGAAAGCTTCTTTCTCTTTGTTATCGGAGGATATTTCCTTTGGCCCTATAGTCTTCAAAGGGATCCGAAATATCTGTTCTCAGATTCCACAGAAATAAGGCTAGCAAACAGATCCACGAAATAAAGATGTAACTCTGTGAGATGAATTAACAGAACACTAAGCAGTTTCTCAGAAAGCTTCTTTCCATATTTCGTTTGAGGATATTTACTTTTTCACCATAGCCCTCTAGGGGCTTCCAAATATCACTTTGCCAATTCCACAAGAACTCTCTTAGCGAAAGGCTTCTTGAGGGGAAACCTGTAACTCTGTGAGATGATTTCACAGAACACAAAGAAATTTCTCAGAAAGCTTCTTTCTCTTTGTTATCGGAGGATATTTCCTTTGGCCCTATAGTCTTCAAAGGGATCCGAAATATCTGTTCTCAGATTCCACAGAAATAAGGCTAGCAAAGAGATCCTCGAAATACAGGTGTAACTCTGTGAGATGAATTAACAGAACACTAAGCAGTTTCTCAGAAAGCTTCTTTCCAGATTTCATCTGAGGATATTTCCTTTTTCACCATAGCCCTCAAAGGGCTTCCAAATATCTCTTTGCCAATTCCAAAGGGAGTGTCTTAGCGAAAGGCTTCTTCAGGGAAAAGCTGTAACTCTGTGAGATGATTTCACAGAACACAAAGAAGTTTCTCCGAAAGCTTCTTTCTCTTTGTTATCGGAGGATATTTCCTTTGGCCCTATAGTCTTCAAAGGGATCCGAAATATCTGTTCTCAGATTCCACAGAAATAAGGCTAGCAAAGAGATCCACGAAATACAGGTGTAACTCTGTGAGATGAATTAGCAGAACACTAAGCAGTTTCTAAGAAAGCTTCTTTCCAGATTTCATCTGAGGATATTTCCTTTTTCACCATAGCCCTCTATGGGCTTCCAAATATCTCTTTGCCAATTCCACAAGAAGTGTCTTAGCGAAAGGCTTCTTGAGGGGAAAGCTGTAACTCTATGAGATGATTTCACAGAACACAAAGAAGTTTCTCTGAAAGCTTCTTTCTCTTTGTTATCGGAGGATATTTCCTTTGGCTCTATAGTCTTCAAAGGGATCCGACATATCTGTTCTCAGATTCCACAGAAATAAGGCTAGCAAAGAGATCCACGAAATACAGATGTAACTCTGTGAGATGAATTAACAGAACACTAAGCAGTTTCTCAGAAAGCTTCTTTCCATATTTCGTTTGAGGATATTTACTTTTTCAACATAGCCCTCTAGGGGCTACCAAATATCACTTTTCCAATTCCACAAGAACTGTCTTAGCGAAAGGCTTCTTGAGGGGAAACCTGTAACTCTGTGAGATGATTTCACAGAACACAAAGAAGTTTCTCTGAAAGCTTCTTTCTCTTTGTTATCGGAGGATATTTCCTTTGGCCCTATAGACTTTAAAGGGATCCGAAATATCTGTTCTCAGATTCCACAGAAATAAGGCTAGCAAAGAGATCCACGAAATATAGATGTAACTCTGTGAGATGAATTAACAGAACACTAAGCAGTTTCTCAGAAAGTTTCTTTCCAGATTTCATCTGAGGATATTTCCTTTTTCACCATAGCCCTCTATGGGCTTCCAAATATCACTTTGCCAGTTCCACGAGAACTGTCTTAGCGAAAGGCTTCTTGAGGGCAAAGCTGTAACTCTGTGAGATGATTTCACAGAACACAAAGAAGTTTCTCAGAAAGCTTCTTTCTCTTTGTTATCGGAGGAAATTTCCTTTGGCCCTATAGTCTTCAAAGGGATCCGAAATATCTGTTCTCAGATTCCACAGAAATAAGGCTAGCAAAGAGATCCACGAAATACAGATGTAACTCTGTGAGATGAATTAACAGAACACTAAGCAGTTTCTCAGAAAGCTTCTTTCCAGATTTCATCTGAGGATATTTCCTTTTTCACCATAGCCCTCTATGGGCTTTCAAATATCTCTTTGCCAATTCCACAGGGAGTGTCTTAGCCAAAGGCTTCTTGAGGGGAAAGCTGTAACTCTGTGAGAGGATTTCACAGAACACAAAGAAGTTTCTCAGCAAGATTCTTTCTCTTTGTTATCGGAGGATATTTCCTTTGGCCCCATAGTCTTCAAAGGGATCCGAAATATCTGTTCTCAGATTCCACAGAAATAAGGCTAGCAAAGAGATCCACGAAATACAGGTGTAACTCTGTGAGGTGAATTAACACAACACTAAGCAGTTTCTCAGAAAGCTTTCTTTCCAGATTTCATTTGAGGATATTTCCTTTTTCACCATAGCCCTCTAGGGGCTTCCAAATATCACTTTGCCAATTGCACAAGAACTGTCTTAGCGAAAGGCTTCCTGAGTGGAAACCTGTAACTCTGTGAGATGATTTCACAGAACACAAAGAATTTTCTCAGAAAGCTTCTTTCTCTATGTTATCGGAGGATATTTCCTTTGGCCCTATAGTCTTCAAAGGGATCCGAAATATCTGTTCTCAGATTCCACAGAAATAAGGCTAGCAAACAGATCCACGAAATAAAGATGTAACTCTGTGAGATGAATTAACAGAACACTAAGGAGTTTCTCAGAAAGCTTCTTTCCATATTTCTTTTGAGGATATTTCCTTTTTCACCATAGCCCTCTATGGGCTTCCAAATATCACTTTGCCAATTCCACAAGAACTGTCTTAGCGAAAGGCTTCTTGAGGGGAAACCTGTAACTCTTTGAGATGATTTCACAGAACACAAAGAAGTTTCTCTGAAAGCTTCTTTCTCTTTGTTTTCGGAGGAAATTTCCTTTGGCCCTATAGTCTTCAAAGGAATCCGAAATATCTGTTCTCAGATTCCACAGAAATAAGGCTAGCGAAGTGATCCACGAAATACAGATGTAACTCTGTGAGATGAATTAACAGAACACTAAGCAGTTTTTCAGAAAGCTTCTTTCCAGATTTCATCTGAGGATATTTGTTTTTCACCATAGCCCTCTATGGGCTTCCAAATATCTCTTTGCCAATTCCACAGGAAGTTTCTTAGCGAAAGGCTTCTTGAGGGGAAAGCTGTAACTCTATGAGATGATTTCACAGAACACAAAGAAGTTTCTCAGAAAGTTTCTTTCTCTTTGTTATCGGAGGATATTTCCTTTGGCCCTATAGACTTTAAAGGGATCCGAAATATCTGTCCTCAGATTCCACAGAAATAAGGCTAGCAAAGAGATCCACGAAATATAGATGTAACGCTGTGAGATGATTTAACAGAACACTAAGCAATTTCTCAGAAAGCTTCTTTCCACATTTCATCTGAGGATATTTCCTTTTTCACCATAGCCCTCTATGGGCTTCCAAATATCACTTTGCAAATTCCACAAGAACTGTCTTAGCGAAAGGCTTCTTGAGGGTAAAGCTGTAACTCTGTGACATGATTTCACAGAACACAAGGAAGTTTTTCAGAAAGCTTCTTTCTCTTTGTTATCGGAGGATATTTCTTTTGGCCCTATAGTCTTCAAAGGGATCCGAAATATCTGTTCTCAGATTCCACAGAAATAAGGCTAGCAAAGAGATCCACGAAATACAGATGTAACTCTGTGAGATGAATTAACAGAACACTAAGCAGTTTCTCAGAAAGCTTCTTTCCAGATTTCATCTGAGGATATTTCCTTTTTCACCATAGCCCTCTATGGGCTTCCAAATATCACTTTGCCAATTCCACGAGAACTGTCTTAGCGAAAGGCTTCTTGAGGGGAAAGCTGTAACTCTGTGAGATGATTTCACAGAACACAAAGAAGTTTCTCAGAAAGCTTCTTTCTCTTTGTTATCGGAGGAAATTTCCTTTGGCCCTATAGTCTTCAACGGGATCCGAAATATCTGTTCTCAGATTCCACAGAAATAAGGCTAGCAAAGAGATCCACGAAATACAGATGTAACTCTGTGAGATGAATTAACAGAACACTAAGCAGTTTCTCAGAAAGCTTCTTTCCAGATTTCATCTGAGGATATTTCCTTTTTCACCATAGCCCTCTATGGGCTTTCAAATATCTCTTTGCCAATTCCACAGGGAGTGTCTTAGCCAAAGGCTTCTTGAGGGGAAAGCTGTAACTCTGTGAGAGGATTTCACAGAACACAAAGAAGTTTCTCAGCAAGATTCTTTCTCTTTGTTATCGGAGGATATTTACTTTGGCCCTATAGCCTTCAAAAGGATCCGAAATATCTGTTCTCAGATTCCACAGAAATAAGGCTAGCAAAGAGATCCACGAAATACAGGTGTAACTCTGTGAGGTGAATTAACACAACACTGAGCAGTTTCTCAGAAAGCTTCTTTCCAGATTTCATTTGAGGATATTTCCTTTTTCACCATAGCCCTCTAGGGGCTTCCAAATGTCACTTTGCCAATTCCACAAGAACTGTCTTAGCGAAAGGCTTCCTGAGGGGAAACCTGTAACTCTGTGAGATGATTTCATAGAACACAAAGAAGTTTCTCAGAAAGCTTCTTTCTCTTTGTTATCGGAGGATATTTCCTTTGGCCCTATAGACTTTAAAGGGATCCGAAATATCTGTTCTCAGAATCCACAGAAATAAGGCTAGCTAAGAGATCCACGAAATATAGATGTAACTCTGTTAGATGAATTAACAGAACACTAAGCAGTTTCTTAGAAAGCTTCTTTCCAGATTTCATCTGAGGATATTTCCTTTTTCACCATAGCCCTCTATGGGCTTCCAAATATCACTTTGCCAATTCCACGAGAACTGGCTTAGCGAAAGGCTTCTTGATAGGAAAGCTGTAACTCTGTGAGATGATTTCACAGAACACAAAGAAGTTTCTCAGAAAGCTTCTTTCTCTTTGTTATCGGAGGATATTTCCTTTGGCCCTATAGTCTTCAAAGGGATCCGAAATATCTGTTCTCAGATTCCACAGAAATAAGGCTAGCAAACAGATCCACGAAATAAAGATGTAACTCTGTGAGATGAATTAACAGAACACTAAGCAGTTTCTCAGAAAGCTTCTTTCCATATTTCGTTTGAGGATATTTACTTTTTCACCATAGCCCTCTAGGGGCTTCCAAATATCACTTTGCCAATTCCACAAGAACTCTCTTAGCGAAAGGCTTCTTGAGGGGAAACCTGTAACTCTGTGAGATGATTTCACAGAACACAAAGAAGTTTCTCAGAAAGCTTCTTTCTCTTTGTTATCGGAGGATATTTCCTTTGGCCCTATAGTCTTCAAAGGGATCCGAAATATCTGTTCTCAGATTCCACAGAAATAAGGCTAGCAAAGAGATCCTCGAAATACAGGTGTACCTCTGTGAGATGAATTAACAGAACACTAAGCAGTTTCTCAGAAAGCTTCTTTCCAGATTTCATCTGAGGATATTTCCTTTTTCACCATAGCCCTCAAAGGGCTTTCAAATATCTCTTTGCCAATTCCAAAGGGAGTGTCTTAGCGAAAGGCTTCTTCAGGGAAAAGCTGTAACTCTGTGAGATGATTTCACAGAACACAAAGAAGTTTCTCCGAAAGCTTCTTTCTCTTTGTTATCGGAGGATATTTCCTTTGGCCCTATAGTCTTCAAAGGGATCCGAAATATCTGTTCTCAGATTCCACAGAAATAAGGCTAGCAAAGAGATCCACGATATACAGGTGTAACTCTGTGAGATGAATTAGCAGAACACTAAGCAGTTTCTAAGAAAGCTTCTTTCCAGATTTCATCTGAGGATATTTCCTTTTTCACCATAGCCCTCTATAGGCTTCCAAATATCTCTTTGCCAATTCCACAAGAAGTGTCTTAGCGAAAGGCTTCTTGAGGGGAAAGCTGTAACTCTATGAGATGATTTCACAGAACACAAAGAAGTTTCTCAGAAAGCTTCTTTCTCTTTGTTATCGGAGGATATTTCCTTTGGCTCTATAGTCTTCAAAGGGATCCGACATATCTGTTCTCAGATTCCACAGAAATAAGGCTAGCAAAGAGATCCACGAAATACAGATGTAACTCTGTGAGATGAATTAACAGAACACTAAGCAGTTTCTCAGAAAGCTTCTTTCCATATTTCGTTTGAGGATATTTACTTTTTCAACATACCCCTCTAGGGGCTTCCAAATATCACTTTGCCAATTCCACAAGAACTGTCTTAGCGAAAGGCATCTTGAGGGGAAACCTGTAACTCTGTGAGATGATTTCACAGAACACAAAGAAGTTTCTCTGAAAGCTTCTTTCTCTTTGTTATCGGAGGATATTTCCTTTGGCCCTATAGACTTTAAAGGGATCCGAAATATCTGTTCTCAGATTCCACAGAAATAAGGCTAGCAAAGAGATCCACGAAATATAGATGTAACTCTGTGAGATGAATTAACAGAACACTAAGCAGTTTCTCAGAAAGCTTCTTTCCAGATTTCATCTGAGGATATTTCCTTTTTCACCATAGCCCTCTATGGGTTCCAAATATCACTTTGCCAATTCCAGAAGAAGTGTCTTAGCGAAAGGCTTCTTGAGGGGAAAGCTGTAACTCTGTGAGATGATTTCACAGAACACAAAGAAGTTTCTCAGAAAGCTTCTTTCTCTTTGTTATCGGAGGATATTTCCTTTGGCCCTATAGTCTTCAAAGGGATCCGAAATATCTGTTCTCAGATTCCACAGAAATAAGGCTAGCAAAGAGATCCACGAAATACAGGTGTAACTCTGTGAGGTGAATTAACACAACACTAAGCAGTTTCTCAGAAAGCTTTCTTTCCAGATTTCATTTGAGGATATTTTCTTTTTCACCATAGCCCTCTAGGGGCTTCCAAATATCACTTTGCCAATTCCACGAGAACTGTCTTAGCGAAAGGCTTCTTGAGGCGAAAGCTGTAACTCTGTGAGATGATTTCACAGAACACAAAGAATTTTCTCAGAAAGCTTCTTTCTCTTTGTTATCGGAGGATATTTCCTTTGGCCCTATAGACTTTAAAGGGATCCGAAATATCTGTTCTCAGATTCCACAGAAATAAGGCCAGCTAAGAGATCCACGAAATATAGATTTAACTCTGTGAGATGAATTAACAGAACACTAAGCAGTTTCTTAGAAAGCTTCTTTCCAGATTTGATCTGAGGATATTTCCTTTTTCACCGTAGCCCTCTATGGGCTTCCAAATATCACTTTGCCAATTCCACGAGAACTGTCTTAGCGAAAGGCTTCTTGAGGCGAAAGCTGTAACTCTGTGAGATGATTTCACAGAACACAAAGAAGTTTCTCAGAAAGCTTCTTTCTCTTTGTTATCGGAGGATATTTCCTTTGGCCCTATAGTCTTCAAAGGGATCCGAAATATCTGTTCTCAGATTCCACAGAAATAAGGCTAGCAAAGAGATCCACGAAATAAAGATGTAACTCTGTGAGATGAATTAACAGAACACTAAGGAGTTTCTCAGAAAGCTTCTTTCCATATTTCTTTTGAGGATATTTACTTTTTCACCATAGCCCTCTAGGGGCTTCCAAATATCACTTTGCCAATTCCACAAGAACTCTCTTAGCGAAAGGCTTCTTGAGGGGAAACCTGTAACTCTTTGAGATGATTTCACAGAACACAAAGAAGTTTCTCTGAAAGCTTCTTTCTCTTTGTTTTCGGAGGAAATTCCATTTGGCCCTATAGTCTTCAAAGGAATCCGAAATATCTGTTCTCAGATTCCACAGAAATAAGGCTAGCGAAGTGATCCACGAAATACAGATGTAACTCTGTGAGATGAATTAACAGAACACTAAGCAGTTTTTCAGAAAGCTTCTTTCCAGATTTCATCTGAGGATATTTGTTTTTCACCATAGCCCTCTAAGGGCTTCCAAATATCTCTTTGCCAATTCCACAGGAAGTTTCTTAGCGAAAGGCTTCTTGAGGGGAAAGCTGTAACTCTATTAGATGATTTCACAGAACACAAAGAAGTTTCTCAGAAAGTTTCTTTCTCTTTGTTATCGGAGGATATTTCCTTTGGCCCTATAGACTTTAACGGGATCCGAAATATCTGTCCTCAGATTCCACAGAAATAAGGCTAGCAAAGAGATCCACGAAATATAGATGTAACGCTGTGAGATGATTTAACAGAACACTAAGCAATTTCTCAGAAAGCTTCTTTCCACATTTCATCTGAGGATATTTCCTTTTTCACCATAGCCCTCTATGGGCTTCTAAATATCACTCTGCCAATTCCACAAGAACTGTCTTAGCGAAAGGCTTGTGAGGGTAAAGCTGTAAATCTGTGACATGATTTCACAGAACACAAGGAAGTTTTTCAGAAAGCTTCTTTCTCTTTGTTATCGGAGGATATTTCCTTTGTCCCTATAGTCTTCAAAGGGATCCGAAATATCTGTTCTCAGATTCCACAGAAATAAGGCTATCAAAGAGATCCACGAAATACAGATGTAACTCTGTGAGATGAATTAACAGAACACTAAGCAGTTTCTCAGAAAGCTTCTTTCCAGATTTCATCTGAGGATATTTCCTTTTTCACCATAGCCCTCTATGGGCTTCCAAATATCACTTTGCCAGTTCCACGAGAACTGTCTTAGCGAAAGGCTTCTTGAGGGCAAAGCTGTAACTCTGTGAGATGATTTCACAGAACACAAAGAAGTTTCTCAGAAAGCTTCTTTCTCTTTGTTATCGGAGGAAATTTCCTTTGGCCCTATAGTCTTTAAAGGGATCCGAAATATCTGTTCTCAGATTCCACAGAAATAAGGCTAGCAAAGAGATCCACGAAATACAGATGTAACTCTGTGAGATGAATTAACAGAACACTAAGCAGTTTCTCAGAAATCTTCTTTCCAGATTTCATCTGAGGATATTTCCTTTTTCACCATAGCCCTCTATGGGCTTTCAAATATCTCTTTGCCAATTCCACAGGGAGTGTCTTAGCCAAAGGCTTCTTGAGGGGAAAGCTGTAACTCTGTGAGAGGATTTCACAGAACACAAAGAAGTTTCTCAGCAAGATTCTTTCTCTTTGTTATCGGAGGATATTTCCTTTGGCCCCATAGTCTTCAAAGGGATCCGAAATATCTGTTCTCAGATTCCACAGAAATAAGGCTAGCAAAGAGATCCACGAAATACAGGTGTAACTCTGTGAGGTGAATTAACACAACACTAAGCAGTTTCTCAGAAAGCTTTCTTTCCAGATTTCATTTGAGGATATTTCCTTTTTCACCATAGCCCTCTAGGGGCTTCCAAATATCACTTTGCCAATTGCACAAGAACTGTCTTAGCGAAAGGCTTCCTGAGGGGAAACCTGTAACTCTGTGAGATGATTTCACAGAACACAAAGAATTTTCTCAGAAAGCTTCTTTCTCTTTGTTATCGGAGGATATTTCCTTTGGCCCTATAGACTTTAAAGGGATCCGAAATATCTGTTCTCAGATTCCACAGAAATAAGGCCAGCTAAGAGATCCACGAAATATAGATGTAACTCTGTGAGATGAATTAACAGAACACTAAGCAGTTTCTTAGAAAGCTTCTTTCCAGATTTGATCTGAGGATATTTCCTTTTTCACCGTAGCCCTCTATGGGCTTCCAAATATCACTTTGCCAATTCCACGAGAACTGTCTTAGCGAAAGGCTTCTTGAGGCGAAAGCTGTAACTCTGTGAGATGATTTCACAGAACACAAAGAAGTTTCTCAGAAAGCTTCTTTCTCTATGTTATCGGAGGATATTTCCTTTGGCCCTATAGTCTTCAAAGGGATCCGAAATATCTGTTCTCAGATTCCACAGAAATAAGGCTAGCAAAGAGATCCACGAAATAAAGATGTAACTCTGTGAGATGAATTAACAGAACACTAAGGAGTTTCTCAGAAAGCTTCTTTCCATATTTCTTTTGAGGATATTTACTTTTTCACCATAGCCCTCTAGGGGCTTCCAAATATCACTTTGCCAATTCCACAAGAACTCTCTTAGCGAAAGGCTTCTTGAGGGGAAACCTGTAACTCTTTGAGATGATTTCACAGAACACAAAGAAGTTTCTCTGAAAGCTTCTTTCTCTTTGTTTTCGGAGGAAATTTCCTTTGGCCCTATAGTCTTCAAAGGAATCCGAAATATCTGTTCTCAGATTCCACAGAAATAAGGCTAGCGAAGTGATCCACGAAATACAGATGTAACTCTGTGAGATGAATTAACAGAACACTAAGCAGTTTTTCAGAAAGCTTCTTTCCAGATTTCATCTGAGGATATTTGTTTTTCACCATAGCCCTCTATGGGCTTCCAAATATCTCTTTGACAATTCCACAGGAAGTTTCTTAGCGAAAGGCTTCTTGAGGGGAAAGCTGTAACTCTATGAGATGATTTCACAGAACACAAAGAAGTTTCTCAGAAAGTTTCTTTCTCTTTGTTATCGGAGGATATTTCCTTTGGCCCTATAGACTTTAAAGGGATCCGAAATATCTGTCCTCAGATTCCACAGAAATAAGGCTAGCAAAGAGATCCACGAAATATAGATGTAACGCTGTGAGATGATTTAACAGAACACTAAGCAATTTCTCAGAAAGCTTCTTTCCACGTTTCATCTGAGGATATTTCCTTTTTCACCATAGCCCTCTATGGGCTTCCAAATATCACTCTGCCAATTCCACAAGAACTGTCTTAGCGAAAGGCTTCTTGAGGGTAAAGCTGTAAATCTGTGACATGATTTCACAGAACACAAGGAAGTTTTTCAGAAATCTTCTTTCTCTTTGTTATCGGAGGATATTTCCTTTGTCCCTATAGTCTTCAAAGGGATCCGAAATATCTGTTCTCAGATTCCACAGAAATAAGGCTATCAAAGAGATCCACGAAATACAGATGTAACTCTGTGAGATGAATTAACAGAACACTAAGCAGTTTCTCAGAAAGCTTCTTTCCAGATTTCATCTGAGGATATTTCCTTTTTCACCATAGCCCTCTATGGGCTTCCAAATATCACTTTGCCAGTTCCACGAGAACTGTCTTAGCGAAAGGCTTCTTGAGGGCAAAGCTGTAACTCTGTGAGATGATTTCACAGAACACAAAGAAGTTTCTCAGAAAGCTTCTTTCTCTTTGTTATCGGAGGAAATTTCCTTTGGCCCTATAGTCTTCAAAGGGATCCGAAATATCTGTTCTCAGATTCCACAGAAATAAGGCTAGCAAAGAGATCCACGAAATACAGATATAACTCTGTGAGATGAATTAACAGAACACTAAGCAGTTTCTCAGAAAGCTTCTTTCCAGATTTCATCTGAGGATATTTCCTTTTTCACCATAGCCCTCTATGGGCTTTCAAATATCTCTTTGCCAATTCCACAGGGAGTGTCTTAGCCAAAGGCTTCTTGAGGGGAAAGCTGTAACTCTGTGAGAGGATTTCACAGAACACAAAGAAGTTTCTCAGCAAGATTCTTTCTCTTTGTTATCGCAGGATATTTCCTTTGGCCCCATAGTCTTCAAAGGGATCCGAAATATCTGTTCTCAGATTCCACAGAAATAAGGCTAGCAAAGAGATCCACGAAATACAGGTGTAACTCTGTGAGGTGAATTAACACAACACTAAGCAGTTTCTCAGAAAGCTTTCTTTCCAGATTTCATTTGAGGATATTTCCTTTTTCACCATAGCCCTCTAGGGGCTTCCAAATATCACTTTGCCAATTGCACAAGAACTGTCTTAGCGAAAGGCTTCCTGAGTGGAAACCTGTAACTCTGTGAGATGATTTCACAGAACACAAAGAATTTTCTCAGAAAGCTTCTTTCTCTTTGTTATCGGAGGATATTTCCTTTGGCCCTATAGACTATAAGGGATCCGAAATATCTGTTCTCAGATTCCACAGAAATAAGGCCAGCTAAGAGATCCACGAAATATAGATGTAACTCTGTGAGATGAATTAACAGAACACTAAGCAGTTTCTTAGAAAGCTTCTTTCCAGATTTGATCTTAGGATATTTCCTTTTTCACCGTAGCCCTCTATGGGCTTCCAAATATCACTTTGCCAATTCCACGAGAACTGTCTTAGCGAAAGGCTTCTTGAGGCGAAAGCTGTAACTCTGTGAGATGATTTCACAGAACACAAAGAAGTTTCTCAGAAAGCTTCTTTCTCTATGTTATCGGAGGATATTTCCTTTGGCCCTATAGTCTTCAAAGGGATCCGAAATATCTGTTCTCAGATTCCACAGAAATAAGGCTAGCAAAGAGATCCACGAAATAAAGATGTAACTCTGTGAGATGAATTAACAGAACACTAAGGAGTTTCTCAGAAAGCTTCTTTCCATATTTCTTTTGAGGATATTTGTTTTTCACCATAGCCCTCTATGGGCTTCCAAATATCTCTTTGCCAATTCCACAGGAAGTTTCTTAGCGAAAGGCTTCTTGAGGGGAAAGCTGAAACTCTATGAGATGATATCACAGAACACAAAGAAGTTTCTCAGAAAGTTTCTTTCTCTTTGTTATCGGAGGATATTTCCTTTGGCCCTATAGACTTTAAAGGGATCCGAAATATCTGTCCTCAGATTCCACAGAAATAAGGCTAGCAAAGAGATCCACGAAATATAGATGTAACGCTGTGAGATGATTTAACAGAACACTAAGCAATATCTCAGAAAGCTTCTTTCCACATTTCATCTGAGGATATTTCCTTTTTCACCATAGCCCTCTATGGGCTTCCAAATATCACTTTGCAAATTCCACAAGAACTGTCTTAGCGAAAGGCTTCTTGAGGCTAAAGCTGTAATTCTGTGACATGATTTCACAGAACACAAGGAAGTTTTTCAGAAAGCTTCTTTCTCTTTGTTATCGGAGGATATTTCTTTTGGCCCTATAGTCTTCAAAGGGATCCGAAATATCTGTTCTCAGATTCCACAGAAATAAGGCTATCAAAAAGATCCACGAAATACAGATGTAACTCTGTGAGATGAATTAACAGAACACTAAGCAGTTTCTCAGAAAGCTTCTTTCCAGATTTCATCTGAGGATATTTCCTTTTTCACCATAGCCCTCTATGGGCTTCCAAATATCACTTTGCCAATTCCACGAGAACTGTCTTAGCGAAAGGCTTCTTGAGGGGAAAGCTGTAACTCTGTGAGATGATTTCACAGAACACAAAGAAGTTTCTCAGAAAGCTTCTTTCTCTTTGTTATCGGAGGAAATTTCCTTTGGCCCTATAGTCTTCAAAGGGATCCGAAATATCTGTTCTCAGATTCCACAGAAATAAGGCTAGCAAAGAGATCCACGAAATACAGATGTAACTCTGTGAGATGAATTAACAGAACACTAAGCAGTTTCTCAGAAAGCTTCTTTCCAGATTTCATCTGAGGATATTTCCTTTTTCACCATAGCCCTCTATGGGCTTTCAAATATCTCTTTGCCAATTCCACAGGGAGTGTCTTAGCCAAAGGCTTCTTGAGGGGAAAGCTGTAACTCTGTGAGAGGATTTCACAGAACACAAAGAAGTTTCTCAGCAAGATTCTTTCTCTTTGTTATCGGAGGATATTTACTTTGGCCCTATAGTCTTCAAAAGGATCCGAAATATCTGTTCTCAGATTCCACAGAAATAAGGCTAGCAAAGAGATCCACGAAATACAGGTGTAACTCTGTGAGGTGAATTAACACAACACTGAGCAGTTTCTCAGAAAGCTTCTTTCCAGATTTCATTTGAGGATATTTCCTTTTTCACCATAGCCCTCTAGGGGCTTCCAAATGTCACTTTGCCAATTCCACAAGAACTGTCTTAGCGAAAGGCTTCCTGAGGGGAAACCTGTAACTCTGTGAGATGATTTCACAGAACACAAAGAAGTTTCTCAGAAAGCTTCTTTCTCTTTGTTATCGGAGGATATTTCCTTTGGCCCTATAGACTTTAAAGGGATCCGAAATATCTGTTCTCAGAATCCACAGAAATAAGGCTAGCTAAGAGATCCACGAAATATAGATGTAACTCTGTTAGATGAATTAACAGAACACTAAGCAGTTTCTTAGAAAGCTTCTTTCCAGATTTCATCTGAGGATATTTCCTTTTTCACCATAGCCCTCTATGGGCTTCCAAATATCACTTTGCCAATTCCACGAGAACTGGCTTAGCGAAAGGCTTCTTGATAGGAAAGCTGTAACTCTGTGAGATGATTTCACAGAACACAAAGAAGTTTCTCAGAAAGCTTCTTTCTCTTTGTTATCGGAGGATATTTCCTTTGGCCCTATAGTCTTCAAAGGGATCCGAAATATCTGTTCTCAGATTCCACAGAAATAAGGCTAGCAAACAGATCCACGAAATAAAGATGTAACTCTGTGAGATGAATTAACAGAACACTAAGCAGTTTCTCAGAAAGCTTCTTTCCATATTTCGTTTGAGGATATTTACTTTTTCACCATAGCCCTCTAGGGGCTTCCAAATATCACTTTGCCAATTCCACAAGAACTCTCTTAGCGAAAGGCTTCTTGAGGGGAAACCTGTAACTCTGTGAGATGATTTCACAGAACACAAAGAAATTTCTCAGAAAGCTTCTTTCTCTTTGTTATCGGAGGATATTTCCTTTGGCCCTATAGTCTTCAAAGGGATCCGAAATATCTGTTCTCAGATTCCACAGAAATAAGGCTAGCAAAGAGATCCTCGAAATACAGGTGTAACTCTGTGAGATGAATTAACAGAACACTAAGCAGTTTCTCAGAAAGCTTCTTTCCAGATTTCATCTGAGGATATTTCCTTTTTCACCATAGCCCTCAAAGGGCTTCCAAATATCTCTTTGCCAATTCCAAAGGGAGTGTCTTAGCGAAAGGCTTCTTCAGGGAAAAGCTGTAACTCTGTGAGATGATTTCACAGAACACAAAGAAGTTTCTCCGAAAGCTTCTTTCTCTTTGTTATCGGAGGATATTTCCTTTGGCCCTATAGTCTTCAAAGGGATCCGAAATATCTGTTCTCAGATTCCACAGAAATAAGGCTAGCAAAGAGATCCACGAAATACAGGTGTAACTCTGTGAGATGAATTAGCAGAACACTAAGCAGTTTCTAAGAAAGCTTCTTTCCAGATTTCATCTGAGGATATTTCCTTTTTCACCATAGCCCTCTATGGGCTTCCAAATATCTCTTTGCCAATTCCACAAGAAGTGTCTTAGCGAAAGGCTTCTTGAGGGGAAAGCTGTAACTCTATGAGATGATTTCACAGAACACAAAGAAGTTTCTCTGAAAGCTTCTTTCTCTTTGTTATCGGAGGATATTTCCTTTGGCTCTATAGTCTTCAAAGGGATCCGACATATCTGTTCTCAGATTCCACAGAAATAAGGCTAGCAAAGAGATCCACGAAATACAGATGTAACTCTGTGAGATGAATTAACAGAACACTAAGCAGTTTCTCAGAAAGCTTCTTTCCATATTTCGTTTGAGGATATTTACTTTTTCAACATAGCCCTCTAGGGGCTACCAAATATCACTTTTCCAATTCCACAAGAACTGTCTTAGCGAAAGGCTTCTTGAGGGGAAACCTGTAACTCTGTGAGATGATTTCACAGAACACAAAGAAGTTTCTCTGAAAGCTTCTTTCTCTTTGTTATCGGAGGATATTTCCTTTGGCCCTATAGACTTTAAAGGGATCCGAAATATCTGTTCTCAGATTCCACAGAAATAAGGCTAGCAAAGAGATCCACGAAATATAGATGTAACTCTGTGAGATGAATTAACAGAACACTAAGCAGTTTCTCAGAAAGTTTCTTTCCAGATTTCATCTGAGGATATTTCCTTTTTCACCATAGCCCTCTATGGGCTTCCAAATATCACTTTGCCAGTTCCACGAGAACTGTCTTAGCGAAAGGCTTCTTGAGGGCAAAGCTGTAACTCTGTGAGATGATTTCACAGAACACAAAGAAGTTTCTCAGAAAGCTTCTTTCTCTTTGTTATCGGAGGAAATTTCCTTTGGCCCTATAGTCTTCAAAGGGATCCGAAATATCTGTTCTCAGATTCCACAGAAATAAGGCTAGCAAAGAGATCCACGAAATACAGATGTAACTCTGTGAGATGAATTAACAGAACACTAAGCAGTTTCTCAGAAAGCTTCTTTCCAGATTTCATCTGAGGATATTTCCTTTTTCACCATAGCCCTCTATGGGCTTTCAAATATCTCTTTGCCAATTCCACAGGGAGTGTCTTAGCCAAAGGCTTCTTGAGGGGAAAGCTGTAACTCTGTGAGAGGATTTCACAGAACACAAAGAAGTTTCTCAGCAAGATTCTTTCTCTTTGTTATCGGAGGATATTTCCTTTGGCCCCATAGTCTTCAAAGGGATCCGAAATATCTGTTCTCAGATTCCACAGAAATAAGGCTAGCAAAGAGATCCACGAAATACAGGTGTAACTCTGTGAGGTGAATTAACACAACACTAAGCAGTTTCTCAGAAAGCTTTCTTTCCAGATTTCATTTGAGGATATTTCCTTTTTCACCATAGCCCTCTAGGGGCTTCCAAATATCACTTTGCCAATTGCACAAGAACTGTCTTAGCGAAAGGCTTCCTGAGTGGAAACCTGTAACTCTGTGAGATGATTTCACAGAACACAAAGAATTTTCTCAGAAAGCTTCTTTCTCTATGTTATCGGAGGATATTTCCTTTGGCCCTATAGTCTTCAAAGGGATCCGAAATATCTGTTCTCAGATTCCACAGAAATAAGGCTAGCAAACAGATCCACGAAATAAAGATGTAACTCTGTGAGATGAATTAACAGAACACTAAGGAGTTTCTCAGAAAGCTTCTTTCCATATTTCTTTTGAGGATATTTACTTTTTCACCATAGCCCTCTAGGGGCTTCCAAATATCACTTTGCCAATTCCACAAGAACTGTCTTAGCGAAAGGCTTCTTGAGGGGAAACCTGTAACTCTTTGAGATGATTTCACAGAACACAAAGAAGTTTCTCTGAAAGCTTCTTTCTCTTTGTTTTCGGAGGAAATTTCCTTTGGCCCTATAGTCTTCAAAGGAATCCGAAATATCTGTTCTCAGATTCCACAGAAATAAGGCTAGCGAAGTGATCCACGAAATACAGATGTAACTCTGTGAGATGAATTAACAGAACACTAAGCAGTTTTTCAGAAAGCTTCTTTCCAGATTTCATCTGAGGATATTTGTTTTTCACCATAGCCCTCTATGGGCTTCCAAATATCTCTTTGCCAATTCCACAGGAAGTTTCTTAGCGAAAGGCTTCTTGAGGGGAAAGCTGTAACTCTATGAGATGATTTCACAGAACACAAAGAAGTTTCTCAGAAAGTTTCTTTCTCTTTGTTATCGGAGGATATTTCCTTTGGCCCTATAGACTTTAAAGGGATCCGAAATATCTGTCCTCAGATTCCACAGAAATAAGGCTAGCAAAGAGATCCACGAAATATAGATGTAACGCTGTGAGATGATTTAACAGAACACTAAGCAATTTCTGAGAAAGCTTCTTTCCACATTTCATCTGAGGATATTTCCTTTTTCACCATAGCCCTCTATGGGCTTCCAAATATCACTTTGCAAATTCCACAAGAACTGTCTTAGCGAAAGGCTTCTTGAGGGTAAAGCTGTAACTCTGTGACATGATTTCACAGAACACAAGGAAGTTTTTCAGAAAGCTTCTTTCTCTTTGTTATCGGAGGATATTTCTTTTGGCCCTATAGTCTTCAAAGGGATCCGAAATATCTGTTCTCAGATTCCACAGAAATAAGGCTAGCAAAGAGATCCACGAAATACAGATGTAACTCTGTGAGATGAATTAACAGAACACTAAGCAGTTTCTCAGAAAGCTTCTTTCCAGATTTCATCTGAGGATATTTCCTTTTTCACCATAGCCCTCTATGGGCTTCCAAATATCACTTTGCCAATTCCACGAGAACTGTCTTAGCGAAAGGCTTCTTGAGGGGAAAGCTGTAACTCTGTGAGATGATTTCACAGAACACAAAGAAGTTTCTCAGAAAGCTTCTTTCTCTTTGTTATCGGAGGAAATTTCCTTTGGCCCTATAGTCTTCAAAGGGATCCGAAATATCTGTTCTCAGATTCCACAGAAATAAGGCTAGCAAAGAGATCCACGAAATACAGATGTAACTCTGTGAGATGAATTAACAGAACACTAAGCAGTTTCTCAGAAAGCTTCTTTCCAGATTTCATCTGAGGATATTTCCTTTTTCACCATAGCCCTCTATGGGCTTTCAAATATCTCTTTGCCAATTCCACAGGGAGTGTCTTAGCCAAAGGCTTCTTGAGGGGAAAGCTGTAACTCTGTGAGAGGATTTCACAGAACACAAAGAAGTTTCTCAGCAAGATTCTTTCTCTTTGTTATCGGAGGATATTTACTTTGGCCCTATAGTCTTCAAAAGGATCCGAAATATCTGTTCTCAGATTCCACAGAAATAAGGCTAGCAAAGAGATCCACGAAATACAGGTGTAACTCTGTGAGGTGAATTAACACAACACTGAGCAGTTTCTCAGAAAGCTTCTTTCCAGATTTCATTTGAGGATATTTCCTTTTTCACCATAGCCCTCTAGGGGCTTCCAAATGTCACTTTGCCAATTCCACAAGAACTGTCTTAGCGAAAGGCTTCCTGAGGGGAAACCTGTAACTCTGTGAGATGATTTCACAGAACACAAAGAAGTTTCTCAGAAAGCTTCTTTCTCTTTGTTATCGGAGGATATTTCCTTTGGCCCTATAGACTTTAAAGGGATCCGAAATATCTGTTCTCAGAATCCACAGAAATAAGGCTAGCTAAGAGATCCACGAAATATAGATGTAACTCTGTTAGATGAATTAACAGAACACTAAGCAGTTTCTTAGAAAGCTTCTTTCCAGATTTCATCTGAGGATATTTCCTTTTTCACCATAGCCCTCTATGGGCTTCCAAATATCACTTTGCCAATTCCACGAGAACTGGCTTAGCGAAAGGCTTCTTGATAGGAAAGCTGTAACTCTGTGAGATGATTTCACAGAACACAAAGAAGTTTCTCAGAAAGCTTCTTTCTCTTTGTTATCGGAGGATATTTCCTTTGGCCCTATAGTCTTCAAAGGGATCCGAAATATCTGTTCTCAGATTCCACAGAAATAAGGCTAGCAAACAGATCCACGAAATAAAGATGTAACTCTGTGAGATGAATTAACAGAACACTAAGCAGTTTCTCAGAAAGCTTCTTTCCATATTTCGTTTGAGGATATTTACTTTTTCACCATAGCCCTCTAGGGGCTTCCAAATATCACTTTGCCAATTCCACAAGAACTCTCTTAGCGAAAGGCTTCTTGAGGGGAAACCTGTAACTCTGTGAGATGATTTCACAGAACACAAAGAAATTTCTCAGAAAGCTTCTTTCTCTTTGTTATCGGAGGATATTTCCTTTGGCCCTATAGTCTTCAAAGGGATCCGAAATATCTGTTCTCAGATTCCACAGAAATAAGGCTAGCAAAGAGATCCTCGAAATACAGGTGTAACTCTGTGAGATGAATTAACAGAACACTAAGCAGTTTCTCAGAAAGCTTCTTTCCAGATTTCATCTGAGGATATTTCCTTTTTCACCATAGCCCTCAAAGGGCTTCCAAATATCTCTTTGCCAATTCCAAAGGGAGTGTCTTAGCGAAAGGCTTCTTCAGGGAAAAGCTGTAACTCTGTGAGATGATTTCACAGAACACAAAGAAGTTTCTCCGAAAGCTTCTTTCTCTTTGTTATCGGAGGATATTTCCTTTGGCCCTATAGTCTTCAAAGGGATCCGAAATATCTGTTCTCAGATTCCACAGAAATAAGGCTAGCAAAGAGATCCACGAAATACAGGTGTAACTCTGTGAGATGAATTAGCAGAACACTAAGCAGTTTCTAAGAAAGCTTCTTTCCAGATTTCATCTGAGGATATTTCCTTTTTCACCATAGCCCTCTATGGGCTTCCAAATATCTCTTTGCCAATTCCACAAGAAGTGTCTTAGCGAAAGGCTTCTTGAGGGGAAAGCTGTAACTCTATGAGATGATTTCACAGAACACAAAGAAGTTTCTCTGAAAGCTTCTTTCTCTTTGTTATCGGAGGATATTTCCTTTGGCTCTATAGTCTTCAAAGGGATCCGACATATCTGTTCTCAGATTCCACAGAAATAAGGCTAGCAAAGAGATCCACGAAATACAGATGTAACTCTGTGAGATGAATTAACAGAACACTAAGCAGTTTCTCAGAAAGCTTCTTTCCATATTTCGTTTGAGGATATTTACTTTTTCAACATAGCCCTCTAGGGGCTACCAAATATCACTTTTCCAATTCCACAAGAACTGTCTTAGCGAAAGGCTTCTTGAGGGGAAACCTGTAACTCTGTGAGATGATTTCACAGAACACAAAGAAGTTTCTCTGAAAGCTTCTTTCTCTTTGTTATCGGAGGATATTTCCTTTGGCCCTATAGACTTTAAAGGGATCCGAAATATCTGTTCTCAGATTCCACAGAAATAAGGCTAGCAAAGAGATCCACGAAATATAGATGTAACTCTGTGAGATGAATTAACAGAACACTAAGCAGTTTCTCAGAAAGTTTCTTTCCAGATTTCATCTGAGGATATTTCCTTTTTCACCATAGCCCTCTATGGGCTTCCAAATATCACTTTGCCAGTTCCACGAGAACTGTCTTAGCGAAAGGCTTCTTGAGGGCAAAGCTGTAACTCTGTGAGATGATTTCACAGAACACAAAGAAGTTTCTCAGAAAGCTTCTTTCTCTTTGTTATCGGAGGAAATTTCCTTTGGCCCTATAGTCTTCAAAGGGATCCGAAATATCTGTTCTCAGATTCCACAGAAATAAGGCTAGCAAAGAGATCCACGAAATACAGATGTAACTCTGTGAGATGAATTAACAGAACACTAAGCAGTTTCTCAGAAAGCTTCTTTCCAGATTTCATCTGAGGATATTTCCTTTTTCACCATAGCCCTCTATGGGCTTTCAAATATCTCTTTGCCAATTCCACAGGGAGTGTCTTAGCCAAAGGCTTCTTGAGGGGAAAGCTGTAACTCTGTGAGAGGATTTCACAGAACACAAAGAAGTTTCTCAGCAAGATTCTTTCTCTTTGTTATCGGAGGATATTTCCTTTGGCCCCATAGTCTTCAAAGGGATCCGAAATATCTGTTCTCAGATTCCACAGAAATAAGGCTAGCAAAGAGATCCACGAAATACAGGTGTAACTCTGTGAGGTGAATTAACACAACACTAAGCAGTTTCTCAGAAAGCTTTCTTTCCAGATTTCATTTGAGGATATTTCCTTTTTCACCATAGCCCTCTAGGGGCTTCCAAATATCACTTTGCCAATTGCACAAGAACTGTCTTAGCGAAAGGCTTCCTGAGTGGAAACCTGTAACTCTGTGAGATGATTTCACAGAACACAAAGAATTTTCTCAGAAAGCTTCTTTCTCTATGTTATCGGAGGATATTTCCTTTGGCCCTATAGTCTTCAAAGGGATCCGAAATATCTGTTCTCAGATTCCACAGAAATAAGGCTAGCAAACAGATCCACGAAATAAAGATGTAACTCTGTGAGATGAATTAACAGAACACTAAGGAGTTTCTCAGAAAGCTTCTTTCCATATTTCTTTTGAGGATATTTACTTTTTCACCATAGCCCTCTAGGGGCTTCCAAATATCACTTTGCCAATTCCACAAGAACTGTCTTAGCGAAAGTCTTCTTGAGGGGAAACCTGTAACTCTTTGAGATGATTTCACAGAACACAAAGAAGTTTCTCTGAAAGCTTCTTTCTCTTTGTTTTCGGAGGAAATTTCCTTTGGCCCTATAGTCTTCAAAGGAATCCGAAATATCTGTTCTCAGATTCCACAGAAATAAGGCTAGCGAAGTGATCCACGAAATACAGATGTAACTCTGTGAGATGAATTAACAGAACACTAAGCAGTTTTTCAGAAAGCTTCTTTCCAGATTTCATCTGAGGATATTTGTTTTTCACCATAGCCCTCTATGGGCTTCCAAATATCTCTTTGCCAATTCCACAGGAAGTTTCTTAGCGAAAGGCTTCTTGAGGGGAAAGCTGTAACTCTATGAGATGATTTCACAGAACACAAAGAAGTTTCTCAGAAAGTTTCTTTCTCTTTGTTATCGGAGGATATTTCCTTTGGCCCTATAGACTTTAAAGGGATCCGAAATATCTGTCCTCAGATTCCACAGAAATAAGGCTAGCAAAGAGATCCACGAAATATAGATGTAACGCTGTGAGATGATTTAACAGAACACTAAGCAATTTCTCAGAAAGCTTCTTTCCACATTTCATCTGAGGATATTTCCTTTTTCACCATAGCCCTCTATGGGCTTCCAAATATCACTTTGCAAATTCCACAAGAACTGTCTTAGCGAAAGGCTTCTTGAGGGTAAAGCTGTAACTCTGTGACATGATTTCACAGAACACAAGGAAGTTTTTCAGAAAGCTTCTTTCTCTTTGTTATCGGAGGATATTTCTTTTGGCCCTATAGTCTTCAAAGGGATCCGAAATATCTGTTCTCAGATTCCACAGAAATAAGGCTAGCAAAGAGATCCACGAAATACAGATGTAACTCTGTGAGATGAATTAACAGAACACTAAGCAGTTTCTCAGAAAGCTTCTTTCCAGATTTCATCTGAGGATATTTCCTTTTTCACCATAGCCCTCTATGGGCTTCCAAATATCACTTTGCCAATTCCACGAGAACTGTCTTAGCGAAAGGCTTCTTGAGGGGAAAGCTGTAACTCTGTGAGATGATTTCACAGAACACAAAGAAGTTTCTCAGAAAGCTTCTTTCTCTTTGTTATCGGAGGAAATTTCCTTTGGCCCTATAGTCTTCAAAGGGATCCGAAATATCTGTTCTCAGATTCCACAGAAATAAGGCTAGCAAAGAGATCCACGAAATACAGATGTAACTCTGTGAGATGAATTAACAGAACACTAAGCAGTTTCTCAGAAAGCTTCTTTCCAGATTTCATCTGAGGATATTTCCTTTTTCACCATAGCCCTCTATGGGCTTTCAAATATCTCTTTGCCAATTCCACAGGGAGTGTCTTAGCCAAAGGCTTCTTGAGGGGAAAGCTGTAACTCTGTGAGAGGATTTCACAGAACACAAAGAAGTTTCTCAGCAAGATTCTTTCTCTTTGTTATCGGAGGATATTTACTTTGGCCCTATAGTCTTCAAAAGGATCCGAAATATCTGTTCTCAGATTCCACAGAAATAAGGCTAGCAAAGAGATCCACGAAATACAGGTGTAACTCTGTGAGGTGAATTAACACAACACTGAGCAGTTTCTCAGAAAGCTTCTTTCCAGATTTCATTTGAGGATATTTCCTTTTTCACCATAGCCCTCTAGGGGCTTCCAAATGTCACTTTGCCAATTCCACAAGAACTGTCTTAGCGAAAGGCTTCCTGAGGGGAAACCTGTAACTCTGTGAGATGATTTCACAGAACACAAAGAAGTTTCTCAGAAAGCTTCTTTCTCTTTGTTATCGGAGGATATTTCCTTTGGCCCTATAGACTTTAAAGGGATCCGAAATATCTGTTCTCAGAATCCACAGAAATAAGGCTAGCTAAGAGATCCACGAAATATAGATGTAACTCTGTTAGATGAATTAACAGAACACTAAGCAGTTTCTTAGAAAGCTTCTTTCCAGATTTCATCTGAGGATATTTCCTTTTTCACCATAGCCCTCTATGGGCTTCCAAATATCACTTTGCCAATTCCACGAGAACTGGCTTAGCGAAAGGCTTCTTGATAGGAAAGCTGTAACTCTGTGAGATGATTTCACAGAACACAAAGAAGTTTCTCAGAAAGCTTCTTTCTCTTTGTTATCGGAGGATATTTCCTTTGGCCCTATAGTCTTCAAAGGGATCCGAAATATCTGTTCTCAGATTCCACAGAAATAAGGCTAGCAAACAGATCCACGAAATAAAGATGTAACTCTGTGAGATGAATTAACAGAACACTAAGCAGTTTCTCAGAAAGCTTCTTTCCATATTTCGTTTGAGGATATTTACTTTTTCACCATAGCCCTCTAGGGGCTTCCAAATATCACTTTGCCAATTCCACAAGAACTCTCTTAGCGAAAGGCTTCTTGAGGGGAAACCTGTAACTCTGTGAGATGATTTCACAGAACACAAAGAAATTTCTCAGAAAGCTTCTTTCTCTTTGTTATCGGAGGATATTTCCTTTGGCCCTATAGTCTTCAAAGGGATCCGAAATATCTGTTCTCAGATTCCACAGAAATAAGGCTAGCAAAGAGATCCTCGAAATACAGGTGTAACTCTGTGAGATGAATTAACAGAACACTAAGCAGTTTCTCAGAAAGCTTCTTTCCAGATTTCATCTGAGGATATTTCCTTTTTCACCATAGCCCTCAAAGGGCTTCCAAATATCTCTTTGCCAATTCCAAAGGGAGTGTCTTAGCGAAAGGCTTCTTCAGGGAAAAGCTGTAACTCTGTGAGATGATTTCACAGAACACAAAGAAGTTTCTCCGAAAGCTTCTTTCTCTTTGTTATCGGAGGATATTTCCTTTGGCCCTATAGTCTTCAAAGGGATCCGAAATATCTGTTCTCAGATTCCACAGAAATAAGGCTAGCAAAGAGATCCACGAAATACAGGTGTAACTCTGTGAGATGAATTAGCAGAACACTAAGCAGTTTCTAAGAAATCTTCTTTCCAGATTTCATCTGAGGATATTTCCTTTTTCACCATAGCCCTCTATGGGCTTCCAAATATCTCTTTGCCAATTCCACAAGAAGTGTCTTAGCGAAAGGCTTCTTGAGGGGAAAGCTGTAACTCTATGAGATGATTTCACAGAACACAAAGAAGTTTCTCTGAAAGCTTCTTTCTCTTTGTTATCGGAGGATATTTCCTTTGGCTCTATAGTCTTCAAAGGGATCCGACATATCTGTTCTCAGATTCCACAGAAATAAGGCTAGCAAAGAGATCCACGAAATACAGATGTAACTCTGTGAGATGAATTAACAGAACACTAAGCAGTTTCTCAGAAAGCTTCTTTCCATATTTCGTTTGAGGATATTTACTTTTTCAACATAGCCCTCTAGGGGCTACCAAATATCACTTTTCCAATTCCACAAGAACTGTCTTAGCGAAAGGCTTCTTGAGGGGAAACCTGTAACTCTGTGAGATGATTTCACAGAACACAAAGAAGTTTCTCTGAAAGCTTCTTTCTCTTTGTTATCGGAGGATATTTCCTTTGGCCCTATAGACTTTAAAGGGATCCGAAATATCTGTTCTCAGATTCCACAGAAATAAGGCTAGCAAAGAGATCCACGAAATATAGATGTAACTCTGTGAGATGAATTAACAGAACACTAAGCAGTTTCTCAGAAAGTTTCTTTCCAGATTTCATCTGAGGATATTTCCTTTTTCACCATAGCCCTCTATGGGCTTCCAAATATCACTTTGCCAGTTCCACGAGAACTGTCTTAGCGAAAGGCTTCTTGAGGGCAAAGCTGTAACTCTGTGAGATGATTTCACAGAACACAAAGAAGTTTCTCAGAAAGCTTCTTTCTCTTTGTTATCGGAGGAAATTTCCTTTGGCCCTATAGTCTTCAAAGGGATCCGAAATATCTGTTCTCAGATTCCACAGAAATAAGGCTAGCAAAGAGATCCACGAAATACAGATGTAACTCTGTGAGATGAATTAACAGAACACTAAGCAGTTTCTCAGAAAGCTTCTTTCCAGATTTCATCTGAGGATATTTCCTTTTTCACCATAGCCCTCTATGGGCTTTCAAATATCTCTTTGCCAATTCCACAGGGAGTGTCTTAGCCAAAGGCTTCTTGAGGGGAAAGCTGTAACTCTGTGAGAGGATTTCACAGAACACAAAGAAGTTTCTCAGCAAGATTCTTTCTCTTTGTTATCGGAGGATATTTCCTTTGGCCCCATAGTCTTCAAAGGGATCCGAAATATCTGTTCTCAGATTCCACAGAAATAAGGCTAGCAAAGAGATCCACGAAATACAGGTGTAACTCTGTGAGGTGAATTAACACAACACTAAGCAGTTTCTCAGAAAGCTTTCTTTCCAGATTTCATTTGAGGATATTTCCTTTTTCACCATAGCCCTCTAGAGGCTTCCAAATATCACTTTGCCAATTGCACAAGAACTGTCTTAGCGAAAGGCTTCCTGAGTGGAAACCTGTAACTCTGTGAGATGATTTCACAGAACACAAAGAATTTTCTCAGAAAGCTTCTTTCTCTATGTTATCGGAGGATATTTCCTTTGGCCCTATAGTCTTCAAAGGGATCCGAAATATCTGTTCTCAGATTCCACAGAAATAAGGCTAGCAAACAGATCCACGAAATAAAGATGTAACTCTGTGAGATGAATTAACAGAACACTAAGGAGTTTCTCAGAAAGCTTCTTTCCATATTTCTTTTGAGGATATTTACTTTTTCACCATAGCCCTCTAGGGGCTTCCAAATATCACTTTGCCAATTCCACAAGAACTGTCTTAGCGAAAGGCTTCTTGAGGGGAAACCTGTAACTCTTTGAGATGATTTCACAGAACACAAAGAAGTTTCTCTGAAAGCTTCTTTCTCTTTGTTTTCGGAGGAAATTTCCTTTGGCCCTATAGTCTTCAAAGGAATCCGAAATATCTGTTCTCAGATTCCACAGAAATAAGGCTAGCGAAGTGATCCACGAAATACAGATGTAACTCTGTGAGATGAATTAACAGAACACTAAGCAGTTTTGCAGAAAGCTTCTTTCCAGATTTCATCTGAGGATATTTGTTTTTCACCATAGCCCTCTATGGGCTTCCAAATATCTCTTTGCCAATTCCACAGGAAGTTTCTTAGCGAAAGGCTTCTTGAGGGGAAAGCTGTAACTCTATGAGATGATTTCACAGAACACAAAGAAGTTTCTCAGAAAGTTTCTTTCTCTTTGTTATCGGAGGATATTTCCTTTGGCCCTATAGACTTTAAAGGGATCCGAAATATCTGTCCTCAGATTCCACAGAAATAAGGCTAGCAAAGAGATCCACGAAATATAGATGTAACGCTGTGAGATGATTTAACAGAACACTAAGCAATTTCTCAGAAAGCTTCTTTCCACATTTCATCTGAGGATATTTCCTTTTTCACCATAGCCCTCTATGGGCTTCCAAATATCACTTTGCAAATTCCACAAGAACTGTCTTAGCGAAAGGCTTCTTGAGGGTAAAGCTGTAACTCTGTGACATGATTTCACAGAACACAAGGAAGTTTTTCAGAAAGCTTCTTTCTCTTTGTTATCGGAGGACATTTCTTTTGGCCCTATAGTCTTCAAAGGGATCCGAAATATCTGTTCTCAGATTCCACAGAAATAAGGCTAGCAAAGAGATCCACGAAATACAGATGTAACTCTGTGAGATGAATTAACAGAACACTAAGCAGTTTCTCAGAAAGCTTCTTTCCAGATTTCATCTGAGGATATTTCCTTTTTCACCATAGCCCTCTATGGGCTTCCAAATATCACTTTGCCAATTCCACGAGAACTGTCTTAGCGAAAGGCTTCTTGAGGGGAAAGCTGTAACTCTGTGAGATGATTTCACAGAACACAAAGAAGTTTCTCAGAAAGCTTCTTTCTCTTTGTTATCGGAGGAAATTTCCTTTGGCCCTATAGTCTTCAACGGGATCCGAAATATCTGTTCTCAGATTCCACAGAAATAAGGCTAGCAAAGAGATCCACGAAATACAGATGTAACTCTGTGAGATGAATTAACAGAACACTAAGCAGTTTCTCAGAAAGCTTCTTTCCAGATTTCATCTGAGGATATTTCCTTTTTCACCATAGCCCTATATGGGCTTTCAAATATCTCTTTGCCAATTCCACAGGGAGTGTCTTAGCCAAAGGCTTCTTGAGGGGAAAGCTGTAACTCTGTGAGAGGATTTCACAGAACACAAAGAAGTTTCTCAGCAAGATTCTTTCTCTTTGTTATCGGAGGATATTTACTTTGGCCCTATAGCCTTCAAAAGGATCCGAAATATCTGTTCTCAGATTCCACAGAAATAAGGCTAGCAAAGAGATCCACGAAATACAGGTGTAACTCTGTGAGGTGAATTAACACAACACTGAGCAGTTTCTCAGAAAGCTTCTTTCCAGATTTCATTTGAGGATATTTCCTTTTTCACCATAGCCCTCTAGGGGCTTCCAAATGTCACTTTGCCAATTCCACAAGAACTGTCTTAGCGAAAGGCTTCCTGAGGGGAAACCTGTAACTCTGTGAGATGATTTCATAGAACACAAAGAAGTTTCTCAGAAAGCTTCTTTCTCTTTGTTATCGGAGGATATTTCCTTTGGCCCTATAGACTTTAAAGGGATCCGAAATATCTGTTCTCAGAATCCACAGAAATAAGGCTAGCTAAGAGATCCACGAAATATAGATGTAACTCTGTTAGATGAATTAACAGAACACTAAGCAGTTTCTTAGAAAGCTTCTTTCCAGATTTCATCTGAGGATATTTCCTTTTTCACCATAGCCCTCTATGGGCTTCCAAATATCACTTTGCCAATTCCACGAGAACTGGCTTAGCGAAAGGCTTCTTGATAGGAAAGCTGTAACTCTGTGAGATGATTTCACAGAACACAAAGAAGTTTCTCAGAAAGCTTCTTTCTCTTTGTTATCGGAGGATATTTCCTTTGGCCCTATAGTCTTCAAAGGGATCCGAAATATCTGTTCTCAGATTCCACAGAAATAAGGCTAGCAAACAGATCCACGAAATAAAGATGTAACTCTGTGAGATGAATTAACAGAACACTAAGCAGTTTCTCAGAAAGCTTCTTTCCATATTTCGTTTGAGGATATTTACTTTTTCACCATAGCCCTCTAGGGGCTTCCAAATATCACTTTGCCAATTCCACAAGAACTCTCTTAGCGAAAGGCTTCTTGAGGGGAAACCTGTAACTCTGTGAGATGATTTCACAGAACACAAAGAAGTTTCTCAGAAAGCTTCTTTCTCTTTGTTATCGGAGGATATTTCCTTTGGCCCTATAGTCTTCAAAGGGATCCGAAATATCTGTTCTCAGATTCCACAGAAATAAGGCTAGCAAAGAGATCCTCGAAATACAGGTGTACCTCTGTGAGATGAATTAACAGAACACTAAGCAGTTTCTCAGAAAGCTTCTTTCCAGATTTCATCGGAGGATATTTCCTTTTTCACCATAGCCCTCAAAGGGCTTTCAAATATCTCTTTGCCAATTCCAAAGGGAGTGTCTTAGCGAAAGGCTTCTTCAGGGAAAAGCTGTAACTCTGTGAGATGATTTCACAGAACACAAAGAAGTTTCTCCGAAAGCTTCTTTCTCTTTGTTATCGGAGGATATTTCCTTTGGCCCTATAGTCTTCAAAGGGATCCGAAATATCTGTTCTCAGATTCCACAGAAATAAGGCTAGCAAAGAGATCCACGATATACAGGTGTAACTCTGTGAGATGAATTAGCAGAACACTAAGCAGTTTCTAAGAAAGCTTCTTTCCAGATTTCATCTGAGGATATTTCCTTTTTCACCATAGCCCTCTATAGGCTTCCAAATATCTCTTTGCCAATTCCACAAGAAGTGTCTTAGCGAAAGGCTTCTTGAGGGGAAAGCTGTAACTCTATGAGATGATTTCACAGAACACAAAGAAGTTTCTCAGAAAGCTTCTTTCTCTTTGTTATCGGAGGATATTTCCTTTGGCTCTATAGTCTTCAAAGGGATCCGACATATCTGTTCTCAGATTCCACAGAAATAAGGCTAGCAAAGAGATCCACGAAATACAGATGTAACTCTGTGAGATGAATTAACAGAACACTAAGCAGTTTCTCAGAAAGCTTCTTTCCATATTTCGTTTGAGGATATTTACTTTTTCAACATAGCCCTCTAGGGGCTTCCAAATATCACTTTGCCAATTCCACAAGAACTGTCTTAGCGAAAGGCATCTTGAGGGGAAACCTGTAACTCTGTGAGATGATTTCACAGAACACAAAGAAGTTTCTCTGAAAGCTTCTTTCTCTTTGTTATCGGAGGATATTTCCTTTGGCCCTATAGACTTTAAAGGGATCCGAAATATCTGTTCTCAGATTCCACAGAAATAAGGCTAGCAAAGAGATCCACGAAATATAGATGTAACTCTGTGAGATGAATTAACAGAACACTAAGCAGTTTCTCAGAAAGCTTCTTTCCAGATTTCATCTGAGGATATTTCCTTTTTCACCATAGCCCTCTATGGGTTCCAAATATCACTTTGCCAATTCCAGAAGAAGTGTCTTAGCGAAAGGCTTCTTGAGGGGAAAGCTGTAACTCTGTGAGATGATTTCACAGAACACAAAGAAGTTTCTCAGAAAGCTTCTTTCTCTTTGTTATCGGAGGATATTTCCTTTGGCCCTATAGTCTTCAAAGGGATCCGAAATATCTGTTCTCAGATTCCACAGAAATAAGGCTAGCAAAGAGATCCACGAAATACAGGTGTAATCTGTGAGGTGAATTAACACAACACTAAGCAGTTTCTCAGAAAGCTTCTTTCCAGACTTCATTTGAGGATATTTCCTTTTTCACCATAGCCCTCTAGGGGCTTCCAAATATCAGTTTGCCAATTCCACAAGGAGTGTCTTAACGAAAGGCTTCTGGAGGGGAAACCTGTAACTCTGTGAGATGATTTCACAGAACACAAAGAAGTTTCTCAGAAAGCTTCTTTCTCTTTGTTATCGGAGGATATTTCCTTTGGCCCTATAGACTTTAAAGGGATCCGAAATATCTGTTCTCAGATTCCACAGAAATAAGGCTAGCTAAGAGATCCACGAAATATAGATGTAACTCTGTGAGATGAATTAACTGAACACTAAGCAGTTTCTCCGAAAGCTTCTTTCCAGATTTCATCTGAGGATATTTCCTTTTTCACCACAGCCCTCTAAGGGCTTCCAAATATCACGTTGCCAATTCCACAAGAACTGTCTTAGCGAAAGGCTTCTTGAGGGGAAAGCTGTAACTCTGTGAGATGATTTCACAGAACACAAAGAAGTTTCTCAGAAAGCTTCTTTCTCTTTGTTATCGCACGATATTTCCTTTGGCCCTATAGTCTTCAACGGGATCCGAAATATCTGTTCTCAGATTCCACAGAAATAAGGCTAGCAAAGAGATCCACGAAATACAGATGTAACTCTGTGAGATGAATTAACAGAACACTAAGCAGTTTCTCAGAAAGCTTCTTTCCATATTTCGTTTGAGGATATTTACTTTTTCACCATAGCCCTCTAAGGGCTTCCAAATATCACTTTGCCAATTCCACAAGAACTCTCTTAGCGAAAGGCTTCTTGAGGGGAAAGCTGTAACTCTGTGAGATGATTTCCCAGAACACAAAGAAGTTTCTCAGAAAGCTTCTTTCTCTTTGTTATCGGAGGATATTTCCTTTGGCCCTATAGTCTTCAAATGGATCCGAAATATCTCTTCTCAGATTCCACAGAAATAAGGCTAGCAAAGAGATCCTCGAAATACAGGTGTAACTCTGTGAGATGAATTAACAGAACACTAAGCAGTTTCTCAGAAAGCTTCTTTCCAGATTTCATCTGAGGATATTTCCTTTTTCACCATAGCCCTCTATGGGCTTCCAAATATCTCTTTGCCAATTCCACAAGAAGTGTCTTAGCGAAAGGCTTCTTGAGGGGAAAGCTGTAACTCTGTGAGATGATTTCACAGAACACAAAGAAGTTTCTCAGAAAGCTTCTTTCTCTTTGTTATCGGAGGATATTTCCTTTGGCCCTATATTCTTCAAAGGGATCCGAAATATCTGTTCTCAGATTCCACAGAAATAAGGCTAGCAAAGAGATCCACGAAATACAGATATAACTCTGTGAGATGAATTAACAGAACACTAAGCAGTTTCTCAGAAAGCTTCTTTCCAGATTTCATCTGAGGATATTTCCTTTTTAACCATAGCCCTCGTTGGTCTTCCAAATATCTCTTTGCAAATTCCACAAGAAGTGTCTTAGCGAAAGGCTTCTTGAGGGGAAAGCTGTAACTCTATGAGATGATTTCACAGAACACAGAGAAGTTTCTCAGAAAGCTTCTTTCTCTTTGTTATCGGAGGATATTTCCTTTGGCCCTAGAGTCTTCATAGGGATCCGACATATCTGTTCTCAGATTCCACAGAAGTAAGGCTAGCAAAGAGATCCACGAAATACAGATGTAACTCTGTGAGGTGAATTAACAGAACACTAAGCAGTTTCTCAGAAAGCTTTTTTCCAGATTTCATCTGAGGATATTTCCTTTTTCACCAAAGCCCTCTAGGGGCTTCCAAATATCACTTTGCCAATTCCACAAGAACTGTCTTAGCGAAAGGCTTCTTGAGGGGAAACCTGTAACTCTGTGAGATGATTTCACAGAACATAAAGAAGTTTCTCAGAAAGCTTCTTTCTCTTTGTTGTCGGATGATATTTCCTTTGGCCCTATAGACTTTAAAGGGATCCGAAATATCTATTCTCAGATTCCACAGAAATAATGCTAGCAAAGAGATCCACGAAATATAGATGTAACTCTGTGAGATGAATTAACTGAACACTAAGCAGTTTCTCGGAAAGCTTCTTTCCAGATTTCATCTGAGGATATTTCCTTTTTCACCATAGCCCTCTAAGGGCTTCCAAATATCACGTTGCCAATTCCACAAGAACTGTCTTAGCGAAAGGCTTCTTGAGGGGAAAGCTGTAACTCTGTGAGATGATTTCACAGAACACAAAGAAGTTTCTCAGAAAGCTTCTTTCTCTTTGTTATCGGAGGATATTTCCTTTGGCCCTATAGTCTTCAACGGGATCCGAAATATCTGTTCTCAGATTCCACAGAAATAAGGCTAGCAAAGAGATCCACGAAATACAGATGTAACTCTGTGAGATGAATTAACACAACACTAAGCAGTTTCTCAGAAAGCTTCTTTCCATATTTGGTTTGAGGATATTTACTTTTTCACCATAGCCCTCTAAGGGCTTCCAAATATCACTTTGCAAATTCCACAAGAACTCTCTTAGCGAAAGGCTTCTTGAGGGGAAAGCTGTAACTCTGTGAGATGATTTCCCAGAACACAAAGAAGTTTCTCAGAAAGCTTCTTTCTCTTTGTTATCGGAGGATATTTCCTCTGGCCCAATAGTCTTCAAAGGGATCCGAAATATCTGTTCTCAGATTCCACAGAAATAATGCTAGCAAAGAGATCCTCGAAATACAGGTGTAACTCTGTGAGATGAATTAACAGAACACTAAGCAGTTTCTCAGAAAGCTTCTTTCCAGATTTCATCTGAGGATATTTCCTTTTTCACCATAGCCCTCTATGGGCTTCCAAATATCTCTTTGCCAATTCCACAAGAAGTGTCTTAGCGAAAGGCTTCTTGAGGGGAAAGCTGTAACTCTGTGAGATGATTTCACAGAACACAAAGAAGTTTCTCAGAAAGCTTCTTTCTCTTTGTTATCGGAGGATATTTCCTTTGGCCCTATAGTCTTCAAAGGGATCCGAAATATCTGTTCTCAGATTCCACAGAAATAAGGCTAGCAAAGAGATCCACGAAATACAGATGTAACTCTGTGAGGTGAATTTACAGAACACTAAGCAGTTTCTCAGAAAGCTTCTTTCCAGATTTCATCTGAGGATATTTCCTTTTTCACCATAGCCCTCTAGGGGCTTCCAAATATCACTTTGCCAATTCCACAAGAACTGTCTTAGCGAAAGGCTTCTTTAGGGGAAACCTGTAACTCTGTGAGATGATTTCACAGAACATAAAGTAGTTTCTCAGAAAGCTTCTTTCTCTTTGTTGTCGGAGGATATTTCCTTTGGCCCTATAGACTTTAAAGGTATCCGAAATATCTATTCTCAAATTCCAAAGAAATAAGGCTAGCAAAGAGATCCACGAAATATAGATGTAAGTCTGTGAGATGAATTAACAGAACACTAAGCAGTTTCTCAGAAAGCTTCTTTCCAGATTTCATCTGAGGATATTTCCTTTTTCACCATAGCCCTCTATGGGTTCCAAATATCACTTTGCCAATTCCAGAAGAAGTGTCTTAGCGAAAGGCTTCTTGAGGGGAAAGCTGTAACTCTGTGAGATGATTTCACAGAACACAAAGAAGTTTCTCAGAAAGCTTCTTTCTCTTTGTTATCGGAGGATATTTCCTTTGGCCCTATAGTCTTCAAAGGGATCCGAAATATCTGTTCTCAGATTCCACAGAAATAAGGCTAGCAAAGAGATCCACGAAATACAGGTGTAATCTGTGAGGTGAATTAACACAACACTAAGCAGTTTCTCAGAAAGCTTCTTTCCAGACTTCATTTGAGGATATTTCCTTTTTCACCATAGCCCTCTAGGGGCTTCCAAATATCAGTTTGCCAATTCCACAAGGAGTGTCTTAGCGAAAGGCTTCTGGAGGGGAAACCTGTAACTCTGTGAGATGATTTCACAGAACACAAAGAAGTTTCTCAGAAAGCTTCTTTCTCTTTGTTATCGGAGGATATTTCCTTTGGCCCTATAGACTTTAAAGGGATCCGAAATATCTGTTCTCAGATTCCACAGAAATAAGGCTAGCTAAGAGATCCAAGAAATATAGATGTAACTCTGTGAGATGAATTAACAGAACACTAAGCAGTTTCTCAGAAAGCTTCTTTCCAGATTTCATCTGAAGATATTTCCTTTTTCACCATAGCCCTCTATGGGCTTCCAAATATCACTTTGCCAATTCCACGAGAACTGTCTTAGCGAAAGGCTTCTTGACGGGGAAGCTGTAACTCTGTGAGATGATTTCACAGAACACAAAGAAGTTTCTCTGAAAGCTTCTTTCTCTTTGTTATCGCAGGATATTTCCTTCTTCCCTATAATCTTCAAAGGGATCCGAAATATCAGTTCTCAGATTCCACAGAAATAAGGCCAGCAAAGAGATCCACGAAATATAGATGTAACTCTGTGAGATGAATTAACAGAACACTAAGCCGTTTCTCAGAAAGCTTCTTTCCTTATTTCGTTTGAGGATATTTACTTTTTCACCATAGCCCTCTAGGGGCTTCCAAATATCACTTTGCCAATTCCACAAGAACTCTCTTAGCGAAAGGATTCTTGAGGGGAAACCTGTAACTCTGTGAGATGATTTCACAGAACACAAAGAAGTTTCTCAGAAAGCTTCTTTCTCTTTGTTATCGGAGGATATTTCCTTTGGCCCTATAGACTTTAAAGGGATCCGAAATATCTGTTCTCAGATTCCACAGAAATAAGGCTAGCAAAGAGATCCACGAAATATAGATGTAACTCTGTGAGATGAATTAACATAACACTAAGCAGTTTCTCAGAAAGCTTCTTTCCAGATTTCATCTGAGGACATTTCCTTTTTCACCATAGCCCTCCATGGGCTTCCAAATATCACTTTGCCAATTCCACAAGAACTGTCTTAGCGAAAGGCTTCTTGAGGGGAAACCTGTAACTCTGTGAGATGATTTCACAGAACACAAAGAAGTTTCTCAGAAAGCTTCTTTCTCTTTGTTATCGGAGGATATTTCCTTTGGCCCTATAGTCTTCAAAGGGATCCGAAATATCTGTTCTCAGATTCCACAGAAATAAGGCTAGCAAAGAGATCCACGAAATACAGGTGTAATCTGTGAGGTGAATTAACACAACACTAAGCAGTTTCTCAGAAAGCTTCTTTCCAGACTTCATTTGAGGATATTTCCTTTTTCACCATAGCCCTCTAGGGGCTTCCAAATATCAGTTTGCCAATTCCACAAGGAGTGTCTTAGCGAAAGGCTTCTGGAGGGGAAACCTGTAACTCTGTGAGATGATTTCACAGAACACAAAGAAGTTTCTCAGAAAGCTTCTTTCTCTTTGTTATCAGAGGATATTTCCTTTGGCCCTATAGACTTTAAAGGGATCCGAAATATCTGTTCTCAGATTCCACAGAAATAAGGCTAGCTAAGAGATCCAAGAAATATAGATGTAACTCTGTGAGATGAATTAACAGAACACTAAGCAGTTTCTCAGAAAGCTTCTTTCCAGATTTCATCTGAAGATATTTCCTTTTTCACCATAGCCCTCTATGGGCTTCCAAATATCACTTTGCCAATTCCACGAGAACTGTCTTAGCGAAAGGCTTCTTGACGGGGAAGCTGTAACTCTGTGAGATGATTTCACAGAACACAAAGAAGTTTCTCTGAAAGCTTCTTTCTCTTTGTTATCGCAGGATATTTCCTTCTTCCCTATAGTCTTCAAAGGGATCCGAAATATCAGTTCTCAGATTCCACAGAAATAAGGCCAGCAAAGTGATCCACGAAATACAGATGTAACTCTGTGAGATGAATTAACAGAACACTAAGCCGTTTCTCAGAAAGCTTCTTTCCTTATTTCGTTTGAGGATATTTACTTTTTCACCATAGCCCTCTAGGGGCTTCCAAATATCACTTTGCCAATTCCACAAGAACTCTCTTAGCGAAAGGATTCTTGAGGGGAAACCTGTAACTCTGTGAGATGATTTCACAGAACACAAAGAAGTTTCTCAGAAAGCTTCTTTCTCTTTGTTATCGGAGGATATTTCCTTTGGCCCTATAGACTTTAAAGGGATCCGAAATATCTGTTCTCAGATTCCACAGAAATAAGGCTAGCAAAGAGAACCACGAAATATAGATGTAACTCTGTGAGATGAATTAACAGAACACTAAGCAGTTTCTCAGAAAGCTTCTTTCCAGATTTCATCTGAGGACATTTCCTTTTTCACCATAGCCCTCCATGGGCTTCCAAATATCACTTTGCCAATTCCACAAGAACTGTCTTAGCGAAAGGCTTCTTGAGGGGAAACCTGTAACTCTGTGAGATGATTTCACAGAACACAAAGAAGTTTCTCAGAAAGCTTCTTTCTCTTTGTTATCGGAGGATATTTCCTTTGGCCCTATAGTCTTCAAAGGGATCCGAAATATCTGTTCTCAGATTCCACAGAAATAAGGCTAGGAAAGAGATCCACGAAATACAGATATAACTCTTTGAGATGAATTAACAGAACACTAAGCAGTTTCTCAGAAAGCTTCTTTCCAGATTTCATCTGAGGATATTTCCTTTTTAACCATAGCCCTCTATGGTCTTCCAAATATCTCTTTGCAAATTCCACAAGAAGTGTCTTAGCGAAAGGCTTCTTGAGGGGAAAGCTGTAACTCTATGAGATGATTTCACAGAACACAAAGAAGTTTCTCAGAAGGCTTCTTTCTCTTTGTTATCGGAGGATATTTCCTTTGGCCCTAGAGTCTTCATAGGGATCCGTCATATCTGTTCTCAGATTCCACAGAAGTAAGGCTAGCAAAGAGATCCACGAAATACAGATGTAACTCTGTGAGGTGAATTAACAGAACACTAAGCAGTTTCTCAGAAAGCTTTTTTCCAGATTTCATCTGAGGATATTTCCTTTTTCACCAAAGCCCTCTAGGGGCTTCCAAATATCACTTTGCCAATTCCACAAGAACTGTCTTAGCGAAAGGCTTCTTGAGGGGAAAGCTGTAACTCTGTGAGATGATTTCACAGAACACAAAGAAGTTTCTCAGAAAGCTTCTTTCTCTTTGTTATCGGAGGATATTTCCTTTGGCCTTATAGTCTTCAAAGGGATCCGAAATATCTGTTCTCAGATTCCACAGAAATAAGGCTAGCAAAGAGATCCACGAAATACAGATGTAACTCTGTGAGATGAATTAACAGAACACTAAGCAGTTTCTCAGAAAGCTTCTTTCCATATTTCGTTTGAGGATATTTACTTTTTCACCATAGCCCTCTAAGGGCTTCCAAATATCACTTTGCCAATTCCACAAGAACTCTCTTAGCGAAAGGCTTCTGGAGGGGAAAGCTGTAACTCTGTGAGATGATTTCCCAGAACACAAAGAAGTTTCTCAGAAAGCTTCTTTCTCTTTGTTATCGGAGGATATTTCCTTTGGCCCTATAGTCTTCAAAGGGATCCGAAATATCTGTTCTCAGATTCCACAGAAATAAGGCTAGCAAAGAGATCCTCGAAATACAGGTGTAACTCTGTGAGATGAATTAACAGAACACTAAGCAGTTTCTCAGAAAGCTTCTTTCCAGATTTCATCTGAGGATATTTCCTTTTTCACAATAGCCCTCTATGGGCTTCCAAATATCTCTTTGCCAATTCCACAAGAAGTGTCTTAGCGAAAGACTTCTTGAGGGGAAAGCTGTAACTCTGTGAGATGATTTCACAGAACACAAAGAAGTTTCTCAGAAAGCTTCTTTCTCTTTGTTATCGGAGGATACTTCCTTTGGCCCTATAGTCTTCAAAGGGATCCGAAATATCTGTTCTCAGATTCCACAGAAATAAGGCTAGCAAAGAGATCCACGAAATACAGATGTAACTCTGTGAGGTGAATTTACAGAACACTAAGCAGTTTCTCAGAAAGCTTCTTTCCAGATTTCATCTGAGGATATTTCCTTTTTCACCATAGCCCTCTAGGGGCTTCCAAATATCACTTTGCCAATTCCACAAGAACTGTCTTAGCGAAAGTCTTCTTGAGGGGAAACCTGTAACTCTGTGAGATGATTTCACAGAACATAAAGTAGTTTCTCAGAAAGCTTCTTTCTCTTTGTTGTCGGAGGATATTTCCTTTGGCCCTATGGACTTTAAAGGGATCCGAAATATCTATTCTCAGATTCCAAAGAAATAAGGCTAGCAAAGAGATCCACGAAATATAGATGTAAGTCTGTGAGATGAATTAACAGAACACTAAGCAGTTTCTCAGAAAGTTTCTTTCCAGATTTCATCTGAGGATATTTCCTTTTTCACCATAGCCCTCTATGGGCTTCCAAATATCACTTTGCCAATTCCACAAGAACTGTCTTAGCGAAAGGCTTCTTGAGGGGAAAGCTGTAACTCTGTGAGATGATTTCACAGAACACAAAGAAGTTTCTCAGAAAGCTTCTTTCTCTTTGTTATCGGAGGATATTTCCTTTGGCCCTATAGTCTTCAAAGGGATCCGACATATCTGTTCTCAGATTCCACAGAAATGAGGCTAGCAAAGAGATCCACGAAATACAGATGTAACTCTGTGAGGTGAATTAACAGAACACTAAGCAGTTTCTCAGAAAGCTTTTTTCCAGATTTCATCTGAGGATATTTCCTTTTTCACCATAGCCCTCTAGGGGCTTCCAAATATCACTTTGCCAGTTCCACAAGAACTGTCTTAGCGAAAGGCTTCTTGAGGGGTAACCTGTAACTCAGTGAGATGATTTCACAGAACATAAAGAAGTTTCTCAGAAAGCTTCTTTCTCTTTGTTGTCGGAGGATATTTCCTTTGGCCCTATAGACATTAAAGGGATCCGAAATATCTATTCTCAGATTCCACAGAAATAAGGCTAGCAAAGAGATCCACGAAATATAGATGTAACTCTGTGAGATGAATTAACAGAACACTAAGCAGTTTCTCCGAAAGCTTCTTTCCAGATTTCATCTGAGGATATTTCCTTTTTCACCATAGCCCTCTATGGGCTTCCAAATATCACTTTGCCAATTCCACAAGAACTGTCTTAACGAAAGGCTTCTTGAGGGGTAAGCTGTAACTCTGTGAGATGATTTCACAGAACACAAAGAAGTTTCTCAGAAAGCTTCTTTCTCTTTGTTATCGGAGGATATTTCCTTTGGCCCTATAGTCTTCAACGGGATCCGAAATATCTGATCTCAGATTCCACAGAAATAAGGCTAGCAAAGAGATCCACGAAATATAGATGTAACTCTGTGAGATGAATTAACAGAACACTAAGCAGTTTCTCAGAAAGCTTCTTTCCATATTTCGTTTGAGGATATTTACTTTTTCACCATAGCCCTCTAGGGGCTTCCAAATATCACTTTGCCAATTCCACAAGAACTCTCTTAGCGAAAGGCTTCTTGAGGGGAAACCTGTAACTCTGTGAGATTATTTCACAGAACACAAATAAGTTTCTCTGAAAGCTTCTTTCTCTTTGTTATCGGAGGATATTTCCTTTGGCCCTATAGACTTTAAAGGGATCCGAAATATCTGTTCTAAGATTCCACAGAAATAAGGCTAGCAAAGAGATCCACGAAATATAGATGTAACTCTGTGAGATGAATTAACAGAACACTAAGCAGTTTCTCAGAAAGCTTCTTTCCAGATTTCATCTGAGGATATTTCCTTTTTCACCATAGCCCTCTAGGGGCTTCCAAATATCACTTTGCCAATTCCACAAGAAGTGTCTTAGCGAAAGGCTTCTTGAGGGGAAAACTGTAACTCTGTGAGATGATTTCACAGAACACAAAGAAGTTTCTCAGAAAGCTTCTTTCTCTTTGTTATCGGAGGATATTTCCTTTTTCCCTATAGTCTTCAAAGGGATCCGAAATATCTGTTCTCAGATTCCACAGAAATAACGCTAGCAAAGAGATCCACGAAATACAGGTGTAACTCTGTGAGATGAATTAACAGAACACTAAGCAGTTTCTCAGAAAGCTTCTTTCCAGATTTCATCTGAGGATATTTCCTTTTTAAAAATAGCCCTCTATGGGCTTCCAAATATCTCTTTGCCAATTCCACAAGAAGTGTCTTAGCGAAAGGCTTCTTGAGGGGAAAGCTGTAACTCTATGAGATGATTTCACAGAACACAGAGAAGTTTCTCAGAAAGCTTCTTTCTCTTTGTTATCGGAGGATATTTCCTTTGGCCCTATAGTCTTCATAGGGATCCGACATATCTGTTCTCAGATTCCACAGAAGTAAGGCTAGCAAAGAGATCCACGAAATACAGATGTAACTCTGTGAGGGGAATTAACAGAACACTAAGCAGTTTTTCAGAAAGCTTTTTTCCAGATTTCATCTGAGGATATTTCCTTTTTCACCAAAGCCCTCTAGGGGCTTCCAAATATCACTTTGCCAATTCCACAAGAACTGTCTTAGCGAAAGGCTTCTTGAGGGGAAACCTGTAACTCTGTGAGATGATTTCACAGAACATAAAGAAGTTTCTCAGAAAGCTTCTTTCTCTTTGTTGTCGGATGATATTTCCTTTGGCCCTATAGACTTTAAAGGGATCCGAAATATCTATTCTCAGATTCCGCAGAAATAATGCTAGCAAAGAGATCCACGAAATATAGATGTAACTCTGTGAGATGAATTAACTGAACACTAAGCAGTTTCTCGGAAAGCTTCTTTCCAGATTTCATCTGAGGATATTTCCTTTTTCACCATAGCCCTCTAAGGGCTTCCAAATATCACGTTGCCAATTCCACAAGAACTGTCTTAGCGAAAGGCTTCTTGAGGGGAAAGCTGTAACTCTGTGAGATGATTTCACAGAACACAAAGAAGTTTCTCAGAAAGCTTCTTTCTCTTTGTTATCGGAGGATATTTCCTTTGGCCCTATAGTCTTCAAAGGGATCCGACATATCTGTTCTCAGATTCCACAGAAATAAGGCTAGCAAAGAGATCCACGAAATACAGATGTAACTCTGTGAGGTGAATTAACAGAACACTAAGCAGTTTCTCAGAAAGCTTCTTTCCAGATTTCATCTGAGGATATTTCCTTTTTCACCATAGCCCTCTATGGGCTTCCAAATATCACTTTGCCAATTCCACAAGAACTGTCTCAGCGAAAGGATTCTTGAGGGGTAACCTGTAACTCTGTGAGATGATTTCACAGAACATAAAGAAGTTTCTCAGAAGGCTTCTTCCTCTTTGTTGTCGGAGGATATTTCCTTTGGCCCTGTAGACTTTAAAGGGATCCGAAATATCTATTCTCAGATTCCAAAGAAATAAGGCTAGCAAAGAGATCCACGAAATATAGATGTAAGTCTGTGAGATGAATTAACAGAACACTAAGCAGTTTCTCAGAAAGCTTCTTTCCAGATTTCATCTGAGGATATTTCCTTTTTCACCATAGCCCTCTATGGGCTTCCAAATATAACTTTGCCAATTCCACAAGAACTGTCTTAGCGAAAGGCTTCTTGAGGGGAAAGCTGTAACTCTGTGAGATGATTTCACAGAACACAAAGAAGTTTCTCAGAAAGCTTCTTTCTCTTTGTTATCGGAGGATATTTCCTTTGGCCCTATAGTCTTCAAAGGGATCCGACATATCTGTTCTCAGATTCCACAGAAATGAGGCTAGCAAAGAGATCCACGAAATACAGATGTAACTCTGTGAGGTGAATTTACAGAACACTAAGCAGTTTCTCAGAAAGCTTTTTTCCAGATTTCATCTGAGGATATTTCCTTTTTCACCATAGCCCTCTATGGGCTTCCAAATATCACTTTGCCAATTCCACAAGATCTGTCTTAACGAAAGGCTTCTTGAGGGGAAAGCTGTAACTCTGTGAGATGATTTCACAGAACACAAAGAAGTTTCTCAGAAAGCTTCTTTCTCTTTGTTGTCGGAGGATATTTCCTTTGGCCCTATAGTCTTCAACGGGATCCGAAATATCTGTTCTCAGATTCCACAGAAATAAGGCTAGCAAAGAGATCCACGAAATACAGATGTAACTCTGTGAGATGAATTAACAGACCACTAAGCAGTTTCTCAGAAAGCTTCTTTCCATATTTCGTTTGAGGATATTTACTTTTTCACCATAGCCCTCTAGGGGCTTCCAAATATCACTTTGCCAATTCCAAAAGAACTCTCTTAGCGAAAGGCTTCTTGAGGGGAAACCTGTAACTCTGTGAGATTATTTCACAGAACACAAATAAGTTTCTCTGAAAGCTTCTTTCTCTTTGTTATCGGAGGATATTTCCTTTGGCCCTATAGACTTTAAAGTGATCCGAAATATCTGTTCTCAGATTCCACAGAAATAAGGCTAGCAAAGAGATCCACGAAATATAGATGTAACTCTGTGAGATGAATTAACAGAACACTAAGCAGTTTCTCAGAAAGCTTCTTTCCAGATTTCATCTGAGGATATTTCCTTTTTCACCATAGCCCTCTATGGGCTTCCAAATATCACTTTGCCAATTCCACAAGAACTGTCTTAGCGAAAGGCTTCTTGAGGGGCAAGCTGTAACTCTGTGAGATGATTTCACAGAACACAAAGAAGTTTCTCAGAAACCTTCTTTCTCTTTGTTATCGGAGGATATTTCTTTGGCCCTATAGTATTCAAAGGGATCCGAAATATCTGTTCTGAGATTCCACAGAAATAAGGCTAGCAAAGAGATCCACCGAATACAGATGTAACTCTATGAGATGAATTAACAGAACACTAAGCAGTTTCTCAGAAAGCTTCTTTCCAGATTTCATCTGAGGATATTTCCATTTTCACCTTAGCCCTCTATGGGCTTCCAAATATCACTTTGCCAATTCCACGAGAACTGTCTTAGCGAAAGGCTTCTTGAGGGGAAAGGTTTAACTCTGTGAGATGATTTCACAGAACACAAAGAAGTTTCTCTGAAAGCTTCTTTCTCTTTGTTATCGGAGGATATTTCCTTTGGCCCTATAGACTTTAAAGGGATCCGAAATATCTGTTCTCAGATTCCACAGAAATAAGGCTAGCAAAGAGATCCACGAAATATAGATGTAACTCTGTGAGATGAATTAACAGAACACTAAGCAGTTTCTCAGAAAGCTTCTTTCCAGATTTCATCTGAGGATATTTCCTTTTTCACCATAGCCCTCTATGGGCTTCCAAATATCACTTTGCCAATTCCACAAGAACTGTCTTAGCGAAAGGTTTCTTCAGGGGAAACCTGTAACTCTGTGAGATGATTTCACAGAACGCAAAGAAGTTTCTCAGAAAGCTTCTTTCTCTTTGTTATCGGAGGATATTTGCTTTAGCCCTATAGTCTTCAAAGGGATCCGAAATATCTGTTCTCAGATTCCACAGAAATAAGGCTAGCAAAGAGATCCACGAAATACAGATATAACTCTGTGAGATGAATTAACAGAACACTAAGCAGTTTCTCAGAAAGCTTCTTTCCAGATTTCATCTGAGGATATTTCCTTTTTCACCATTGCCCTCTATGGGCTTCCAAATATCACTTTGCCAATTCCAGAAGAAGTGTCTTAGCGAAAGGCTGCTTGAGGGGAAAGCTGTAACTCTGTGAGATGATTTCACAGAACACAAAGAAGTTTCTCAGAAAGCTTCTTTCTCTTTGTTATCGGAGGATATTTCCTTTGGCCCTATAGTCTTCAAAGGGATCCGAAATATCTGTTCTCAGATTCCACAGAAATAAGGCTAGCAAAGAGATCCTCGAAATACAGGTGTAACTCTGTGAGATGAATTAACAGAACACTAAGCAGTTTCTCAGAAAGCTTCTTTCCAGATTTCATCTGAGGATATTTCCTTTTTCACCATAGCCCTCAAAGGGCTTCCCAATATCTCTTTGCCAATTCCACAGGGAGTGTCTTAGCAAAAGGCTTCTTGAGGGGAAAGCTGTAACTCTGTGAGATGATTTCACAGAACACAAAGAAGTTTCTCAGAAAGCTTCTTTCTCTTTGTTATCGGAGGATATTTCCTTTGGCCCAATAGTCTTCAAAGGGATCCGAAATATCTGTTCTCAGATTCCAGAGAAATAAGGCTAGCAAAGAGATCCACGAAATACAGGTGTAATCTGTGAGGTGAATTAACACAACACTAAGCAGTTTCTCAGAAAGCTTCTTTCCAGACTTCATTTGAGGATATTTCCTTTTTCACCATAGCCCTCTAGGGGCTTCCAAATATCAGTTTGCCAATTCCACAAGGAGTGTCTTAGCGAAAGGCTTCTGGAGGGGAAACCTGTAACTCTGTGAGATGATTTCACAGAACACAAAGAAGTTTCTCAGAAAGCTTCTTTCTCTTTGTTATCGGAGGATATTTCCTTTGGCCCTATAGACTTTAAAGGGATCCGAAATATCTGTTCTCAGATTCCACAGAAATAAGGCTAGCTAAGAGATCCAAGAAATATAGATGTAACTCTGTGAGATGAATTAACAGAACACTAAGCAGTTTCTCAGAAAGCTTCTTTCCAGATATCATCTGAAGATATTTCCTTTTTCACCATAGCCCTCTATGGGCTTACAAATATCACTTTGCCAATTCCACGAGAACTGTCTTAGCGAAAGGCTTCTTGACGGGGAAGCTGTAACTCTGTGAGATGATTTCACAGAACACAAAGAAGTTTCTCTGAAAGCTTCTTTCTCTTTGTTATCGCAGGATATTTCCTTCTTCCCTATAGTCTTCAAAGGGATCCGAAATATCAGTTCTCAGATTCCACAGAAATAAGGCCAGCAAAGAGATCCACGAAATATAGATGTAACTCTGTGAGATGAATTAACAGAACACTAAGCCGTTTCTCAGAAAGCTTCTTTCCTTATTTCGTTTGAGGATATTTACTTTTTCACCATAGCCCTCTAGGGGCTTCCAAATATCACTTTGCCAATTCCACAAGAACACTCTTAGCGAAAGGCTTCTTGAGTGGAAAGCTGTAACTCTGTGAGATGATTTCACAGAACACAAAGAAGTTTCTCAGAAAGCTTCTTTCTCTTTGTTATCGGAGGATATTTCCTTTGGCCCTATAGACTTTAAATGGATCCGAAATATCTGTTCTCAGATTCCACAGAAAGAAGGCTAGCAAAGAGATCCACGAAATATAGATGTAACTCTGTGAGATGAATTAACAGAACACTAAGCAGTTTCTCAGAAAGCTTCTTTCCAGATTTCATCTGAGGACATTTCCTTTTTCACCATAGCCCTCCATGGGCTTCCAAATATCACTTTGCCAATTCCACAAGAACTGTCTTAGCGAAAGGCTTCTTGAGGGGAAACCTGTAACTCTGTGAGATGATTTCACAGAACACAAAGAAGTTTCTCAGAAAGCTTCTTTCTCTTTGTTATCGGAGGATATTTCCTTTGGCCCTATAGCCTTCAAAGGGATCCGACATATCTGTTCTCAGATTCCACAGAAATGAGGCTAGCAAAGAGATCCACGAAATACAGATGTAACTCTGTGAGGTGAATTTACAGAACACTAAGCAGTTTCTCAGAAAGCTTTTTTCCAGATTTCATCTGAGGATATTTCCTTTTTCACCATAGCCCTCTAGGGGCTTCCAAATATCACTTTGCCAATTCCACAAGAACTGTCTTAGCGAAAGGCTTCTTGAGGGGAAACCTGTAACTCAGTGAGATGATTTCACAGAACATAAAGAAGTTTCTCAGAAAGCTTCTTTCTCTTTGTTGTCGGAGGATATTTCCTTTGGCCCTATAGACTTTAAAGGGATCCGAAATATCTATTCTCAGATTCCAAAGAAATAAGGCTAGCAAAGAGATCCACGAAATATAGATGTAACTCTGTGAGATGAATTAACAGAACACTAAGCAGTTTCTCCGAAAGCTTCTTTCCAGATTTCATCTGAGGATATTTCCTTTTTCACCATAGCCCTCTATGGGCTTCCAAATATCACCTTGCCAATTCCACAAGATCTGTCTTAACGAAAGGCTTCTTGAGGGGAAAGCTGTAACTCTGTGAGATGATTTCACAGAACACAAAGAAGTTTCTCAGAAAGCTTCTTTCTCTTTGTTGTCGGAGGATATTTCCTTTGGCCCTATAGTCTTCAACGGGATCCGAAATATCTGTTCTCAGATTCCACAGAAATAAGGCTAGCAAAGAGATCCACGAAATACAGATGTAACTCTGTGAGATGAATTAACAGACCACTAAGCAGTTTCTCAGAAAGCTTCTTTCCATATTTCGTTTGAGGATATTTACTTTTTCACCATAGCCCTCTAGGGGCTTCCAAATATCACTTTGCCAATTCCACAAGAACTCTCTTAGCGAAAGGCTTCTTGAGGGGAAACCTGTAACTCTGTGAGATTATTTCACAGAACACAAATAAGTTTCTCTGAAAGCTTCTTTCTCTTTGTTATCGGAGGATATTTCCTTTGGCCCTATAGACTTTAAAGTGATCCGAAATATCTGTTCTCAGATTCCACAGAAATAAGGCTAGCAAAGAGATCCACGAAATATAGCTGTAACTCTGTGAGATGAATTAACAGAACACTAAGCAGTTTCTCAGAAAGCTTCTTTCCAGATTTCATCTGAGGATATTTCCTTTTTCACCATAGCCCTCTATGGGCTTCCAAATATCACTTTGCCAATTCCACAAGAACTGTCTTAGCGAAAGGCTTCTTGAGGGGTAAGCTGTAACTCTGTGAGATGATTTCACAGAACATAAAGAAGTTTCTCAGAAACCTTCTTTCTCTTGGTTATCGGAGGATATTTCTTTGGCCCTATAGTATTCAAAGGGATCCGAAATATCTGTTCTGAGATTCCACAGAAATAAGGCTAGCAAAGAGATCCACCGAATACAGATGTAACTCTATGAGATGAATTAACAGAACACTAAGCAGTTTCTCAGAAAGCTTCTTTCCAGATTTCATCTGAGGATATTTCCATTTTCACCTTAGCCCTCTATGGGCTTCCAAATATCACTTTGCCAATTCCACGAGAACTGTCTTAGCGAAAGGCTTCTTGAGGGGAAAGGTTTAACTCTGTGAGATGATTTCACAGAACACAAAGAAGTTTCTCTGAAAGCTTCTTTCTCTTTGTTATCGGAGGATATTTCCTTTGGCCCTATAGACTTTAATGGGATCCGAAATATCTGTTCTCAGATTCCACAGAAATAAGGCTAGCAAAGAGATCCACGAAATATAGATGTAACTCTGTGAGATGAATTAACAGAACACTAAGCAGTTTCTCAGAAAGCTTCTTTCCAGATTTCATCTGAGGATATTTCCTTTTTCACCATAGCCCTCTATGGGCTTCCAAATATCACTTTGCCAATTCCACAAGAACTGTCTTAGCGAAAGGCTTCTTCAGGGGAAACCTGTAACTCTGTGAGATGATTTCACAGAACGCAAAGAAGTTTCTCAGAAAGCTTCTTTATCTTTGTTATCGGAGGATATTTGCTTTAGCCCTATAGTCTTCAAAGGGATCCGAAATATCTGTTCTCAGATTCCACAGAAATAAGGCTAGCAAAGAGATCCACGAAATACAGATATAACTCTGTGAGATGAATTAACAGAACACTAAGCAGTTTCTCAGAAAGCTTCTTTCCAGATTTCATCTGAGGATATTTCCTTTTTCACCATTGCCCTCTATGGGCTTCCAAATATCACTTTGCCAATTCCAGAAGAAGTGTCTTAGCGAAAGGCTGCTTGAGGGGAAAGCTGTAACTCTGTGAGATGATTTCACAGAACACAAAGAAGTTTCTCAGAAAGCTTCTTTCTCTTTGTTATCGGAGGATATTTCCTTTGGCCCTATAGTATTCAAAGGGATCCGAAATATCTGTTCTGAGATTCCACAGAAATAAGGCTAGCAAAGAGATCCACCGAATACAGATGTAACTCTATGAGATGAATTAACAGAACACTAAGCAGTTTCTCAGAAAGCTTCTTTCCAGATTTCATCTGAGGATATTTCCATTTTCACCTTAGCCCTCTATGGGCTTCCAAATATCACTTTGCCAATTCCACGAGAACTGTCTTAGCGAAAGGCTTCTTGAGGGGAAAGGTTTAACTCTGTGAGATGATTTCACAGAACACAAAGAAGTTTCTCTGAAAGCTTCTTTCTCTTTGTTATCGGAGGATATTTCCTTTGGCCCTATAGACTTTAATGGGATCCGAAATATCTGTTCTCAGATTCCACAGAAATAAGGCTAGCAAAGAGATCCACGAAATATAGATGTAACTCTGTGAGATGAATTAACAGAACACTAAGCAGTTTCTCAGAAAGCTTCTTTCCAGATTTCATCTGAGGATATTTCCTTTTTCACCATAGCCCTCTAGGGGCTTCCAAATATCACTTTGCCAATTCCACAAGAACTGTCTTAGCGAAAGGCTTCTTCAGGGGAAACCTGTAACTCTGTGAGATGATTTCACAGAACGCAAAGAAGTTTCTCAGAAAGCTTCTTTCTCTTTGTTATCGGAGGATATTTGCTTTAGCCCTATAGTCTTCAAAGGGATCCGAAATATCTGTTCTCAGATTCCACAGAAATAAGGCTAGCAAAGAGATCCACGAAATACAGATATAACTCTGTGAGATGAATTAACAGAACACTAAGCAGTTTCTCAGAAAGCTTCTTTCCAGATTTCATCTGAGGATATTTCCTTTTTCACCATTGCCCTCTATGGGCTTCCAAATATCACTTTGCCAATTCCAGAAGAAGTGTCTTAGCGAAAGGCTGCTTGAGGGGAAAGCTGTAACTCTGTGAGATGATTTCACAGAACACAAAGAAGTTTCTCAGAAAGCTTCTTTCTCTTTGTTATCGGAGGATATTTCCTTTGGCCCTATAGTCTTCAAAGGGATCCGAAATATCTGTTCTCAGATTCCACAGAAATAAGGCTAGCAAAGAGATCCTCGAAATACAGGTGTAACTCTGTGAGATGAATTAACAGAACACTAAGCAGTTTCTCAGAAAGCTTCTTTCCAGATTTCATCTGAGGATATTTCCTTTTTCACCATAGCCCTCAAAGGGCTTCCCAATATCTCTTTGCCAATTCCACAGGGAGTGTCTTAGCAAAAGGCTTCTTGAGGGGAAAGCTGTAACTCTGTGAGATGATTTCACAGAACACAAAGAAGTTTCTCAGAAAGCTTCTTTCTCTTTGTTATCGGAGGATATTTCCTTTGGTCCTATAGTCTTCAAAGGGATCCGAAATATCTGTTCTCAGATTCCAGAGAAATAAGGCTAGCAAAGAGATCCACGAAATACAGGTGTAATCTGTGAGGTGAATTAACACAACACTAAGCAGTTTCTCAGAAAGCTTCTTTCCAGACTTCATTTGAGGATATTTCCTTTTTCACCATAGCCCTCTAGGGGCTTCCAAATATCAGTTTGCCAATTCCACAAGGAGTGTCTTAGCGAAAGGCTTCAGGAGGGGAAACCTGTAACTCTGTGAGATGATTTCACAGAACACAAAGAATTTTCTCAGAAAGCTTCTTTCTCTTTGTTATCGGAGGATATTTCCTTTGGCCCTATAGACTTTAAGGGATCCGAAATATCTGTTCTCAGATTCCACAGAAATAAGGCTAGCTAAGAGATCCTAGAAATATAGATGTAACTCTGTGAGATGAATTAACAGAACACTAAGCAGTTTCTCAGAAAGCTTCTTTCCAGATATCATCTGAAGATATTTCCTTTTTCACCATAGCCCTCTATGGGCTTCCAAATATCACTTTGCCAATTCCACGAGAACTGTCTTAGCGAAAGGCTTCTTGACGGGGAAGCTGTAACTCTGTGAGATGATTTCACAGAACACAAAGAAGTTTCTCTGAAAGCTTCTTTCTCTTTGTTATCGCAGGATATTTCCTTCTTCCCTATAGTCTTCAAAGGGATCCGAAATATCAGTTCTCAGATTCCACAGAAATAAGGCCAGCAAAGAGATCCACGAAATATAGATGTAACTCTGTGAGATGAATTAACAGAACACTAAGCCGTTTCTCAGAAAGCTTCTTTCCTTATTTCGTTTGAGGATATTTACTTTTTCACCATAGCCCTCTAGGGGCTTCCAAATATCACTTTGCCAATTCCACAAGAACTCTCTTAGCGAAAGGATTCTTGAGGGGAAACCTGTAACTCTGTGAGATGATTTCACAGAACACAAAGAAGTTTCTCAGAAAGCTTCTTTCTCTTTGTTATCGGAGGATATTTCCTTTGGCCCTATAGACTTTAAAGGGATCCGAAATATCTGTTCTCAGATTCCACAGAAAGAAGGCTAGCAAAGAGATCCACGAAATATAGATGTAACTCTGTGAGATGAATTAACAGAACACTAAGCAGTTTCTCAGAAAGCTTCTTTCCAGATTTCATCTGAGGACATTTCCTTTTTCACCATAGCCCTCCATGGGCTTCCAAATATCACTTTGCCAATTCCACAAGAACTGTCTTAGCGAAAGGCTTCTTGAGGGGAAACCTGTAACTCTGTGAGATGATTTCACAGAACACAAAGAAGTTTCTCAGAAAGCTTCTTTCTCTTTGTTATCGGAGGATATTTCCTTTGGCCCTATAGCCTTCAAAGGGATCCGACATATCTGTTCTCAGATTCCACAGAAATGAGGCTAGCAAAGAGATCCACGAAATACAGATGTAACTCTGTGAGGTGAATTTACAGAACACTAAGCAGTTTCTCAGAAAGCTTTTTTCCAGATTTCATCTGAGGATATTTCCTTTTTCACCATAGCCCTCTAGGGGCTTCCAAATATCACTTTGCCAATTCCACAAGAACTGTCTTAGCGAAAGGCTTCTTGAGGGGAAACCTGTAACTCAGTGAGATGATTTCACAGAACATAAAGAAGTTTCTCAGAAAGCTTCTTTCTCTTTGTTGTCGGAGGATATTTCCTTTGGCCCTATAGACTTTAAAGGGATCCGAAATATCTATTCTCAGATTCCAAAGAAATAAGGCTAGCAAAGAGATCCACGAAATATAGATGTAACTCTGTGAGATGAATTAACAGAACACTAAGCAGTTTCTCCGAAAGCTTCTTTCCAGATTTCATCTGAGGATATTTCCTTTTTCACCATAGCCCTCTATGGGCTTCCAAATATCACCTTGCCAATTCCACAAGATCTGTCTTAACGAAAGGCTTCTTGAGGGGAAAGCTGTAACTCTGTGAGATGATTTCACAGAACACAAAGAAGTTTCTCAGAAAGCTTCTTTCTCTTTGTTGTCGGAGGATATTTCCTTTGGCCCTATAGTCTTCAACGGGATCCGAAATATCTGTTCTCAGATTCCACAGAAATAAGGCTAGCAAAGAGATCCACGAAATACAGATGTAACTCTGTGAGATGAATTAACAGACCACTAAGCAGTTTCTCAGAAAGCTTCTTTCCATATTTCGTTTGAGGATATTTACTTTTTCACCATAGCCCTCTAGGGGCTTCCAAATATCACTTTGCCAATTCCACAAGAACTCTCTTAGCGAAAGGCTTCTTGAGGGGAAACCTGTAACTCTGTGAGATTATTTCACAGAACACAAATAAGTTTCTCTGAAAGCTTCTTTCTCTTTGTTATCGGAGGATATTTCCTTTGGCCCTATAGACTTTAAAGTGATCCGAAATATCTGTTCTCAGATTCCACAGAAATAAGGCTAGCAAAGAGATCCACGAAATATAGCTGTAACTCTGTGAGATGAATTAACAGAACACTAAGCAGTTTCTCAGAAAGCTTCCTTCCAGATTTCATCTGAGGATATTTCCTTTTTCACCATAGCCCTCTATGGGCTTCCAAATATCACTTTGCCAATTCCACAAGAACTGTCTTAGCGAAAGGCTTCTTGAGGGGTAAGCTGTAACTCTGTGAGATGATTTCACAGAACATAAAGAAGTTTCTCAGAAACCTTCTTTCTCTTTGTTATCGGAGGATATTTCTTTGGCCCTATAGTATTCAAAGGGATCCGAAATATCTGTTCTGAGATTCCACAGAAATAAGGCTAGCAAAGAGATCCACCGAATACAGATGTAACTCTATGAGATGAATTAACAGAACACTAAGCAGTTTCTCAGAAAGCTTCTTTCCAGATTTCATCTGAGGATATTTCCATTTTCACCTTAGCCCTCTATGGGCTTCCAAATATCACTTTGCCAATTCCACGAGAACTGTCTTAGCGAAAGGCTTCTTGAGGGGAAAGGTTTAACGCTGTGAGATGATTTCACAGAACACAAAGAAGTTTCTCTGAAAGCTTCTTTCTCTTTGTTATCGGAGGATATTTCCTTTGGCCCTATAGACTTTAATGGGATCCGAAATATCTGTTCTCAGATTCCACAGAAATAAGGCTAGCAAAGAGATCCACGAAATATAGATGTAACTCTGTGAGATGAATTAACAGAACACTAAGCAGTTTCTCAGAAAGCTTCTTTCCAGATTTCATCTGAGGATATTTCCTTTTTCACCATAGCCCTCTATGGGCTTCCAAATATCACTTTGCCAATTCCACAAGAACTGTCTTAGCGAAAGGCTTCTTCAGGGGAAACCTGTAACTCTGTGAGATGATTTCACAGAACGCAAAGAAGTTTCTCAGAAAGCTTCTTTCTCTTTGTTATCGGAGGATATTTGCTTTAGCCCTATAGTCTTCAAAGGGATCCGAAATATCTGTTCTCAGATTCCACAGAAATAAGGCTAGCAAAGAGATCCACGAAATACAGATATAACTCTGTGAGATGAATTAACAGAACACTAAGCAGTTTCTCAGAAAGCTTCTTTCCAGATTTCATCTGAGGATATTTCCTTTTTCACCATTGCCCTCTATGGGCTTCCAAATATCACTTTGCCAATTCCAGAAGAAGTGTCTTAGCGAAAGGCTGCTTGAGGGGAAAGCTGTAACTCTGTGAGATGATTTCACAGAACACAAAGAAGTTTCTCAGAAAGCTTCTTTCTCTTTGTTATCGGAGGATATTTCCTTTGGCCCTATAGTCTTCAAAGGGATCCGAAATATCTGTTCTCAGATTCCACAGAAATAAGGCTAGCAAAGAGATCCTCGAAATACAGGTGTAACTCTGTGAGATGAATTAACAGAACACTAAGCAGTTTCTCAGAAAGCTTCTTTCCAGATTTCATCTGAGGATATTTCCTTTTTCACCATAGCCCTCAAAGGGCTTCCCAATATCTCTTTGCCAATTCCACAGGGAGTGTCTTAGCAAAAGGCTTCTTGAGGGGAAAGCTGTAACTCTGTGAGATGATTTCACAGAACACAAAGAAGTTTCTCAGAAAGCTTCTTTCTCTTTGTTATCGGAGGATATTTCCTTTGGCCCTATAGTCTTCAAAGGGATCCGAAATATCTGTTCTCAGATTCCAGAGAAATAAGGCTAGCAAAGAGATCCACGAAATACAGGTGTAATCTGTGAGGTGAATTAACACAACACTAAGCAGTTTCTCAGAAAGCTTCTTTCCAGACTTCATTTGAGGATATTTCCTTTTTCACCATAGCCCTCTAGGGGCTTCCAAATATCAGTTTGCCAATTCCACAAGGAGTGTCTTAGCGAAAGGCTTCAGGAGGGGAAACCTGTAACTCTGTGAGATGATTTCACAGAACACAAAGAATTTTCTCAGAAAGCTTCTTTCTCTTTGTTATCGGAGGATATTTCCTTTGGCCCTATAGACTTTAAGGGATCCGAAATATCTGTTCTCAGATTCCACAGAAATAAGGCTAGCTAAGAGATCCTAGAAATATAGATGTAACTCTGTGAGATGAATTAACAGAACACTAAGCAGTTTCTCAGAAAGCTTCTTTCCAGATATCATCTGAAGATATTTCCTTTTTCACCATAGCCCTCTATGGGCTTCCAAATATCACTTTGCCAATTCCACGAGAACTGTCTTAGCGAAAGGCTTCTTGACGGGGAAGCTGTAACTCTGTGAGATGATTTCACAGAACACAAAGAAGTTTCTCTGAAAGCTTCTTTCTCTTTGTTATCGCAGGATATTTCCTTCTTCCCTATAGTCTTCAAAGGGATCCGAAATATCAGTTCTCAGATTCCACAGAAATAAGGCCAGCAAAGAGTTCCACGAAATATAGATGTAACTCTGTGAGATGAATTAACAGAACACTAAGCCGTTTCTCAGAAAGCTTCTTTCCTTATTTCGTTTGAGGATATTTACTTTTTCACCATAGCCCTCTAGGGGCTTCCAAATATCACTTTGCCAATTCCACAAGAACTCTCTTAGCGAAAGGATTCTTGAGGGGAAACCTGTAACTCTGTGAGATGATTTCACAGAACACAAAGAAGTTTCTCAGAAAGCTTCTTTCTCTTTGTTATCGGAGGATATTTCCTTTGGCCCTATAGACTTTAAAGGGATCCGAAATATCTGTTCTCAGATTCCACAGAAAGAAGGCTAGCAAAGAGATCCACGAAATATAGATGTAACTCTGTGAGATGAATTAACAGAACACTAAGCAGTTTCTCAGAAAGCTTCTTTCCAGATTTCATCTGAGGACATTTCCTTTTTCACCATAGCCCTCCATGGGCTTCCAAATATCACTTTGCCAATTCCACAAGAACTGTCTTAGCGAAAGGCTTCTTGAGGGGAAACCTGTAACTCTGTGAGATGATTTCACAGAACACAAAGAAGTTTCTCAGAAAGCTTCTTTCTCTTTGTTATCGGAGGATATTTCCTTTGGCCCTATAGTCTTCAAAGGGATCCGAAATATCTGTTCTCAGATTCCACAGAAATAAGGCTAGCAAAGAGATCCACGAAATACAGATATAACTCTGTGAGATGAATTAACAGAACACTAAGCAGTTTCTCAGAAAGCTTCTTTCCAGATTTCATCTGAGGATATTTCCTTTTTAACCATAGCCCTCTATGGTCTTCCAAATATCTCTTTGCAAATTCCACAAGAAGTGTCTTAGCGAAAGGCTTCTTGAGGGGAAAGCTGTAACTCTATGAGATGATTTCACAGAACACAGAGAAGTTTCTCAGAAAGCTTCTTTCCCTTTGTTATCGGAGGATATTTCCTTTGGCCCTAGAGTCTTCATAGGGATCCGACATATCTGTTCTCAGATTCCACAGAAGTAAGGCTAGCAAAGAGATCCACGAAATACAGATGTAACTCTGTGAGGTGAATTAACAGAACACTAAGCAGTTTCTCAGAAAGCTTTTTTCCAGATTTCATCTGAGGATATTTCCTTTTTCACCAAAGCCCTCTAGGGGCTTCCAAATATCACTTTGCCAATTCCACAAGAACTGTCTTAGCGAAAGGCTTCTTGAGGGGAAACCTGTAACTCTGTGAGATGATTTCACAGAACATAAAGAAGTTTCTCAGAAAGCTTCTTTCTCTTTGTTGTCGGATGATATTTCCTTTGGCCCTATAGACTTTAAAGGGATCCGAAATATCTATTCTCAGATTCCACAGAAATAAGGCTAGCAAAGAGATCCACGAAATATAGATGTAACTCTGTGAGATGAATTAACTGAACACTAAGCAGTTTCTCGGAAAGCTTCTTTCCAGATTTCATCTGAGGATATTTCCTTTTTCACCATAGCCCTCTAAGGGCTTCCAAATATCACGTTGCCAATTCCACAAGAACTGTCTTAGCGAAAGGCTTCTTGAGGGGAAAGCTGTAACTCTGTGAGATGATTTCACAGAACACAAAGAAGTTTCTCAGAAAGCTTCTTTCTCTTTGTTATCGGAGGATATTTCCTTTGGCCCTATAGTCTTCAACGGGATCCGAAATATCTGTTCTCAGATTTCACAGAAATAAGGCTAGCAAAGAGATCCACGAAATACAGATGTAACTCTGTGAGATGAATTAACAGAACACTAAGCAGTTTCTCAGAAAGCTTCTTTCCATATTTCGTTTGAGGATATTTACTTTTTCACCATAGCCCTCTAAGGGCTTCCAAATATCACTTTGCCAATTCCACAAGAACTCACTTAGCGAAAGGCTTCTTGAGGGGAAAACTGTAACTCTGTGAGATGATTTCCCAGAACACAAAGAAGTTTCTCAGAAAGCTTCTTTCTCTTTGTTATCGGAGGATATTTCCTTTGGAACTATAGTCTTCAAAGGGATCCGAAATATCTGTTCTCAGATTCCACAGAAATAAGGCTAGCAAAGAGATCCTCGAAATACAGGTGTAACTCTGTGAGATGAATTAACAGAACACTAAGCAGTTTCTCAGAAAGCTTCTTTCCAGATTTCATCTGAGGATATTTCCTTTTTCACCATAGCCCTCTATGGGCTTCCAAATATCTCTTTGCCAATTCCACAAGAAGTGTCTTAGCGAAAGGCTTCTTGAGGGGAAAGCTGTAACTCTGTGAGATGATTTCACAGAACACAAAGAAGTTTCTCAGAAAGCTTCTTTCTCTTTGTTATCGGAGGATATTTCCTTTGGCCCTATAGTCTTCAAAGAGATCCGAAATATCTGTTCTCAGATTCCACAGAAATAAGGCTAGCAAAGAGATCCACGAAATACAGATGTAACTCTGTGAGGTGAATTTACAGAACACTAAGCAGTTTCTCAGAAAGCTTCTTTCCAGATTTCATCTGAGGAAATTTCCTTTTTCACCATAGCCCTCTAGGGGCTTCCAAATATCACTTTGCCAATTCCACAAGAACTGTCTTAGCGAAAGGCTTCTTGAGGGGAAACCTGTAACTCTGTGAGATGATTTCACAGAACATAAAGTAGTTTCTCAGAAAGCTTCTTTCTCTTTGTTGTCGGAGGATATTTCCTTTGGCCCTATAGACTTTAAAGGGATCCGAAATATCTATTCTCAGATTCCAAAGAAATAAGGCTAGAAAAGAGATCCACGAAATATAGATGTAAGTCTGTGAGATGAATTAACAGAACACTAAGCAGTTTCTCAGAAAGCTTCTTTCCAGATTTCATCTGAGGATATTTCCTTTTTCACCATAGCCCTCCATGGGCTTCCAAATATCACTTTGCCAATTCCACAAGAACTGTCTTAGCGAAAGGCTTCTTGAGGGGAAAGCTGTAACTTTGTGAGATGATTTCACAGAACACAAAGAAGTTTCTCAGAAAGCTTCTTTCTCTTTGTTATCGGAGGATATTTCCTTTGGCCCTATAGTCTTCAAAGGGATCCGACATATCTGTTCTCAGATTCCACAGAAATAAGGCTAGCAAAGAGATCCACGAAATACAGATGTAACTCTGTGAGGTGAATTAACAGAACACTAAGCAGTTTCTTAGAAAGCTTTTTTCCAGATTTCATCTGAGGATATTTCCTTTTTCACCATAGCCCTCTAGGGGCTTCCAAATATCACTTTGCCAATTCCACAAGAACTGTCTTAGCGAAAGGCTTCTTGAGGGGAAACCTGTAACTCAGTGAGATGATTTCACAGAACATAAAGAAGTTTCTCAGAAAGCTTCTTTCTCTTTGTTGTCGCAGGATATTTCCTTTGGCCCTATAGACTTTAAAGGGATCCGAAATATCTATTCTCAGATTCCACAGAAATAAGGCTAGCAAAGTGATCCACGAAATATAGATGTAACTCTGTGAGATGAATTAACAGAACACTAAGCAGTTTCTCCGAAAGCTTCTTTCCAGATTTCATCTGAGGATATTTCCTTTTTCACCATAGCCCTCTATGGGCTTCCAAATATCACTTTGCCAATTCCACAAGAACTGTCTTAACGAAAGGCTTCTTGAGGGGTAAGCTGTAACTCTGTGAGATGATTTCACAGAACACAAAGAAGTTTCTCAGAAAGCTTCTTTCTCTTTGTTATCGGAGGATATTTCCTTTGGCCCTATAGTCTTCAACGGGATCCGAAATATCTGTTCTCAGATTCCACAGAAATAAGGCTAGCAAAGAGATCCACGAAATACAGATGTAACTCTGTGAGATGAATTAACAGAACACTAAGCAGTTTCTCAGAAAGCTTCTTTCCATATTTCGTTTGAGGATATTTACTTTTTCACCATAGCCCTCTAGGGGCTTCCAAATATCACTTTGCCAATTCCACAAGAACTCTCTTAGCGAAAGGCTTCTTGAGGGGAAACCTGTAACTCTGTGAAATTATTTCACAGAACACAAATAAGTTTCTCTGAAAGCTTCTTTCTCTTTGTTATCGGAGGATATTTCCTTTGGCCCTATAGACTTTAAAGGGATCCGAAATATCTGTTCTCAGATTCCACAGAAAAAAGGCTAGCAAAGAGATCCACGAAATATAGATGTAACTCTGTGAGATGAATTAACAGAACACTAAGCAGTTTCTCAGAAAGCTTCTTTCCAGATTTCATCTGAGGATATTTCCTTTTTCACCATAGCCCTCTAGGGGCTTCCAAATATCACTTTGCCAATTCCACAAGAAGTGTCTTAGCGAAAGGCTTCTTGAGGGGAAAACTGTAACTCTGTGAGATGATTTCACAGAACACAAAGAAGTTTCTCAGAAAGCTTCTTTCTCTTTGTTATCGGAGGATATTTCCTTTGGCCCTATAGTCTTCAAAGGGATCCGAAATATCTGTTCTCAGATTCCACAGAAATAACGCTAGCAAAGAGATCCACGAAATACAGGTGTAACTCTGTGAGATGAATTAACAGAACACTAAGCAGTTTCTCAGAAAGCTTCTTTCCAGATTTCATCTGAGGATATTTCCTTTTTAACCATAGCCCTCTATGGGCTTCCAAATATCTCTTTGCCAATTCCACAAGAAGTGTCTTAGCGAAAGGTTTCTTGAGGGGAAAGCTGTAACTCTATGAGATGATTTCACAGAACACAGAGAAGTTTCTCAGAAAGCTTCTTTCTCTTTGTTATCGGAGGATATTTCCTTTGGCCCTATAGTCTTCATAGGGATCCGACATATCTGTTCTCAGATTCCACAGAAGTAAGGCTAGCAAAGAGATCCACGAAATACAGATGTAACTCTGTGAGGTGAATTAACAGAACACTAAGCAGTTTTTCAGAAAGCTTTTTTCCAGATTTCATCTGAGGATATTTCCTTTTTCACCAAAGCCCTCTAGGGGCTTCCAAATATCACTTTGCCAATTCCACAAGAACTGTCTTAGCGAAAGGCTTCTTGAGGGGAAACCTGTAACTCTGTGAGATGATTTCACAGAACATAAAGAAGTTTCTCAGAAAGCTTCTTTCTCTTTGTTGTCGGATGATATTTCCTTTGGCCCTATAGACTTTAAAGGGATCCGAAATATCTATTCTCAGATTCCACAGAAATAATGCTAGCAAAGAGATCCACGAAATATAGATGTAACTCTGTGAGATGAATTAACTGAACACTAAGCAGTTTCTCGGAAAGCTTCTTTCCAGATTTAATCTGAGGATATTTCCTTTTTCACCATAGCCCTCTAAGGGCTTCCAAATATCACGTTGCCAATTCCACAATAACTGTCTTAGCGAAAGGCTTCTTGAGGGGAAAGCTGTAACTCTGTGAGATTATTTCACAGAACACAAAGAAGTTTCTCAGAAAGCTTCTTTCTCTTTGTTATCGGAGGATATTTCCTTTGGCCCTATAGTCTTCAAAGGGATCCGACATATCTGTTCTCAGATTCCACAGAAATAAGGCTAGCAAAGAGATCCACGAAATACAGATGTAACTCTGTGAGGTGAATTAACAGAACACTAAGCAGTTTCTCAGAAAGCTTCTTTCCAGATTTCATCTGAGGATATTTCCTTTTTCACCATAGCCCTCTAGGGGCTTCCAAATATCACTTTGCCAATTCCACAAGAACTGTCTCAGCGAAAGGATTCTTGAGGGGAAACCTGTAACTCTGTGAGATGATTTCACAGAACATAAAGAAGTTTCTCAGAAAGCTTCTTTCTCTTTGTTGTCGGAGGATATTTCCTTTGGCCCTATAGACTTTAAAGGGATCCGAAATATCTATTCTCAGATTCCAAAGAAATAAGGCTAGCAAAGAGATCCACGAAATATAGATGTAAGTCTGTGAGATGAATTAACAGAACACTAAGCAGTTTCTCAGAAAGCTTCTTTCCAGGTTTCATCTGAGGATATTTCCTTTTTCACCATAGCCCTCTATGGGCTTCCAAATATCACTTTGCCAATTCCACAAGAACTGTCTTAGCGAAAGGCTTCTTGAGGGAAAAGCTGTAACTCTGTGAGATGATTTCACAGAACACAAAGAAGTTTCTCAGAAAGCTTCTTTCTCTTTGTTATCGGAGGATATTTCCTTTGGCCCTATAGTCTTCAAAGGGATCCGACATATCTGTTCTCAGATTCCACAAAAATAAGGCTAGCAAAGAGATCCACGAAATACAGATGTAACTCTGTGAGGTGAATTAACAGAACACTAAGCAGTTTCTCAGAAAGCTTTTCTCCAGATTTCATCTGAGGATATTTCCTTTTTCACCATAGCCCTCTAGGTTCTTCCAAATATCACTTTGCCAATTCCACAAGAACTGTCTTAGCGAAAGGCTTCTTGAGGGGAAACCTGTAACTCAGTGAGATGATTTCACAGAACATAAAGAAGTTTCTCAGAAAGCTTCTTTCTCTTTGTTGTCGGAGGATATTTCCTTTGGACCTATAGACATTAAAGGGATCCGAAATATCTATTCTCAGATTCCACAGAAATAAGGCTAGCAAAGAGATCCACGAAATATAGATGTAAGTCTGTGAGATGAATTAACAGAACACTAAGCAGTTTCTCCGAAAGCTTCTTTCCAGATTTCATCTGAGGATATTTCCTTTTTCACCATAGCCCTCTATGGGCTTCCAAATATCACTTTGCCAATTCCACAAGAACTGTCTTAACGAAAGGCTTCTTGAGGGGAAAGCTGTAACTCTGTGAGATGATTTCACAGAACACAAAGAAGTTTCTCAGAAGGCTTCTTTCTCTTTGTTATCGGAGGATATTTCCTTTGGCCCTATAGTCTTCAACGGGATCCGAAATATCTGTTCTCAGATTCCACAGAAATAAGGCTAGCAAAGAGATCCACGAAATACAGATGTAACTCTGTGAGATGAATTAACAGACCACTAAGCAGTTTCTCAGAAAGCTTCTTTCCATATTTCGTTTGAGGATATTTACTTTTTCACCATAGCCCTCTAGGGGCTTCCAAATATCACTTTGCCAATTCCACAAGAACTCTCTTAGCGAAAGGCTTCTTGAGGGGAAACCTGTAACTCTGTGAGATTATTTCACAGAACACAAATAAGTTTCTCAGAAACCTTCTTTCTCTTTGTTATCGGAGGATATTTCTTTGGCCCTATAGTATTCAAAGGGATCCGAAATATCTGTTCTGAGATTCCACAGAAATAAGGCTAGCAAAGAGATCCACCGAATACAGATGTAACTCTATGAGATGAATTAACAGAACACTAAGCAGTTTCTCAGAAAGCTTCTTTCCAGATTTCATCTGAGGATATTTCCTTTTTCACCTTAGCCCTCTATGGGCTTCCAAATATCACTTTGCCAATTCCACGAGAACTGTCTTAGCGAAAGGCTTCTTGAGGGGAAAGGTTTAACTCTGTGAGATGATTTCACAGAACACAAAGAAGTTTCTCTGAAAGCTTCTTTCTCTTTGTTATCGGAGGATATTTCCTTTGACCCTATAGACTTTAAAGGGATCCGAAATATCTGTTCTCAGATTCCACAGAAATAAGGCTAGCAAAGAGATCCACGAAATATAGATGTAACTCTGTGAGATGAATTAAAAGAACACTAAGCAGTTTCTCAGAAAGCTTCTTTCCAGATTTCATCTGAGGATATTTCCTTTTTCACCATAGCCCTCTATGGGCTTCCAAATATCACTTTGCCAATTCCACAACAACTGTCTTAGCGAAAGGCTTCTTGAGGGGAAAGCTGTAACTCTGTGAGATGATTTCACAGAACACAAAGAAGTTTCTCAGAAAGCTTCTTTCTCTTTGTTATCGGAGGATATTTCCTTTGGCCCTATAGTCTTCAAAGGGATCCGAAATATCTGTTCTCAGATTCCACAGAAATAAGGCTAGCAAAGAGATCCTCGAAATACAGGTGTAACTCTGTGAGATGAATTAACAGAACACTAAGCAGTTTCTCAGAAAGCTTCTTTCCAGATTTCATCTGAGGATATTTCCTTTTTCACCATAGCCCTCAAAGGGCTTCCCAATATCTCTTTGCCAATTCCACAGGGAGTGTCTTAGCAAAAGGCTTCTTGAGGGGAAAGCTGTAACTCTGTGAGATGATTTCACAGAACACAAAGAAGTTTCTCAGAAAGCTTCTTTCTCTTTGTTATCGGAGGATATTTCCTTTGGCCCTATAGTCTTCAAAGGGATCCGAAATATCTGTTCTCAGATTCCACAGAAATAAGGCTAGCAAAGAGATCCACGAAATACAGGTGTAACTCTGTGAGATGAATTAACAGAACACTAAGCAGTTTCTCAGAAAGCTTCTTTCCAGATTTCATCTGAGGATATTTCCTTTTTCACCATAGCCCTCTATGGGCTTCCAAATATCTCTTTGCCAATTCCACAAGAAGTGTCTTAGCGAAAGGCTTCTTGAGGGGAAAGCTGTAACTCCATGAGATGATTTCAAAGAACACAAAGAAGTTTCTCAGAAAGCTTCTTTCTCTTTGTTATCGGAGGATATTTCCTTTGGCCCTATAGTCTTCAAAGAGATCCGACATATCTGTTCTCAGATTCCACAGAAATAAGGCTAGCAAAGAGATCCACGAAATACAGATGTAACTCTGTGAGATGAATTAACAGAACACTAAGCAGTTTCTCAGAAAGCTTCTTTCCATATTTCGTTTGAGGATATTTACTTTTTCACCATAGCCCTCTAGGGGCTTCCAAATATCACTTTGCCAATTCCACAAGAACTCTCTTAGCGAAAGGCTTCTTGAGGGGAAACCTGTAACTCTGTGAGATGATTTCACAGAACACAAAGAAGTTTCTCTGAAAGCTTCTTTCTCTTTCTTATCGGAGGATATTTCCTTTGGCCCTATAGACTTTAAAGGGATCTGAAATATCTGTTCTCAGATTCCACAGAAATAAGGCTAGCAAAGAGATCCACGAAATATAGATGTAACTCTGTGAGATGAATTAACAGAACACTAAGCAGTTTCTCAGAAAGCTTCTTTCCAGATTTCATCTGAGGATATTTCCTTTTTCACCATAGCCCTCTATGGGCTTCCAAATATCACTTTGCCAATTCCAGAAGAAGTGTCTTAGCGAAAGGCTTCTTGAGGGGAAAGCTGTAACTCTGTGAGATGATTTCACAGAACACAAAGAAGTTTCTCAGAAAGCTTCTTTCTCTTTGTTATCGGAGGATATTTCCTTTGGCCCTATAGTCTTCAAAGGGATCCGAAATATCTGTTCTCAGATTCCACAGAAATAAGGCTAGCAAAGAGATCCTCGAAATACAGGTGTAACTCTGTGAGATGAATTAACAGAACACTAAGCAGTTTCTCAGAAAGCTTCTTTCCAGATTTCATCTGAGGATATTTCATTTTTCACCATAGCCCTCAAAGGGCTTACAAATATCTCTTTGCCAATTCCACAGGGAGTGTCTTAGCGAAAGGCTTCTTGAGGGGAAAGCTGTAATTCTATGAGATGATTTCACAGAACACAAAGAAGTTTATCAGAAAGCTTCTTTCTCTTTGTTATCGGAGGATATTTCCTTTGGCCCTATAGTCTTCAAAGGGATCCGAAATATCTGTTCTCAGATTCCACAGAAATAAGGCTAGCAAAGAGATCCACGAAATACAGATGTAACTCTGTGAGGTGAATTAACAGAACACTAAGCAGTTTCCCAGAAAGCTTCTTTCCAGATTTCATCTGAGGATATTTCCTTTTTCACCATAGCCCTCTAGGGGCTTCCAAATATCACTTTGCCAATTCCACAAGAACTGTCTTAGCGAAAGGCTTCTTGAGGGGAAACCTGTAACTCTGTGAGATGATTTCACAGAACATAAAGAAGTTTCTCAGAAAGCTTCTTTCTCTTTTTTGTCGGAGGATATTTTCTTTGGCCCTATAGACTTTAAAGGGATCCGAAATATCTATTCTCAGATTCCACAGAAATAAGGCTAGCAAAGAGATACACGAAATATAGATGTAACTCTGTGAGATGAATTAACAGAACACTAAGCAGTTTCTCAGAAAGCTTCTTTCCAGATTTCATCCGAGGATATTTCCTTTTTCACCATAGCCCTCTATGGGCTTCCAAATATCACTTTGCCAATTCCACAAGAACTGTCTTAGCGAAAGGCTTCTTGAGGGGAAAGCTGTAACTCTGTGAGATGATTTCACAGAACACAAAGAAGTTTCTCAGAAAGCTTCTTTCTCTTTGTTATCGGAGGATATTTCTTTGGCCCTATAGTCTTCAAAGGGATCCGAAATATCTGTTCTCAGATTCCACAGAAATAAGGCTAGCAAAGAGATCCACCGAATACAGATGTAACTCTATGAGATGAATTAACAGAACACTAAGCAGTTTCTCAGAAAGCTTCTTTCCAGATTTCATCTGAGGATATTTCCTTTTTCACCTTAGCCCTCTATGGGCTTCCAAATATCACTTTGCCAATTCCACAAGAACTGTCTTAGCGAAAGGCTTCTTGAGGGGAAAGGTGTAACTCTGTGAGATGATTTCACAGAACACAAAGAAGTTTCTCAGAAAGCTTCTTTCTCTTTGTTGTCGGATGATATTTCCTTTGGCCCTATAGACTTTAAAGGGATCCGAAATATCTATTCTCAGATTCCACAGAAATAATGCTAGCAAAGAGATCCACGAAATATAGATGTAACTCTGTGAGATGAATTAACTGAACACTAAGCAGTTTCTCGGAAAGCTTCTTTCCAGATTTAATCTGAGGATATTTCCTTTTTCACCATAGCCCTCTAAGGGCTTCCAAATATCACGTTGCCAATTCCACAATAACTGTCTTAGCGAAAGGCTTCTTGAGGGGAAAGCTGTAACTCTGTGAGATTATTTCACAGAACACAAAGAAGTTTCTCAGAAAGCTTCTTTCTCTTTGTTATCGGAGGATATTTCCTTTGGCCCTATAGTCTTCAAAGGGATCCGACATATCTGTTCTCAGATTCCACAGAAATAAGGCTAGCAAAGAGATCCACGAAATACAGATGTAACTCTGTGAGGTGAATTAACAGAACACTAAGCAGTTTCTCAGAAAGCTTCTTTCCAGATTTCATCTGAGGATATTTCCTTTTTCACCATAGCCCTCTAGGGGCTTCCAAATATCACTTTGCCAATTCCACAAGAACTGTCTCAGCGAAAGGATTCTTGAGGGGAAACCTGTAACTCTGTGAGATGATTTCACAGAACATAAAGAAGTTTCTCAGAAAGCTTCTTTCTCTTTGTTGTCGGAGGATATTTCCTTTGGCCCTATAGACTTTAAAGGGATCCGAAATATCTATTCTCAGATTCCAAAGAAATAAGGCTAGCAAAGAGATCCACGAAATATAGATGTAAGTCTGTGAGATGAATTAACAGAACACTAAGCAGTTTCTCAGAAAGCTTCTTTCCAGGTTTCATCTGAGGATATTTCCTTTTTCACCATAGCCCTCTATGGGCTTCCAAATATCACTTTGCCAATTCCACAAGAACTGTCTTAGCGAAAGGCTTCTTGAGGGAAAAGCTGTAACTCTGTGAGATGATTTCACAGAACACAAAGAAGTTTCTCAGAAAGCTTCTTTCTCTTTGTTATCGGAGGATATTTCCTTTGGCCCTATAGTCTTCAAAGGGATCCGACATATCTGTTCTCAGATTCCACAAAAATAAGGCTAGCAAAGAGATCCACGAAATACAGATGTAACTCTGTGAGGTGAATTAACAGAACACTAAGCAGTTTCTCAGAAAGCTTTTCTCCAGATTTCATCTGAGGATATTTCCTTTTTCACCATAGCCCTCTAGGTTCTTCCAAATATCACTTTGCCAATTCCACAAGAACTGTCTTAGCGAAAGGCTTCTTGAGGGGAAACCTGTAACTCAGTGAGATGATTTCACAGAACATAAAGAAGTTTCTCAGAAAGCTTCTTTCTCTTTGTTGTCGGAGGATATTTCCTTTGGACCTATAGACATTAAAGGGATCCGAAATATCTATTCTCAGATTCCACAGAAATAAGGCTAGCAAAGAGATCCACGAAATATAGATGTAAGTCTGTGAGATGAATTAACAGAACACTAAGCAGTTTCTCCGAAAGCTTCTTTCCAGATTTCATCTGAGGATATTTCCTTTTTCACCATAGCCCTCTATGGGCTTCCAAATATCACTTTGCCAATTCCACAAGAACTGTCTTAACGAAAGGCTTCTTGAGGGGAAAGCTGTAACTCTGTGAGATGATTTCACAGAACACAAAGAAGTTTCTCAGAAGGCTTCTTTCTCTTTGTTATCGGAGGATATTTCCTTTGGCCCTATAGTCTTCAACGGGATCCGAAATATCTGTTCTCAGATTCCACAGAAATAAGGCTAGCAAAGAGATCCACGAAATACAGATGTAACTCTGTGAGATGAATTAACAGACCACTAAGCAGTTTCTCAGAAAGCTTCTTTCCATATTTCGTTTGAGGATATTTACTTTTTCACCATAGCCCTCTAGGGGCTTCCAAATATCACTTTGCCAATTCCACAAGAACTCTCTTAGCGAAAGGCTTCTTGAGGGGAAACCTGTAACTCTGTGAGATTATTTCACAGAACACAAATAAGTTTCTCAGAAACCTTCTTTCTCTTTGTTATCGGAGGATATTTCTTTGGCCCTATAGTATTCAAAGGGATCCGAAATATCTGTTCTGAGATTCCACAGAAATAAGGCTAGCAAAGAGATCCACCGAATACAGATGTAACTCTATGAGATGAATTAACAGAACACTAAGCAGTTTCTCAGAAAGCTTCTTTCCAGATTTCATCTGAGGATATTTCCTTTTTCACCTTAGCCCTCTATGGGCTTCCAAATATCACTTTGCCAATTCCACGAGAACTGTCTTAGCGAAAGGCTTCTTGAGGGGAAAGGTTTAACTCTGTGAGATGATTTCACAGAACACAAAGAAGTTTCTCTGAAAGCTTCTTTCTCTTTGTTATCGGAGGATATTTCCTTTGACCCTATAGACTTTAAAGGGATCCGAAATATCTGTTCTCAGATTCCACAGAAATAAGGCTAGCAAAGAGATCCACGAAATATAGATGTAACTCTGTGAGATGAATTAAAAGAACACTAAGCAGTTTCTCAGAAAGCTTCTTTCCAGATTTCATCTGAGGATATTTCCTTTTTCACCATAGCCCTCTATGGGCTTCCAAATATCACTTTGCCAATTCCACAACAACTGTCTTAGCGAAAGGCTTCTTGAGGGGAAAGCTGTAACTCTGTGAGATGATTTCACAGAACACAAAGAAGTTTCTCAGAAAGCTTCTTTCTCTTTGTTATCGGAGGATATTTCCTTTGGCCCTATAGTCTTCAAAGGGATCCGAAATATCTGTTCTCAGATTCCACAGAAATAAGGCTAGCAAAGAGATCCTCGAAATACAGGTGTAACTCTGTGAGATGAATTAACAGAACACTAAGCAGTTTCTCAGAAAGCTTCTTTCCAGATTTCATCTGAGGATATTTCCTTTTTCACCATAGCCCTCAAAGGGCTTCCCAATATCTCTTTGCCAATTCCACAGGGAGTGTCTTAGCAAAAGGCTTCTTGAGGGGAAAGCTGTAACTCTGTGAGATGATTTCACAGAACACAAAGAAGTTTCTCAGAAAGCTTCTTTCTCTTTGTTATCGGAGGATATTTCCTTTGGCCCTATAGTCTTCAAAGGGATCCGAAATATCTGTTCTCAGATTCCACAGAAATAAGGCTAGCAAAGAGATCCACGAAATACAGGTGTAACTCTGTGAGATGAATTAACAGAACACTAAGCAGTTTCTCAGAAAGCTTCTTTCCAGATTTCATCTGAGGATATTTCCTTTTTCACCATAGCCCTCTATGGGCTTCCAAATATCTCTTTGCCAATTCCACAAGAAGTGTCTTAGCGAAAGGCTTCTTGAGGGGAAAGCTGTAACTCCATGAGATGATTTCAAAGAACACAAAGAAGTTTCTCAGAAAGCTTCTTTCTCTTTGTTATCGGAGGATATTTCCTTTGGCCCTATAGTCTTCAAAGAGATCCGACATATCTGTTCTCAGATTCCACAGAAATAAGGCTAGCAAAGAGATCCACGAAATACAGATGTAACTCTGTGAGATGAATTAACAGAACACTAAGCAGTTTCTCAGAAAGCTTCTTTCCATATTTCGTTTGAGGATATTTACTTTTTCACCATAGCCCTCTAGGGGCTTCCAAATATCACTTTGCCAATTCCACAAGAACTCTCTTAGCGAAAGGCTTCTTGAGGGGAAACCTGTAACTCTGTGAGATGATTTCACAGAACACAAAGAAGTTTCTCTGAAAGCTTCTTTCTCTTTCTTATCGGAGGATATTTCCTTTGGCCCTATAGACTTTAAAGGGATCTGAAATATCTGTTCTCAGATTCCACAGAAATAAGGCTAGCAAAGAGATCCACGAAATATAGATGTAACTCTGTGAGATGAATTAACAGAACACTAAGCAGTTTCTCAGAAAGCTTCTTTCCAGATTTCATCTGAGGATATTTCCTTTTTCACCATAGCCCTCTATGGGCTTCCAAATATCACTTTGCCAATTCCAGAAGAAGTGTCTTAGCGAAAGGCTTCTTGAGGGGAAAGCTGTAACTCTGTGAGATGATTTCACAGAACACAAAGAAGTTTCTCAGAAAGCTTCTTTCTCTTTGTTATCGGAGGATATTTCCTTTGGCCCTATAGTCTTCAAAGGGATCCGAAATATCTGTTCTCAGATTCCACAGAAATAAGGCTAGCAAAGAGATCCTCGAAATACAGGTGTAACTCTGTGAGATGAATTAACAGAACACTAAGCAGTTTCTCAGAAAGCTTCTTTCCAGATTTCATCTGAGGATATTTCATTTTTCACCATAGCCCTCAAAGGGCTTACAAATATCTCTTTGCCAATTCCACAGGGAGTGTCTTAGCGAAAGGCTTCTTGAGGGGAAAGCTGTAATTCTATGAGATGATTTCACAGAACACAAAGAAGTTTATCAGAAAGCTTCTTTCTCTTTGTTATCGGAGGATATTTCCTTTGGCCCTATAGTCTTCAAAGGGATCCGAAATATCTGTTCTCAGATTCCACAGAAATAAGGCTAGCAAAGAGATCCACGAAATACAGATGTAACTCTGTGAGGTGAATTAACAGAACACTAAGCAGTTTCCCAGAAAGCTTCTTTCCAGATTTCATCTGAGGATATTTCCTTTTTCACCATAGCCCTCTAGGGGCTTCCAAATATCACTTTGCCAATTCCACAAGAACTGTCTTAGCGAAAGGCTTCTTGAGGGGAAACCTGTAACTCTGTGAGATGATTTCACAGAACATAAAGAAGTTTCTCAGAAAGCTTCTTTCTCTTTTTTGTCGGAGGATATTTTCTTTGGCCCTATAGACTTTAAAGGGATCCGAAATATCTATTCTCAGATTCCACAGAAATAAGGCTAGCAAAGAGATACACGAAATATAGATGTAACTCTGTGAGATGAATTAACAGAACACTAAGCAGTTTCTCAGAAAGCTTCTTTCCAGATTTCATCCGAGGATATTTCCTTTTTCACCATAGCCCTCTATGGGCTTCCAAATATCACTTTGCCAATTCCACAAGAACTGTCTTAGCGAAAGGCTTCTTGAGGGGAAAGCTGTAACTCTGTGAGATGATTTCACAGAACACAAAGAAGTTTCTCAGAAAGCTTCTTTCTCTTTGTTATCGGAGGATATTTCTTTGGCCCTATAGTCTTCAAAGGGATCCGAAATATCTGTTCTCAGATTCCACAGAAATAAGGCTAGCAAAGAGATCCACCGAATACAGATGTAACTCTATGAGATGAATTAACAGAACACTAAGCAGTTTCTCAGAAAGCTTCTTTCCAGATTTCATCTGAGGATATTTCCTTTTTCACCTTAGCCCTCTATGGGCTTCCAAATATCACTTTGCCAATTCCACAAGAACTGTCTTAGCGAAAGGCTTCTTGAGGGGAAAGGTGTAACTCTGTGAGATGATTTCACAGAACACAAAGAAGTTTCTCAGAAAGCTTCTTTCTCTTTGTTATCGGAGGATATTTCCTTTGGCCCTATCGTCTTCAAACGGATCCGAAATATCTGTTCTCAGATTCCACAGAAAAAAGGCTAGCAAAGTGATCCACGAAATGCAGCTGTAACTCTGTGAGATGAATTAACAGAACACTAATCAGCTTCTCAGAAAGCTTCTTTCCAGATTTCATCTGAGGATATTTCCTTTTTCACCATAGCCCTCTTTGGGCTTCAAAATATCACTTTGCCAATTCCACAAGAAGTGTCTTAGCGAAAGGTTTCTTGAGGGGAAAGCTGTAACTCTGTGAGATTATTTCACAGAACACAAAGAAGTTTCTCAGAAAGCTTCTTTCTCTTTGTTATCGGAAGATATTTCCTTTGGCCCTATAGTCTTTAAAGGGATCCGAAATATCTGTTCTCAGATTCAACAGAAATAAGGCTGACAAAGAGATCCACGAAATACAGATGTAACTCTGTGAGTGGAAGTCACACATCACAGAGCAGTTTCTCAGAAAGCTTCTTTCCAGATTTCATCTGAGGATATTTCCTTTTTCACCCTAGCCCTCTATGGGCTTCCAAATATCACTTTGCCAATTCCACAAGAACTGTCTTAGCGAAAGGCTTCTTGAGGGGAAAGTTGTAACTCTGTGAGATGATTTCACAGAACACAAAGAAGTTTCTCAGAAAGCTTCTTTCTCTTTGTTATCGGAGGATATTTCCTTTGGCCCTATAGTCTTCAAAGAGATCCGAAATATCTGTTCTCAGATTCCACAGAAATAAGGCTAGCAAACAGATCCACGAAATACAGATGTAACTCTGTGAGATGAATTAACAGAACACTAAGCAGTTTCTCAGAAACCTTCTTTCCAGATTTCATCTGAGGATATTTCCTTTTTCACCATAGCCCTCTATGGGCTTCCAAATATCACTTTGCCAATTCCAGAAGAAGTGTCTTAGCGAAAGGCTTCTTGAGGGGAAAGCTGTAACTCTGTGAGATGATTTCACAGAACACAAAGAAGTTTCTCAGAAAGCTTCTTTCTCTTTGTTATCGGAGGATATTTCCTTTGGCCCTATAGTCTTCAAAGGGATCCGAAATATCTGTTCTCAGATTCCACAGAAATAAGGCTAGCAAAGAGATCCTCGAAATACAGGTGTAACTCTGTGAGATGAATTAACAGAACACTAAGCAGTTTCTCAGAAAGCTTCTTTCCAGATTTCATCTGAGGATATTTCCTTTTTCACCATAGCCCTCAAAGGGCTTACAAATATCTCTTTGCCAATTCCACAGGGAGTGTCTTAGCGAAAGGCTTCTTCAGGGGAAAGCTGTAACTCTGTGAGATGATTTCACAGAACACAAAGAAGTTTCTCAGAAAGCTTCTTTCTCTTTGTTATCAGAGGATATTTCCTTTGGCCCTATAGTCTTCAAGGGATCCGAAATATCTGTTCTCAGATTCCACAGAAATAAGGCTAGCAAAGAGATCCACGAAAGACAGGTGTAACTCTGTGAGATGAATTAACAGGACACTAAGCAGTTTCTCAGAAAGCTTCTTTCCAGATTTCATCTGAGGATATTTCCTTTTTCACCATAGCCCTCTATGGGCTTCCAAATATCTCTTTGCCAATTCCACAAGAAGTGTCTTAGCGAAAGGCTTCTTGAGGGGAAAGCTGTAATTCTATGAGATGATTTCACAGAACACAAAGAAGTTTATCAGAAAGCTTCTTTCTCTTTGTTATCGGAGGATATTTCCTTTGGCCCTATAGTCTTCAAAGGGATCCGACATATCTGTTCTCAGATTCCACAGAAATAAGGCTAGCAAAGAGGTCCACGAAATACAGATGTAACTCTGTGAGGTGAATTAACAGAACACTAAGCAGTTTCCCAGAAAGCTTCTTTCCAGATTTCATCTGAGGATATTTCCTTTTTCACCATAGCCCTCTATGGGCTTCCAAATATCTCTTTGCCAATTCCATAAGAAATGTCTTAGCGAAAGTCTTCTTGACGGGAAAGCTGTAACTCTATGAGATGATTTCACAGAACACAAAGAAGTTTCTCAGAAAGCTTCTTTCTCTTTGTTATCGGTGGATATTTCCTTTGGCCCTATAGTCTTCAAAGGGATCCGAAATATCTGTTCTCAGATTCCACAGAAATAAGGCTAGCAAATTGATCCACGAAATACAGATATAACTCTGTGAAATGAATTAACAGAACACTAAGCAGTTTCTCAGAAAGCTTCTTTCCAGATTTCATCTGAGGATATTTCCTTTTTCTCCATAGCCCTCTATGGGCTTCCAAATATCACTTTGCCAATTCCAGAAGAAGTGTCTTAGCGAAAGGCTGCTTGAGGGGAAAGCTGTAACTCTGTGAGATGATTTCACAGAACACAAAGAAGTTTCTCAGAAAGCTTCTTTCTCTTTGTTATCGGAGGATATTTCCTTTGGCCCTATAGTCTTCAAAGGGATCCGAAATATCTGTTCTCAGATTCCACAGAAATAAGGCTAGCAAAGAGATCCTCGAAATACAGGTGTAACTCTGTGAGATGAATTAACAGAACACTAAGCAGTTTCTCAGAAAGCTTCTTTCCAGATTTCATCTGAGGATATTTCCTTTTTCACCATAGCCCTCTATGGGCTTCCAAATATCACTTTGCCAATTCCACAAGAACTGTCTTAGCGAAAGGCTTCTTGAGGGGAAAGCTGTAACTCTGTGAGATGATTTCACAGAACACAAGGAAGTTTCTCAGAAAGCTTCTTTCTCTTTGTTATCGGAGGATATTTCTTTGGCCCTATAGTCTTCAAAGGGATCCGAAATATCTGTTCTCAGATTCCACAGAAATAAGGCTAGCAAAGAGATCCAACGAATACAGATGTAACTCTATGAGATGAATTAACAGAACACTAAGCAGTTTCTCAGAAAGCTTCTTTCCAGATTTCATCTGAGGATATTTCCTTTTTCACCTTAGCCCTCTATGGGCTTCCAAATATCACTTTGCCAATTCCACAAGAACTGTCTTAGCGAAAGGCTTCTTGAGGGGAAAGGTGTAACTCTGTGAGATGATTTCACAGAACACAAAGAAGTTTCTCAGAAAGCTTCTTTCTCTTTGTTATCGGAGGATATTTCCTTTGGCCCTATCGTCTTCAAACGGATCCGAAATATCTGTTCTCAGATTCCACAGAAAAAAGGCTAGCAAAGTGATCCACGAAATACAGCTGTAACTCTGTGAGATGAATTAACAGAACACTAAGCAGCTTCTCAGAAAGCTTCTTTCCAGATTTCATCTGAGGATATTTCCTTTTTCACCACAGCCCTCTTTGGGCTTCAAAATATCACTTTGCCAATTCCACAAGAAGTGTCTTAGCGAAAGGTTTCTTGAGGGGAAAGCTGTAACTCTGTGAGATTATTTCACAGAACACAAAGAAGTTTCTCAGAAAGCTTCTTTCTCTTTGTTATCGGAAGATATTTCCTTTGGCCCTATAGTCTTTAAAGGGATCCGAAATATCTGTTCTCAGATTCCACAGAAATAAGGCTGACAAAGAGATCCACGAAATACAGATGTAACTCTGTGAGTGGAAGTCACACATCACAGAGCAATTTCTCAGAAAGCTTCTTTCCAGATTTCATCTGAGGATATTTCCTTTTTCACCCTAGCCCTCTATGGGCTTCCAAATATCACTTTGCCAATTCCACAAGAACTGTCTTAGCGAAAGGCTTCTTGAGGGGAAAGTTGTAACTCTGTGAGATGATTTCACAGAACACAAAGAAGTTTCTCAGAAAGTTTCTTTCTCTTTGTTATCGGAGGATATTTCCTTTGGCCCTATAGTCTTCAAAGGGATCCGAAATATCTGTTCTCAGATTCCACAGAAATAAGGCTAGCAAACAGATCCACGAAATACAGATGTAACTCTGTGAGATGAATTAACAGAACACTAAGCAGTTTCTCAGAAACCTTCTTTCCAGATTTCATCTGAGGATATTTCCTTTTTCACCATAGCCCTCTATGGGCTTCCAAATATCACTTTGCCAATTCCACAACAACTGTCCTAGCGAAAGGCTTCTTGAGTGGAAAGCTGTAACTCTGTGAGATGATTTCACAGAACACAAAGAAGTTTCTCAGAAAGCTGCTTTCTCTTTGTTATCGGAGGATATTTCCTTGGGCCCTATAGTCTTTAAAGGGATCCGAAATATCTGTTCTCAGATTCCACAGAAATAAGGCTGACAAAGAGATCCACGAAATACAGATGTAACTCTGTGAGTGGAAGTCACACATCACAGAGCAGTTTCTCAGAAAGCTTCTTTCCAGATTTCATCTGAGGATATTTCCTTTTTCACCCTAGCCCTCTATGGGCTTCCAAATATCACTTTGCCAATTCCACAAGAACTGTCTTAGCGAAAGGCTTCTTGAGGGGAAAGCTGTAACTCTGTGAGATGATTTCACAGAACACAAAGAAGTTTCTCAGAAAGCTTCTTTCTCTTTGTTATCGGAGGATATTTCCTTTGGCCCTATAGTCTTCAAAGGGATCCGAAATATCTGTTCTCAGATTCCACACAAATAAGGCTAGCAAAGAGATCCACGAAATACAGATGTAACTCTGTTAGATGAATTAACAGGACACTAAGCAGTTTCTCAGAAACCTTCTTTCCAGATTTCATCTGAGGATATTTCCTTTTTCACCATAGCCCTCTATGGGCTTCCAAATATCACTTTGCCAATTCCACAACAACTGTCTTAGCGAAAGGCTTCTTGAGTGGAAAGCTGTAACTCTGTGAGATGATTTCACAGAACACAAAGAAGTTTCTCAGAAAGCTGCTTTCTCTTTGTTATCGGAGGATATTTCCTTTGGCCCTATAGTCTTCAAAGGGATCCGAAATATCTGTTCTCAGATTCCACAGAAATAAGGCTAGCAAAGAGATCCACGAAATACAGATGTAACTCTGTGAGATGAATTAACAGAACACTAAGCAGTTTCTCAGAAAGCTTCTTTCCAGATTTCATCTGAGGATATTTCCTTTTTCACCATAGCCCTCTATGGGCTTCTACATATCACTTTGACAATTCCACAAGAACTGTCTCAGCGAAAGGCTTCCTGAGGGGAAAGCTGTAACTCTGTGAGATGATTTCACAGAACACAAAGAAGTTTCTCAGAAAGCTTCTTTTTCTTTGTTATCGGAAGATATTTCCTTTGGCCCTATAGTCTTTAAAGGGATCCGAAATATCTGTTCTCAGATTCCACAGAAATAAGGCTAACAAAGACATCCACGAAATACAGATGTAACTCTGTGAGTGGAAGTCACACATCACAGAGCAGTTTCTCAGAAAGCTTCTTTCCAGATTTCATCTGAGGATATTTCCTTTCTCACCATAGCCCTCTATGGGCTTCCAAATATCACTTTGCCAAATCCACAAGAACTGTATTAGCGAAAGGCTTCTTGAGGGGAAAGCTGTAACTCTGTGAGATGATTTCACAGAACACAAAGAAGATTCTGAGAAATCTTCATTCTCTTTGTTATCGGAGGATATTTCCTTTGGCCCTATAGTCTTCAAAGGGATCCGAAATATCTGTTCTCAGATTCCACAGAAATGAGGCTAGCAAAGAGATCCACGAAATACAGATGTAACTCTGTGATTTGAATTAACAGAACACTAAGCAGTTTCTCAGAAAGCTTCTTTCCAGATTTCATCTGAGGATATTTCCTTTTTCACCATAGCCCTCTTTGGGCTTCAAAATATCACTTTGCCAATTCCACAAGAAGTGTCTTAGCGAAAGGTTTCTTGAGGGGAAAGCTGTAACTCTGTGAGATGATTTCAGAGAACACAAAGAAATTTCTCAGAAAGCTTCTTTCTCTTTGTTATCGGAAGATATTTCATTTGGCCCTATAGTCTTTAAAGGGATCCGAAATATCTGTTCTCAGATTCAACAGAAATAAGGCTGACAAAGAGATCCACGAAATACAGATGTAACTCTGAGAGTGGAAGTCACACATCACAGAGCAGTTTCTCAGAAAGCTTCTTTCCAGATTTAATCTGAGGATATTTCCTTTTTCACCATAGCCCTCTATGGTCTTCAAAATATCACTTTGCCAATTCCACAAGAACTGTCTTAGCGAAAGGCTTCTTGAGGGGAAAGCTGTAACTCTGTGAGATGATTTCACAGAACACAAAGAGGTTTCTCAGAAAGCCTCTTTCTCTTTGTTTTCGGAGGATATTTCCTTTGGCCCTATAGACTTCAAAGGGATCCGAAATATCTGTTCTCAGATTCCACAGAAATAAGGCTAGCAAACAGATCCACGAAATACAGATGTAACTCTGTGAGATGAATTAACAGAACACTAAGCAGTTTCTCAGAAACCTTCTTTCCAGATTTCATCTGAGGATATTTCCTTTTTCACCATAGCCCTCTATGGGCTTCCAAATATCACTTTTCCAATTCCACAAGAACTGTCTTAGCGAAAGGCTTCTTTAGGGGAAAGCTGTAACTCTTTGAGATGATTTCACGAACACAAAGAAGTTTCTCAGAAAGCTTCTTTCTCTTTGTTATCGGAGGATATTTCCTTTGGCCCTATAGTCTTCAAAGGGATCCGAAATATCTGTTCTCAGATTCCACAGAAATAAGGCTAGCAAAGAGATCCATGAAATACAGATGTAATTCTGTGAGACGAATTAACAGAACACTAAGCAGTTTCTCAGAAAGCTTCTTTCCAGATTTCATCTGAGGATATTTCCTTTTTCACCATAGCCCTCTTTGGGCTTCAAAATATCACTTTGCCAATTCCACAAGAAGTGTCTTAGCGAAAGGTTTCTTGAGGGGAAAGCTGTAACTCTGTGAGATGATTTCACAGAACACAAAGAAGTTTCTCAGAAAGCTTCTTTCTCTTTGTTATCGGAAGATATTTCCTTTGGCCCTATAGTCTTTAAAGGGATCCGAAATATCTGTTCTCAGATTCAACAGAAATAAGGCTGACAAAGAGATCCACGAAATACAGATGTAACTCTGTGAGTGGAAGTCACACATCACAGAGCAGTTTCTCAGAAAGCTTCTTTCCAGATTTCATCTGAGGATACTTCCTTTTTCACCCTAGCCCTCTATGGGCTTCCAAATATCACTTTGCCAATTCCACAAGAACTGTCTTAGTGAAAGGCTTCTTGAGGGGAAAGCTGTAACTCTGTTAGATGATTTCACAGAACACAAAGAAGTTTCTCAGAAAGCTTCTTTCTCTTTGTTATCGGAGGATATTTCCTTTGGCCCTATAGTCTTCAAAGGGATCCGAAATATCTGTTCTCAGATTCCACAGAAATAAGGCTGCAAAGAGATCCATGATATACAGATGTAACTCTGTGAGATGAATTAACAGAACACTAAGCAGTTTCTCAGAAAGCTTCTTTCCAGATTTCATGTGAGGATATTTCCTTTTTCACCATAGCCCTCTATAGGCTTCCAAATATCACTTTGCCAATTCCACGACAATTGTCTTAGCGAAAGGCTTCTTGAGGGGAAAGCTGCAACTCTGTGAGATGATTTCACAGAACACAAAGAAGTTTCTCAGAAAGCTTCTTTCTCTTTGTTATCGGAGGATATTTCCTTTGGCCCTATAGTCTTCAAAGGGATCCGAAATATCTGTACTCAGATTCCACAGAAATAAGGCCAGCAAACAGATCCACGAAATACAGATGTAACTCTGTGAGATGAATTAACAGAACACTAAGCAGTTTCTCAGAAACCTTCTTTCCAGATTTCATCTGAGGATATTCCTTTTTTCACCATAGCTCTCTATGGGCTTCCAAATATAACTTTTCCAATTCCACAAGAACTGTCTTAGCGAAAGGCTTCTTTAGGGGAAAGCTGTAACTCTTTGAGATGATTTCACAGAACACAAAGAAGTTTCTCAGAAAGCTTCTTTCTCTTTGTTATCGGAGGATATTTCCTTTGGCCCTATAGTCTTCAAAGGGATCCGAAATATCTGTTCTCAGATTTCACAGAAATAAGGCTAGCAAAGAGATCCATGAAATACAGATGTAACTCTGTGAGATGAATTAACAGAACACTAAGCAGTTTCTCAGAAAGCTTCTTTCCAGATTTCATCTGAGGATATTTCCTTTTTCACGATAGCCCTCTATGGGCTTCCAAATATCACTTTGCCAATTCCACAACAACTGTCTTAGCGAAAGGCTTCTTGAGGGGAAAGCTGCAACTCTGTGAGATGATTTCACAGAACACAAAGAAGTTTCTCAGAAAGCTGCTTTCTCTTTGTTATCGGAGGATATTTCCTTTGGCCCTATAGTCTTCAAAGGGATCCGAAATATCTGTTCTCAGATTCCACAGAAATAAGGCTAGCAAAGAGATCCACGAAATACAGATGTAACTCTGTGAGATGAATTAACAGAACACTAAGCAGTTTCTCAGAAAGCTTCTTTCCAGATTTCATCAGAGGATATTTCCTTTTTCACCATAGCCCTCTATGGGCTTCTAAATATCACTTTGCCAATTCCACAAGAACTGTGTTAGCGAAAGGCTTCTTGAGGGGAAAGCTGTAACTCTGTGAGATGATTTCACAGAACACAAAGAAGTTTCTCAGAAAGCTTCTTTCTCTTTGTTATCGGAGGATATTTCCTTTGGCCCTATAGTCTTCAAAGGGATCCGAAATATCTGTCCTCAGATTCCACAGAAATAAGGCCAGCAAAGAGATCCACGAAATATAGATGTAACTGTGTGAGATGAGTTAACAGAACACTAAGCAGTTTCTCAGAAAGCTTCTTTCCAGATTTCATCTGAGGATATTTCCTTTTTCACCGTAGCCCTCTATGGGCTTCCAAATATCACTTTGCCAATTCCACAAGAACTGTCTTAGCGAAAGGCTTCTTGAGGGGAAAGCTGTAACTCTCTGAGATGATTTCACAGAACACAAAGAAGTTTCTCAGAAAGCTTCTTTCTCTTTGTTATCGGAGGAAATTTACTTTGCCCCTACAGTCTTCAAAGGGATCCGAAATATCTGTTCTCATATTCCACAGAAATAAGGCTAGCAAAGTGATCCACGAAATACAGATGTAACTCTGTGATATGATTTAACAGAACACTAAGCAGTTTCTCAGAAAGCTTCTTTCCAGATTTCATCTGAGGATATTTCCTTTTTCACCATAGCCCTCTATGGGCTTCCAAATATCACTTTGCCAATTCCACAAGAACTGTCTTAGCGAAAGGCTTCTTGAGGAGAAAGCTGTAACTCTGTGAGATGATTTCACAGAACACAAAGAAGTTTCTCAGAAAGCTTCTTTCTCTTTGTTATCGGGGGATATTTCATTTGGCCCTATAGTCTTCAAAGTGATCCGAAATATCTGTTCTCAGATTCCACAGAAATAAGGCTAGCAAAGAGATCCACGAAATACAGATGTAACTCTGTGAGATGAATTAACAGAACACTAAGCAGTTTCTCAGAAAGCTTCTTTCCAGATTTCATCTGAGGATATTTCCTTTTTCAAAATAGCCCTCTATGGGCTTCCAAATATCACTTTGCCAATTCCACGAGAACTGTCTTAGCGAAAGGCTTCTTGAGGGGAAAGCTGTAACTCTGTGACATGATTTCACAGAACACAAAGAAGTTTCTCAGAAAGCTTCTTTCTCTTTGTTATCGGAGGAAATTTCCTTTGGCCCTATAGTCTTCAAAGGGATCCGAAATATCTGTTCTCAGATTCCACAGAAATAAGGCTAGCAAAGAGATCCACGAAATACTGATGTAACTCTGTGAGATGAATTAACAGAACACTAAGCAGTTTCTCAGAAAGCTTCTTTCCAGATTTCATCTGAGGATATTTCCTTTTTCACCATAGCCCTCTATGGGCTTCCAAATATCACTTTGCCAATTCCACAAGAACTGTCTTAGCGAAAGGTTTCTTGAGGGGAACGCTGTAACTCTGTGAGATGATTTCACAGAACACAAAGAAGTTTCTCAGATAGCTTCTTTCTCTTTGTTATTGGAGGATATTTCCTTAGGCCCTATAGACTTTAAAGGGAACCGAAATATCTGTTCTCAGATTCCACAGAAATAAGGCTAGCGAACAGATCCAAGAAATATAGATGTAACACTGAGAGATGAATTAACAGAACACTAAGCAGTTTCTCAGAAAGCTTCTTTCCAGATTTCATCTGAGGATATTTCCTTTTTCACCATAGCCCTCTAGAGGCTTCCAAATATCACTTTGCCAATTCCACAAGAACCGTCTTAGCGAAAGGCTTCTTGAGGGGAAAGCTGTAACTCTGTGAGATGATTTCACAGAACACAAAGAAGTTTCTCAGAAAGCTTCTTTCTCTTTGTTATCGGTGGATATTTCCTTTGGCCCTATAGACTTTAAAGGGATCCGAAATATATCTCCTCAGATTCCACAGAAATAAGGCTAGCAAAGAGATCCACGAAATATAGATGTAAGTCTGTGAGATGATTTAACAGAACACTAAGCAGTTTCTCAGAAAGCTTCTTTCCAGATTTCATCTGAGGATATTTCCTTTTACACCATAGCCCTCTATGGGCTTCCAAATATCACTTTGCCAATTCCACAAGAACTGTCTTAGCGAAAGGCTTCTTGAAGGGAAAGCTGTAACTCTGTGACATGATTTCACAGAACACAAAGAAGTTTCTCAGAAAGCTTCTTTCTCTTTGTTATCGGAGGAAATTTCCTTTGCCCCTATAGTCTTCAAAGGGATCCGAAATATCTGTTCTCAGATTCCACAGAAATAAGGCTAGCAAAGTGATCCACGAAATACAGATGTAACTCTGTGTTATGATTTAACAGAACACTAAGCAGTTTCTCAGAAAGCTTCTTTCCAGATTTCATCTGAGGATATTTCCTTTTTCACCATAGCCCTCTATGGGCTTCCAAATATCACTTTGCCAATTTCACAAGAACTGTCTTAGCGAAAGGCTTCTTGAGGAGAAAGCTGTAACTCTCTGAGATGATTTCACAGAACACAAAGAAGTTTCACATAAAGCTTCTTTCTCTTTGTTATCGGAGGATATTTCCTTTGGACCTATAGTCTTCAAAGGAATCCGAAATATCTGTTCTCAGATTCCACAGAAATAAGGCTAGCAAAGAGATCCACGAAATACAGATGTAACTCTGTGAGATGAATTAACAGAACACTAAGCAGTTCCTCAGAAAGCTTCTTTCCAGATTTCATCTGAGGATATTTCCTTTTTCAAAATAGCCCTCTATGGGCTTCCAAATATCACTTTGCCAATTCCACGAGAACTGTCTTAGCGAAAGGCTTCTTGAGGGGAAAGCTGTAACTCTGTGACATGATTTCACAGAACACAAAGAAGTGTCTCAGAAAGCTTCTTTCTCTTTGTTATCGGAGGAAATTTCCTTTGGCCCTATAGTCTTCAAAGGGATCCGAAATATCTGTTCTCAGATTCCACAGAAATAAGACTAGCAAAGTGATCCACGAAATACAGATGTAACTCTGTGAGATGAATTAACAGAACACTAAGCAGTTTCTCAGAAAGCTTCTTTCCAGATTTCATCTGAGGATATTTGTTTTTCACCATAGCCCTCTACGGGCTTCCAAATATCTCTTTGCCAATTCCACAGGAAGTTTCTTAGCGAAAGGTTTCTTGAGGGGAAAGCTGTAACTCTATGAGATGATTTCACAGAACACAAAGAAGTTTCTCAGAAAGCTTCTTTCTCTTTGTTATCGGAGGATATTTCCTTTGGCCCTATAGACTTTAAAGGGATCCGAAATATCTGTCCTCAGATTCCACCGAAATAAGGCTAGCAAAGAGATCCACGAAATATAGATGTAACTCTGTGAGATGATTTAACAGAACACTAAGCAGTTTCTCAGAAAGTTTCTTTCCGATTTCATCTGAGGATATTTCCTTTTTCACCATAGCCCTCTATGGGCTTCCAAATATCACTTTGCCAATTCCACAAGAACTGTCTTAGCGAAAGGCTTCTTGAGGGTAAAGCTGTAACTCTGTGACATGATTTCACAGAACACAAAGAAGTTTTTCCGAAAGCTTCTTTCTCTTTGTTATCGGAGGATACTTCCTTTGGCCCTATAGTCTTCAAAGGGATCCGAAATATCTGTTCTCAGATTCCACAGAAATAAGGCTAGCAAAGAGATCCACGAAATACAGATGTAACTCTGTGAGATGAATTAACAGAACACTAAGCAGTTTCTCAGAAAGCTTCTTTCCAGATTTCATCTGAGGATATTTCCTTTTTCACCATAGCCCTCTATGGGCTTCCAAATATCACTTTGCCAATTCCACGAGAACTGTCTTAGCGAAAGGCTTCTTGAGGGGAAAGCTGTAACTCTGTGAGATGATTTCACAGAACACAAAGGAGTTTCTCAGAGAGCTTCTTTCTCTTTGTTATCGGAGGAAATTTCCTTTGGCCCTATAGTCTTCAAAGGGATCCGAAATATCTGTTCTCAGATTCCACAGAAATAAGGCTAGCAAAGAGATCCACGAAATACAGATGTAACTCTTTGAGATGAATTAACAGAACACTCAGCAGTTTCTCAGAAAGCTTCTTTCCAGATTTCATCTGAGGATATTTCCTTTTTCACCATAGCCCTCTATGGGCTTTCAAATATCTCTTTGCCAATTCCACAGCGAGTGTCTTAGCCAAAGGCTTCTTGAGGGGAAAGCTGTAACTCTGTGAGATGATTTCACAGAACACAAAGAAGTTTCTCAGCAAGATTCTTTCTCTTTGTTATCGGAGGATATTTACTTTGGCCCTATAGTCTTCAAAGGGATCCGAAATATCTGTTCTCAGATTCCACAGAAATAAGGCTAGCAAAGAGATCCACGAAATACAGGTGTAACTCTGTGAGGTGAATTAACACAACACTAAGCAGTTTCTCAGAAAGCTTCTTTCCAGATTTCATTTGAGGATATTTCCTTTTTCACCATAGCCCTCTAGGGGCTTCCAAATATCACTTTGCCAATTCCACAAGAACTGTCTTAGCGAAAGGCTTCTTGAGGGGAAACCTGTAACTCTGTGAGATGATTTCACAGAACACAAAGAAGTTTCTCAGCAAGCTTCTTTCACTTTGTTATCGGAGGATATTTCCTTTGGCCCTATAGAGTTTAAAGGGATCCGAAATATCTGTTCTCAGATTCCACAGAAATAAGGCTAGCTAAGAGATCCACGAAATATAGATGTAACTCTGTGAGATGAATTAACAGAACACTAAGCAGTTTCTCAGAAAGCTTCTTTCCAGATTTCATCTGAGGATATTTCCTTTTTCACCATAACCCTCTATGGGCTTCCAAATGTCACTTTGCCAATTCCACGACAACTGTCCTCGTGAAAGGCTTCTTGAGGGGAAAGCTGTAACTCTGTTAGATGATTTCACAGAACACAAAGAAGTTTCTCAGAAAGCTTCTTTCTCTTTGTTATCGGAGGATATTTCCTTTGGCCCTATAGTCTTCAAAGGGATCCGAAATATCTGTTCTCAGATTCCACAGAAATAAGGCTAGCAAAGAGATCCACGAAATACAGATGTAACTCTGTGAGATGAATTAACAGAACACTAAGCAGTTTCTCAGAAAGCTTCTTTCCATATTTCGTTTGAGGATATTTACTTTTTCACCATAGCCCTCTAGGGGCTTCCAAATATCACTTTGGCAATTCCACGAGAACTCTCTTAGTGAAAGGCTTCTTGAGGGGAAACCTGTAACTCTGTGAGATGATTTCACAGAACACAAAGAAGTTTCTCAGAAAGCTTCTTTCTCTTTGTTATCGGAGGATATTTCCTTTGGCCCTATAGACTTTAAAGGGATCCGAAATATCTGTTCTCAGAATCCACAGAAATAAGGCTAGCAAAGAGATCCACGAAATATAGATGTAACTCTGTGAGATGATTTAACAGAACACTAAGCAGTTTCTCAGAAAGCTTCTTTCCAGATTTCATCTGAGGATATTTCCTTTTTCACCATAGCCCTCTATGGGCTTCCAAATATCACTTTGCCAATTCCACAAGAAGTGTCTTAGCGAAAGGCTTCCTGAGGGGAATGCTGTAACTCTGTGTGATGACTTCACAGAACACAAAGAAGTTTCTCAGAAAGCTTCTTTCTCTTTGTTAACGTAGGATATTTCCTTTGGCCTTAAAGTCTTCAAAGGGATGCTAAATATCTGTTCTCAGATTCCACAGAAATAAGGCTAGCAAAGAGATCCACGAAATACAGATGTAACTCTGTGAGATGAATTAACAGAACACTAAGCAGTTTCTCAGAAAGCTTCTTTCCAGATTTCATCTGAGGATATTTCCTTTTTCAAAATAGCCCTCTATGGGCTTCCAAATATCACTTTGCCAATTCCACGAGAACTGTCTTAGCGAAAGGCTTCTTGAGGGGAAAGCTGTAACTCTGTGACATGATTTCACAGAACACAAAGAAGTGTCTCAGAAAGCTTCTTTCTCTTTGTTATCGGAGGAAATTTCCTTTGGCCCTATAGTCTTCAAAGGGATCCGAAATATCTGTTCTCAGATTCCACAGAAATAAGACTAGCAAAGTGATCCACGAAATACAGATGTAACTCTGTGAGATGAATTAACAGAACACTAAGCAGTTTCTCAGAAAGCTTCTTTCCAGATTTCATCTGAGGATATTTGTTTTTCACCATAGCCCTCTATGGGCTTCCAAATATCTCTTTGCCAATTCCACAGGAAGTTTCTTAGCGAAAGGTTTCTTGAGGGGAAAGCTGTAACTCTATGAGATGATTTCACAGAACACAAAGAAGTTTCTCAGAAAGCTTCTTTCTCTTTGTTATCGGAGGATATTTCCTTTGGCCCTATAGACTTTAAAGGGATCCGAAATATCTGTCCTCAGATTCCACCGAAATAAGGCTAGCAAAGAGATCCACGAAATATAGATGTAACTCTGTGAGATGATTTAACAGAACACTAAGCAGTTTCTCAGAAAGCTTCTTTCCGATTTCATCTGAGGATATTTCCTTTTTCACCATAGCCCTCTATGGGCTTCCAAATATCACTTTGCCAATTCCACAAGAACTGTCTTAGCGAAAGGCTTCTTGAGGGTAAAGCTGTAACTCTGTGACATGATTTCACAGAACACAAAGAAGTTTTTCCGAAAGGTTCTTTCTCTTTGTTATCGGAGGATACTTCCTTTGGCCCTATAGTCTTCAAAGGGATCCGAAATATCTGTTCTCAGATTCCACAGAAATAAGGCTAGCAAAGAGATCCACGAAATACAGATGTAACTCTGTGAGATGAATTAACAGAACACTAAGCAGTTTCTCAGAAAGCTTCTTTCCAGATTTCATCTGAGGATATTTCCTTTTTCACCATAGCCCTCTATGGGCTTCCAAATATCACTTTGCCAATTCCACGAGAACTGTCTTAGCGAAAGGCTTCTTGAGGGGAAAGCTGTAACTCTGTGAGATGATTTCACAGAACACAAAGGAGTTTCTCAGAGAGCTTCTTTCTCTTTGTTATCGGAGGAAATTTCCTTTGGCCCTATAGTCTTCAAAGGGATCCGAAATATCTGTTCTCAGATTCCACAGAAATAAGGCCAGCAAAGAGATCCACGAAATACAGATGTAACTCTTTGAGATGAATTAACAGAACACTAAGCAGTTTCTCAGAAAGCTTCTTTCCAGATTTCATCTGAGGATATTTCCTTTTTCACCATAGCCCTCTATGGGCTTTCAAATATCTCTTTGCCAATTCCACAGCGAGTGTCTTAGCCAAAGGCTTCTTGAGGGGAAAGCTGTAACTCTGTGAGATGATTTCACAGAACACAAAGAAGTTTCTCAGCAAGATTCTTTCTCTTTGTTATCGGAGGATATTTACTTTGGCCCTATAGTCTTCAAAGGGATCCGAAATATCTGTTCTCAGATTCCACAGAAATAAGGCTAGCAAAGAGATCCACGAAATACAGGTGTAACTCTGTGAAGTGAATTAACACAACACTAAGCAGTTTCTCAGAAAGCTTCTTTCCAGATTTCATTTGAGGATATTTCCTTTTTCACCATAACCCTCTATGGGCTTCCAAATGTCACTTTGCCAATTCCACGACAACTGTCCTCGCGAAAGGCTTCTTGAGGGGAAAGCTGTAACTCTGTTAGATGATTTCACAGAACACAAAGAAGTTTCTCAGAAAGCTTCTTTCTCTTTGTTATCGGAGGATATTTCCTTTGGCCCTATAGTCTTCAAAGGGATCCGAAATATCTGTTCTCAGATTCCACAGAAATAAGGCTAGCAAAGAGATCCACGAAATACAGATGTAACTCTGTGAGATGAATTAACAGAACACTAAGCAGTTTCTCAGAAAGCTTCTTTCCATATTTCGTTTGAGGATATTTACTTTTACACCATAGCCCTCTAGGGGCTTCCAAATATCACTTTGGCAATTCCACGAGAACTCTCTTAGTGAAAGGCTTCTTGAGGGGAAACCTGTAACTCTGTGAGATGATTTCACAGAACACAAAGAAGTTTCTCAGAAAGCTTCTTTCTCTTTGTTATCGGAGGATATTTCCTTTGGCCCTATAGACTTTAAAGGGATCCGAAATATCTGTTCTCAGAATCCACAGAAATAAGGCTAGCAAAGAGATCCACGAAATATAGATGTAACTCTGTGAGATGATTTAACAGAACACTAAGCAGTTTCTCAGAAAGCTTCTTTCCAGATTTCATCTGAGGATATTTCCTTTTTCACCATAGCCCTCTATGGGCTTCCAAATATCACTTTGCCAATTCCACAAGAAGTGTATTAGCGAAAGGCTTCTTGAGGGGAATGCTGTAACTCTGTGTGATGACTTCACAGAACACAAAGGAGTTTCTCAGAAAGCTTCTTTCTTTTTGTTAACGTAGGATATTTCCTTTGGCCTTAAAGTCTTCAAAGGGATGCTAAATATCTGTTCTCAGATTCCACAGAAATAAGGCTAGCAAAGAGATCCACGAAATACAGATGTAACTCTGTGAGATGAATTAACAGAACACTAAGCAGTTTCTCAGAAAGCTTCTTTCCAGATTTCATCTGAGGATATTTCCTTTTTCAAAATAGCCCTCTATGGGCTTCCAAATATCACTTTGCCAATTCCACGAGAACTGTCTTAGCGAAAGGCTTCTTGAGGGGAAAGCTGTAACTCTGTGAGATGATTTCACAGAACACAAAGAAGTGTCTCAGAAAGCTTCTTTCTCTTTGTTATCGGAGGAAATTTCCTTTGGCCCTATAGTCTTCAAAGGGATCCGAAATATCTGTTCTCAGATTCCACAGAAATAAGACTAGCAAAGTGATCCACGAAATACAGATGTAACTCTGTGAGATGAATTAACAGAACACTAAGCAGTTTCTCAGAAAGCTTCTTTCCAGATTTCATCTGAGGATATTTGTTTTTCACCATAGCCCTCTATGGGCTTCCAAATATCTCTTTGCCAATTCCACAGGAAGTTTCTTAGCGAAAGGTTTCTTGAGGGGAAAGCTGTAACTCTATGAGATGATTTCACAGAACACAAAGAAGTTTCTCAGAAAGCTTCTTTCTCTTTGTTATCGGAGGATATTTCCTTTGGCCCTATAGACTTTAAAGGGATCCGAAATATCTGTCCTCAGATTCCACCGAAATAAGGCTAGCAAAGAGATCCACGAAATATAGATGTAACTCTGTGAGATGATTTAACAGAACACTAAGCAGTTTCTCAGAAAGCTTCTTTCCGATTTCATCTGAGGATATTTCCTTTTTCACCATAGCCCTCTATGGGCTTCCAAATATCACTTTGCCAATTCCACAAGAACTGTCTTAGCGAAAGGCTTCTTGAGGGTAAAGCTGTAACTCTGTGACATGATTTCACAGAACACAAAGAAGTTTTTCCGAAAGCTTCTTTCTCTTTGTTATCGGAGGATACTTCCTTTGGCCCTATAGTCTTCAAAGGGATCCGAAATATCTGTTCTCAGATTCCACAGAAATAAAGCTAGCAAAGAGATCCACGAAATACAGATGTAACTCTGTGAGATGAATTAACAGAACACTAAGCAGTTTCTCAGAAAGCTTCTTTCCAGATTTCATCTGAGGATATTTCCTTTTTCACCATAGCCCTCTATGGGCTTCCAAATATCACTTTGCCAATTCCACGAGAACTGTCTTAGCGAAAGGCTTCTTGAGGGGAAAGCTGTAACTCTGTGAGATGATTTCACAGAACACAAAGGAGTTTCTCAGAGAGCTTCTTTCTCTTTGTTATCGGAGGAAATTTCCTTTGGCCCTATAGTCTTCAAAGGGATCCGAAATATCTGTTCTCAGATTCCACAGAAATAAGGCCAGCAAAGAGATCCACGAAATACAGATGTAACTCTTTGAGATGAATTAACAGAACACTAAGCAGTTTCTCAGAAAGCTTCTTTCCAGATTTCATCTGAGGATATTTCCTTTTTCACCATAGCCCTCTATGGGCTTTCAAATATCTCTTTGCCAATTCCACAGCGAGTGTCTTAGCCAAAGGCTTCTTGAGGGGAAAGCTGTAACTCTGTGAGATGATTTCACAGAACACAAAGAAGTTTCTCAGCAAGATTCTTTCTCTTTGTTATCGGAGGATATTTACTTTGGCCCTATAGTCTTCAAAGGGATCCGAAATATCTGTTCTCAGATTCCACAGAAATAAGGCTAGCAAAGAGATCCACGAAATACAGGTGTAACTCTGTGAGGTGAATTAACACAACACTAAGCAGTTTCTCAGAAAGCTTCTTTCCAGATTTCATTTGAGGATATTTCCTTTTTCACCATAGCCCTCTAGGGGCTTCCAAATATCACTTTGCCAATTCCACAAGAACTGTCTTAGCGAAAGTCTTCTTGAGGGGAAACCTGTAACTCTGTGAGATGATTTCACAGAACACAAAGAAGTTTCTCAGCAAGCTTCTTTCACTTTGTTATCGGAGGATATTTCCTTTGGCCCTATAGAGTTTAAAGGGATCCGAAATATCTGTTCTCAGATTCCACAGAAATAAGGCTAGCTAAGAGATCCACGAAATATAGATGTAACTCTGTGAGATGAATTAACAGAACACTAAGCAGTTTCTCAGAAAGCTTCTTTCCAGATTTCATCTGAGGATATTTCCTTTTTCACCATAACCCTCTATGGGCTTCCAAATGTCACTTTGCCAATTCCACGACAACTGTCCTCGCGAAAGGCTTCTTGAGGGGAAAGCTGTAACTCTGTGAGATGATTTCACAGAACACAAAGAAGTTTCTCAGAAAGCTTCTTTCTCTTTGTTATCGGAGGATATTTCCTTTGGCCCTATAGTCTTCAAAGGGATCCGAAATATCTGTTCTCAGATTCCACAGAAATAAGGCTAGCAAAGAGATCCACGAAATACAGATGTAACTCTGTGAGATGAATTAACAGAACACTAAGCAGTTTCTCAGAAAGCTTCTTTCCATATTTCGTTTGAGGATATTTACTTTTTCACCATAGCCCTCTAGGGGCTTCCAAATATCACTTTGGCAATTCCACGAGAACTCTCTTAGTGAAAGGCTTCTTGAGGGGAAACCTGTAACTCTGTGAGATGATTTCACAGAACACAAAGAAGTTTCTCAGAAAGCTTCTTTCTCTTTGTTATCGGAGGATATTTCCTTTGGCCCTATAGACTTTAAAGGGATCCGAAATATCTGTTCTCAGAATCCACAGAAATAAGGCTAGCAAAGAGATCCACGAAATATAGATGTAACTCTGTGAGATGATTTAACAGAACACTAAGCAGTTTCTCAGAAAGCTTCTTTCCAGATTTCATCTGAGGATATTTCCTTTTTCACCATAGCCCTCTATGGGCTTCCAAATATCACTTTGCCAATTCCACAAGAAGTGTCTTAGCGAAAGGCTTCTTGAGGGGAATGCTGTAACTCTGTGTGATGACTTCACAGAACACAAAGAAGTTTCTCAGAAAGCTTCTTTCTCTTTGTTAACGTAGGATATTTCCTTTGGCCTTAAAGTCTTCAAAGGGATGCTAAATATCTGTTCTCAGATTCCACAGAAATAAGGCTAGCAAAGAGATCCACGAAATACAGATGTAACTCTGTGAGATGAATTAACAGAACACTAAGCAGTTTCTCAGAAAGCTTCTTTCCAGATTTCATCTGAGGATATTTCCTTTTTCAAAATAGCCCTCTATGGGCTTCCAAATATCACTTTGCCAATTCCACGAGAACTGTCTTAGCGAAAGGCTTCTTGAGGGGAAAGCTGTAACTCTGTGACATGATTTCACAGAACACAAAGAAGTGTCTCAGAAAGCTTCTTTCTCTTTGTTATCGGAGGAAATTTCCTTTGGCCCTATAGTCTTCAAAGGGATCCGAAATATCTGTTCTCAGATTCCACAGAAATAAGACTAGCAAAGTGATCCACGAAATACAGATGTAACTCTGTGAGATGAATTAACAGAACACTAAGCAGTTTCTCAGAAAGCTTCTTTCCAGATTTCATCTGAGGATATTTGTTTTTCACCATAGCCCTCTATGGGCTTCCAAATATCTCTTTGCCAATTCCACAGGAAGTTTCTTAGCGAAAGGTTTCTTGAGGGGAAAGCTGTAACTCTATGAGATGATTTCACAGAACACAAAGAAGTTTCTCAGAAAGCTTCTTTCTCTTTGTTATCGGAGGATATTTCCTTTGGCCCTATAGACTTTAAAGGGATCCGAAATATCTGTCCTCAGATTCCACCGAAATAAGGCTAGCAAAGAGATCCACGAAATATAGATGTAACTCTGTGAGATGATTTAACAGAACACTAAGCAGTTTCTCAGAAAGCTTCTTTCCGATTTCATCTGAGGATATTTCCTTTTTCACCATAGCCCTCTATGGGCTTCCAAATATCACTTTGCCAATTCCACAAGAACTGTCTTAGCGAAAGGCTTCTTGAGGGTAAAGCTGTAACTCTGTGACATGATTTCACAGAACACAAAGAATTTTTTCCGAAAGCTTCTTTCTCTTTGTTATCGGAGGATACTTCCTTTGGCCCTATAGTCTTCAAAGGGATCCGAAACATCTGTTCTCAGATTCCACAGAAATAAGGCTAGCAAAGAGATCCACGAAATACAGATGTAACTCTGTGAGATGAATTAACAGAACACTAAGCAGTTTCTCAGAAAGCTTCTTTCCAGATTTCATCTGAGGATATTTCCTTTTTCACCATAGCCCTCTATGGGCTTCCAAATATCACTTTGCCAATTCCACGAGAACTGTCTTAGCGAAAGGCTTCTTGAGGGGAAAGCTGTAACTCTGTGAGATGATTTCACAAAACACAAAGAAGTTTCTCAGAGAGCTTCTTTCTCTTTGTTATCGGAGGAAATTTCCTTTGGCCCTATAGTCTTCAAAGGGATCCGAAATATCTGTTCTCAGATTCCACAGAAATAAGGCTAGCAAAGAGATCCACGAAATACAGATGTAACTCTTTGAGATGAATTAACAGAACACTAAGCAGTTTCTCAGAAAGCTTCTTTCCAGATTTCATCTGAGGATATTTCCTTTTTCACCATAGCCCTCTATGGGCTTTCAAATATCTCTTTGCCAATTCCACAGCGAGTGTCTTAGCCAAAGGCTTCTTGAGGGGAAAGCTGTAACTCTGTGAGATGATTTCACAGAACACAAAGAAGTTTCTCAGCAAGATTCTTTCTCTTTGTTATCGGAGGATATTTTCTTTGGCCCTATAGTCTTCAAAGGGATCCGAAATATCTGTTCTCAGATTCCACAGAAATAAGGCTAGCAAAGAGATCCACGAAATACAGGTGTAACTCTGTGAGGTGAATTAACACAACACTAAGCAGTTTCTCAGAAAGCTTCTTTCCAGATTTCATTTGAGGATATTTCCTTTTTCACCATAGCCCTCTAGGGGCTTCCAAATATCACTTTGCCAATTCCACAAGAACTGTCTTAGCGAAAGGCTTCTTGAGGGGAAAGCTGTAACTCTGTGAGATGATTTCACAGAACACAAAGAAGTTTCTCAGCAAGCTTCTTTCACTTTGTTATCGGAGGATATTTCCTTTGGCCCTATAGAGTTTAAAGGGATCCGAAATATCTGTTCTCAGATTCCACAGAAATAAGGCTAGCTAAGAGATCCACGAAATATAGATGTAACTCTGTGAGATGAATTAACAGAACACTAAGCAGTTTCTCAGAAAGCTTCTTTCCAGATTTCATCTGAGGATATTTCCTTTTTCACCATAACCCTCTATGGGCTTCCAAATGTCACTTTGCCAATTCCACGACAACTGTCCTCGCGAAAGGCTTCTTGAGGGGAAAGCTGTAACTCTGTTAGATGATTTCACAGAACACAAGGAAGTTTCTCAGAAAGCTTCTTTCTCTTTGTTATCGGAAGATATTTCCTTTGGCCCTATAGTCTTCAAAGGGATCCGAAATATCTGTTCTCAGATTCCACAGAAATAAGGCTAGCAAAGAGATCCACGAAATACAGATGTAACTCTGTGAGATGAATTAACAGAACACTAAGCAGTTTCTCAGAAAGCTTCTTTCCATATTTCGTTTGAGGATATTTACTTTTTCACCATAGCCCTCTAGGGGCTTCCAAATATCACTTTGGCAATTCCACGAGAACTCTCTTAGTGAAAGGCTTCTTGAGGGGAAACCTGTAACTCTGTGAGATGATTTCACAGAACACAAAGAAGTTTCTCAGAAAGCTTCTTTCTCTTTGTTATCGGAGGATATTTCCTTTGGCCCTATAGACTTTAAAGGGATCCGAAATATCTGTTCTCAGAATCCACAGAAATAAGGCTAGCAAAGAGATCCACGAAATATAGATGTAACTCTGTGAGATGATTTAACAGAACACTAAGCAGTTTCTCAGAAAGCTTCTTTCCAGATTTCATCTGAGGATATTTCCTTTTTCACCATAGCCCTCTATGGGCTTCCAAATATCACTTTGCCAATTCCACAAGAACTGTCTTAGCGAAAGGCTTCTTGAGGGGAATGCTGTAACTCTGTGTGATGACTTCACAGAACACAAAGAAGTTTCTCAGAAAGCTTCTTTCTCTTTGTTAACGTAGGATATTTCCTTTGGCCTTAAAGTCTTCAAAGGGATGCTAAATATCTGTTCTCAGATTCCACAGAAATAAGGCTAGCAGAGAGATCCACGAAATACAGATGTAACTCTGTGAGATGAATTAACAGAACACTAAGCAGTTTCTCAGAAAGCTTCTTTCCAGATTTCATCTGAGGATATTTCCTTTTTCACCATAGCCCTCTATGAGTTTCCAAATATCACTTTGCCAATTCCACGAGAACTGTCTTAGCGAAAGGCTTCTTGAGGGGAAAGCTGTAACTCTGTGAGATGATTTCACAGAACACAAAGAAGTTTCTCAGAAAGCTTCTTTCTCTTTGTTATCGGAGGAAATTTCCTTTGGCCCTATAGTCTTCAAAGGGATCCGAAATATCTGTTCTCAGATTCCACAGAAATAAGGGTAGCAAAGAGATCCCCGAAATACAGATGTAACTCTGTGAGATGAATTAACAGAACACTAAGCAGTTTCTCAGAAAGCTTCTTTCCAGATTTCATCTGAGGATATTTCCTTTTCACCATAGTCCTCTATGGGCTTCCAAATATCTCTTTGCCAATTCCACAGGGAGTGTCTTAGCCAACGGCTTCTTGAGGGGAAAGCTGTAACTCTGTGAGATGATGTCACAGAACACAAAGGAGTTTCTCAGCAAGATTTTTCTCTTTGTTATCGGAGGATATTTCCTTTGGCCCTATAGTCTTCAAAGGGATCCGAAATATCTGTTCTCAGATTCCACAGAAATAAGCCTAGCACAGAGATCCACGAAATACAGGTGTAATCTGTGAGGTGAATTAACACAACATTAAGGAGTTTCTCAGAAAGCTTCTTTCCAGATTTCATTTGAGGATATTTCATTTTTCACCATAGCCCTCTAGGGGCTTCCAAATATCACTTTGTCAATTCCACAAGAACTTTCTTAGCGAAAGGCTTCCTGAGGGGAAACCTGTAACTCTGTGAGATGATTTCACAGAACACAAAGAAGTTTCTCAGAAAGCTTCTTTCTCTTTGTTATCGGAGGATATTTCCTTTGGCCCTATAGACTTTAAAGGGATTCGAAATATCTGTTCTCAGATTCCACAGAAATAAGGCTAGCAAAGAGATCCACGAAATATAGATGTAACTCTGTGAGATGAATTAACAGAACACTAAGCAGTTTCTCAGAAAGCTTCTTTCCAGATTTCATCTGAGGATATTTCCTTTTTCACCATAGCCCTCTATGGGCTTCCAAATATCACTTTACCAATTCCACAAGAACTGTCTTAGCGAAAGTCTTCTTGAGGGGAAACCTGTAACTCTGTGAGATGATTTCACAGAACACAAAGAAGTTTCTCAGAAAGCTTCCTTCTCTTTGTTATCGCAGGATATTTCCTTTGGCCCTATAGACTTTAAAGGGATCAGAAATATCTGTTCTCACATTCCACAGAAACAAGGCTAGCAAAGAGATCCACGAAATATAGATGTAACACTGTGAGATGAATTAACAAAACACTAAGCAGTATCTCAGAAATCTTCTTTCCAGATTTCATCTGAGGATATTTCCTTTTTCACCATAGCCCTCTATGGGCTTCCAAATATCTCTTTGCCAATTCCACAAGAAGTGTATTAGCGAAAGGCTTCTTGAGACGAAAGCTGTAACTCTGTGAGATGATTTCACAGAACACAAAGAAGTTTCTCAGAAAGCTTCTTTCTCTTTGTTATCGAAGGATATTTCCTTTGGCCGTATAGCCTTCAAAGGGTTCCGAAATATCTGTTCTCAGATTCCACAGAAATAAGGCTAGCAAAGAGATCCACGAAATACAGATGTAACTCTGTGAGGTGAACTAACAGAACACTAAGCAGTTTCTCAGAAAGCTTCTTTCCAGATTTCATCTGAGGATATTTCCTTTTTCACCATAGCCCTCTATGGGCTTCCAAATATCAATTTGCCAATTCCACAAGAACTGTCTTAGCGAAAGGCTTCTGGAGTGGAAACGTGTAACTCTGTGAGATGATTTCACAGAACACAAAGAAGTTTCTCAGAAAGCTTCTTTCTCTTTGTTATCGGAGGATATTTCCTTTGGCCCTATAGACTTTAAAGGGATACGAAATATCTGTTCTCAGATTCCACAGAAATAAGGCTAGCAAAGAGATCCACGAAATACAGATGTAACTCTGTGAGATGAATTAACAGAACACTAAGCAGTTTCTCAGAAAGCTTCTTTCCAGATTTCATCTGAGGATATTTCCTTTTTCACCATAGCCCTCTGTGGGCTTCCAAATATCACTTTGCCAATTCCACAAGAACTGTCTTAGCGAAAGGTTTCTTGAGGGGAACGCTTTAACTCTGTGAGATGATTTCACAGAACACAAAGAAGTTTCTCAGAAAGCTTCTTTTTCTTTGTTATTGGAGGATATTTCCTTAGGCCCTATAGACTTTAAAGGGAACCGAAATATCTGTTCTCAGATTCCACAGAAATAAGGCTAGCGAACAGATCCACGAAATATAGATGTAACACTCTGAGATGAATTAACAGAACACTAAGCGGTTTCTCAGAAAGCTTCTTTCCAGATTTCATCTGAGGATATTTCCTTTTTCACCATAGCCCTCTAGAGGCTTCCAAATATCACTTTGCCAATTCCACAAGAACTGTCTTAGAGAAAGGCTTCTTGAGGGGAAAGCTGTAACTCTGTGACATGATTTCACAGAACACAAAGAAGTTTCTCAGAAAGCTTCTTTCTCTTTGTTATCGGAGGAAATTTCCTTTTGCCCTATAGTCTTCAAAGGAATCCGAAATATCTGTTCTCAGATTCCACAGAAATAAGGCTAGCAAAGTGATCCACGAAATACAGATGTAACTCTGTGAGATGAATTAACAGAACACTAAGCAGTTTCTCAGAAAGCTTCTTTCCAGATTTCATCTGAGGATATTTGTTTTTCACCATAGCCCTCTATGGGCTTCCAAATATCTCTTTGCCAATTCCACAGGAAGTTTCTTAGCGAAAGGTTTCTTGAGGGGAAAGCTGTAACTCTATGAGATGATTTCACAGAACACAAAGAAGTTTCTCAGAAAGCTTCTTTCTCTTTGTTATCGGAGGATATTTCCTTTGGCCCTATAGACTTTAAAGGGATCCGAAATATCTGTCCTCAGATTCCACCGAAATAAGGCTAGCAAAGAGATCCACGAAATATAGATGTAACTCTGTGAGATGATTTAACAGAACACTAAGCAGTTTCTCAGAAAGCTTCTTTCCGATTTCATCTGAGGATATTTCCTTTTTCACCATAGCCCTCTATGGGCTTCCAAATATCACTTTGCCAATTCCACAAGAACTGTCTTAGCGAAAGGCTTCTTGAGGGTAAAGCTGTAACTCTGTGACATGATTTCACAGAACACAAAGAATTTTTTCCGAAAGCTTCTTTCTCTTTGTTATCGGAGGATACTTCCTTTGGCCCTATAGTCTTCAAAGGGATCCGAAATATCTGTTCTCAGATTCCACAGAAATAAGGCTAGCAAAGAGATCCACGAAATACAGATGTAACTCTGTGAGATGAATTAACAGAACACTAAGCAGTTTCTCAGAAAGCTTCTTTCCAGATTTCATCTGAGGATATTTCCTTTTTCACCATAGCCCTCTATGGGCTTCCAAATATCACTTTGCCAATTCCACGAGAACTGTCTTAGCGAAAGGCTTCTTGAGGGGAAAGCTGTAACTCTGTGAGATGATTTCACAGAACACAAAGAAGTTTCTCAGAGAGCTTCTTTCTCTTTGTTATCGGAGGAAATTTCCTTTGGCCCTATAGTCTTCAAAGGGATCCGAAATATCTGTTCTCAGATTCCACAGAAATAAGGCTAGCAAAGAGATCCACGAAATACAGATGTAACTCTTTGAGATGAATTAACAGAACACTAAGCAGTTTCTCAGAAAGCTTCTTTCCAGATTTCATCTGAGGATATTTCCTTTTTCACCATAGCCCTCTATGGGCTTTCAAATATCACTTTGCCAATTCCACAGCGAGTGTCTTAGCCAAAGGCTTCTTGAGGGGAAAGCTGTAACTCTGTGAGATGATTTCACAGAACACAAAGAAGTTTCTCAGCAAGATTCTTTCTCTTTGTTATCGGAGGATATTTTCTTTGGCCCTATAGTCTTCAAAGGGATCCGAAATATCTGTTCTCAGATTCCACAGAAATAAGGCTAGCAAAGAGATCCACGAAATACAGGTGTAACTCTGTGAAGTGAATTAACACAACACTAAGCAGTTTCTCAGAAAGCTTCTTTCCAGATTTCATTTGAGGATATTTCCTTTTTCACCATAGCCCTCTAGGGGCTTCCAAATATCACTTTGCCAATTCCACAAGAACTGTCTTAGCGAAAGGCTTCTTGAGGGGAAACCTGTAACTCTGTGAGATGATTTCACAGAACACAAAGAAGTTTCTCAGCAAGCTTCTTTCACTTTGTTATCGGAGGATATTTCCTTTGGCCCTATAGAGTTTAAAGGGATCCGAAATATCTGTTCTCAGATTCCACAGAAATAAGGCTAGCTAAGAGATCCACGAAATATAGATGTAACTCTGTGAGATGAATTAACAGAACACTAAGCAGTTTCTCAGAAAGCTTCTTTCCAGATTTCATCTGAGGATATTTCCTTTTTCACCATAACCCTCTATGGGCTTCCAAATGTCACGTTGCCAATTCCACGAGAACTGTCCTCGCGAAAGGCTTCTTGAGGGGAAAGCTGTAACTCTGTTAGATGATTTCACAGAACACAAAGAAGTTTCTCAGAAAGCTTCTTTCTCTTTGTTATCGGAGGATATTTCCTTTGGCCCTATAGACTTTAAAGGGATCCGAAATATCTGTTCTCAGAATCCACAGAAATAAGGCTAGCAAAGAGATCCACGAAATATAGATGTAACTCTGTGAGATGATTTAACAGAACACTAAGCAGTTTCTCAGAAAGCTTCTTTCCAGATTTCATCTGAGGATATTTCCTTTTTCACCATAGCCCTCTATGGGCTTCCAAATATCACTTTGCCAATTCCACAAGAAGTGTCTTAGCGAAAGGCTTCTTGAGGGGAATGCTGTAACTCTGTGTGATGACTTCACAGAACACAAAGAAGTTTCTCAGAAAGCTTCTTTCTCTTTGTTAACGTAGGATATTTCCTTTGGCCTTAAAGTCTTCAAAGGGATGCTAAATATCTGTTCTCAGATTCCACAGAAATAAGGCTAGCAAAGAGATCCACGAAATACAGATGTAACTCTGTGAGATGAATTAACAGAACACTAAGCAGTTTCTCAGAAAGCTTCTTTCCAGATTTCATCTGAGGATATTTCCTTTTTCACCATAGCCCTCTATGAGTTTCCAAATATCACTTTGCCAATTCCACGAGAACTGTCTTAGCGAAAGGCTTCTTGAGGGGAAAGCTGTAACTCTGTGAGATGATTTCACAGAACACAAAGAAGTTTCTCAGAAAGCTTCTTTCTCTTTGTTATCGGAGGATATTTCCTTTGGCCCTATAGACTTTAAAGGGATCCGAAATATCTGTTCTCAGAATCCACAGAAATAAGGCTAGCAAAGAGATCCACGAAATATAGATGTAACTCTGTGAGATGATTTAACAGAACACTAAGCAGTTTCTCAGAAAGCTTCTTTCCAGATTTCATCTGAGGATATTTCCTTTTTCACCATAGCCCTCTATGGGCTTCCAAATATCACTTTGCCAATTCCACAAGAAGTGTCTTAGCGAAAGGCTTCTTGAGGGGAATGCTGTAACTCTGTGTGATGAGTTCACAGAACACAAAGAAGTTTCTCAGAAAGCTTCTTTCTCTTTGTTAACGTAGGATATTTCCTTTGGCCTTAAAGTCTTCAAAGGGATGCTAAATATCTGTTCTCAGATTCCACAGAAATAAGGCTAGCAAAGAGATCCACGAAATACAGATGTAACTCTGTGAGATGAATTAACAGAACACTAAGCAGTTTCTCAGAAAGCTTCTTTCCAGATTTCATCTGAGGATATTTCCTTTTTCACCATAGCCCTCTATGAGTTTCCAAATATCACTTTGCCAATTCCACGAGAACTGTCATAGCGAAAGGCTTCTTGAGGGGAAAGCTGTAACTCTGTGAGATGATTTCACAGAACACAAAGAAGTTTCTCAGAAAGCTTCTTTCTCTTTGTTATCGGAGGAAATTTCCTTTGGCCCTATAGTCTTCAAAGGGATCCGAAATATCTGTTCTCAGATTCCACAGAAATAAGGGTAGCAAAGAGATCCACGAAATACAGATGTAACTCTGTGAGATTAATTAACAGAACACTAAGCAGTTTCTCAGAAAGCTTCTTTCCAGATTTCATCTGAGGATATTTCCTTTTCACCATAGTCCTCTATGGGCTTCCAAATATCTCTTTGCCAATTCCACAGCGAGTGTCTTAGCCAACGGCTTCTTGAGGGGAAAGCTGTAACTCTGTGAGATGATGTCACAGAACACAAAGGAGTTTCTCAGCAAGATTTTTCTCTTTGTTATCGGAGGATATTTCCTTTGGCCCTATAGTCTTCAAAGGGATCCGAAATATCTGTTCTCAGATTCCACAGAAATAAGGCTAGCACAGAGATCCACGAAATACAGGTGTAATCTGTGAGGTGAATTAACACAACATTAAGCAGTTTCTCAGAAAGCTTCTTTCCAGATTTCATTTGAGGATATTTCATTTTTCACCATAGCCTTCTAGGGGCTTCCAAATATCACTTTGTCAATTCCACAAGAACTTTCTTAGCGAAAGGCTTCCTGAGGGGAAACCTGTAACTCTGTGAGATGATTTCACAGAACACAAAGAAGTTTCTCAGAAAGCTTCTTTCTCTTTGTTATCGGAGGATATTTCCTTTGGCCCTATAGACTTTAAAGGGATTCGAAATATCTGTTCTCAGATTCCACAGAAATAAGGCTAGCAAAGAGATCCACGAAATATAGATGTAACTCTGTGAGATGAATTAACAGAACACAAAGCAGTTTCTCAGAAAGCTTCTTTCCAGATTTCATCTGAGGATATTTCCTTTTTCACCATAGCCCTCTATGGGCTTCCAAATATCTCTTTGCCAATTCCACAAGAAGTGTATTAGCGAAAGGCTTCTTGAGACGAAAGCTGTAACTCTGTGAGATGATTTCACAGAACACAAAGAAGTTTCTCAGAAAGCTTCTTTCTCTTTGTTATCGAAGGATATTTCCTTTGGCCGTATAGCCTTCAAAGGGTTCCGAAATATCTGTTCTCAGATTCCACAGAAATAAGGCTAGCAAAGAGATCCACGAAATACAGATGTAACTCTGTGAGGTGAACTAACAGAACACTAAGCAGTTTCTCAGAAAGCTTCTTTCCAGATTTCATCTGAGGATATTTCCTTTTTCACCATAGCCCTCTATGGGCTTCCAAATATCAATTTGCCAATTCCACAAGAACTGTCTTAGCGAAAGGCTTCTGGAGTGGAAACGTGTAACTCTGTGAGATGATTTCACAGAACACAAAGAAGTTTCTCAGAAAGCTTCTTTCTCTTTGTTATCGGAGGATATTTCCTTTGGCCCTATAGACTTTAAAGGGATACGAAATATCTGTTCTCAGATTCCACAGAAATAAGGCTAGCAAAGAGATCCACGAAATACAGATGTAACTCTGTGAGATGAATTAACAGAACACTAAGCAGTTTCTCAGAAAGCTTCTTTCCAGATTTCATCTGAGGATATTTCCTTTTTCACCATAGCCCTCTGTGGGCTTCCAAATATCACTTTGCCAATTCCACAAGAACTGTCTTAGCGAAAGGTTTCTTGAGGGGAACGCTTTAACTCTGTGAGATGATTTCACAGAACACAAAGAAGTTTCTCAGAAAGCTTCTTTTTCTTTGTTATTGGAGGATATTTCCTTAGGCCCTATAGACTTTAAAGGGAACCGAAATATCTGTTCTCAGATTCCACAGAAATAAGGCTAGCGAACAGATCCACGAAATATAGATGTAACACTCTGAGATGAATTAACAGAACACTAAGCAGTTTCTCAGAAAGCTTCTTTCCAGATTTCATCTGAGGATATTTCCTTTTTCACCATAGCCCTCTAGAGGCTTCCAAATATCACTTTGCCAATTCCACAAGAACTGTCTTAGAGAAAGGCTTCTTGAGGGGAAAGCTGTAACTCTGTGACATGATTTCACAGAACACAAAGAAGTTTCTCAGAAAGCTTCTTTCTCTTTGTTATCGGAGGAAATTTCCTTTGGCCCTATAGTCTTCAAAGGAATCCGAAATATCTGTTCTCAGATTCCACAGAAATAAGGCTAGCAAAGAGATCCACGAAATACAGATGTAACTCTGTGAAATGATTTAACAGAACACTAAGCGGTTTCTCAGAAAGCTTCTTTCCAGATTTCATCTGAGGATATTTCCTTTTTCACCATAGCCCTCTATGGACTTCCAAATATCACTTTGCCAATTCCACAAGAACTGTCTTAGCGAAAGGTTTCTTGAGGGGAAAGCTGTAACTCTGTGAGATGATTTCACAGAACACAAAGAAGTTTCTCAGAAAGCTTCTTTCTCTTTGTTATTTGAGGATATTTCCTTAGGCCCTATAGACTTTAAAGGGAACCGAAATATCTTTTCTCATATTCCACAGAAATAAGGCTAGCGAAGAGAACCACGAAATATAGATGTAACACTCTGAGATGAATTAACAGAACACTAAGCAGTTTCTCAGAAAGCTTCTTTCCAGATTTCATCTGAGGATATTTCCTTTTTCACCATAGCCCTCTAGAGGCTTCCAAATATCACTTTGCCAATTCCACAAGAACTGTCTTAGAGAAAGGCTTCTTGAGGGGAAGGCTGTAACTCTGTGACATGATTTCACAGAACACAAAAAAGTTTCTCAGAAAGCTTCTTTCTCTTTGTTATCGGAGGAAATTTCCTTTGGCCCTATAGTCTTCAAAGGAATCCGAAATATCTGTTCTCAGATTCCACAGAAATAAGGCTAGCAAAGTGATCCACGAAATACAGATGTAACTCTGTGAAATGATTTAACAGAACACTAAGCGGTTTCTCAGAAAGCTTCTTTCCAGATTTCATCTGAGGATATTTCCTTTTTCACCCTAGCCCTCTATGGTCTTCCAAATATCACTTTGCCAATTCCACAAGAACTGTCTTAGCGAAAGGTTTCTTGGGGGGAAAGCTGTAACTCTGTGAGATGATTTCACAGAACACAAAGAAGTTTCTCAGAAAGCTTCTTTCTCTTTGTTATCGGAAGATATTTCCTTTGGCCCTATAGTCTTCAAAAGGATCCGAAACATCTGTTCTCAGATTCCATAGAAATAAGGGTAGCAAAGAGATCCACGAAATACAGATGTAACTCTGTGAGATGAATTAACAGAACACTAAGCAGTTTCTCAGAAAGCTTCTTTCCAGATTTCATCTGAGGATATTTCCTTTTCACCATAGTCCTTTATGGGCTTCCAAATATCTCTTTGCCAATTCCACAGGGAGTGTCTTAGCCAACGGCTTCTTGAGGGGAAAGCTGTAACTCTGTGAGATGATTTCACAGAACACAATGAACTTTCTCAGCAAGATTTTTCTCTTTGTTATCGGAGGATATTTCCTTTGGCCCTATAGTCTTCAAAGGGATCCGAAATATCTGTTCTCAGATTCCACAGAAATAAGGCTAGCAAAGAGATCCACGAAATACAGGTGTAATCTGTGAGGTGAATTAACACAACATTAAGCAGTTTCTCAGAAAGCTTCTTTCCAGATTTCATTTGAGGATATTTCATTTTTCACCATAGCCCTCTAGGGGCTTCCAAATATCACTTTGTCAATTCCACAAGAACTGTCTTAGCGAAAGGCTTCTTGAGGGGAAACCTGTAATTCTGTGAGATGATTTCACAGAACACAAAGAAGTTTCTCAGAAAGCTTCTTTCTCTTTGTTATCGGAGGATATTTCCTTTGGCCCTATAGACTTTAAAGGGATCCGAAATATCTGTTCTCAGATTCCACAGAAATAAGGCTAGCAAAGAGATCCACGAAATATAGATGTAACTCTGTGAGATGAATTAACAGAACACTAAGCAGTTTCTCAGAAAGCTTCTTTCCAGATTTCATCTGAGGATATTTCCTTTTTCACCATAGCCCTCTAGGGGCTTCCAAATATCACTTTGCCAATTCCACAAGAACTGTCTTAGCGAAAGTCTTCTTGAGGGGAAACCTGTAACTCTGTGAGATGATTTCACAGAACACAAAGAAGTTTCTCAGAAAGCTTCTTTCTCTTTGTTATCGCAGGATATTTCCTTTGGCCCTATAGACTTTAAAGGGATCAGAAATATCTGTTCTCAGATTCCACAGAAACAAGGCTAGCAAAGAGATCCACGAAATATAGATGTAACACTGTGAGATGAATTAACAAAACACTAAGCAGTATCTCAGAAATCTTCTTTCCAGATTTCATCTGAGGATATTTCCTTTTTCACCATAGCCCTCTATGGGCTTCCAAATATCTCTTTGCAATTCCACAAGAAGTGTATTAGCGAAAGGCTTCTTGAGACGAAAGCTGTAACTTTGTGAGATGATTTCTCAGAACACAAAGAAGTTTCTCAGAAAGCTTCTTTCTCTTTGTTATCGGAGGATATTTCCTTTGGCCCTATAGTCTTCAAAGGGATCCGAAATATCTGTTCTCAGATTCCACAGAAATAAGGCTATCAAAGAGATCCACGAAATACAGATGTAACTCTGTGAGATGAATTAACAGAACACTAAGCATTTTCTCAGAAAGCTTCTTTCCAGATTTCATCTGAGGATATTTCCTTTTTCACCATAGCCCTCTATGGGCTTCAAAATATCACTTTGCCAATTCCACGAGAACTGTCTTAGCGAAAGGCTTCTTGAGGGGAAAGCTGTAACTCTGTTAGATGATTTCACAGAACACAAAGAAGTTTCTCAGAAAGCTTCTTTCTCTTTGTTATCGGAGGAAATTTCCTTTGGCCCTATAGTCTTCAAAGGGATCCGAAATATCTGTTCTCAGATTCCACAGAAATAAGGCTAGCAAAGAGATCCACGAAATACAGATGTAACTCTGTGAGATGAATTAACAGAACACTAAGCAGTTTCTCAGAAAACTTCTTTCCAGATTTCATCTGAGGATATTTCCTTTTTCACCATAGCCCTCTATGGGCTTTCAAATATCTCTTTCCCAATTCCACAGGGAGTGTCTTAGCCAAAGGCTTCTTGAGGGGAAAGCTGTAACTCTGTGAGAGTATTTCACAGAACACAAATTAGTTTCTCAGCAAGATTCTTTCTCTTTGTTATCGGAGGATATTTCCTTTGGCCCTGTAGTCTTCAAAGGGATCCGAAATATCTGTTCTCAGATTCCACAGAAATAAGGCTAGCAAAGAGATCCACGAAATACAGGTGTGACTCTGTGAGGTGAATTAACACAACACTAAGCAGTTTCTCAGAAAGCTTCTTTCCAGATTTCATCTGAGGATATTTCCTTTTTCATCATAGCCCTCTATGGGCTTCCAAATATCACTTTGCCAGTTCCACAAGAACTGTCTTAGCGAAAGGCTTCCTGAGGGGAAACCTGTAACTCTGTGAGATGATTTCACAGAACACAAAGAAGTTTCTCAGAAAGCTTCTTTCTCTTTGTTATCGGAGGATATTTCCTTTGGCCCTATAGACTTTAAAGGGATACGAAATATCTGTTCTCAAATTCCACAGAAATAAGGCTAGCAAAGAGATCCACGAAATACAGATGTAACTCTGTGAGATGAATTAACAGAACACTAAGCAGTTTCTCAGAAAGCTTCTTTCCAGATTTCATCTGAGGATATTTCCTTTTTCACCATAGCCCTCTATGGGCTTCCAAATATCACTTTGCCAATTCCACAAGAACTGTCTTAGCGAAAGGTTTCTTGAGGGGAACGCTTTAACTCTGTGAGATGATTTCACAGAACACAAAGAAGTTTCTCAGAAAGCTTCTTTTTCTTTGTTATTAGAGGATATTTCCTTAGGCCCTATAGACTTTAAAGGGAACCGAAATATCTGTTCTCAGATTCCACAGAAATAAGGCTAGCGAACAGATCCACGAAATATAGATGTAACACTCTGAGATGAATTAACAGAACACTAAGCAGTTTCTCAGAAAGCTTCTTTCCAGATTTCATCTGAGGATATTTCCTTTTTCACCATAGCCCTCTATGGGCTTCCAAATATCTCTTTGCCAATTCCACAAGAAGTGTATTAGCGAAAGGCTTCTTGAGACGAAAGCTGTAACTCTGGGAGATGATTTCTCAGAACACAAAGAAGTTTCTCAGAAAGCTTCTTTCTCTTTGTTATCGGAGGATATTTCCTTTGGCCGTATAGCCTTCAAAGGGTTCCGAAATATCTGTTCTCAGAATCCACAGAAATAAGGCTAGCAAAGAGATCCACGAAATACAGATGTAACTCTGTGAGGTGAATTAACAGAACACTAAGCAGTTTCTCAGAAAGCTTCTTTCCAGATTTCATCTGAGGATATTTCCTTTTTCACCATAGCCCTCTATGGGCTTCCAAATATCACTTTGCCAATTCCACAAGAACTGACTTAGCGAAAGGCTTCTTGAGGGGAAAGCTGTAACTCTGTGAGATGATTTCACAGAACACAAAGAAGTTTCTCAGAAAGCTTCTTTCTCTTTCTTATCGGAGGATATTTCCTTTGGCCGTATAGTCTTCAAAGGGATCCGAAATATCTGGCCTCAGATTCCACAGAAATAAGGCTAGCAAAGAGATCCACGAAATACAGATGTAACTCTCTGAGGTGAAATAACAGAACACTAAGCAGTTTCTCAGAAAGCTTCTTTCCAGATTTCATCTGAGGATATTTCCTTTTTCAAAATAGCCCTCTATGGGCTTCCAAATATCACTTTGCCAATTCCACAAGAAGTGTCTTAGCGAAAGGCTTCTTGAGGGGAATGCTGTAACTCTGTGTGATGACTTCACAGAACACAAAGAAGTTTCTCAGAAAGCTTCTTTCTCTTTGTTAACGTAGGATATTTCCTTTGGCCTTAAAGTCTTCAAAGGGATGCTAAATATCTGTTCTCAGATTCCACAGAAATAAGGCTAGCAAAGAGATCCACGAAATACAGATGTAACTCTGTGAGATGAATTAACAGAACACTAAGCAGTTTCTCAGAAAGCTTCTTTCCAGATTTCATCTGAGGATATTTCCTTTTTCAAAATAGCCCTCTATGGGCTTCCAAATATCACTTTGCCAATTCCACGAGAACTGTCTTAGCGAAAGGCTTCTTGAGGGGAAAGCTGTAACTCTGTGAGATGATTTCACAGAACACAAAGAAGTGTCTCAGAAAGCTTCTTTCTCTTTGTTATCGGAGGAAATTTCCTTTGGCCCTATAGTCTTCAAAGGGATCCGAAATATCAGTTCTCAGATTCCACAGAAATAAGACTAGCAAAGTGATCCACGAAATACAGATGTAACTCTGTGAGATGAATTAACAGAACACTAAGCAGTTTCTCAGAAAGCTTCTTTCCAGATTTCATCTGAGGATATTTGTTTTTCACCATAGCCCTCTATGGGCTCCCAAATATCTCTTTGCCAATTCCACAGGAAGTTTCTTAGCGAAAGGTTTCTTGAGGGGAAAGCTGTAACTCTATGAGATGATTTCACAGAACACAAAGAAGTTTCTCAGAAAGCTTCTTTCTCTTTGTTATCGGAGGATATTTCCTTTGGCCCTATAGACTTTAAAGGGATCCGAAATATCTGTCCTCAGATTCCACCGAAATAAGGCTAGCAAAGAGATCCACGAAATATAGATGTAACTCTGTGAGATGATTTAACAGAACACTAAGCAGTTTCTCAGAAAGCTTCTTACCGATTTCATCTGAGGATATTTCCTTTTTCACCATAGCCCTCTATGGGCTTCCAAATATCACTTTGCCAATTCCACAAGAACTGTCTTAGCGAAAGGCTTCTTGAGGGTAAAGCTGTAACTCTGTGACATGATTTCACAGAACACAAAGAATTTTTTCCGAAAGCTTCTTTCTCTTTGTTATCGGAGGATACTTCCTTTGGCCCTATAGTCTTCAAAGGGATCCGAAATATCTGTTCTCAGATTCCACAGAAATAAGGCTAGCAAAGAGATCCACGAAATACAGATGTAACTCTGTGAGATGAATTAACAGAACACTAAGCAGTTTCTCAGAAAGCTTCTTTCCAGATTTCATCTGAGGATATTTCCTTTTTCACCATAGCCCTCTATGGGCTTCCAAATATCACTTTGCCAATTCCACGAGAACTGTCTTAGCGAAAGGCTTCTTGAGGGGAAAGCTGTAACTCTGTGAGATGATTTCACAGAACACAAAGAAGTTTCTCAGAGAGCTTCTTTCTCTTTGTTATCGGAGGAAATTTCCTTTGGCCCTATAGTCTTCAAAGGGATCCGAAATATCTGTTCTCAGATTCCACAGAAATAAGGCTAGCAAAGAGATCCACGAAATACAGATGTAACTCTTTGAGATGAATTAACAGAACACTAAGCAGTTTCTCAGAAAGCTTCTTTCCAGATTTCATCTGAGGATATTTCCTTTTTCAACATAGCCCTCTATGGGCTTTCAAATATCTCTTTGCCAATTCCACAGCGAGTGTCTTAGCCAAAGGCTTCTTGAGGGGAAAGCTGTAACTCTGTGAGATGATTTCACAGAACACAAAGAAGTTTCTAAGCAAGATTCTTTTCTTTGTTATCGGAGGATATTTACTTTGGCCCTATAGTCTTCAAAGGGATCCGAAATATCTGTTCTCAGATTCCACAGAAATAAGGCTAGCAAAGAGATCCACGAAATACAGGTGTAACTCTGTGAGGTGAATTAACACAACACTAAGCAGTTTCTCAGAAAGCTTCTTTCCAGATTTCATTTGAGGATATTTCCTTTTTCACCATAGCCCTCTAGGGGCTTCCAAATATCACTTTGCCAATTCCACAAGAACTGTCTTAGCGAAAGGCTTCTTGAGGGGAAAGCTGTAACTCTGTGAGATGATTTCACAGAACACAAAGAAGTTTCTCAGCAAGCTTCTTTCACTTTGTTATCGGAGGATATTTCCTTTGGCCCTATAGAGTTTAAAGGGATCCGAAATATCTGTTCTCAGATTCCACAGAAATAAGGCTAGCTAAGAGATCCACGAAATATAGATGTAACTCTGTGAGATGAATTAACAGAACACTAAGCAGTTTCTCAGAAAGCTTCTTTCCAGATTTCATCTGAGGATATTTCCTTTTTCACCATAACCCTCTATGGGCTTCCAAATGTCACTTTGCCAATTCCACGACAACTGTCCTCGCGAAAGGCTTCTTGAGGGGAAAGCTGTAACTCTGTTAGATGATTTCACAGAACACAAAGAAGTTTCTCAGAAAGCTTCTTTCTCTTTGTTATCGGAGGATATTTCCTTTGGCCCTATAGTCTTCAAAGGGATCCGAAATATCTGTTCTCAGATTCCACAGAAATAAGGCTAGCAAAGAGATCCACGAAATACAGATGTAACTCTGTGAGATGAATTAACAGAACACTAAGCAGTTTCTCAGAAAGCTTCTTTCCATATTTCGTTTGAGGATATTTACTTTTTCACCATAGCCCTCTAGGGGCTTCCAAATATCACTTTGGCAATTCCACGAGAACTCTCTTAGTGAAAGGCTTCTTGAGGGGAAACCTGTAACTCTGTGAGATGATTTCACAGAACACAAAGAAGTTTCTCAGAAAGCTTCTTTCTCTTTGTTATCGGAGGATATTTCCTTTGGCCCTATAGACTTTAAAGGGATCCGAAATATCTGTTCTCAGAATCCACAGAAATAAGGCTAGCAAAGAGATCCACGAAATATAGATGTAACTCTGTGAGATGATTTAACAGAACACTAAGCAGTTTCTCAGAAAGCTTCTTTCCAGATTTCATCTGAGGATATTTCCTTTTTCACCATAGCCCTCTATGGGCTTCCAAATATCACTTTGCCAATTCCACAAGAAGTGTCTTAGCGAAAGGCTTCTTGAGGGGAATGCTGTAACTCTGTGTGATGACTTCACAGAACACAAAGAAGTTTCTCAGAAAGCTTCTTTCTCTTTGTTAACGTAGGATATTTCCTTTGGCCTTAAAGTCTTCAAAGGGATGCTAAATATCTGTTCTCAGATTCCACAGAAATAAGGCTAGCAAAGAGATCCACGAAATACAGATGTAACTCTGTGAGATGAATTAACAGAACACTAAGCAGTTTCTCAGAAAGCTTCTTTCCAGATTTCATCTGAGGATATTTCCTTTTTCAAAATAGCCCTCTATGGGCTTCCAAATATCACTTTGCCAATTCCACGAGAACTGTCTTAGCGAAAGGCTTCTTGAGGGGAAAGCTGTAACTCTGTGACATGATTTCACAGAACACAAAGAAGTGTCTCAGAAAGCTTCTTTCTCTTTGTTATCGGAGGAAATTTCCTTTGGCCCTATAGTCTTCAAAGGGATCCGAAATATCTGTTCTCAGATTCCACAGAAATAAGACTAGCAAAGTGATCCACGAAATACAGATGTAACTCTGTGAGATGAATTAACAGAACACTAAGCAGTTTCTCAGAAAGCTTCTTTCCAGATTTCATCTGAGGATATTTGTTTTTCACCATAGCCCTCTAAGGGCTTCCAAATATCTCTTTGCCAATTCCACAGGAAGTTTCTTAGCGAAAGGTTTCTTGAGGGGAAAGCTGTAACTCTATGAGATGATTTCACAGAACACAAAGAAGTTTCTCAGAAAGCTTCTTTCTCTTTGTTATCGGAGGATATTTCCTTTGGCCCTATAGACTTTAAAGGGATCCGAAATATCTGTCCTCAGATTCCACCGAAATAAGGCTAGCAAAGAGATCCACGAAATATAGATGTAACTCTGTGAGATGATTTAACAGAACACTAAGCAGTTTCTCAGAAAGCTTCTTTCCGATTTCATCTGAGGATATTTCCTTTTTCACCATAGCCCTCTATGGGCTTCCAAATATCACTTTGCCAATTCCACAAGAACTGTCTTAGCGAAAGGCTTCTTGAGGGTAAAGCTGTAACTCTGTGACATGATTTCACAGAACACAAAGAATTTTTTCCGAAAGCTTCTTTCTCTTTGTTATCGGAGGATACTTCCTTTGGCCCTATAGTCTTCAAAGGGATCCGAAACATCTGTTCTCAGATTCCACAGAAATAAGGCTAGCAAAGAGATCCACGAAATACAGATGTAACTCTGTGAGATGAATTAACAGAACACTAAGCAGTTTCTCAGAAAGCTTCTTTCCAGATTTCATCTGAGGATATTTCCTTTTTCACCATAGCCCTCTATGGGCTTCCAAATATCACTTTGCCAATTCCACGAGAACTGTCTTAGCGAAAGGCTTCTTGAGGGGAAAGCTGTAAATCTGTGAGATGATTTCACAAAACACAAAGAAGTTTCTCAGAGAGCTTCTTTCTCTTTGTTATCGGAGGAAATTTCCTTTGGCCCTATAGTCTTCAAAGGGATCCGAAATATCTGTTCTCAGATTCCACAGAAATAAGGCTAGCAAAGAGATCCACGAAATACAGATGTAACTCTTTGAGATGAATTAACAGAACACTAAGCAGTTTCTCAGAAAGCTTCTTTCCAGATTTCATCTGAGGATATTTCCTTTTTCACCATAGCCCTCTATGGGCTTTCAAATATCTCTTTGCCAATTCCACAGCGAGTGTCTTAGCCAAAGGCTTCTTGAGGGGAAAGCTGTAACTCTGTGAGATGATTTCACAGAACACAAAGAAGTTTCTCAGCAAGATTCTTTCTCTTTGTTATCGGAGGATATTTTCTTTGGCCCTATAGTCTTCAAAGGGATCCGAAATATCTGTTCTCAGATTCCACAGAAATAAGGCTAGCAAAGAGATCCACGAAATACAGGTGTAACTCTGTGAGGTGAATTAACACAACACTAAGCAGTTTCTCAGAAAGCTTCTTTCCAGATTTCATTTGAGGATATTTCCTTTTTCACCATAGCCCTCTAGGGGCTTCCAAATATCACTTTGCCAATTCCACAAGAACTGTCTTAGCGAAAGGCTTCTTGAGGGGAAAGCTGTAACTCTGTGAGATGATTTCACAGAACACAAAGAAGTTTCTCAGCAAGCTTCTTTCACTTTGTTATCGGAGGATATTTCCTTTGGCCCTATAGAGTTTAAAGGGATCCGAAATATCTGTTCTCAGATTCCACAGAAATAAGGCTAGCTAAGAGATCCACGAAATATAGATGTAACTCTGTGAGATGAATTAACAGAACACTAAGCAGTTTCTCAGAAAGCTTCTTTCCAGATTTCATCTGAGGATATTTCCTTTTTCACCATAACCCTCTATGGGCTTCCAAATGTCACTTTGCCAATTCCACGACAACTGTCCTCGCGAAAGGCTTCTTGAGGGGAAAGCTGTAACTCTGTTAGATGATTTCACAGAACACAAAGAAGTTTCTCAGAAAGCTTCTTTCTCTTTGTTATCGGAAGATATTTCCTTTGGCCCTATAGTCTTCAAAGGGATCCGAAATATCTGTTCTCAGATTCCACAGAAATAAGGCTAGCAAAGAGATCCACGAAATACAGATGTAACTCTGTGAGATGAATTAACAGAACACTAAGCAGTTTCTCAGAAAGCTTCTTTCCATATTTCGTTTGAGGATATTTACTTTTTCACCATAGCCCTCTAGGGGCTTCCAAATATCACTTTGGCAATTCCACGAGAACTCTCTTAGTGAAAGGCTTCTTGAGGGGAAACCTGTAACTCTGTGAGATGATTTCACAGAACACAAAGAAGTTTCTCAGAAAGCTTCTTTCTCTTTGTTATCGGAGGATATTTCCTTTGGCCCTATAGACTTTAAAGGGATCCGAAATATCTGTTCTCAGAATCCACAGAAATAAGGCTAGCAAAGAGATCCACGAAATATAGATGTAAATCTGTGAGATGATTTAACAGAACACTAAGCAGTTTCTCAGAAAGCTTCTTTCCAGATTTCATCTGAGGATATTTCCTTTTTCACCATAGCCCTCTATGGGCTTCCAAATATCACTTTGCCAATTCCACAAGAAGTGTCTTAGCGAAAGGCTTCTTGAGGGGAATGCTGTAACTCTGTGTGATGACTTCACAGAACACAAAGAAGTTTCTCAGAAAGCTTCTTTCTCTTTGTTAACGTAGGATATTTCCTTTGGCCTTAAAGTCTTCAAAGGGATGCTAAATATCTGTTCTCAGATTCCACAGAAATAAGGCTAGCAAAGAGATCCACGAAATACAGATGTAACTCTGTGAGATGAATTAACAGAACACTAAGCAGTTTCTCAGAAAGCTTCTTTCCAGATTTCATCTGAGGATATTTCCTTTTTCACCATAGCCCTCTATGAGTTTCCAAATATCACTTTGCCAATTCCACGAGAACTGTCTTAGCGAAAGGCTTCTTGAGGGGAAAGCTGTAACTCTGTGAGATGATTTCACAGAACACAAAGAAGTTTCTCAGAAAGCTTCTTTCTCTTTGTTATCGGAGGAAATTTCCTTTGGCCCTATAGTCTTCAAAGGGATCCGAAATATCTGTTCTCAGATTCCACAGAAATAAGGGTAGCAAAGAGATCCACGAAATACAGATGTAACTCTGTGAGATGAATTAACAGAACACTAAGCAGTTTCTCAGAAAGCTTCTTTCCAGATTTCATCTGAGGATATTTCCTTTTCACCATAGTCCTCTATGGGCTTCCAAATATCTCTTTGCCAATTCCACAGGGAGTGTCTTAGCCAACGGCTTCTTGAGGGGAAAGCTGTAACTCTGTGAGATGATGTCACAGAACACAAAGGAGTTTCTCAGCAAGATTTTTCTCTTTGTTATCGGAGGATATTTCCTTTGGCCCTATAGTCTTCAAAGGGATCCGAAATATCTGTTCTCAGATTCCACAGAAATAAGGCTAGCACAGAGATCCACGAAATACAGGTGTAATCTGTGAGGTGAATTAACACAACATTAAGCAGTTTCTCAGAAAGCTTCTTTCCAGATTTCATTTGAGGATATTTCATTTTTCACCATAGCCCTCTAGGGGCTTCCAAATATCACTTTGTCAATTCCACAAGAACTTTCTTAGCGAAAGGCTTCCTGAGGGGAAACCTGTAACTCTGTGAGATGATTTCACAGAACACAAAGAAGTTTCTCAGAAAGCTTCTTTCTCTTTGTTATCGGAGGATATTTCCTTTGGCCCTATAGACTTTAAAGGGATTCGAAATATCTGTTCTCAGATTCCACAGAAATAAGGCTAGCAAAGAGATCCACGAAATATAGATGTAACTCTGTGAGATGAATTAACAGAACACTAAGCAGTTTCTCAGAAAGCTTCTTTCCAGATTTCATCTGAGGATATTTCCTTTTTCACCATAGCCCTCTATGGGCTTCCAAATATCACTTTGCCAATTCCACAAGAACTGTCTTAGCGAAAGTCTTCTTGAGGGGAAACCTGTAACTCTGTGAGATGATTTCACAGAACACAAAGAAGTTTCTCAGAAAGCTTCCTTCTCTTTGTTATCGCAGGATATTTCCTTTGGCCCTATAGACTTTAAAGGGATCAGAAATATCTGTTCTCACATTCCACAGAAACAAGGCTAGCAAAGAGATCCACGAAATATAGATGTAACACTCTGAGATGAATTAACAAAACACTAAGCAGTATCTCAGAAATCTTCTTTCCAGATTTCATCTGAGGATATTTCCTTTTTCACCATAGCCCTCTATGGGCTTCCAAATATCTCTTTGCAAATTCCACAAGAAGTGTATTAGCGAAAGGCTTCTTGAGACGAAAGCTGTAACTCTGTGAGATGATTTCACAGAACACAAAGAAGTTTCTCAGAAAGCTTCTTTCTCTTTGTTATCGAAGGATATTTCCTTTGGCCGTATAGCCTTCAAAGGGTTCCGAAATATCTGTTCTCAGATTCCACAGAAATAAGGCTAGCAAAGAGATCCACGAAATACAGATGTAACTCTGTGAGGTGAACTAACAGAACACTAAGCAGTTTCTCAGAAAGCTTCTTTCCAGATTTCATCTGAGGATATTTCCTTTTTCACCATAGCCCTCTATGGGCTTCCAAATATCAATTTGCCAATTCCACAAGAACTGTCTTAGCGAAAGGCTTCTGGAGTGGAAACGTGTAACTCTGTGAGATGATTTCACAGAACACAAAGAAGTTTCTCAGAAAGCTTCTTTCTCTTTGTTATCGGAGGATATTTCCTTTGGCCCTATAGACTTTAAAGGGATACGAAATATCTGTTCTCAGATTCCACAGAAATAAGGCTAGCAAAGAGATCCACGAAATACAGATGTAACTCTGTGAGATGAATTAACAGAACACTAAGCAGTTTCTCAGAAAGCTTCTTTCCAGATTTCATCTGAGGATATTTGTTTTTCACCATAGCCCTCTATGGGCTTCCAAATATCTCTTTGCCAATTCCACAGGAAGTTTCTTAGCGAAAGGTTTCTTGAGGGGAAAGCTGTAACTCTATGAGATGATTTCACAGAACACAAAGAAGTTTCTCAGAAAGCTTCTTTCTCTTTGTTATCGGAGGATATTTCCTTTGGCCCTATAGACTTTAAAGGGATCCGAAATATCTGTCCTCAGATTCCACCGAAATAAGGCTAGCAAAGAGATCCACGAAATATAGATGTAACTCTGTGAGATGATTTAACAGAACACTAAGCAGTTTCTCAGAAAGCTTCTTTCCGATTTCATCTGAGGATATTTCCTTTTTCACCATAGCCCTCTATGGGCTTCCAAATATCACTTTGCCAATTCCACAAGAACTGTCTTAGCGAAAGGCTTCTTGAGGGTAAAGCTGTAACTCTGTGACATGATTTCTCAGAACACAAAGAATTTTTTCCGAAAGCTTCTTTCTCTTTGTTATCGGAGGATACTTCCTTTGGCCCTATAGTCTTCAAAGGGATCCGAAATATCTGTTCTCAGATTCCACAGAAATAAGGCTAGCAAAGAGATCCACGAAATACAGATGTAACTCTGTGAGATGAATTAACAGAACACTAAGCAGTTTCTCAGAAAGCTTCTTTCCAGATTTCATCTGAGGATATTTCCTTTTTCACCATAGCCCTCTATGGGCTTCCAAATATCACTTTGCCAATTCCACGAGAACTGTCTTAGCGAAAGGCTTCTTGAGGGGAAAGCTGTAACTCTGTGAGATGATTTCACAGAACACAAAGAAGTTTCTCAGAAAGCTTCCTTCTCTTTGTTATCGCAGGATATTTCCTTTGGCCCTGTAGACTTTAAAGGGATCAGAAATATCTGTTCTCACATTCCACAGAAACAAGGCTAGCAAAGAGATCCACGAAATATAGATGTAACACTCTGAGATGAATTAACAAAACACTAAGCAGTATCTCAGAAATCTTCTTTCCAGATTTCATCTGAGGATATTTCCTTTTTCACCATAGCCCTCTATGGGCTTCCAAATATCTCTTTGCAAATTCCACAGCGAGTGTCTTAGCCAAAGGCTTCTTGAGGGGAAAGCTGTAACTCTGTGAGATGATTTCACAGAACACAAAGAAGTTTCTCAGCAAGATTCTTTCTCTTTGTTATCGGAGGATATTTTCTTTGGCCCTATAGTCTTCAAAGGGATCCGAAATATCTGTTCTCAGATTCCACAGAAATAAGGCTAGCAAAGAGATCCACGAAATACAGGTGTAACTCTGTGAAGTGAATTAACACAACACTAAGCAGTTTCTCAGAAAGCTTCTTTCCAGATTTCATTTGAGGATATTTCCTTTTTCACCATAGCCCTCTAGGGGCTTCCAAATATCACTTTGCCAATTCCACAAGAACTGTCTTAGCGAAAGGCTTCTTGAGGGGAAACCTGTAACTCTGTGAGATGATTTCACAGAACACAAAGAAGTTTCTCAGCAAGCTTCTTTCACTTTGTTATCGGAGGATATTTCCTTTGGTCCTATAGAGTTTAAAGGGATCCGAAATATCTGTTCTCAGATTCCACAGAAATAAGGCTAGCTAAGAGATCCACGAAATATAGATGTAACTCTGTGAGATGAATTAACAGAACACTAAGCAGTTTCTCAGAAAGCTTCTTTCCAGATTTCATCTGAGGATATTTCCTTTTTCACCATAACCCTCTATGGGCTTCCAAATGTCACTTTGCCAATTCCACGAGAACTGTCCTCGCGAAAGGCTTCTTGAGGGGAAAGCTGTAACTCTGTTAGATGATTTCACAGAACACAAAGAAGTTTCTCAGAAAGCTTCTTTCTCTTTGTTATCGGAGGATATTTCCTTTGGCCCTATAGTCTTCAAAGGGATCCGAAATATCTGTTCTCAGATTCCACAGAAATAAGGCTAGCAAAGAGATCCACGAAATACAGATGTAACTCTGTGAGATGAATTAACAGAACACTAAGCAGTTTCTCAGAAAGCTTCTTTCCATATTTCGTTTGAGGATATTTCCTTTTTCACCATAGCCCTCTTGGGGCTTCCAAATATCACTTTGGCAATTCCACGAGAACTCTCTTAGTGAAAGGCTTCTTGAGGGGAAACCTGTAACTCTGTGAGATGATTTCACAGAACACAAAGAAGTTTCTCAGAAAGCTTCTTTCTCTTTGTTATCGGAGGATATTTCCTTTGGCCCTATAGACTTTAAAGGGATCCGAAATATCTGTTCTCAGAATCCACAGAAATAAGGCTAGCAAAGAGATCCACGAAATATAGATGTAACTCTGTGAGATGATTTAACAGAACACTAAGCAGTTTCTCAGAAAGCTTCCTTCCAGATTTCATCTGAGGATATTTCCTTTTTCACCATAGCCCTCTATGGGCTTCCAAATATCACTTTGCCAATTCCACAAGAAGTGTCTTAGCGAAAGGCTTCTTGAGGGGAATGCTGTAACTCTGTGTGATGACTTCACAGAACACAAAGAAGTTTCTCAGAAAGCTTCTTTCTCTTTGTTAACGTAGGATATTTCCTTTGGCCTTAAAGTCTTCAAAGGGATGCTAAATATCTGTTCTCAGATTCCACAGAAATAAGGCTAGCAAAGAGATCCACGAAATACAGATGTAACTCTGTGAGATGAATTAACAGAACACTAAGCAGTTTCTCAGAAAGCTTCTTTCCAGATTTCATCTGAGGATATTTCCTTTTTCACCCTAGCCCTCTATGAGTTTCCAAATATCACTTTGCCAATTCCACGAGAACTGTCTTAGCGAAAGGCTTCTTGAGGGGAAAGCTGTAACTCTGTGAGATGATTTCACAGAACACAAAGAAGTTTCTCAGAAAGCTTCTTTCTCTTTGTTATCGGAGGAAATTTCCTTTGGCCCTATAGTCTTCAAAGGGATCCGAAATATCTGTTCTCAGATTCCACAGAAATAAGGGTAGCAAAGAGATCCACGAAATACAGATGTAACTCTGTGAGATGAATTAACAGAACACTAAGCAGTTTCTCAGAAAGCTTCTTTCCAGATTTCATCTGAGGATATTTCCTTTTCACCATAGTCCTCTATGGGCTTCCAAATATCTCTTTGCCAATTCCACAGCGAGTGTCTTAGCCAACGGCTTCTTGAGGGGAAAGCTGTAACTCTGTGAGATGATGTCACAGAACACAAAGGAGTTTCTCAGCAAGATTTTTCTCTTTGTTATCGGAGGATATTTCCTTTGGCCCTATAGTCTTCAAAGGGATCCGAAATATCTGTTCTCAGATTCCACAGAAATAAGGCTAGCACAGAGATCCACGAAATACAGGTGTAATCTGTGAGGTGAATTAACACAACATTAAGCAGTTTCTCAGAAAGCTTCTTTCCAGATTTCATTTGAGGATATTTCATTTTTCACCATAGCCCTCTAGGGGCTTCCAAATATCACTTTGTCAATTCCACAAGAACTTTCTTAGCGAAAGGCTTCCTGAGGGGAAACCTGTAACTCTGTGAGATGATTTCACAGAACACAAAGAAGTTTCTCAGAAAGCTTCTTTCTCTTTGTTATCGGAGGATATTTCCTTTGGCCCTATAGACTTTAAAGGGATTCGAAATATCTGTTCTCAGATTCCACAGAAATAAGGCTAGCAAAGAGATCCACGAAATATAGATGTAACTCTGTGAGATGAATTAACAGAACACTAAGCAGTTTCTCAGAAAGCTTCTTTCCAGATTTCATCTGAGGATATTTCCTTTTTCACCATAGCCCTCTATGGGCTTCCAAATATCACTTTGCCAATTCCAAAAGAACTGTCTTAGCGAAAGTCTTCTGGAGTGGAAACGTGTAACTCTGTGAGATGATTTCACAGAACACAAAGAAGTTTCTCAGAAAGCTTCTTTCTCTTTGTTATCGCAGGATATTTCCTTTGGCCCTATAGACTTTAAAGGGATCAGAAATATCTGTTCTCAGATTCCACAGAAACAAGGCTAGCAAAGAGATCCACGAAATATAGATGTAACACTGTGAGATGAATTAACAAAACACTAAGCAGTATCTCAGAAATCTTCTTTCCAGATTTCATCTGAGGATATTTCCTTTTTCACCATAGTCCTCTATGGGCTTCCAAATATCTCTTTGCCAATTCCACAAGAAGTGTATTAGCGAAAGGCTTCTTGAGACGAAAGCTGTAACTCTGTGAGATGATTTCACAGAACACAAAGAAGTTTCTCAGAAAGCTTCTTTCTCTTTGTTATCGAAGGATATTTCCTTTGGCCGTATAGCCTTCAAAGGGTTCCGAAATATCTGTTCTCAGATTCCACAGAAATAAGGCTAGCAAAGAGATCCACGAAATACAGATGTAACTCTGTGAGGTGAACTAACAGAACACTAAGCAGTTTCTCAGAAAGCTTCTTTCCAGATTTCATCTGAGGATATTTCCTTTTTCACCATAGCCCTCTATGGGCTTCCAAATATCAATTTGCCAATTCCACAAGAACTGTCTTAGCGAAAGGCTTCTGGAGTGGAAACGTGTAACTCTGTGAGATGATTTCACAGAACACAAAGAAGTTTCTCAGAAAGCTTCTTTCTCTTTGTTATCGGAGGATATTTCCTTTGGCCCTATAGACTTTAAAGGGATACGAAATATCTGTTCTCAGATTCCACAGAAATAAGGCTAGCAAAGAGATCCACGAAATACAGATGTAACTCTGTGAGATGAATTAAGAGAACACTAAGCAGTTTCTCAGAAAGCTTCTTTCCAGATTTCATCTGAGGATATTTCCTTTTTCACCATAGCCCTCTGTGGGCTTCCAAATATCACTTTGCCAATTCCACAAGAACTGTCTTAGCGAAAGGTTTCTTGAGGGGAACGCTTTAACTCTGTGAGATGATTTCACAGAACACAAAGAAGTTTCTCAGAAAGCTTCTTTTTCTTTGTTATTGGAGGATATTTCCTTAGGCCCTATAGACTTTAAAGGGAACCGAAATATCTGTTCTCAGATTCCACAGAAATAAGGCTAGCGAACAGATCCACGAAATATAGATGTAACACTCTGAGATGAATTAAGAGAACACTAAGCAGTTTCTCAGAAAGCTTCTTTCCAGATTTCATCTGAGGATATTTCCTTTTTCACCATAGCCCTCTAGAGGCTTCCAAATATCACTTTGCCAATTCCACAAGAACTGTCTTAGAGAAAGGCTTCTTGAGGGGAAAGCTGTAACTCTGTGACATGATTTCACAGAACACAAAGAAGTTTCTCAGAAAGCTTCTTTCTCTTTGTTATCGGAGGAAATTTCCTTTGGCCCTATAGTCTTCAAAGGAATCCGAAATATCTGTTCTCAGATTCCACAGAAATAAGGCTAGCAAAGAGATCCACGAAATACAGATGTAACTCTGTGTAATGATTTAACAGAACACTAAGCGGTTTCTCAGAAAGCTTCTTTCCAGATTTCATCTGAGGATATTTCCTTTTTCACCATAGCCCTCTATGGACTTCCAAATATCACTTTGCCAATTCCACAAGAACTGTCTTAGCGAAAGGTTTCTTGAGGGGAAAGCTGTAACTCTGTGAGATGATTTCACAGAACACAAAGAAGTTTCTCAGAAAGCTTCTTTCTCTTTGTTATTTGAGGATATTTCCTTAGGCCCTATAGACTTTAAAGGGAACCGAAATATCTGTTCTCATATTCCACAGAAATAAGGCTAGCGAAGAGAACCACGAAATATAGATGTAACACTCTGAGATGAATTAACAGAACACTAAGCAGTTTCTCAGAAAGCTTCTTTCCAGATTTCATCTGAGGATATTTCCTTTTTCACCATAGCCCTCTAGAGGCTTCCAAATATCACTTTGCCAATTCCACAAGAACTGTCTTAGAGAAAGGCTTCTTGAGGGGAAGGCTGTAACTCTGTGACATGATTTCACAGAACACAAAAAAGTTTCTCAGAAAGCTTCTTTCTCTTTGTTATCGGAGGAAATTTCCTTTGGCCCTATAGTCTTCAAAGGAATCCGAAATATCTGTTCTCAGATTCCACAGAAATAAGGCTAGCAAAGTGATCCACGAAATACAGATGTAACTCTGTGAAATGATTTAACAGAACACTAAGCGGTTTCTCAGAAAGCTTCTTTCCAGATTTCATCTGAGGATATTTCCTTTTTCACCATAGCCCTCTATGGTCTTCCAAATATCACTTTGCCAATTCCACAAGAACTGTCTTAGCGAAAGGTTTCTTGAGGGGAAAGCTGTAACTCTGTGAGATGATTTCACAGAACACAAAGAAGTTTCTCAGAAAGCTTCTTTCTCTTTGTTATCGGAAGATATTTCCTTTGGCCCTATAGTCTTCAAAAGGATCCGAAACATCTGTTCTCAGATTCCATAGAAATAAGGGTAGCAAAGAGATCCACGAAATACAGATGTAACTCTGTGAGATGAATTAACAGAACACTAAGCAGTTTCTCAGAAAGCTTCTTTCCAGATTTCATCTGAGGATATTTCCTTTTCACCATAGTCCTCTATGGGCTTCCAAATATCTCTTTGCCAATTCCACAGGGAGTGTCTTAGCCAACGGCTTCTTGAGGGGAAAGCTGTAACTCTGTGAGATGATTTCACAGAACACAATGAACTTTCTCAGCAAGATTTTTCTCTTTGTTATCGGAGGATATTTCCTTTGGCCCTATAGTCTTCAAAGGGATCCGAAATATCTGTTCTCAGATTCCACAGAAATAAGGCTAGCAAAGAGATCCACGAAATACAGGTGTAATCTGTGAGGTGAATTAACACAACATTAAGCAGTTTCTCAGAAAGCTTCTTTCCAGATTTCATGTGAGGATATTTCATTTTTCACCATAGCCCTCTAGGGGCTTCCAAATATCACTTTGTCAATTCCACAAGAACTGTCTTAGCGAAAGGCTTCTTGAGGGGAAACCTGTAACTCTGTGAGATGATTTCACAGAACACAAAGAAGTTTCTCAGAAAGCTTCTTTCTCTTTGTTATCGGAGGATATTTCCTTTGGCCCTATAGACTTTAAAGGGATCCGAAATATCTGTTCTCAGATTCCACAGAAATAAGGCTAGCAAAGAGATCCACGAAATATAGATGTAACTCTGTGAGATGAATTAACAGAACACTAAGCAGTTTCTCAGAAAGCTTCTTTCCAGATTTCATCTGAGGATATTTCCTTTTTCACCATAGCCCTCTATGGGCTTCCAAATATCTCTTTGCCAATTCCACAAGAAGTGTATTAGCGAAAGGCTTCTTGAGACGAAAGCTGTAACTTTGTGAGATGATTTCTCAGAACACAAAGAAGTTTCTCAGAAAGCTTCTTTCTCTTTGTTATCGGAGGATATTTCCTTTGGCCCTATAGTCTTCAAAGGGATCCGAAATATCTGTTCTCAGATTCCACAGAAATAAGGCTATCAAAGAGATCCACGAAATACAGATGGAACTCTGTGAGATGAATTAACAGAACACTAAGCATTTTCTCAGAAAGCTTCTTTCCAGATTTCATCTGAGGATATTTCCTTTTTCACCATAGCCCTCTATGGGCTTCAAAATATCACTTTGCCAAATCCACGAGAACTGTCTTAGCGAAAGGCTTCTTGAGGGGAAAGCTGTAACTCTTTGAGATGATTTCACAGAACACAAAGAAGTTTCTCAGAAAGCTTCTTTCTCTTTGTTATCGGAGGAAATTTCCTTTGGCCCTATAGTCTTCAAAGGGATCCGAAATATCTGTTCTCAGATTCCACAGAAATAAGGCTAGCAAAGAGATCCACGAAATACAGATGTAACTCTGTGAGATGAATTAACAGAACACTAAGCAGTTTCTCAGAAAACTTCTTTCCAGATTTCATCTGAGGATATTTCCTTTTTCACCATAGCCCTCTATGGGCTTTCAAATATCTCTTTCCCAATTCCACAGGGAGTGTCTTAGCCAAAGGCTTCTTGAGGGGAAAGCTGTAACTCTGTGAGAGTATTTCACAGAACACAAAGAAGTTTCTCAGCAAGATTCTTTCTCTTTGTTATCGGAGGATATTTCCTTTGGCCCTGTAGTCTTCAAAGGGATCCGAAATATCTGTTCTCAGATTCCACAGAAATAAGGCTAGCAAAGAGATCCACGAAATACAGGTGTGACTCTGTGAGGTGAATTAGCACAACACTAAGCAGTTTCTCAGAAAGCTTCTTTCCAGATTTCATCTGAGGATATTTCCTTTTTCACCATAGCCCTCTATGGGCTTCCAAATATCACTTTGCCAGTTCCACAAGAACTGTCTTAGCGAAAGGCTTCCTGAGGGGAAACCTGTAACTCTGTGAGATGATTTCACAGAACACAAAGAAGTTTCTCAGAAAGCTTCTTTCTCTTTGTTATCGGAGGATATTTCCTTTGGCCCTATAGACTTTAAAGGGATACGAAATATCTGTTCTCAAATTCCACAGAAATAAGGCTAGCAAAGAGATCCACGAAATACAGATGTAACTCTGTGAGATGAATTAACAGAACACTAAGCAGTTTCTCAGAAAGCTTCTTTCCAGATTTCATCTGAGGATATTTCCTTTTTCACCATAGCCCTCTATGGGCTTCCAAATATCACTTTGCCAATTCCACAAGAACTGTCTTAGCGAAAGGTTTCTTGAGGGGAACGCTTTAACTCTGTGAGATGATTTCACAGAACACAAAGAAGTTTCTCAGAAAGCTTCTTTTTCTTTGTTATTAGAGGATATTTCCTTAGGCCCTATAGACTTTAAAGGGAACCGAAATATCTGTTCTCAGATTCCACAGAAATAAGGCTAGCGAACAGATCCACGAAATATAGATGTAACACTCTGAGATGAATTAACAGAACACTAAGCAGTTTCTCAGAAAGCTTCTTTCCAGATTTCATCTGAGGATATTTCCTTTTTCACCATAGCCCTCTAGAGGCTTCCAAATTTCACTTTGCCAATTCCACAAGAACTGTCTTAGACAAAGGCTTCTTGAGGGGAAAGCTGTAACTCTGTGAGATGATTTCACAGAACACAAAGAAGTTTCTCAGAAAGCTTCTTTCTCTTTGTTATCGGAGGATATTTCCTTTGGCCCTATAGACTTTAAAGGGATCCGAAATATCTGTCCTCAGATTCCACAGAAATAAGGCAACCAAAGAGATGCACGAAATATAGATGTAACTCTGTGAGATGATTTAACAGAACACTAAGCAGTTTCTCAGAAAGCTTCTTTCCAGATTTCATCTGAGGATATTTCCTTTTTCAAAATAGCCCTCTATGGGCTTCCAAATATCACTTTGCCAATTCCACGAGAACTGTCTTAGCGAAAGGCTTCTTGAGGGGAAAGCTGTAACTCTGTGACATGATTTCACAGAACACAAAGAAGTTTCTCAGAAAGCTTCTTTCTCTTTGTTATCGGAGGAAATTTCCTTTGGCCCTATAGTCTTCAAAGGAATCCGAAATATCTGTTCTCAGATTCCACAGAAAGAAGGCTAGCAAAGTGATCCACGAAATACAGATGTAACTCTGTGAGATGAATTAACAGAACACTAAGCAGTTTTTCAGAAAGCTTCTTTCCAGATTTCATCTGAGGATATTTGTTTTTCACCATAGCCCTCTATGGGGTTCCAAATATCTCTTTGCCAATTCCACAGGAAGTTTCTTAGCGAAAGGCTTCTTGAGGGGAAAGCTGTAACTCTATGAGATGATTTCACAGAACACAAAGAAGTTTCTCAGAAAGCTTCTTTCTCTTTGTTATCGGAGGATATTTCCTTTGGCCCTATAGACTTTAAAGGGATCCGAAATATCTGTCCTCAGATTCCACAGAAATAAGGCTAGCAAAGAGATCCACGAAATATAGATGTAACGCTGTGAGATAATTTAACAGAACACTAAGCAATTTCTCAGAAAGCTTCTTTCCACATTTCATCTGAGGATATTTCCTTTTTCACCATAGCCCTCTATGGGCTTCCAAATATCACTTTGCCAATTCCACAAGAACTGTCTTAGCGAAAGGCTTCTTGAGGGTAAAGCTGTAACTCTGTGGCATGATTTCACAGAACACAAGGAAGTTTTTCAGAAAGCTTCTTTCTCTTTGTTATCGGAGGATATTTCCTTTGGCCCTATAGTCTTCAAAGGGATCCGAAATATCTGTTCTCAGATTCCACAGAAATAAGGCTAGCAAAGAGATCCACGAAATACAGGTGTAATCTGTGAGGTGAATTAACACAACACTAAGCAGTTTCTCAGAAAGCTTCTTTCCAGATTTCATTTGAGGATATTTCCTTTTTAACCATAGCCCTCTAGGGGCTTCCAAATATCACTTTGCCAATTCCACAAGAACTGTCTTAGCGAAAGGCTTCCTGAGGGGAAACCTGTAACTCTGTGAGATGATTTCACAGAACACAAAGAAGTTTCTCAGAAAGCTTCTTTCTCTTTGTTATCGGAGGATATTTCCTTTGGCCCTATAGACTTTAAAGGGATCCGAAATATCTGTTCTCAGATTCCACAGAAATAAGGCTAGCTAAGAGATCCACGAAATATAGATGTAAGTCTGTGAGATGAATTAACAGAACACTAAGCAGTTTCTCAGAAAGCTTCTTTCCAGATTTCATCTGAGGATATTTCCTTTTTCACCATAGTCCTCTATGGGCTTCCAAATATCTCTTTGCCAATTCCACAGGGAGTGTCTTAGCCAACGGCTTCTTGAGGGGAAACCTGTAACTCTGTGAGATGATTTCACAGAACACAAAGAAGTTTCTCTGAAAGCTTCTTTCTCTTTGTTATCGGAGGATATTTCCTTTGGCCCTATAGACTTTAAAGTGATCCGAAATATCTGTTCTCAGATTCCACAGAAATAAGGCTAGCAAAGAGATCCACGAAATATAGATGTAACTCTGTGAGATGAATTAACAGAACACTAAGCAGTTTCTCAGAAAGCTTCTTTCCAGATTTCATCTGAGGATATTTCCTTTTTCACCATAGCCCTCTATGGGCTTCCAAATATCACTTTGCCAATTCCACAAGAACTGTCTTAGCGAAAATCTTCTTGAGGGGAAACCTGTAACTCTGTGAGATGATTTCACAGAACACAAAGAAGTTTCTCAGAACGCTTCTTTCTCTTTGTTATCGCAGGATATTTCTTTTGGCCCTACATACTTTAAAGGGATCAGAAATATCTGTTCTCAGATTCCACAGAAACAAGGCTAGCAAAGAGATCCACGAAATATAGATGTAACACTGTGAGATGAATTAACAAAACACTAAGCAGTATCTCAGAAAGCTTCTTTCCAGATTTCATCTGAGGATATTTCCTTTTTCACCATAGCCCTCTATGGGCTTCCAAATATCTCTTTGCCAATTCCACAAGAAGTGTATTAGCGAAAGGCTTCTTGAGACGAAAGCTGTAACTCTGTGAGATGATTTCTCAGAACACAAAGAAGTTTCTCAGAAAGCTTCTTTCTCTTTGTTATCGGAGGATATTTCCTTTGGCCTTATAGCCTTCAAAGGGTTCCGAAATATCTGTTCTCAGATTCCACAGAAATAAGGCTAGCAAAGAGATCCACGAAATACAGATGTAACTGTGTGAGGTGAATTAACAGAACACTAAGCAGTTTCTCAGAAAGCTTCTTTCCAGATTTCATCTGAGGATATTTCCTTTTTCACCATAGCCCTCTATGGGCTTCCAAATATCACTTTGCCAATTCCACAAGAACTGTCTTTGCGAAAGGCTTCTGGAGTGGAAACGTGTAACTCTGTGAGATGATTTCACAGAACACAAAGAAGTTTCTCAGAAAGCTTCTTTCTCTTTGTTATCGGAGGATATTTCCTTTGGCCCTATAGACTTTAAAGGGATACGAAATATCTGTTCTCAGATTCCACAGAAATAAGGCTAGCAACGAGATCCACGAAATACAGATGTAACTCTGTGAGATGAATTAACAGAACACTAAGCAGTTTCTCAGAAAGCTTCTTTCCAGATTTCATCTGAGGATATTTCCTTTTTCACCATAGCCCTCTATGGGCTTCCAAATATCACTTTGCCAATTCCACAAGAACTGTCTTAGCGAAAGGTTTCTTGAGGGGAACGCTTTAACTCTGTGAGATGATTTCACAGAACACAAAGAAGTTTCTCAGAAAGCTTCTTTTTCTTTGTTATTGGAGGATATTTCCTTGGGCCCTATAGACTTTAAAGGGAACCGAAATATCTGTTCTCAGATTCCACAGAAATAAGGCTAGCAAAGAGATCCACGAAATACAGATGTAACTCTCTGAGGTGAATTAACAGAACACTAAGCAGTTTCTCAGAAAGCTTCTTTCCAGATTTCATCTGAGGATATTTCCTTTTTCAAAATAGCCCTCTATGGGCTTCCAAATATCACTTTGCCAATTCCACGAGAACTGTCTTAGCGAAAGGCTTCTTGAGGGGAAAGCTGTAACTCTGTGACATGATTTCACAGAACACAAAGAAGTTTCTCAGAAAGCTTCTTTCTCTTTGTTATCGGAGGAAATTTCCTTTGGCCCTATAGTCTTCAAAGGAATCCGAAATATCTGTTCTCAGATTCCACAGAAATAAGGCTAGCAAAGTGATCCACGAAATACAGATGTAACACTGTGAGATGAATTAACAGAACACTAAGCAGTTTTTCAGAAAGCTTCTTTCCAGATTTCATCTGTGGATATTTGTTTTTCACCATAGCCCTCTATGGGCTTCCAAATATCTCTTTGCCAATTCCACAGGAAGTTTCTTAGCGAAAGGCTTCTTGAGGGGAAAGCTGTAACTCTATGAGATGATTTCACAGAACACAAAGAAGTTTCTCAGAAAGCGTCTTTCTCTTTGTTATCGGAGGATATTTCCTTTGGCCCTATAGACTTTAAAGGGATCCGAAATATCTGTCCTCAGATTCCACAGAAATAAGGCTAGCAAAGAGATCCACGAAATATAGATGTAACGCTGTGAGATGATTTAACAGAACACTAAGCAATTTCTCAGAAAGCTTCTTTCCACATTTCATCTGAGGATATTTCCTTTTTCACCATAGCCCTCTATGGGCTTCCAAATATCACTCTGCCAATTCCACAAGAACTGTCTTAGCGAAAGGCTTCTTGAGGGTAAAGCTGTAAATCTGTGACATGATTTCACAGAACACAAGGAAGTTTTTCAGAAAGCTTCTTTCTCTTTGTTATCGGAGGATATTTCCTTTGTCCCTATAGTCTTCAAAGGGATCCGAAATATCTGTTCTCAGATTCCACAGAAATAAGGCTATCAAAGAGATCCACGAAATACAGATGTAACTCTGTGAGATGAATTAACAGAACACTAAGCAGTTTCTCAGAAAGCTTCTTTCCAGATTTCATCTGAGGATATTTCCTTTTTCACCATAGCCCTCTATGGGCTTCCAAATATCACTTTGCCAGTTCCACGAGAACTGTCTTAGCGAAAGGCTTCTTGAGGGGCAAGCTGTAACTCTGTGAGAGGATTTCACAGAACACAAAGAAGTTTCTCAGCAAGATTCTTTCTCTTTGTTATCGGAGGATATTTCCTTTGGCCCTATAGTCTTCAAAGGGATCCGAAATATCTGTTCTCAGATTCCAAAGAAATAAGGCTTGCAAAGAGATCCACGAAATACAGGTGTAACTCTGTGAGGTGAATTAACACAACACTAAGCAGTTTCTCAGAAAGCTTTCTTTCCAGATTTCATTTGAGGATATTTCCTTTTTCACCATAGCCCTCTAGGGGCTTCCAAATATCACTTTGCCAATTGCACAAGAACTGTCTTAGCGAAAGGCTTCCTGAGGGGAAACCTGTAACTCTGTGAGATGATTTCACAGAACACAAAGAAGTTTCTCAGAAAGCTTCTTTCTCTTTGTTATCGGAGGATATTTCCTTTGGCCCTATAGACTTTAAAGGGATCCGAAATATCTGTTCTCAGATTCCACAGAAATAAGGCCAGCTAAGAGATCCACGAAATATAGATGTAACTCTGTGAGATGAATTAACAGAACACTAAGCAGTTTCTTAGAAAGCTTCTTTCCAGATTTGATCTGAGGATATTTCCTTTTTCACCGTAGCCTTCTATGGGCTTCCAAATATCACTTTGCCAATTCCACGAGAACTGTCTTAGCGAAAGGCTTCTTGAGGCGAAAGCTGTAACTCTGTGAGATGATTTCACAGAACACAAAGAAGTTTCTCAGAAAGCTTCTTTCTCTATGTTATCGGAGGATATTTCCTTTGGCCCTATAGTCTTCAAATGGATCCGAAATATCTGTTCTCAGATTCCACAGAAATAAGGCTAGCAAAGAGATCCACGAAATAAAGATATAACTCTGTGAGATGAATTAACAGAACACTAAGGAGTTTCTCAGAAAGCTTCTTTACATATTTCGTTTGAGGATATTTACTTTTTCACCATAGCCCTCTAGGGGCTTCCAAATATCACTTTGCCAATTTCACAAGAACTCTCTTAGCGAAAGGCTTCTTGAGGGGAAACCTGTAACTCTTTTAGATGATTTCACAGAACACAAAGAAGTTTCTCTGAAAGCTTCTTTCTCTTTGTTTTCGGAGGAAATTTCCTTTGGCCCTATAGTCTTCAAAGGGATCCGAAATATCTGTTCTCAGATTCCACAGAAATAAGGCTAGCAAAGAGATCCACGAAATACAGATGTAACTCTGTGAGATGAATTAACAGAACACTAAGCAGTTTCTCAGAAAGCTTCTTTCCAGATTTCATCTGAGGATATTTCCTTTTTCACCATAGCCCTCTATGGGCTTTCAAATATCTCTTTGCCAATTCCACAGGGAGTGTCTTAGCCAAAGGCTTCTTGAGGGGAAAGCTGTAACTCTGTGAGAGGATTTCACAGAACACAAAGAAGTTTCTCAGCAAGATTCTTTCTCTTTGTTATCGGAGGATATTTACTTTGGCCCTATAGTCTTCAAAAGGATCCGAAATATCTGTTCTCAGATTCCACAGAAATAAGGCTAGCAAAGAGATCCACGAAATACAGGTGTAACTCTGTGAGGTGAATTAACACAACACTGAGCAGTTTCTCAGAAAGCTTCTTTCCAGATTTCATTTGAGGATATTTCCTTTTTCACCATAGCCCTCTAGGGGCTTCCAAATGTCACTTTGCCAATTCCACAAGAACTGTCTTAGCGAAAGGCTTCCTGAGGGGAAACCTGTAACTCTGTGAGATGATTTCACAGAACACAAAGAAGTTTCTCAGAAAGCTTCTTTCTCTTTGTTATCGGAGGATATTTCCTTTGGCCCTATAGACTTTAAAGGGATCCGAAATATCTGTTCTCAGAATCCACAGAAATAAGGCTAGCTAAGAGATCCACGAAATATAGATGTAACTCTGTTAGATGAATTAACAGAACACTAAGCAGTTTCTTAGAAAGCTTCTTTCCAGATTTCATCTGAGGATATTTCCTTTTTCACCATAGCCCTCTATGGGCTTCCAAATATCACTTTGCCAATTCCACGAGAACTGTCTTAGCGAAAGGCTTCTTGATAGGAAAGCTGTAACTCTGTGAGATGATTTCAGAGAACACAAAGAAGTTTCTCAGAAAGCTTCTTTCTCTTTGTTATCGGAGGATATTTCCTTTGGCCCTATAGTCTTCAAAGGGATCCGAAATATCTGTTCTCAGATTCCACAGAAATAAGGCTAGCAAACAGATCCACGAAATAAAGATGTAACTCTGTGAGATGAATTAACAGAACACTAAGCAGTTTCTCAGAAAGCTTCTTTCCATATTTCGTTTGAGGATATTTACTTTTTCACCATAGCCCTCTAGGGGCTTCCAAATATCACTTTGCCAATTCCACAAGAACTCTCTTAGCGAAAGGCTTCTTGAGGGGAAACCTGTAACTCAGTGAGATGATTTCACAGAACACAAATAAGTTTCTCTGAAAGCTTCTTTCTCTTTGTTATCGGAAGATATTTCCTTTGGCCCTATAGACTTTAAAGGGATCCGAAATATCTGTTCTCAGATTCCACAGAAATAAGGCTAGCAAAGAGATCCACGAAATATAGATTTAAATCTGTGAGATGAAATAACAGAACACTTAGCAGTTTCTCAGAAAGCTTCTTTCCAGATTTCATCTGAGGATATTTCCTTTTTCACCATAGCCCTCTATGGGCTTCCAAATATCACTTTGCCAATTCCACAAGAACTGTCTTACCGAAAGGCTTCTTGAGGGGAAAGCTGTAACTCTGTGAGATGATTTCACAGAACACAAAGAAGTTTCTCAGAAAGCTTCTTTCTCTTTGTTATCGGAGGATATTTCCTTTGGTTCTATAGTCTTCAAAGGGATCCGAAATATCAGTTCTCAGATTCCACAGAAATAAGGCTAGCAAAGAGATCCACGAAATACAGATATAACTCTGTGAGATGAATTAACAGAACACTAAGCAGTTTCTCAGAAAGCTTCTTTCCTGATTTCATCTGAGGATATTTCCTTTTTCACCATAGCCCTCTATGGGCTTCCAAATATCACTTTGCCAATTCCAGAAGAAGTGTCTTAGCGAAAGGCTTCTTGAGGGGAAAGCTGTAACTCTGTGAGATGATTTCACAGAACACAAAGAAGTTTCTCAGAAAGCTTCTTTCTCTTTGTTATCGGAGGATATTTCCTTTGGCCCTATAGTCTTCAAAGGGATCCGAAATATCTGTTCTCAGATTCCACAGAAATAAGGCTAGCAAAGAGATCCTCGAAATACAGGTGTAACTCTGTGAGATGAATTAACAGAACACTAAGCAGTTTCTCAGAAAGCTTCTTTCCAGATTTCATCTGAGGATATTTCCTTTTTCACCATAGCCCTCAAAGGGCTTCCAAATATCTCTTTGCCAATTCCAAAGGGGGTGTCTTAGCGAAAGGCTTCTTCAGGGAAAAGCTGTAACTCTGTGAGATGATTTCACAGAACACAAAGAAGTTTCTCCGAAAGCTTCTTTCTCTTTGTTATCGGAGGATATTTCCTTTGGCCCTATAGTCTTCAAAGGGATCCGAAATATCTGTTCTCAGATTCCACAGAAATAAGGCTAGCAAAGAGATCCACGAAATACAGGTGTAACTCTGTGAGATGAATTAGCAGAACACTAAGCAGTTTCTAAGAAAGCTTCTTTCCAGATTTCATCTGAGGATATTTCCTTTTTCACCATAGCCCTCTATGGGCTTCCAAATATCTCTTTGCCAATTCCACAAGAAGTGTCTTAGCGAAAGGCTTCTTGAGGTGAAAGCTGTAACTCTATGAGATGATTTCACAGAACACAAAGAAGTTTCTCAGAAAGCTTCTTTCTCTTTGTTATCGGAGGATATTTCCTTTGGCTCTATAGTCTTCAAAGGGATCCGACATATCTGTTCTCAGATTCCACAGAAATAAGGCTAGCAAAGAGATCCACGAAATACAGATGTAACTCTGTGAGATGAATTAACAGAACACTAAGCAGTTTCTCAGAAAGCTTCTTTCCATATTTCGTTTGAGGATATTTACTTTTTCAACATAGCCCTCTATGGGCTTCCAAATATCACTTTGCCAATTCCACAAGAACTGTCTTAGCGAAAGGCTTCTTGAGGGGAAACCTGTAACTCTGTGAGATGATTTCACAGAACACAAAGAAGTTTCTCTGAAAGCTTCTTTCTCTTTGTTATCGGAGGATATTTCCTTTGGCCCTATAGACTTTAAAGGGATCCGAAATATCTGTTCTCAGATTCCACAGAAATAAGGCTAGCAAAGAGATCCACGAAATATAGATGTAACTCTGTGAGATGAATTAACAGAACACTAAGCAGTTTCTCAGAAAGCTTCTTTCCAGATTTCATCTGAGGATATTTACTTTTTCACCATAGCCCTCTATGGGTTCCAAATATCTCTTTGCCAATTCCAGAAGAAGTGTCTTAGCGAAAGGCTTCTTGAGGGGAAAGCTGTAACTCTGTGAGATGATTTCACAGAACTCAAAGAAGTTTCTCAGAAAGCTTCTTTCTCTTTGTTATCGGAGGATATTTCCTTTGGCCCTATAGTCTTCAAAGGGATCCGAAATATCTGTCTTCAGATTCCACAGAAATAAGGCTAGCAAAGAGATCCACGAAATACAGGTGTAATCTGTGAGGTGAATTAACACAACACTAAGCAGTTTCTCAGAAAGCTTCTTTCCAGACTTCATTTGAGGATATTTCCTTTTTCACCATAGCCCTCTAGGGGCTTCCAAATATCAGTTTGCCAATTCCAGAAGGAGTGTCTTAGCGAAAGGCTTCTGGAGGGGAAACCTGTAACTCTGTGAGATGATTTCACAGAACACAAAGAAGTTTCTCAGAAAGCTTCTTTCTCTTTGTTATCGGAGGATATTTCCTTTGGCCCTATAGACTTTAAAGGGATCCGAAATATCTGTTCTCAGATTCCACAGAAATAAGGCTAGCTAAGAGATCCAAGAAATATAGATGTAACTCTGTGAGATGAATTAACAGAACACTAAGCAGTTTCTCAGAAAGCTTCTTTCCAGATTTCATCTGAGGATATTTCCTTTTTCACCATAGCCCTCTATGGGCTTCCAAATATCACTTTGCCAATTCCACGAGAACTGTCTTAGCGAAAGGCTTCTTGACGGGGAAGCTGTAACTCTGTGAGATGATTTCACAGAACACAAAGAAGTTTCTCTGAAAGCTTCTTTCTCTTTGTTATCGCAGGATATTTCCTTCTTCCCTATATTCTTCAAAGGGATCCGAAATATCAGTTCTCAGATTCCACAGAAATAAGGCCAGCAAAGAGATCCACGAAATATAGATGTAACTCTGTGAGATGAATTAACAGAACAGTAAGCCGTTTCTCAGAAAGCTTCTTTCCTTATTTCGTTTGAGGATATTTACTTTTTCACCATAGCCCTCTAGGGGCTTCCAAATATCACTTTGCCAATTCCACAAGAACTCTCTTAGCGAAAGGATTCTTGAGGGGAAACCTGTAACTCTGTGAGATGATTTCACAGAACACAAAGAAGTTTCTCAGAAAGCTTCTTTCTCTTTGTTATCGGAGGATATTTCCTTTGGCCCTATAGACTTTAAAGGGATCCGAAATATCTGTTCTCAGATTCCACAGAAATAAGGCTAGCAAAGAGATCCACGAAATATAGATGTAACTCTGTGAGATGAATTAACAGAACACTAAGCAGTTTCTCAGAAAGCTTCTTTCCAGATTTCATCTGAGGACATTTCCTTTTTCACCATAGCCCTCTATGGGCTTCCAAATATCACTTTGCCAATTCCACAAGAACTGTCTTAGCGAAAGGCTTCTTGAGGGGAAACCTGTAACTCTGTGAGATGATTTCACAGAACACAAAGAAGTTTCTCAGAAAGCTTCTTTCTCTTTGTTATCGGAGGATATTTCCTTTGGCCCTATAGTCTTCAAAGGGATCCGAAATATCTGTTCTCAGATTCCACAGAAATAAGGCTAGCAAAGAGATCCACGAAATACAGATATAACTCTGTGAGATGAATTAACAGAACACTAAGCAGTTTCTCAGAAAGCTTCTTTCCAGATTTCATCTGAGGATATTTCCTTTTTAACCATAGCCCTCTATGGTCTTCCAAATATCTCTTTGCAAATTCCACAAGAAGTGTCTTAGCGAAAGGCTTCTTGAGGGGAAAGCTGTAACTCTATGAGATGATTTCACAGAACACAGAGAAGTTTCTCAGAAAGCTTCTTTCTCTTTGTTATCGGAGGATATTTCCTTTGGCCCTAGAGTCTTCATAGGGATCCGACATATCTGTTCTCAGATTCCACAGAAGTAAGGCTAGCAAAGAGATCCACGAAATACAGATGTAACTCTGTGAGGTGAATTAACAGAACACTAAGCAGTTTCTCAGAAAGCTTTTTTCCAGATTTCATCTGAGGATATTTCCTTTTTCACCAAAGCCCTCTAGGGGCTTCCAAATATCACTTTGCCAATTCCACAAGAACTGTCTTAGCGAAAGGCTTCTTGAGGGGAAACCTGTAACTCTGTGAGATGATTTCACAGAACATAAAGAAGTTTCTCAGAAAGCTTCTTTCTCTTTGTTGTCGGATGATATTTCCTTTGGCCCTATAGACTTTAAAGGGATCCGAAATATCTATTCTCAGATTCCACAGAAATAATGCTAGCAAAGAGATCCACGAAATATAGATGTAACTCTGTGAGATGAATTAACTGAACACTAAGCAGTTTCTCGGAAAGCTTCTTTCCTGATTTCATCTGAGGATATTTCCTTTTTCACCATAGCCCTCTAAGGGCTTCCAAATATCACGTTGCCAATTCCACAAGAACTGTCTTAGCGAAAGGATTCTTGAGGGGAAAGCTGTAACTCTGTGAGATGATTTCACAGAACACAAAGAAGTTTCTCAGAAAGCTTCTTTCTCTTTGTTATCGGAGGATATTTCCTTTGGCCCTATAGTCTTCAACGGGATCCGAAATATCTGTTCTCAGATTCCACAGAAATAAGGCTAGCAAAGAGATCCACGAAATACAGATGTAACTCTGTGAGATGAATTAACAGAACACTAAGCAGTTTCTCAGAAAGCTTCTTTCCATATTTCGTTTGAGGATATTTACTTTTTCACCATAGCCCTCTATGGGCTTCCAAATATCTCTTTGCCAATTCCACAAGAAGTGTCTTAGCGAAAGGCTTCTTGAGGGGAAAGCTGTAACTCTGTGAGATGATTTCACAGAACACAAAGAAGTTTCTCAGAAAGCTTCTTTCTCTTTGTTATCGGAGGATATTTCCTTTGGCCCTATAGTCTTCAAAGGGATCCGAAATATCTGTTCTCAGATTCCACAGAAATAAGGCTAGCAAAGAGATCCACGAAATACAGATATAACTCTGTGAGATGAATTAACAGAACACTAAGCAGTTTCTCAGAAAGCTTCTTTCCAGATTTCATCTGAGGATATTTCCTTTTTCACCATAGCCCTCTAGGGGCTTCCAAATATCACTTTGCCAATTCCACAAGAACTGTCTTAGCGATAGGCTTCTTTAGGGGAAACCTGTAACTCTGTGAGATGATTTCACAGAACATAAAGTAGTTTCTCAGAAAGCTTCTTTCTCTTTGTTGTCGGAGGATATTTCCTTTGGCCCTATAGACTTTAAAGGGATCCGAAATATCTATACTCAGATTCCAAAGAAATAAGGCTAGCAAAGAGATCCACGAATTATAGATGTAAGTCTGTGAGATGAATTAACAGAACACTAAGCAGTTTCTCAGAAAGCTTCTTTCCAGATTTCATCTGAGGATATTTCCTTTTTCACCATAGCCCTCTATGGGTTCCAAATATCACTTTGCCAATTCCAGAAGAAGTATCTTAGCGAAAGGCTTCTTGAGGGGAAAGCTGTAACTCTGTGAGATGATTTCACAGAACACAAAGAAGTTTCTCAGAAAGCTTCTTTCTCTTTGTTATCGGAGGATATTTCCTTTGGCCCTATAGTCTTCAAAGGGATCCGAAATATCTGTTCTCAGAATCCACAGAAATAAGGCTAGCAAAGAGATCCACGAAATACAGGTGTAATCTGTGAGGTGAATTAACACAACACTAAGCAGTTTCTCAGAAAGCTTCTTTCCAGACTTCATTTGAGGATATTTCCTTTTTCACCATAGCCCTCTAGGGGCTTCCAAATATCACTTTGCCAATTCCACAAGGAGTGTCTTTGCGAAAGGCTTCTGGAGGGGAAACCTGTAACTCTGTGAGATGATTTCACAGAACACAAAGAAGTTTCTCAGAAAGCTTCTTTCTCTTTGTTATCGGAGGATATTTCCTTTGGCCCTATAGACTTTAAAGGTATCCGAAATATCTGTTCTCAGATTCCACAGAAATAAGGCTAGCTAAGAGATCCAAGAAATATAGATGTAACTCTGTGAGATGAATTAACAGAACACTAAGCAGTTTCTCAGAAAGCTTCTTTCCAGATTTCATCTGAAGATATTTCCTTTTTCACCATAGCCCTCTATGGGCTTCCAAATATCACTTTGCCAATTCCACGAGAACTGTCTTAGCGAAAGGCTTCTTGACGGGGAAGCTGTAACTCTGTGAGATGATTTCACAGAACACAAAGAAGTGTCTCTGAAAGCTTCTTTCTCTTTGTTATCGCAGGATATTTCCTTCTTCCCTATAGTCTTCAAAGGGATCCGAAATATCTGTTCTCAGATTCCACAGAAATAAGGCCAGCAAAGAGATCCACGAAATATAGATGTAACTCTGTGAGATGAATTAACAGAACACTAAGCCGTTTCTCAGAAAGCTTCTTTCCTTATTTCGTGTGAGGATATTTACTTTTTCACCATAGCCCTCTAGGGGCTTCCAAATATCACTTTGCCAATTCCACAAGAACTCTCTTAGCGAAAGGATTCTTGAGGGGAATCCTGCAACTCTGTGAGATGATTTCACAGAACACAAAGAAGTTTCTCAGAAAGCTTCTTTCTCTTTGTTATCGGAGGATATTTCCTTTGGCCCTATAGACTTTAAAGGGATCCGAAATATCTGTTCTCAGATTCCACAGAAATAAGGCTAGCAAAGAGATCCACGAAATATAGATGTAACTCTGTGAGATGAATTAACAGAACACTAAGCAGTTTCTCAGAAAGCTTCTTTCCAGATTTCATCTGAGGACATTTCCTTTTTCACCATAGCCCTCCATGGGCTTCCAAATATCACTTTGCCAATTCCACAAGAACTGTCTTAGCGAAAGGCTTCTTGAGGGGAAACCTGTAACTCTGTGAGATGATTTCACAGAACACAAAGAAGTTTCTCAGAAAGCTTCTTTCTCTTTGTTATCGGAGGATATTTCCTTTGGCCCTATAGTCTTCAAAGGGATCCGAAATATCTGTTCTCAGATTCCACAGAAATAAGGCTAGCAAAGAGATCTACGAAATACAGATATAACTCTGTGAGATGAATTAACAGAACACTAAGCAGTTTCTCAGAAAGCTTCTTTCCAGATTTCATCTGAGGATATTTCCTTTTTAACCATAGCCCTCTATGGTCTTCCAAATATCTCTTTGCAAATTCCACAAGAAGTGTCTTAGCGAAAGGCTTCTTGAGGGGAAAGCTGTAACTCTATGAGATGATTTCACAGAACACAGAGAAGTTTCTCAGAAAGCTTCTTTCTCTTTGTTATCGGAGGATATTTCCTTTGGCCCTAGAGTCTTCATAGGGATCCGACATATCTGTTCTCAGATTCCACAGAAGTAAGGCTAGCAAAGAGATCCACGAAATACAGATGTAACTCTGTGAGGTGAATTAACAGAACACTAAGCAGTTTCTCAGAAAGCTTTTTTCCAGATTTCATCTGAGGATATTTCCTTTTTCACCAAAGCCCTCTAGGGGCTTCCAAATATCACTTTGCCAATTCCACAAGAACTGTCTTAGCGAAAGGCTTCTTGCGGGGAAACCTGTAACTCTGTGAGATGATTTCACAGAACATAAAGAAGTTTCTCAGAAAGCTTCTTTCTCTTTGTTGTCGGATGATATTTCCTTTGGCCCTATAGACTTTAAAGGGATCCGAAATATCTATTCTCAGATTCCACAGAAATAAGGCTAGCAAAGAGATCCACGAAATATAGATGTAACTCTGTGAGTTGAATTAACTGAACACTAAGCAGTTTCTCGGAAAGCTTCTTTCCAGATTTCATCTGAGGATATTTCCTTTTTCACCATAGCCCTCTAAGGGCTTCCAAATATCACGTTGCCAATTCCACAAGAACTGTCTTAGCGAAAGGCTTCTTGAGGGGAAAGCTGTAACTCTGTGAGATGATTTCACAGAACACAAAGAAGTTTCTCAGAAAGCTTCTTTCTCTTTGTTATCGGAGGATATTTCCTTTGGCCCTATAGTCTTCAACGGGATCCGAAATATCTGTTCTCAGATTCCACAGAAATAAGGCTAGCAAAGAGATCCCCGAAATACAGATGTAACTCTGTGAGATGAATTAACAGAACACTAAGCAGTTTCTCAGAAAGCTTCTTTCCATATTTCGTTTGAGGATATTTACTTTTTCACCATAGCCCTCTAAGGGCTTCCAAATATCACTTTGCCAATTCCACAAGAACTCTCTTAGCGAAAGGCTTCTTGAGGGGAAAGCTGTAACTCTGTGAGATGATTTCCCAGAACACAAAGAAGTTTCTCAGAAAGCTTCTTTCTCTTTGTTATCGGAGGATATTTCCTTTGGCCCTATAGTCTTCAAAGGGATCCTAAATATCTGTTCTCAGATTCCACAGAAATAAGGCTAGCAAAGAGATCCTCGAAATACAGGTGTAACTCTGTGAGATGAATTAACAGAACACTAAGCAGTTTCTCAGAAAGCTTCTTTCCAGATTTCATCTGAGGATATTTCCTTTTTCACCATAGCCCTCTATGGGCTTCCAAATATCTCTTTGCCAATTCCACAAGAAGTGTCTTAGCGAAAGGCTTCTTGACGGGAAAGCTGTAACTCTGTGAGATGATTTCACAGAACACAAAGAAGTTTCTCAGAAAGCTTCTTTCTCTTTGTTATCGGAGGATATTTCCTTTGGCCCTATAGTCTTCAAAGGGATCCGAAATATCTGTTCTCAGATTCCACTGAAATAAGGCTAGAAAAGAGATCCACGAAATACAGATGTAACTCTGTGAGGCGAATTTACAGAACACTAAGCAGTTTCTCAGAAAGCTTCTTTCCAGATTTCATCTGAGGATACTTCCTTTTTCACCATAGCCCTCTAGGGGCTTCCAAATATCACTTTGCCAATTCCACAAGAACTGTCTTAGCGAAAGGCTTCTTGAGGGGAAACCTGTAACTCTGTGAGATGATTTCACAGAACATAAAATAGTTTCTCAGAAAGCTTCTTTCTCTTTGTTGTCGGAGGATATTTCCTTTGGCCCTATAGACTTTAAAGGGATCCGAAATATCTATTCTCAGATTCCAAAGAAATAAGGCTAGCAAAGAGATCCACGAAATATAGATGTAAGTCTGTGAGATGAATTAACAGAACACTAAGCAGTTTCTCAGAAAGCTTCTTTCCAGATTTCATCTGAGGATATTTCCTTTTTCACCTTAGCCCTCTATGGGCTTCCAAATATCACTTTGCCAATTCCACAAGAACTGTCTTAGCGAAAGGCTTCTTGAGGGGAAAGCTGTAACTCTGTGAGATGATTTCACAGAACACAAAGAAGTTTCTCAGAAAGCTTCTTTCTCTTTGTTATCGGAGGATATTTCCTTTGGCCCTATAGTCTTCAAAGGGATCCGACATATCTGTTCTCAGATTCCACAGAAATAAGGCTAGCAAAGAGATCCACGAAATACAGATGTAACTCTGTGAGGTGAATTAACAGAACACTAAGCAGTTTCTCAGAAAGCTTCTTTCCAGATTTCATCTGAGGATATTTCCTTTTTCACCAAAGCCCTCGAGGGGCTTCCAAATATCACTTTGCCAATTCCACAAGAACTGTCTTAGCGAAAGCCTTCTTGAGGGGAAACCTGTAATTCAGTGAGATGATTTCACAGAACATAAATAAGTTTCTCAGAAAGCTTCTTTCTCTTTGTTGTCGGAGGATATTTCCTTTGGCCCTATAGACATTAAAGGGATCCGAAATATCTATTCTCAGATTCCACAGAAATAAGGCTAGCAAAGAGATCCACGAAATATAGATGTAACTCTGTGAGATGAATTAACAGAACACTAAACAGTTTCTCCGAAAGCTTCTTTCCAGATTTCATCTGAGGATATTTCCTTTTTCACCATAGCCCTCTATGGGCTTCCAAATATCACTTTGCCAATTCCACAAGAACTGTCTTAACGAAAGGCTTCTTGAGGGGTAAGCTGTAACTCTGTGAGATGATTTCACAGAACACAAAGAAGTTTCTCAGAAAGCTTCTTTCTCTTTGTTATCAGAGGATATTTCCTTTGGCCCTATAGTCTTCAACGGGATCCGAAATATCTGATCTCAGATTCCACAGAAATAAGGCTAGCAAAGAGATCCACGAAATACAGATGTAACTCTGTGAGGTGAATTAACAGAACACTAAGCAGTTTCTCAGAAAGCTTCTTTCCATATTTCGTTTGAGGATATTTACTTTTTCACCATAGCCCTCTAGGGGCTTCCAAATATCACTTTGCCAATTCCACAAGAACTCTCTTATCGAAAGGCTTCTTGAGGGGAAACCTGTAACTCTGTGAGATTATTTCACAGAACACAAATAAGTTTCTCTGAAAGCTTCTTTCTCTTTGTTATCGGAGGATATTTCCTTTGGCCCTATAGACTTTAAAGGGATCCGAAATATCTGTTCTAAGATTCCACAGAAATAAGGCTAGCAAGGAGATCCACGAAATATAGATGTAACTCTGTGAGATGAATTAACAGAACACTAAGCAGTTTCTCAGAAAGCTTCTGTCCAGATTTCATCTGAGGATATTTCCTTTTTCACCATAGCCCTCTAGGGGCTTCCAAATATCACTTTGCAAATTCCACAAGAAGTGTCTTAGCGAAAGGCTTCTTGAGGGGAAAACTGTAACTCTGTGAGATGATTTCACAGAACACAAAGAAGTTTCTCAGAAAGCTTCTTTCTCTTTGTTATCGGAGGATATTTCCTTTGGCCCTATAGTCTTCAAAGGGATCCGAAATATCTGTTCTCAGATTCCACAGAAATAACGCTAGCAAAGAGATCCACGAAATACAGGTGTAACTCTGTGAGATGAATTAACAGAACACTAAGCAGTTTCTCAGAAAGCTTCTTTCCATATTTCATCTGAGGATATTTCCTTTTTAAACATAGCCCTCTATGGGCTTCCAAATATCTCTTTGCCAATTCCACAAGAAGTGTCTTAGCGAAAGGCTTCTTGAGGGGAAAGCTGTAACTCTATGAGATGATTTCACAGAACACAGAGAAGTTTCTCAGAAAGCTTCTTTCTCTTTGTTATCGGAGGATATTTCCTTTGGCCCTATAGTCTTCATAGGGATCCGACATATCTGTTCTCAGATTCCACAGAAGTAAGGCTAGCAAAGAGATCCACGAAATACAGATGTAACTCTGTGAGGTGAATTAACAGAACACTAAGCAGTTTCACAGAAAGCTTCTTTCCAGATTTCATCTGAGGATATTTCCTTTTTCACCATAGCCCTCTAGGGGCTTCCAAATATCACTTTGCCAATTCCACAAGAACTGTCTCAGCGAAAGGATTCTTGAGGGGAAACCTGTAACTCTGTGAGATGATTTCACAGAACATAAAGAAGTTTCTCAGAAATCTTCTTTCTCTTTGTTGTCGGAGGATATTTCCTTTGGCCCTATAGACTTTAAAGGGATCCGAAATATCTATTCTCAGATTCCAAAGAAATAAGGCTAGCAAAGAGATCCACGAAATATAGATGTAAGTCTGTCAGATGAATTAACAGAACACTAAGCAGTTTCTCAGAAAGCTTCTTTCCAGATTTCATCTGAGGATATTTCCTTTTTCACCATAACCCTCTATGGGCTTCCAAATATCACTTTGCCAATTCCACAAGAACTGTCTTAGCGAAAGGCTTCTTGAGGGAAAAGCTGTAACTCTGTGAGATGATTTCACAGAACACAAAGAAGTTTCTCAGAAAGCTTCTTTCTATTTGTTATCGGAGGATATTTCCTTTGGCCCTATAGTCTTCAACGGGATCCGAAATATCTGTTCTCAGATTCCACAGAAATAAGGCTAGCAAAGAGATCCACGAAATACAGATGTAACTCTGTGAGATGAATTAACAGACCACTAAGCAGTTTCTCAGAAAGTTTCTTTCCATATTTCGTTTGAGGATATTTACTTTTTCACCATAGCCCTCTAGGGGCTTCCAAATATCACTTTGCCAATTCCACAAGAAGTGTCTTAGCGAAAGGCTTCTTGAGGGGAAACCTGTAACTCTGTGAGATTATTTCACAGAACACAAATAAGTTTCTCTGAAAGCTTCTTTCTCTTTGTTATCGGAGGATATTTCCTTTGGCCCTATAGACTTTAAAGTGATCCGAAATATCTGTTCTCAGATTCCACAGAAATAAGGCTAGCAAAGAGATCCACGAAATAGAGATGTAACTCTGTGAGATGAATTAACAGAACACTAAGCAGTTTCTCAGAAAGCTTCTTTCCAGATTTCATCTGAGGATATTTCCTTTTTCACCGTAGCCCTCTATGGGCTTCCAAATATCACTGTGCCAATTCCACAAGAACTGTCTTATCGAAAGACTTCTTGAGGGGTAAGCTGTAACTCTGTGAGATGATTTCACAGAACACAAAGAAGTTTCTCAGAAACCTTCTTTCTCTTTGTTATCGGAGGATATTTCTTTGGCCCTATAGTATTCAAAGGGATCCGAAATATCTGTTCTGAGATTCCACAGAAATAAGGCAAGCAAAGAGATCCACCGAATACAGATGTAACTCTATGAGATGAATTAACAGAACACTAAGCAGTTTCTCAGAAAGCTTCTTTCCAGATTTCATCTGAGGATATTTCCTTTTTCACCTTAGCCCTCTATGGGCTTCCAAATATCACTTTGCCAATTCCACGAGAACTGTCTTAGCGAAAGGCTTCTTGAGGGGAAAGGTTTAACTCTGTGAGATGATTTCACAGAACACAAAGAAGTTTCTCTGAAAGCTTCTTTCTCTTTGTTATCGGAGGATATTTCCTTTGGCCCTATAGACTTTAAAGGGATGCGAAATATCTGTTCTCAGATTCCACAGAAATAAGGCTAGCAAAGAGATCCACGAAATATAGATGTAACTCTGTGAGATGAATTAACAGAACACTAAGCAGTTTCTCAGAAAGCTTCTTTCCAGATTTCATCTGAGGATATTTCCTTTTTCACCATAGCCCTCTATGGGCTTCCAAATATCACTTTGCCAATTCCACAAGAACTGTCTTAGCGAAAGGCTTCTTCAGGGGAAACCTGTAACTCTGTGAGATGATTTCACAGAACGCAAAGAAGTTTCTCAGAAAGCTTCTTTCTCTTTGTTATCGGAGGATATTTACTTTAGCCCTATAGTCTTCAAAGGGATCCGAAATATCTGTTCTCAGATTCCACAGAAATAAGGCAAGCAAAGAGATCCACGAAATACAGATATAACTCTGTGAGATGAATTAACAGAACAATAAGCAGTTTCTCAGAAAGCTTCTTTCCAGATTTCATCTGAGGATATTTCCTTTTTCACCATAGCCCTCTATGGGCTTCCAAATATCACTTTGCCAGTTCCAGAAGAAGTGTCTTAGCGAAAGGCTGCTTGAGGGGAAAGCTGTAACTCTGTGAGATGATTTCACAGAACACAAAGAAGTTTCTCAGAAAGCTTCTTTCTCTTTGTTATCGGAGGATATTTCCTTTGGCCCTATAGTCTTCAAAGGGATCCGAAATATCTGTTCTCAGATTCCACAGAAATAAGGCTAGCAAAGAGATCCTCGAAATACAGGTGTAACTCTGTGAGATGAATTAACAGAACACTAAGCAGTTTCTCAGAAAGCTTCTTTCCAGATTTCATCTGAGGATATTTCCTTTTTCACCATAGCCCTCAAAGGGCTTCCCAATATCTCTTTGCCAATTCCACAGGGAGTGTCTTAGCAAAAGGCTTCTTGTGGTGAAAGCTGTAACTCTGTGAGATGATTTCACAGAACACAAAGAAGTTTCTCAGAAAGCTTCTTTCTCTTTGTTATCGGAGGATATTTCCTTTGGCCCTATAGTCTTCAAAGGGATCCGAAATATCTGTTCTCAGATTCCACAGAAATAAGGCTAGCAAAGAGATCCACGAAATACAGGTGTAACTCTGTGAGATGAATTAACAGAACACTAAGCAGTTTCTCAGAAAGCTTCTTTCCAGATTTCATCTGAGGACATTTCCTTTTTCACCATAGCCCTCTAGGGGCTTCCAAATATCTCTTTGCCAATTCCACAAGAAGTGTCTTAGCGAAAGGCTTCTTGAGGGGAAAGCTGTAACTCCATGAGATGATTTCAAAGAACACAAAGAAGTTTCTCAGAAAGCTTCTTTCTCTTTGTTATCGGAGGATATTTCCTTTGGCCCTATAGTCTTCAAAGAGATTCGACATATCTGTTCTCAGATTCCACAGAAATAAGGCTAGCAAAGAGATCCACGAAATACAGATGTAACTCTGTGAGATGAATTAACAGAACACTAAGCAGTTTCTCAGAAAGCTTCTTTCCATATTTCGTTTGAGGATATTTACTTTTTCACCATAGCCCTCTAGGGGCTTCCAAATATCACTTTGCCAATTCCACAAGAACTCTCTTAGCGAAAGGCTTCTTGAGGGGAAACCTGTAACTCTGTGAGATGATTTCACAGAACACAAAGAAGTTTCTCTGAAAGCTTCTTTCTCTTTCTTATCGGAGGATATTTCCTTTGGCCCTAAAGACTTTAAAGGGATCTGAAATATCTGTTCTCAGATTCCACAGAAATAAGGCTAGCAAAGAGATCCACGAAATATAGATGTAAGTCTGTGAGATGAATTAACAGAACACTAAGCAGTTTCTCAGAAAGCTTCTTTCCAGATTTCATCTGAGGATATTTCCTTTTTCACCATAGCCCTCTATGGGCTTCCAAATATCACTTTGCCAATTCCACAATAACTGTCTTAGCGAAAGGCTTCTTGAGGGGAAAGCTGTAACTCTGTGAGGTGATTTCACAGAACACAAAGAAGTTTCTCAGAAAGCTTCTTTCTCTTTGTTATCGGAGGATATTTCCTTTGGCCCTATAGTCTTCAAAGGGATCCGAAATATCTGTTCTCAGATTCCACAGAAATAAGGCTAGCAAAGAGATCCTCGAAATACAGGTGTAACTCTGTGAGATGAATTAACAGAACACTAAGCAGTTTCTCAGAAAGCTTCTTTCCAGATTTCATCTGAGGATATTTCCTTTTTCACCATAGCCCTCAAAGGGCTTACAAATATCTCTTTGCCAATTCCACAGGGAGTGTCTTAGCGAAAGGCTTCTTCAGGGGAAAGCTGTAACTCTGTGAGACGATTTCACAGAACACAAAGAAGTTTCTCAGAAAGCTTCTTTCTCTTTGTTATCGGAGGATATTTCCTTTGGCCCTATAGTCTTCAAGGGATCCCAAATATCTGTTCTCAGATTCCACAGAAATAAGGCTAGCAAAGAGATCCACGAAATACAGGTGTAACTCTGTGAGATGAATTAACAGAACACTAAGCAGTTTCTCAGAAAGCTTCCTTCCAGATTTCATCTGAGGATATTTCCTTTTTCACCATAGCCCTCTATGGGCTTCCAAATATCACTTTGCCAATTCCACAAGACCTGTCTTAGCGAAAGGCTTCTGGAGGGGAAAGCTGTAACTCTGTGAGATGATTTCACAGAACACAAAGAAGTTTCTCAGAAAGCTTCTTTCTCTTTGTTATCGGAGGATATTTCCTTTGGCCCTATAGTCTTCAAAGGGATCCGAAATATCTGTTCTCAGATTCCACAGAAATAAGGCTAGCAAAGAGATCCTCGAAATACAGGTGTAACTCTGTGAGATGAATTAACAGAACACTAAGCAGTTTCTCAGAAAGCTTCTTTCCAGATTTCATCTGAGGATATTTCCTTTTTCACCATAGCCCTCAAAGGGCTTACAAATATCTCTTTGCCAATTCCACAGGGAGTGTCTTAGCGAAAGGCTTCTTCAGGGGAAAGCTGTAACTCTGTGAGACGATTTCACAGAACACAAAGAAGTTTCTCAGAAAGCTTCTTTCTCTTTGTTATCGGAGGATATTTCCTTTGGCCCTATAGTCTTCAAGGGATCCCAAATATCTGTTCTCAGATTCCACAGAAATAAGGCTAGCAAAGAGATCCACGAAATACAGGTGTAACTCTGTGAGATGAATTAACAGAACACTAAGCAGTTTCTCAGAAAGCTTCTTTCCAGATTTCATCTGAGGATATTTCCTTTTTCACCATAGCCCTCTATGGGCTTCCAAATATCTCTTTGCCAATTCCACAAGAAGTGTCTTAGCGAAAGGCTTCTTGAGGGGAAAGCTGTAATTCTATGAGATGATTTCACAGAACACAAAGAAGTTTATCAGAAAGCTTCTTTCCCTTTGTTATTGGAGGATATTTCCTTTGGCCCTATAGTCTTCAAAGGGATCCGACATATCTGTTCTCAGATTCCACAGAAATAAGGCTAGCAAAGAGATCCACGAAATACAGATGTAACTCTGTGAGGTGAATTAACAGAACACTAAGCAGTTTCCCAGAAAGCTTCTTTCCAGATTTCATCTGAGGATATTTCCTTTTTCACCATAGCCCGCTATGGGCTTCCAAATATCTCTTTGCCAATTCCATAAGAAATGTCTTAGCGAAAGGCTTCTTGAGGGGAAAGCTGTAACTCTATGAGATGATTTCACAGAACACAAAGAAGTTTCTCAGAAAGCTTCTTTCTCTTTGTTATCGGTGGATATTTCCTTTGGCCCTATAGTCTTCAAAGGGATCCGATATATCTGTTCTCAGATTCCACAGAAATAAGGCTAGCAAATTGATCCACGAAATACAGATATAACTCTGTGAAATGAATTAACAGAACACTAAGCAGTTTCTCAGAAAGCTTCTTTCCAGATTTCATCTGAGGATATTTCCTTTTTCTCCATAGCCCTCTATGGGCTTCCAAATATCACTTTGCCAATTCCAGAAGAAGTGTCTTAGCGAAAGGCTGCTTGAGGGGAAAGCTGTAACTCTGTGAGATGATTTCACAGAACACAAAGAAGTTTCTCAGAAAGCTTCTTTCTCTTTGTTATCGGAGGATATTTCCTTTGGCCCTATAGTCTTCAAAGGGATCCGAAATATCTGTTCTCAGATTCCACAGAAATAAGGCTAGCAAAGAGATCCTCGAAATACAGGTGTAACTCTGTGAGATGAATTAACAGAACACTAAGCAGTTTCTCAGAAAGCTTCTTTCCAGATTTCATCTGAGGATATTTCCTTTTTCACCATAGCCCTCAAAGGGCTTCCCAATATCTCTTTGCCAATTCCACAGGGAGTGTCTTAGCAAAAGGCTTCTTGAGGGGAAAGCTGTAACTCTGTGAGATGATTTCACAGAACACAAAGAAGTTTCTCAGAAAGCTTCTTTCTCTTTGTTATCGGAGGATATTTCCTTTGGCCCTATAGTCTTCAAAGGGATCCGAAATATCTGTTCTCAGATTCCACAGAAATAAGGCTAGCAAAGAGATCCACGAAATACAGGTGTAACTCTGTGAGATGAATTAACAGAACACTAAGCAGTTTCTCAGAAAGCTTCTTTCCAGATTTCATCTGAGGATATTTCCTTTTTCACCATAGCCCTCTATGGGCTTCCAAATATCTCTTTGCCAATTCCACAAGAAGTGTCTTAGCGAAAGGCTTCTTGAGGGGAAAGCTGTAACTCCATGAGATGATTTCAAAGAACACAAAGAAGTTTCTCAGAAAGCATCTTTCTCTTTGTTATCGGAGGATATTTCCTTTGGCCCTATAGTCTTCAAAGAGATCCGACATATCTGTTCTCAGATTCCACAGAAATAAGGCTAGCAAAGAGATCCACGAAATACAGATGTAACTCTGTGAGATGAATTAACAGAACACTAAGCAGTTTCTCAGAAAGCTTCTTTCCATATTTCTTTTGAGGATATTTACTTTTTCACCATAGCCCTCTAGGGGCTTCCAAATATCACTTTGCCAATTCCAGAAGAAGTGTCTTAGCGAAAGGCTTCTTGAGGGGAAAGCTGTAACTCTGTGAGATGATTTCACAGAACACAAAGAAGTTTCTCAGAAAGCTTCTTTCTCTTTGTTATCGGAGGATATTTCCTTTGGCCCTATAGTCTTCAAAGGGATCCGAAATATCTGTTCTCAGATTCCACAGAAATAAGGCTAGCAAAGAGATCCTCGAAATACAGGTGTAACTCTGTGAGATGAATTAACAGAACACTAAGCAGTTTCTCAGAAAGCTTCTTTCCAGATTTCATCTGAGGATATTTCCTTTTTCACCATAGCCCTCAAAGGGCTTACAAATATCACTTTGCCAATTCCACAGGGAGTGTCTTAGCGAAAGGCTTCTTCAGGGGAAAGCTGTAACTCTGTGAGATGATTTCACAGAACACAAAGAAGTTTCTCAGAAAGCTTCTTTCTCTTTGTTATCGGAGGATATTTCCTTTGGCCCTATAGTCTTCAAGGGATCCGAAATATCTATTCTCAGATTCCACAGAAATAAGGCTAGCAAAGAGATCCACGAAATACAGGTGTAACTCTGTGAGATGAATTAACAGAAAACTAAGCAGTTTCTCAGAAAGCTTCTTTCCAGATTTCATCTGAGGATATTTCCTTTTTCACCATAGCCCTCTATGGGCTTCCAAATATCTCTTTGCCAATTCCACAAGAAGTGTCTTAGCGAAAGGCTTCTTGAGGGGAAAGCTGTAATTCTATGAGATGATTTCACAGAACACAAAGAAGTTTATCAGAAAGCTTCTTTCTCTTTGTTATCGGAGGATATTTCCTTTGGCTCTATAGTCTTCAAAGGGATCCGACATATCTGTTCTCAGATTCCACAGAAATAAGGCTAGCAAAGAGATCCACGAAATACAGATGTAACTCTGTGAGTGGAAGTCACACATCACAGAGCAGTTTCTCAGAAAGCTTCTTTCCAGATTTCATCTGAGGATACTTCCTTTTTCACCATAGCCCTCTATGGGCTTCCAAATATCACTTTGCCAAATCCACAAGAACTGTATTAGCGAAAGGCTTCTTGAGGGGAAAGCTGTAACTCTGTGAGATGATTTCACAGAACACAAAGAAGTTTCTGAGAAATCTTCATTCTCTTTGTTATCGGAGGATATTTCCTTTGGCCCTATAGTCTTCAAAGGGATCCGAAATACCTGTTCTCAGATTCCACAGAAATGAGGCTAGCAAAGAGATCCACGAAATACAGATGTAACTCTGTGAGATGAATTAACAGAACACTAAGCAGTTTCTCAGAAAGCTTCTTTCCAGATTTCATCTGAGGATATTTCCTTTTTCACCATAGCCCTCTTTGGGCTTCAAAATATCACTTTGCCAATTCCACAAGAAGTGTCTTAGCGAAAGGTTTCTTGAGGGGAAAGCTGTAACTCTGTGAGATGATTTCAGAGAACACAAAGAAGTTTCTCAGAAAGCTTCTTTCTCTTTGTTATCGGAAGATATTTCATTTGGCCCTATAGTCTTTAAAGGGATCCGAAATATCTGTTCTAAGATTCAACAGAAATAAGGCTGACAAAGAGATCCACGAAATACAGATGTAACTCTGTGAGTGGAAGTCACACATCACAGAGCAGTTTCTCAGAAAGCTTCTTTCCAGATTTAATCTGAGGATATTTCCTTTTTCACCATAGCCCTCTATCGTCTTCAAAATATCACTTTGCCAATTCCACAAGAACTGTCTTAGCGAAAGGCTTCTTGAGGGGAAAGCTGTAACTCTGTGAGATGATTTCACCGAACACAAAGAAGTTTCTCAGAAAGCCTCTTTCTCTTTGTTTTCGGAGGATATTTCCTTTGGCCCTATAGTCTTCAAAGGGATCCGAAATATCTGTTCTCAGATTCCACAGAAATAAGGCTAGCAAACAGATCCACGAAATACAGATGTAACTCTGTGAGATGAATTAACAGAACACTAAGCAGTTTCTCAGAAACCTTCTTTCCAGATTTCATCTGAGGATAATTCCTTTTTCACCATAGCCCTCTATGGGCTTCCAAATATCACTTTTCCAATTCCACAAGAACTGTCTTAGCGAAAGGCTTCTTTAGGGGAAAGCTGTAACTCTTTGAGATGATTTCACAGAACACAAAGAAGTTTCTCAGAAAGCTTCTTTCTCTTTGTTATCGGAGGATATTTCCTTTGGCCCTATAGTCTTCAAAGGGATCCGAAATGTCTGTTCTCAGATTCCACAGAAATAAGGCTAGCAAAGAGATCCATGAAATACAGATGTAATTCTGTGAGACGAATTAACAGAACACTAAGCAGTTTCTCAGAAAGCTTCTTTGCAGATTTCATCTGAGGATATTTCCTTTTTCACCATAGCCCTCTTTGGGCTTCAAAATATCACTTGCCAATTCCACAAGAAGTGTCTTAGCGAAAGGTTTCTTGAGGGGAAAGCTGTAACTCTGTGAGATGATTTCACAGAACACAAAGAAGTTTCTCAGAAAGCTTCTTTCTCTTTGTTATCGGAAGATATTTCCTTTGGCCCTATAGTCTTTAAAGGGATCCGAAATATCTGTTCTCAGATTCAACAGAAATAAGGCTGACAAAGAGATCCACGAAATACAGATGTAACTCTGTGAGTGGAAGTCACACATCACAGAGCAGTTTCTCAGAAAGCTTCTTTCCAGATTTCATCTGAGGATACTTCCTTTTTCACCCTAGCCCTCTATGGGCTTCCAAATATCACTTTGCCAATTCCACAAGAACTGTCTTAGCGAAAGGCTTCTTGAGGGGAAAGCTGTAACTCTGTGAGATGATTTCACAGAACACAAAGAAGTTTCTCAGAAAGCTTCTTTCTCTTTGTTATCGGAGGATATTTCCTTTGGCCCTATAGTCTTCAAAGGGATCCGAAATATCTGTTCTCAGATTCCACAGAAATAAGGCTGCAAAGAGATCCATGATATACAGATGTAACTCTGTGAGATGAATTAACAGAACACTAAGCAGTTTCTCAGAAAGCTTCTTTCCAGATTTCATGTGAGGATATTTCCTTTTTCACCATAGCCCTCTATGGGCTTCCAAATATCACTTTGCCAATTCCACGACAATTGTCTTTGCGAAAGGCTTCTTGAGGGGAAAGCTGCAACTCTGTGAGATGATTTCACAGAACACAAAGAAGTTTCTCAGAAAGCTGCTTTCTCTTTGTTATCGGAGGATATTTCCTTTGGCCCTATAGTCTTCAAAGGGATCCGAAATATCTGTTCTCAGATTCCACAGAAATAAGGCTAGCAAAGAGATCCACGAAATACAGATGTAACTCTGTGAGATGAATTAACGGAACACTAAGAAGTTTCTCAGAAAGCTTCTTTCCTGATTTCATCTGAGGATATTTCCTTTTTCACCATAGCCCTCTATGGGCTTCCAAATATCACTTTGCCAATTCCACAAGAACTGTCTTAGCGAAAGGCTTCTTGAGGGGAAAGCTGTATCTCTGTGAGATGATTTCACAGAACACAAAGAAGTTTCTCAGAAAGCTTCTTTCTCTTTGTTATCGTAAGATATTTCCTTTGGCCCTATAGTCTTTAAAGGGATCCGAAATATCTGTTCTCAGATTCCACAGAAATAAGGCTAACAAAGAGATCCACGAAATACAGATGTAACTCTGTGAGTGGAAGTCACACGTCACAGAGCAGTTTCTCAGAAAGCTTCTTTCTAGATTTCATCTGAGGATATTTCCTTTTTCACCCTAGCCCTCTATGGGCTTCCAAATATCACTTTGCCAATTCCACAAGAACTGTCTTAGCGAAAGGCTTCTTGAGGGGAAAGCTGTAACTCCGTGAGATGATTTCACAGAACACAAAGAAGTTTCTCAGAAAGCTTCTTTCTCTTTGATATCGGAGGATATTTCCTTATGCCCTGTAGACTTTAAAGGGATCCGAAATATCTGTTCTCAGATTCCACAGAAATGAGGCTGACAAAGAGATCCACGAAATACAGATGTAACTCTGTGAGGTGAATTTACAGAACACTAAGCAGTTTCTCAGAAAGCTTCTTTCTAGATTTCATCTGAGGATATTTCCTTTTTCACCCTAGCCCTCTATGGGCTTCCAAATATCACTTTGCCAATTCCACAAGAACTGTCTTAGCGAAAGGCTTCTTGAGGGGAAAGCTGTAACTCTGTGAGATGATTTCACAGAACACAAAGAAGTTTCTCAGAAAGCTTCCTCCTCTTTGTTATCGGAGGATATTTCCTTTGGCCCTATAGTCTTCAAAGGGATCCGAAATATCTGTTCTCAGATTCCACAGAAATAAGGCCAGCAAACAGATCCACGAAATACAGATGTAACTCTGTGAGATGAATTAACAGAACACTAAGCAGTTTCTCAGAAACCTTCTTTCCAGATTTCATATGAGGATATTTCTTTTTTCACCATAGCTCTCTATGGGCTTCCAAATATAACTTTTCCAATTCCACAAGAACTGTCTTAGCGAAAGGCTTCTTTAGGGGAAAGCTGTAACTCTTTGAGATGATTTCACAGAACACAAAGAAGTTTCTCAGAAAGCTTCTTTCTCTTTGTTATCGGAGGATATTTCCTTTGGCCCTATAGACTTCAAAGGGATCCGAAATATCTGTTCTCAGATTTCACAGAAATAAGGCTAGCAAAGAGATCCATGAAATACAGATGTAACTCTGTGAGATGAATTAACAGAACACTAAGCAGTTTCTCAGAAAGCTTCTTTCCAGATTTCATCTGAGGATATTTCCTTTTTCACCATAGCCCTCTATGGGCTTCCAAATATCACTTTGCCAATTCCACAACAACTGTCTTAGCGAAAGGCTTCTTGAGGGGAAAGCTGCAACTCTGTGAGATGATTTCACAGAACACAAAGAAGTTTCTCAGAAAGCTGCTTTCTCTTTGTTATCGGAGGATATTTCCTTTGGCCCTATAGTCTTCAAAGGGATCCGAAATATCTGTTCTCAGATTCCACAGAAATAAGGCTAGCAAAGAGATCCACGAAATACAGATGTAACTCTGTGAGATGAATTAACAGAACACTAAGCAGTTTCTCAGAAAGCTTCTTTCCAGATTTCATCAGAGGATATTTCCTTTTTCACCATAGCCCTCTATGGGCTTCTAAATATCACTTTGCCAATTCCACAAGAACTGTCTTAGCGAAAGGCTTCTTGAGGGGAAAGCTGTAACTCTGTGAGATGATTTCACAGAACACAAAGAAGTTTCTCAGAAAGCTTCTTTCTCTTTGTTATCGGAAGATATTTGCTTTGGCCCTATAGTCTTTAAAGGGATCCGATATATCTGTTCTCAGATTCCACAGAAATAAGGCTAACAAAGAGATCCACGAAATACAGATGTAACTCTGTGAGTGGAAGTCACACGTCACAGAGCAGTTTCTCAGAAAGCTTCTTTCTAGATTTCATCTGAGGATATTTCCTTTTTCACCCTAGCCCTCTATGGGCTTCCAAATATCACTTTGCCAATTCCACAAGAACTGTCTTAGCGAAAGGCTTCTTGAGGGGAAAGCTGTAACTCTGTGATATGATTTCACAGAACACAAAGAAGTTTCTCAGAAAGCTTCTTTCTCTTTGATATCGGAGGATATTTCCTTATGCCCTGTAGACTTTAAAGGGATCCGAAATATCTGTTCTCAGATTCCACAGAAATGAGGCTGACAAAGAGATCCACGAAATACAGATGTAACTCTGTGAGGTGAATTTACAGAACACTAAGCAGTTTCTCAGAAAGCTTCTTTCTAGATTTCATCTGAGGATATTTCCTTTTTCACCCTAGCCCTCTATGGGCTTCCAAATATCACTTTGCCAATTCCACAAGAACTGTCTTAGCGAAAGGCTTCTTGAGGGGAAAGCTGTAACTCTGTGAGATGATTTCACAGAACACAAAGAAGTTTCTCAGAAAGCTTCTTCCTCTTTGTTATCGGAGGATATTTCCTTTGGCCCTATAGTCTTAAACGGGATCCGAAATATCTGTTCTCAGATTCCACAGAAATAAGGCCAGCAAACAGATCCACGAAATACAGATGTAACTCTGTGAGATGAATTAACAGAACACTAAGCAGTTTCTCAGAAACCTTCTTTCCAGATTTCATATGAGGATATTTCTTTTTTCACCATAGCTCTCTATGGGCTTCCAAATATAACTTTTCCAATTCCACAAGAACTGTCTTAGCGAAAGGCTTCTTTAGGGGAAAGCTGTAACTCTTTGAGATGATTTCACAGAACACAAAGAAGTTTCTCAGAAAGCTTCTTTCTCTTTGTTATCGGAGGATATTTCCTTTGGCCCTATAGACTTCAAAGTGATCCGAAATATCTGTTCTCAGATTTCACAGAAATAAGGCTAGCAAAGAGATCCATGAAATACAGATGTAACTCTGTGAGATGAATTAACAGAACACTAAGCAGTTTCTCAGAAAGCTTCTTTCCAGATTTCATCTGAGGATATTTCCTTTTTCACCATAGCCCTCTATGGGCTTCCAAATATCACTTTGCCAATTCCACAACAACTGTCTTAGCGAAAGGCTTCTTGAGGGGAAAGCTGCAACTCTGTGAGATGATTTCACAGAACACAAAGAAGTTTCTCAGAAAGCTGCTTTCTCTTTGTTATCGGAGGATATTTCCTTTGGCCCTATAGTCTTCAAAGGGATCCGAAATATCTGTTCTCAGATTCCACAGAAATAAGGCTAGCAAAGAGATCCACGAAATACAGATGTAACTCTGTGAGATGAATTAACAGAACACTAAGCAGTTTCTCAGAAAGCTTCTTTCCAGATTTCATCAGAGGATATTTCCTTTTTCACCATAGCCCTCTATGGGCTTCTAAATATCACTTTGCCAATTCCACAAGAACTGTGTTAGCGAAAGGCTTCTTGAGGGGAAAGCTGTAACTCTGTGAGATGATTTCACAGAACACAAAGAAGTTTCTCAGAAAGCTTCTTTCTCTTTGTTATCGGAAGATATTTGCTTTGGCCCTATAGTCTTTAAAGGGATCCGAAATATCTGTTCTCAGATTCCACAGAAATAAGGCTAACAAAGAGATCCACGAAATACAGATGTAACTCTGTGAGTGGAAGTCACACATCACAGAGCAGTTTCTCAGTAAGCTTCTTTCCAGATTTCATCTGAGGATATTTCCTTTTTCACCATAGCCCTCTATGGGCTTCCAAATATCACTTTGCCAATTCCACAAGAACTGTCTCAGCGAAAGGATTCTTGAGGGGAAACCTGTAACTCTGTGAGATGATTTCACAGAACATAAAGAAGTTTCTCAGAAATCTTCTTTCTCTTTGTTGTCGGAGGATATTTCCTTTGGCCCTATAGACTTTAAAGGGATCCGAAATATCTATTCTCAGATTCCAAAGAAATAAGGCTAGCAAAGAGATCCACGAAATATAGATGTAAGTCTGTCAGATGAATTAACAGAACACTAAGCAGTTTCTCAGAAAGCTTCTTTCCAGATTTCATCTGAGGATATTTCCTTTTTCACCATAACCCTCTATGGGCTTCCAAATATCACTTTGCCAATTCCACAAGAACTGTCTTAGCGAAAGGCTTCTTGAGGGAAAAGCTGTAACTCTGTGAGATGATTTCACAGAACACAAAGAAGTTTCTCAGAAAGCTTCTTTCTATTTGTTATCGGAGGATATTTCCTTTGGCCCTATAGTCTTCAACGGGATCCGAAATATCTGTTCTCAGATTCCACAGAAATAAGGCTAGCAAAGAGATCCACGAAATACAGATGTAACTCTGTGAGATGAATTAACAGACCACTAAGCAGTTTCTCAGAAAGTTTCTTTCCATATTTCGTTTGAGGATATTTACTTTTTCACCATAGCCCTCTAGGGGCTTCCAAATATCACTTTGCCAATTCCACAAGAAGTGTCTTAGCGAAAGGCTTCTTGAGGGGAAACCTGTAACTCTGTGAGATTATTTCACAGAACACAAATAAGTTTCTCTGAAAGCTTCTTTCTCTTTGTTATCGGAGGATATTTCCTTTGGCCCTATAGACTTTAAAGTGATCCGAAATATCTGTTCTCAGATTCCACAGAAATAAGGCTAGCAAAGAGATCCACGAAATAGAGATGTAACTCTGTGAGATGAATTAACAGAACACTAAGCAGTTTCTCAGAAAGCTTCTTTCCAGATTTCATCTGAGGATATTTCCTTTTTCACCGTAGCCCTCTATGGGCTTCCAAATATCACTGTGCCAATTCCACAAGAACTGTCTTATCGAAAGACTTCTTGAGGGGTAAGCTGTAACTCTGTGAGATGATTTCACAGAACACAAAGAAGTTTCTCAGAAACCTTCTTTCTCTTTGTTATCGGAGGATATTTCTTTGGCCCTATAGTATTCAAAGGGATCCGAAATATCTGTTCTGAGATTCCACAGAAATAAGGCAAGCAAAGAGATCCACCGAATACAGATGTAACTCTATGAGATGAATTAACAGAACACTAAGCAGTTTCTCAGAAAGCTTCTTTCCAGATTTCATCTGAGGATATTTCCTTTTTCACCTTAGCCCTCTATGGGCTTCCAAATATCACTTTGCCAATTCCACGAGAACTGTCTTAGCGAAAGGCTTCTTGAGGGGAAAGGTTTAACTCTGTGAGATGATTTCACAGAACACAAAGAAGTTTCTCTGAAAGCTTCTTTCTCTTTGTTATCGGAGGATATTTCCTTTGGCCCTATAGACTTTAAAGGGATGCGAAATATCTGTTCTCAGATTCCACAGAAATAAGGCTAGCAAAGAGATCCACGAAATATAGATGTAACTCTGTGAGATGAATTAACAGAACACTAAGCAGTTTCTCAGAAAGCTTCTTTCCAGATTTCATCTGAGGATATTTCCTTTTTCACCATAGCCCTCTATGGGCTTCCAAATATCACTTTGCCAATTCCACAAGAACTGTCTTAGCGAAAGGCTTCTTCAGGGGAAACCTGTAACTCTGTGAGATGATTTCACAGAACGCAAAGAAGTTTCTCAGAAAGCTTCTTTCTCTTTGTTATCGGAGGATATTTACTTTAGCCCTATAGTCTTCAAAGGGATCCGAAATATCTGTTCTCAGATTCCACAGAAATAAGGCAAGCAAAGAGATCCACGAAATACAGATATAACTCTGTGAGATGAATTAACAGAACAATAAGCAGTTTCTCAGAAAGCTTCTTTCCAGATTTCATCTGAGGATATTTCCTTTTTCACCATAGCCCTCTATGGGCTTCCAAATATCACTTTGCCAGTTCCAGAAGAAGTGTCTTAGCGAAAGGCTGCTTGAGGGGAAAGCTGTAACTCTGTGAGATGATTTCACAGAACACAAAGAAGTTTCTCAGAAAGCTTCTTTCTCTTTGTTATCGGAGGATATTTCCTTTGGCCCTATAGTCTTCAAAGGGATCCGAAATATCTGTTCTCAGATTCCACAGAAATAAGGCTAGCAAAGAGATCCTCGAAATACAGGTGTAACTCTGTGAGATGAATTAACAGAACACTAAGCAGTTTCTCAGAAAGCTTCTTTCCAGATTTCATCTGAGGATATTTCCTTTTTCACCATAGCCCTCAAAGGGCTTCCCAATATCTCTTTGCCAATTCCACAGGGAGTGTCTTAGCAAAAGGCTTCTTGTGGTGAAAGCTGTAACTCTGTGAGATGATTTCACAGAACACAAAGAAGTTTCTCAGAAAGCTTCTTTCTCTTTGTTATCGGAGGATATTTCCTTTGGCCCTATAGTCTTCAAAGGGATCCGAAATATCTGTTCTCAGATTCCACAGAAATAAGGCTAGCAAAGAGATCCACGAAATACAGGTGTAACTCTGTGAGATGAATTAACAGAACACTAAGCAGTTTCTCAGAAAGCTTCTTTCCAGATTTCATCTGAGGACATTTCCTTTTTCACCATAGCCCTCTAGGGGCTTCCAAATATCTCTTTGCCAATTCCACAAGAAGTGTCTTAGCGAAAGGCTTCTTGAGGGGAAAGCTGTAACTCCATGAGATGATTTCAAAGAACACAAAGAAGTTTCTCAGAAAGCTTCTTTCTCTTTGTTATCGGAGGATATTTCCTTTGGCCCTATAGTCTTCAAAGAGATTCGACATATCTGTTCTCAGATTCCACAGAAATAAGGCTAGCAAAGAGATCCACGAAATACAGATGTAACTCTGTGAGATGAATTAACAGAACACTAAGCAGTTTCTCAGAAAGCTTCTTTCCATATTTCGTTTGAGGATATTTACTTTTTCACCATAGCCCTCTAGGGGCTTCCAAATATCACTTTGCCAATTCCACAAGAACTCTCTTAGCGAAAGGCTTCTTGAGGGGAAACCTGTAACTCTGTGAGATGATTTCACAGAACACAAAGAAGTTTCTCTGAAAGCTTCTTTCTCTTTCTTATCGGAGGATATTTCCTTTGGCCCTAAAGACTTTAAAGGGATCTGAAATATCTGTTCTCAGATTCCACAGAAATAAGGCTAGCAAAGAGATCCACGAAATATAGATGTAAGTCTGTGAGATGAATTAACAGAACACTAAGCAGTTTCTCAGAAAGCTTCTTTCCAGATTTCATCTGAGGATATTTCCTTTTTCACCATAGCCCTCTATGGGCTTCCAAATATCACTTTGCCAATTCCACAATAACTGTCTTAGCGAAAGGCTTCTTGAGGGGAAAGCTGTAACTCTGTGAGGTGATTTCACAGAACACAAAGAAGTTTCTCAGAAAGCTTCTTTCTCTTTGTTATCGGAGGATATTTCCTTTGGCCCTATAGTCTTCAAAGGGATCCGAAATATCTGTTCTCAGATTCCACAGAAATAAGGCTAGCAAAGAGATCCTCGAAATACAGGTGTAACTCTGTGAGATGAATTAACAGAACACTAAGCAGTTTCTCAGAAAGCTTCTTTCCAGATTTCATCTGAGGATATTTCCTTTTTCACCATAGCCCTCAAAGGGCTTACAAATATCTCTTTGCCAATTCCACAGGGAGTGTCTTAGCGAAAGGCTTCTTCAGGGGAAAGCTGTAACTCTGTGAGACGATTTCACAGAACACAAAGAAGTTTCTCAGAAAGCTTCTTTCTCTTTGTTATCGGAGGATATTTCCTTTGGCCCTATAGTCTTCAAGGGATCCCAAATATCTGTTCTCAGATTCCACAGAAATAAGGCTAGCAAAGAGATCCACGAAATACAGGTGTAACTCTGTGAGATGAATTAACAGAACACTAAGCAGTTTCTCAGAAAGCTTCCTTCCAGATTTCATCTGAGGATATTTCCTTTTTCACCATAGCCCTCTATGGGCTTCCAAATATCACTTTGCCAATTCCACAAGACCTGTCTTAGCGAAAGGCTTCTGGAGGGGAAAGCTGTAACTCTGTGAGATGATTTCACAGAACACAAAGAAGTTTCTCAGAAAGCTTCTTTCTCTTTGTTATCGGAGGATATTTCCTTTGGCCCTATAGTCTTCAAAGGGATCCGAAATATCTGTTCTCAGATTCCACAGAAATAAGGCTAGCAAAGAGATCCTCGAAATACAGGTGTAACTCTGTGAGATGAATTAACAGAACACTAAGCAGTTTCTCAGAAAGCTTCTTTCCAGATTTCATCTGAGGATATTTCCTTTTTCACCATAGCCCTCAAAGGGCTTACAAATATCTCTTTGCCAATTCCACAGGGAGTGTCTTAGCGAAAGGCTTCTTCAGGGGAAAGCTGTAACTCTGTGAGACGATTTCACAGAACACAAAGAAGTTTCTCAGAAAGCTTCTTTCTCTTTGTTATCGGAGGATATTTCCTTTGGCCCTATAGTCTTCAAGGGATCCCAAATATCTGTTCTCAGATTCCACAGAAATAAGGCTAGCAAAGAGATCCACGAAATACAGGTGTAACTCTGTGAGATGAATTAACAGAACACTAAGCAGTTTCTCAGAAAGCTTCTTTCCAGATTTCATCTGAGGATATTTCCTTTTTCACCATAGCCCTCTATGGGCTTCCAAATATCTCTTTGCCAATTCCACAAGAAGTGTCTTAGCGAAAGGCTTCTTGAGGGGAAAGCTGTAATTCTATGAGATGATTTCACAGAACACAAAGAAGTTTATCAGAAAGCTTCTTTCCCTTTGTTATTGGAGGATATTTCCTTTGGCCCTATAGTCTTCAAAGGGATCCGACATATCTGTTCTCAGATTCCACAGAAATAAGGCTAGCAAAGAGATCCACGAAATACAGATGTAACTCTGTGAGGTGAATTAACAGAACACTAAGCAGTTTCCCAGAAAGCTTCTTTCCAGATTTCATCTGAGGATATTTCCTTTTTCACCATAGCCCGCTATGGGCTTCCAAATATCTCTTTGCCAATTCCATAAGAAATGTCTTAGCGAAAGGCTTCTTGAGGGGAAAGCTGTAACTCTATGAGATGATTTCACAGAACACAAAGAAGTTTCTCAGAAAGCTTCTTTCTCTTTGTTATCGGTGGATATTTCCTTTGGCCCTATAGTCTTCAAAGGGATCCGATATATCTGTTCTCAGATTCCACAGAAATAAGGCTAGCAAATTGATCCACGAAATACAGATATAACTCTGTGAAATGAATTAACAGAACACTAAGCAGTTTCTCAGAAAGCTTCTTTCCAGATTTCATCTGAGGATATTTCCTTTTTCTCCATAGCCCTCTATGGGCTTCCAAATATCACTTTGCCAATTCCAGAAGAAGTGTCTTAGCGAAAGGCTGCTTGAGGGGAAAGCTGTAACTCTGTGAGATGATTTCACAGAACACAAAGAAGTTTCTCAGAAAGCTTCTTTCTCTTTGTTATCGGAGGATATTTCCTTTGGCCCTATAGTCTTCAAAGGGATCCGAAATATCTGTTCTCAGATTCCACAGAAATAAGGCTAGCAAAGAGATCCTCGAAATACAGGTGTAACTCTGTGAGATGAATTAACAGAACACTAAGCAGTTTCTCAGAAAGCTTCTTTCCAGATTTCATCTGAGGATATTTCCTTTTTCACCATAGCCCTCAAAGGGCTTCCCAATATCTCTTTGCCAATTCCACAGGGAGTGTCTTAGCAAAAGGCTTCTTGAGGGGAAAGCTGTAACTCTGTGAGATGATTTCACAGAACACAAAGAAGTTTCTCAGAAAGCTTCTTTCTCTTTGTTATCGGAGGATATTTCCTTTGGCCCTATAGTCTTCAAAGGGATCCGAAATATCTGTTCTCAGATTCCACAGAAATAAGGCTAGCAAAGAGATCCACGAAATACAGGTGTAACTCTGTGAGATGAATTAACAGAACACTAAGCAGTTTCTCAGAAAGCTTCTTTCCAGATTTCATCTGAGGATATTTCCTTTTTCACCATAGCCCTCTATGGGCTTCCAAATATCTCTTTGCCAATTCCACAAGAAGTGTCTTAGCGAAAGGCTTCTTGAGGGGAAAGCTGTAACTCCATGAGATGATTTCAAAGAACACAAAGAAGTTTCTCAGAAAGCATCTTTCTCTTTGTTATCGGAGGATATTTCCTTTGGCCCTATAGTCTTCAAAGAGATCCGACATATCTGTTCTCAGATTCCACAGAAATAAGGCTAGCAAAGAGATCCACGAAATACAGATGTAACTCTGTGAGATGAATTAACAGAACACTAAGCAGTTTCTCAGAAAGCTTCTTTCCATATTTCTTTTGAGGATATTTACTTTTTCACCATAGCCCTCTAGGGGCTTCCAAATATCACTTTGCCAATTCCAGAAGAAGTGTCTTAGCGAAAGGCTTCTTGAGGGGAAAGCTGTAACTCTGTGAGATGATTTCACAGAACACAAAGAAGTTTCTCAGAAAGCTTCTTTCTCTTTGTTATCGGAGGATATTTCCTTTGGCCCTATAGTCTTCAAAGGGATCCGAAATATCTGTTCTCAGATTCCACAGAAATAAGGCTAGCAAAGAGATCCTCGAAATACAGGTGTAACTCTGTGAGATGAATTAACAGAACACTAAGCAGTTTCTCAGAAAGCTTCTTTCCAGATTTCATCTGAGGATATTTCCTTTTTCACCATAGCCCTCAAAGGGCTTACAAATATCACTTTGCCAATTCCACAGGGAGTGTCTTAGCGAAAGGCTTCTTCAGGGGAAAGCTGTAACTCTGTGAGATGATTTCACAGAACACAAAGAAGTTTCTCAGAAAGCTTCTTTCTCTTTGTTATCGGAGGATATTTCCTTTGGCCCTATAGTCTTCAAGGGATCCGAAATATCTATTCTCAGATTCCACAGAAATAAGGCTAGCAAAGAGATCCACGAAATACAGGTGTAACTCTGTGAGATGAATTAACAGAAAACTAAGCAGTTTCTCAGAAAGCTTCTTTCCAGATTTCATCTGAGGATATTTCCTTTTTCACCATAGCCCTCTATGGGCTTCCAAATATCTCTTTGCCAATTCCACAAGAAGTGTCTTAGCGAAAGGCTTCTTGAGGGGAAAGCTGTAATTCTATGAGATGATTTCACAGAACACAAAGAAGTTTATCAGAAAGCTTCTTTCTCTTTGTTATCGGAGGATATTTCCTTTGGCTCTATAGTCTTCAAAGGGATCCGACATATCTGTTCTCAGATTCCACAGAAATAAGGCTAGCAAAGAGATCCACGAAATACAGATGTAACTCTGTGAGTGGAAGTCACACATCACAGAGCAGTTTCTCAGAAAGCTTCTTTCCAGATTTCATCTGAGGATACTTCCTTTTTCACCATAGCCCTCTATGGGCTTCCAAATATCACTTTGCCAAATCCACAAGAACTGTATTAGCGAAAGGCTTCTTGAGGGGAAAGCTGTAACTCTGTGAGATGATTTCACAGAACACAAAGAAGTTTCTGAGAAATCTTCATTCTCTTTGTTATCGGAGGATATTTCCTTTGGCCCTATAGTCTTCAAAGGGATCCGAAATACCTGTTCTCAGATTCCACAGAAATGAGGCTAGCAAAGAGATCCACGAAATACAGATGTAACTCTGTGAGATGAATTAACAGAACACTAAGCAGTTTCTCAGAAAGCTTCTTTCCAGATTTCATCTGAGGATATTTCCTTTTTCACCATAGCCCTCTTTGGGCTTCAAAATATCACTTTGCCAATTCCACAAGAAGTGTCTTAGCGAAAGGTTTCTTGAGGGGAAAGCTGTAACTCTGTGAGATGATTTCAGAGAACACAAAGAAGTTTCTCAGAAAGCTTCTTTCTCTTTGTTATCGGAAGATATTTCATTTGGCCCTATAGTCTTTAAAGGGATCCGAAATATCTGTTCTAAGATTCAACAGAAATAAGGCTGACAAAGAGATCCACGAAATACAGATGTAACTCTGTGAGTGGAAGTCACACATCACAGAGCAGTTTCTCAGAAAGCTTCTTTCCAGATTTAATCTGAGGATATTTCCTTTTTCACCATAGCCCTCTATCGTCTTCAAAATATCACTTTGCCAATTCCACAAGAACTGTCTTAGCGAAAGGCTTCTTGAGGGGAAAGCTGTAACTCTGTGAGATGATTTCACCGAACACAAAGAAGTTTCTCAGAAAGCCTCTTTCTCTTTGTTTTCGGAGGATATTTCCTTTGGCCCTATAGTCTTCAAAGGGATCCGAAATATCTGTTCTCAGATTCCACAGAAATAAGGCTAGCAAACAGATCCACGAAATACAGATGTAACTCTGTGAGATGAATTAACAGAACACTAAGCAGTTTCTCAGAAACCTTCTTTCCAGATTTCATCTGAGGATAATTCCTTTTTCACCATAGCCCTCTATGGGCTTCCAAATATCACTTTTCCAATTCCACAAGAACTGTCTTAGCGAAAGGCTTCTTTAGGGGAAAGCTGTAACTCTTTGAGATGATTTCACAGAACACAAAGAAGTTTCTCAGAAAGCTTCTTTCTCTTTGTTATCGGAGGATATTTCCTTTGGCCCTATAGTCTTCAAAGGGATCCGAAATGTCTGTTCTCAGATTCCACAGAAATAAGGCTAGCAAAGAGATCCATGAAATACAGATGTAATTCTGTGAGACGAATTAACAGAACACTAAGCAGTTTCTCAGAAAGCTTCTTTGCAGATTTCATCTGAGGATATTTCCTTTTTCACCATAGCCCTCTTTGGGCTTCAAAATATCACTTGCCAATTCCACAAGAAGTGTCTTAGCGAAAGGTTTCTTGAGGGGAAAGCTGTAACTCTGTGAGATGATTTCACAGAACACAAAGAAGTTTCTCAGAAAGCTTCTTTCTCTTTGTTATCGGAAGATATTTCCTTTGGCCCTATAGTCTTTAAAGGGATCCGAAATATCTGTTCTCAGATTCAACAGAAATAAGGCTGACAAAGAGATCCACGAAATACAGATGTAACTCTGTGAGTGGAAGTCACACATCACAGAGCAGTTTCTCAGAAAGCTTCTTTCCAGATTTCATCTGAGGATACTTCCTTTTTCACCCTAGCCCTCTATGGGCTTCCAAATATCACTTTGCCAATTCCACAAGAACTGTCTTAGCGAAAGGCTTCTTGAGGGGAAAGCTGTAACTCTGTGAGATGATTTCACAGAACACAAAGAAGTTTCTCAGAAAGCTTCTTTCTCTTTGTTATCGGAGGATATTTCCTTTGGCCCTATAGTCTTCAAAGGGATCCGAAATATCTGTTCTCAGATTCCACAGAAATAAGGCTGCAAAGAGATCCATGATATACAGATGTAACTCTGTGAGATGAATTAACAGAACACTAAGCAGTTTCTCAGAAAGCTTCTTTCCAGATTTCATGTGAGGATATTTCCTTTTTCACCATAGCCCTCTATGGGCTTCCAAATATCACTTTGCCAATTCCACGACAATTGTCTTTGCGAAAGGCTTCTTGAGGGGAAAGCTGCAACTCTGTGAGATGATTTCACAGAACACAAAGAAGTTTCTCAGAAAGCTGCTTTCTCTTTGTTATCGGAGGATATTTCCTTTGGCCCTATAGTCTTCAAAGGGATCCGAAATATCTGTTCTCAGATTCCACAGAAATAAGGCTAGCAAAGAGATCCACGAAATACAGATGTAACTCTGTGAGATGAATTAACGGAACACTAAGAAGTTTCTCAGAAAGCTTCTTTCCTGATTTCATCTGAGGATATTTCCTTTTTCACCATAGCCCTCTATGGGCTTCCAAATATCACTTTGCCAATTCCACAAGAACTGTCTTAGCGAAAGGCTTCTTGAGGGGAAAGCTGTATCTCTGTGAGATGATTTCACAGAACACAAAGAAGTTTCTCAGAAAGCTTCTTTCTCTTTGTTATCGTAAGATATTTCCTTTGGCCCTATAGTCTTTAAAGGGATCCGAAATATCTGTTCTCAGATTCCACAGAAATAAGGCTAACAAAGAGATCCACGAAATACAGATGTAACTCTGTGAGTGGAAGTCACACGTCACAGAGCAGTTTCTCAGAAAGCTTCTTTCTAGATTTCATCTGAGGATATTTCCTTTTTCACCCTAGCCCTCTATGGGCTTCCAAATATCACTTTGCCAATTCCACAAGAACTGTCTTAGCGAAAGGCTTCTTGAGGGGAAAGCTGTAACTCCGTGAGATGATTTCACAGAACACAAAGAAGTTTCTCAGAAAGCTTCTTTCTCTTTGATATCGGAGGATATTTCCTTATGCCCTGTAGACTTTAAAGGGATCCGAAATATCTGTTCTCAGATTCCACAGAAATGAGGCTGACAAAGAGATCCACGAAATACAGATGTAACTCTGTGAGGTGAATTTACAGAACACTAAGCAGTTTCTCAGAAAGCTTCTTTCTAGATTTCATCTGAGGATATTTCCTTTTTCACCCTAGCCCTCTATGGGCTTCCAAATATCACTTTGCCAATTCCACAAGAACTGTCTTAGCGAAAGGCTTCTTGAGGGGAAAGCTGTAACTCTGTGAGATGATTTCACAGAACACAAAGAAGTTTCTCAGAAAGCTTCCTCCTCTTTGTTATCGGAGGATATTTCCTTTGGCCCTATAGTCTTCAAAGGGATCCGAAATATCTGTTCTCAGATTCCACAGAAATAAGGCCAGCAAACAGATCCACGAAATACAGATGTAACTCTGTGAGATGAATTAACAGAACACTAAGCAGTTTCTCAGAAACCTTCTTTCCAGATTTCATATGAGGATATTTCTTTTTTCACCATAGCTCTCTATGGGCTTCCAAATATAACTTTTCCAATTCCACAAGAACTGTCTTAGCGAAAGGCTTCTTTAGGGGAAAGCTGTAACTCTTTGAGATGATTTCACAGAACACAAAGAAGTTTCTCAGAAAGCTTCTTTCTCTTTGTTATCGGAGGATATTTCCTTTGGCCCTATAGACTTCAAAGGGATCCGAAATATCTGTTCTCAGATTTCACAGAAATAAGGCTAGCAAAGAGATCCATGAAATACAGATGTAACTCTGTGAGATGAATTAACAGAACACTAAGCAGTTTCTCAGAAAGCTTCTTTCCAGATTTCATCTGAGGATATTTCCTTTTTCACCATAGCCCTCTATGGGCTTCCAAATATCACTTTGCCAATTCCACAACAACTGTCTTAGCGAAAGGCTTCTTGAGGGGAAAGCTGCAACTCTGTGAGATGATTTCACAGAACACAAAGAAGTTTCTCAGAAAGCTGCTTTCTCTTTGTTATCGGAGGATATTTCCTTTGGCCCTATAGTCTTCAAAGGGATCCGAAATATCTGTTCTCAGATTCCACAGAAATAAGGCTAGCAAAGAGATCCACGAAATACAGATGTAACTCTGTGAGATGAATTAACAGAACACTAAGCAGTTTCTCAGAAAGCTTCTTTCCAGATTTCATCAGAGGATATTTCCTTTTTCACCATAGCCCTCTATGGGCTTCTAAATATCACTTTGCCAATTCCACAAGAACTGTCTTAGCGAAAGGCTTCTTGAGGGGAAAGCTGTAACTCTGTGAGATGATTTCACAGAACACAAAGAAGTTTCTCAGAAAGCTTCTTTCTCTTTGTTATCGGAAGATATTTGCTTTGGCCCTATAGTCTTTAAAGGGATCCGATATATCTGTTCTCAGATTCCACAGAAATAAGGCTAACAAAGAGATCCACGAAATACAGATGTAACTCTGTGAGTGGAAGTCACACGTCACAGAGCAGTTTCTCAGAAAGCTTCTTTCTAGATTTCATCTGAGGATATTTCCTTTTTCACCCTAGCCCTCTATGGGCTTCCAAATATCACTTTGCCAATTCCACAAGAACTGTCTTAGCGAAAGGCTTCTTGAGGGGAAAGCTGTAACTCTGTGATATGATTTCACAGAACACAAAGAAGTTTCTCAGAAAGCTTCTTTCTCTTTGATATCGGAGGATATTTCCTTATGCCCTGTAGACTTTAAAGGGATCCGAAATATCTGTTCTCAGATTCCACAGAAATGAGGCTGACAAAGAGATCCACGAAATACAGATGTAACTCTGTGAGGTGAATTTACAGAACACTAAGCAGTTTCTCAGAAAGCTTCTTTCTAGATTTCATCTGAGGATATTTCCTTTTTCACCCTAGCCCTCTATGGGCTTCCAAATATCACTTTGCCAATTCCACAAGAACTGTCTTAGCGAAAGGCTTCTTGAGGGGAAAGCTGTAACTCTGTGAGATGATTTCACAGAACACAAAGAAGTTTCTCAGAAAGCTTCTTCCTCTTTGTTATCGGAGGATATTTCCTTTGGCCCTATAGTCTTAAACGGGATCCGAAATATCTGTTCTCAGATTCCACAGAAATAAGGCCAGCAAACAGATCCACGAAATACAGATGTAACTCTGTGAGATGAATTAACAGAACACTAAGCAGTTTCTCAGAAACCTTCTTTCCAGATTTCATATGAGGATATTTCTTTTTTCACCATAGCTCTCTATGGGCTTCCAAATATAACTTTTCCAATTCCACAAGAACTGTCTTAGCGAAAGGCTTCTTTAGGGGAAAGCTGTAACTCTTTGAGATGATTTCACAGAACACAAAGAAGTTTCTCAGAAAGCTTCTTTCTCTTTGTTATCGGAGGATATTTCCTTTGGCCCTATAGACTTCAAAGTGATCCGAAATATCTGTTCTCAGATTTCACAGAAATAAGGCTAGCAAAGAGATCCATGAAATACAGATGTAACTCTGTGAGATGAATTAACAGAACACTAAGCAGTTTCTCAGAAAGCTTCTTTCCAGATTTCATCTGAGGATATTTCCTTTTTCACCATAGCCCTCTATGGGCTTCCAAATATCACTTTGCCAATTCCACAACAACTGTCTTAGCGAAAGGCTTCTTGAGGGGAAAGCTGCAACTCTGTGAGATGATTTCACAGAACACAAAGAAGTTTCTCAGAAAGCTGCTTTCTCTTTGTTATCGGAGGATATTTCCTTTGGCCCTATAGTCTTCAAAGGGATCCGAAATATCTGTTCTCAGATTCCACAGAAATAAGGCTAGCAAAGAGATCCACGAAATACAGATGTAACTCTGTGAGATGAATTAACAGAACACTAAGCAGTTTCTCAGAAAGCTTCTTTCCAGATTTCATCAGAGGATATTTCCTTTTTCACCATAGCCCTCTATGGGCTTCTAAATATCACTTTGCCAATTCCACAAGAACTGTGTTAGCGAAAGGCTTCTTGAGGGGAAAGCTGTAACTCTGTGAGATGATTTCACAGAACACAAAGAAGTTTCTCAGAAAGCTTCTTTCTCTTTGTTATCGGAAGATATTTGCTTTGGCCCTATAGTCTTTAAAGGGATCCGAAATATCTGTTCTCAGATTCCACAGAAATAAGGCTAACAAAGAGATCCACGAAATACAGATGTAACTCTGTGAGTGGAAGTCACACATCACAGAGCAGTTTCTCAGTAAGCTTCTTTCCAGATTTCATCTGAGGATATTTCCTTTTTCACCATAGCCCTCTATGGGCTTCCAAATATCACGTTGCCAATTCCACAAGAACTGTCTTAGCGAAAGGCTTCTTGAGGGGAAAGCTGTAACTCTGTGAGATGATTTCACAGAACACAAAGAAGTTTCTCAGAAAGCTTCTTTCTCTTTGTTATCGGAGGATATTTCCTTTGGCCCTATAGTCTTCAAAGGGATCCGAAATATCTGTTCTCAGATTCCACAGAAATAAGGCTAGCAAAGAGATCCACGAAATACAGATGTAACTCTGTGAGATGAATTAACAGAACACTAAGCAGTTTCTCAGAAAGCTTCTTTCCATATTTCGTTTGAGGATATTTACTTTTTCACCATAGCCCTCTAAGGGCTTCCAAATATCACTTTGCCAATTCCACAAGAACTGTCTTAGCGAAAGGCTTCTTGAGGGGAAAGCTGTAACTCTGTGAGATGATTTCCCAGAACACAAAGAAGTTTCTCAGAAAGCTTCTTTCTCTTTGTTATCGGAGGATATTTCCTTTGGCCCTATAGTCTTCAAAGGGATCCGAAATATCTGTTCTCAGATTCCACAGAAATAAGGCTAGCAAAGAGATCCTCGAAATACAGGTGTAACTCTGTGAGATGAATTAACAGAACACTAAGCAGTTTCTCAGAAAGCTTCTTTCCAGATTTCATCTGAGGATATTTCCTTTTTCACCATAGCCCTCTATGGGCTTCCAAATATCTCTTTGCCAATTCCACAAGAAGTGTCTTAGCGAAAGGCTTCTTGAGGGGAAAGCTGTAACTCTGTGAGATGATTTCACAGAACACAAAGAAGTTTCTCAGAAAGCTTCTTTCTCTTTGTTATCGGAGGATATTTCCTTTGGCCCTATAGTCTTCAAAGGGATCCGAAATATCTGTTCTCAGATTCCACAGAAATAAGGCTAGCAAAGAGATCCACGAAATACAGATGTAACTCTGTGAGGTGAATTTACAGAACACTAAGCAGTTTCTCAGAAAGCTTCTTTCCAGATTTCATCTGAGGATATTTCCTTTTTCACCATAGCCCTCTAGGGACTTCCAAATATCACTTTGCCAATTCCACAAGAACTGTCTTAGCGAAAGGCTTCTTTAGGGGAAACCTGTAACTCTGTGAGATGATTTCACAGAACATAAAGTAGTTTCTCAGAAAGCTTCTTTCTCTTTGTTGTCGGAGGATATTTCCTTTGGCCCTATAGACTTTAAAGGGATCCGAAATATCTATTCTCAGATTCCAAAGAAATAAGGCTAGCAAAGAGATCCACGAAATATATATGTAATTCTGTGAGATGAATTAACAGAACACTAAGCAGTTTCTCAGAAAGATTCTTTCCAGATTTCATCTGAGGATATTTCCTTTTTCACCATAGCCCTCTATGGGTTCCAAATATCACTTTTCCAATTCCAGAAGAAGTGTCTTAGCGAAAGGCTTCTTGAGGGGAAAGCTGTAACTCTGTGAGATGATTTCACAGAACACAAAGAAGTTTCTCAGAAAGCTTCTTTCTCTTTGTTATCGGAGGATATTTCCTTTGGCCCTATATTCTACAAAGGGATCCGAAATATCTGTTCTCAGATTCCACAGAAATAAGGCTAGCAAAGAGATCCACGAAATACAGGTGTAATCTGTGAGGTGAATTAACACAACACTAAGCAGTTTCTCAGAAAGCTTCTTTCCAGACTTCATTTGAGGATATTTCCTTTTTCACCATAGCCCTCTAGGGGCTTCCAAATATCAGTTTGCCAATTTCACAAGGAGTGTCTTAGCGAAAGGCTTCTGGAGGGGAAACCTGTAACTCTGTGAGATGATTTCACAGAACACAAAGAAGTTTCTCAGAAAGCTTCTTTCTCTTTGTTGTCGGATGATATTTCCTTTGGCCCTATAGACTTTAAAGGGATCCGAAATATCTATTCTCAGATTCCACAGAAATAAGGCTACCAAAGAGATCCACGAAATATAGATGTAACTCTGTGAGATGAATTAACTGAACACTAAGCAGTTTCTCGGAAAGCTTCTTTCCAGATTTCATCTGAGGATATTTCCTTTTTCACCATAGCCCTCTAAGGGCTTCCAAATATCACGTTGCCAATTCCACAATAACTGTCTTAGCGAAAGGCTTCTTGAGGGGAAAGCTGTAACTCTGTGAGATGATTTCACAGAACACAAAGAAGTTTCTCAGAAAGCTTCTTTCTCTTTGTTATCGGAGGATATTTCCTTTGGCCCTATAGTCTTCAAAGGGATCCGACATATCAGTTCTCAGATTCCACAGAAATAAGGCTAGCAAAGAGATCCACGAAATACAGATGTAACTCTGTGAGATGAATTAAAAGAACACTAAGCAGTTTCTCAGAAAGCTTCTTTCCAGATTTCATCTGAAGATATTTCCTTTTTCACCATAGCCCTATATGGGCTTCCAAATATCACTTTGCCAATTCCACGAGAACTGTCTTAGCGAAAGGCTTCTTGACGGGGAAGCTGTAACTCTGTGAGATGATTTCACAGAACACAAAGAAGTTTCTCTGAAAGCTTCTTTCTCTTTGTTATCGCAGGATATTTCCTTCTTCCCTATAGTCTTCAAAGGGATCCGAAATATCAGTTCTCAGATGCCACAGAAATAAGGCCAGCAAAGAGATCCACGAAATATAGATGTAACTCTGTGAGATGAATTAACAGAACACTAAGCCGTTTCTCAGAAAGCTTCTTTCCTTATTTCGTTTGAGGATATTTCCTTTTTCACCATAGCCCTCTAGGGGCTTCCAAATATCACTTTGCCAATTCCACAAGAACTGTCTTAGCGAAAGGCTTCTTGAGGGGAAAGCTGTAACTCGGTGAGATGATTTCACAGAACACAAAGAAGTTTCTCAGAAAGCTTCTTTCTCTTTGTTATCGGAGGATATTTCCTTTGGCCCTATAGACTTTAAAGGGATCCGAAATATCTGTTCTCAGATTCCACAGAAATAAGGCTAGCAAAGAGATCCACGAAATATAGATGTAACTCTGTGAGATGAATTAACAGAACACTAAGCAGTTTCTCAGAAAGCTTCTTTCCAGATTTCATCTGAGGACATTTCCTTTTTCACCATAGCCCTCTATGGGCTTCCAAATATCACTTTGCCAATTCCACAAGAACTGTCTTAGCGAAAGGCTTCTTGAGGGGAAACCTGTAACTCTGTGAGATGATTTCACAGAACACAAAGAAGTTTCTCAGAAAGCTTCTTTCTCTTTGTTATCGGAGCATATTTCCTTTGGCCCTATAGTCTTCAAAGGGATCCGAAATATCTGTTCTCAGATTCCACAGAAATAAGGCTAGCAAAGAGATCCTCGAAATACAGGTGTAACTCTGTGAGATGAATTAACAGAACACTAAGCAGTTTCTCAGAAAGCTTCTTTCCAGATTTCATCTGAGGATATTTCCTTTTTCACCATAGCCCTCTATGGGCTTCCAAATATCTCTTTGCCAATTCCACAAGAAGTGTCTTAGCGAAAGGCTTCTTGAGGGGAAAGCTGTAACTCTGTGAGATGATTTCACAGAACACAAAGAAGTTTCTCAGAAAGCTTCTTTCTCTTTGTTATCGGAGGATATTTCCTTTGGCCCTATAGTCTTCAAAGGGATCCGAAATATCAGTTCTCAGATTCCACAGAAATAAGGCTAACAAAGAGATCCACGAAATACAGATGTAACTCTGTGAGGTGAATTTACAGAACACTAAACAGTTTCTCAGAAAGCTTCTTTCCAGATTTCATCTGAGGATATTTCCTTTTTCACCATAGCCCTCTAGGGGCTTCCAAATATCACTTTGCCAATTCCGCAAGAACTGTCTTAGCGAAAGGCTTCTTGAGGGGAAACCTGTAACTCTGTGAGATGATTTCACAGAACATAAAGTAGTTTCTCAGAAAGCTTCTTTCTCTTTGTTGTCGGAGGATATTTCCTTTGGCCCTATAGACTTTAAAGGGATCCGAAATATCTATTCTCAGATTCCAAAGAAATAAGGCTAGCAAAGAGATCCACGAAATATACATGTAAGTCTGTGAGATGAATTAACAGAACACTAAGCAGTTTCTCAGAAAGCTTCTTTCCAGATTTCATCTGAGGATATTTCCTTTTTCACCATAGCCCTCTATGGGCTTCCAAATATCACTTTGCCAATTCCACAAGAACTGTCTTAGCGAAAGGATTCTTGAGGGGAAAGCTGTAACTCTGTGAGATGATTTCACAGAACACAAAGAAGTTTCTCAGAAAGCTTCTTTCTCTTTGTTATCGGAGGATATTTCCTTTGGCCCTATAGTCTTCAAAGGGATCCGACATATCTGTACTCCGATTCCACAGAAATAAGGCTAGCAAAGAGATCCACGAAATACAGATGTAACTCTGTGAGGTGAATTAACAGAACACTAAGCAGTTTCTCAGAAAGCTTTTCTCCAGATTTCATCTGAGGATATTTCCTTTTTCATCATAGCCTTCTAGGGGCTTCCAAATATCACTTTGCCAATTCCACAAGAACTGTCTTAGCGAAAGGCTTCTTGAGGGGAAACCTGTAACTCAGTGAGATGATTTCACAGAACATAAAGAAGTTTCTCAGAAAGCTTCTTTGTCTTTGTTGTCGGAGGATATTTCCTTTGGCCCTATAGACATTAAAGGGATCCGAAATATCTATTCTCAGATTCCACAGAAATAAGGCTAGCAAAGAGATCCACGAAATGTAGATGTAACTCTGTGAGATGAATTAACAGAACACTAAGCAGTTTCTCCGAAAGCTTCTTTCCAGATTTCATCTGAGGATATTTCCTTTTTCACCGTAGCCCTCTATGGGCTTCCAAATATCACTTTGCCAATTCCACAAGAACTGTCTTAACGAAAGGCTTCTTGAGGGGTAAGCTGTAACTCTGTGAGATGATTTCACAGAACACAAAGAAGTTTCTCAGAAAGCTTCTTTCTCTTTGTTATCAGAGGATATTTCCTTTGGCCCTATAGTCTTCAACGGGATCCGAAATATCTGTTCTCAGATTCCACAGAAATAAGGCTAGCAAAGAGATCCACGAAATACAGATGTAACTCTGTGAGATGAATTAACAGAACACTAAGCAGTTTCTCAGAAAGCTTCTTTCCATATTTCGTTTGAGGATATTTACTTTTTCACCATAGCCCTCTAAGGGCTTCCAAATATCACTTTGCCAATTCCACAAGAACTCTCTTAGCGAAAGGCTTCTTGAGGGGAAACCTGTAACTCTGTGAGATTATTTCACAGAACACAAATAAGTTTCTCTGAAAGCTTCTTTCTCTTTGTTATCGGAGGATATTTCCTTTGGCCCTATAGACTTTAAAGGGATCCGAAATATCTGTTCTAAGATTCCACAGAAATAAGGCTAGCAAAGAGATCCACGAAATATAGATGTAACTCTGTGAGATGAATTAACAGAACACTAAGCAGTTTCTCAGAAAGCTTCTTTCCAGATTTCATCTGAGGATATTTCCTTTTTCACCATAGCCCTCTAGGGGCTTCCAAATATCACTTTGCCAATTCCACAAGAAGTGTCTTAGCGAAAGGCTTCTTGAGGGGAAAACTGTAACTCTGTGAGATGATTTCACAGAACACAAAGAAGTTTCTCAGAAAGCTTCTTTCTCTTTGTTATCGGAGGGTATTTCCTTTGGCCCTATAGTCTTCAAAGGGATCCGAAATATCTGTTCTCAGATTCCACAGAAATAACGCTAGCAAAGAGATCCACGAAATACAGGTGTAACTCAGTGAGATGAATTAACAGAACACTAAGCAGTTTCTCAGAAAGCTTCTTTCCAGATTTCATCTGAGGATATTTCCTTTTTAACCATAGCCCTCTATGGGCTTCCAAATATCTCTTTGCCAATTCCACAAGAAGTGTCTTAGCGAAAGGCTTCTTGAGGGGAAAGCTGTAACTCTATGAGATCATTTCACAGAACACAGAGAAGTTTCTCAGAAAGCTTCTTTCTCTTTGTTATCGGAGGATATTTCCTTTGGCCCTATAGTCTTCATAGGGATCCGACATATCTGTTCTCAGATTCCACAGAAGTAAGGCTAGCAAAGAGATCCACGAAATACAGATGTAACTCTGTGAGGTGAATTAACAGAACACTAAGCAGTTTTTCAGAAAGCTTTTTTCCAGATTTCATCTGAGGATATTTCCTTTTTCACCAAAGCCCTCTAGGGGCTTCCAAATATCACTTTGCCAATTCCACAAGAACTGTCTTAGCGAAAGGCTTCTTGAGGGGAAACCTGTAACTCTGTGAGATGATTTCACAGAACATAAAGAAGTTTCTCAGAAAGCTTCTTTCTCTTTGTTGTCGGATGATATTTCCTTTGGCCCTATAGACTTTAAAGGGATCCGAAATATCTATTCTCAGATTCCACAGAAATAAGGCTAGCAAAGAGATCCACGAAATATAGATGTAACTCTGTGAGATGAATTAACTGAACACTAAGCAGTTTCTCGGAAAGCTTCTTTCCAGATTTAATCTGAGGATATTTCCTTTTTCACCATAGCCCTCTAAGGGCTTCCAAATATCACGTTGCCAATTCCACAATAACTGTCTTAGCCAAAGGCTTCTTGAGGGGAAAGCTGTAACTCTGTGAGATGATTTCACAGAACACAAAGAAGTTTCTCAGAAAGCTTCTTTCTCTTTGTTATCGGAGGATATTTCCTTTGGCCCTATAGTCTTCAAAGGGATCCGACATATCAGTTCTCAGATTCCACAGAAATAAGGCTAGCAAAGAGATCCACGAAATACAGATGTAACTCTGTGAGGTGAATTAACAGAACACTAAGCAGTTTCTCAGAAAGCTTCTTTCCAGATTTCATCTGAGGATATTTCCTTTTTCACCATAGCCCTCTAGGGGCTTCCAAATATCACTTTGCCAATTCCACAACAACTGTCTTAGCGAAAGGATTCTTGAGGGGAAACCTGTAACTCTGTGAGATGATTTCACAGAACATAAAGAAGTTTCTCAGAAAGCTTCTTTCTCTTTGTTGTCGGAGGATATTTCCTTTGGCCCTATAGACTTTAAAGGGATCCGAAATATCTATTCTCAGATTCCAAAGAAATAAGGCTAGCAAAGAGATCCACGAAATATAGATGTAAGTCTGTGAGATGAATTAACAGAACACTAAGCAGTTTCTCAGAAAGCTTCTTTCCAGATTTCATCTGAGGATATTTCCTTTTTCACCATAGCCCTCTATGGGCTTCCAAATATCACTTTGCCAATTCCACAAGAACTGTCTTAGCGAAAGGCTTCTTGAGGGAAAAGCTGTAACTCTGTGAGATGATTTCACAGAACACAAAGAAGTTTCTCAGAAAGCTTCTTTCTCTTTGTTATCGGAGGATATTTCCTTTGGCCCTATAGTCTTCAAAGGGATCCGACATATCTGTTCTCAGATTCCACAGAAATAAGGCTAGCAAAGAGATCCACGAAATACAGATGTAACTCTGTGAGATGAATTAACAGACCACTAAGCAGTTTCTCAGAAAGCTTCTTTCCATATTTCGTTTGAGGATATTTACTTTTTCACCATAGCCCTCTAGGGGCTTCCAAATATCACTTTGCCAATTCCACAAGAACTCTCTTAGCGAAAGGCTTCTTGAGGGGAAACCTGTAACTCTGTGAGATGATTTCACAGAACACAAATAAGTTTCTCTGAAAGCTTCTTTCTCTTTGTTATCGGAGGATATTTCCGTTGGCCCTATAGACTTTAAAGTGATCCGAAATATCTGTTCTCAGATTCCACAGAAATAAGGCTAGCAAAGAGATCCACGAAATACAGATGTAACTCTGTGAGATGAATTAACAGAACACTAAGCAGTTTCTCAGAAAGCTTCTTTCCAGATTTCATCTGAGGATATTTCCTTTTTCACCATAGCCCTCTAAGGGCTTCCAAATATCACTTTGCCAATTCCACAAGAACTGTCTTAGCGAAAGGCTTCTTGAGGGGTAAGCTGTAACTCTGTGAGATGATTTCACAGAACACAAAGAAGTTTCTCAGAAACCTTCTTTCTCTTTGTTATCGGAGGATATTTCTTTGGCCCTAGAGTATTCAAAGGGATCCGAAATATCTGTTCTGAGATTCCACAGAAATAAGGCTAGCAAAGAGATCCACCGAATACAGATGTAACTCTATGAGATGAATTAACAGAACACTAAGCAGTTTCTCAGAAAGCTTCTTTCCAGATTTCATCTGAGGATATTTCCTTTTTCACCTTAGCCCTCTATGGGCTTCCAAATATCACTTTGCCAATTCCACGAGAACTGTCTTAGCGAAAGGCTTCTTGAGGGGAAAGGTTTAACTCTGTGAGATGATTTCACAGAACACAAAGAAGTTTCTCTGAAAGCTTCTTTCTCTTTGTTATCGGAGGATATTTCCTTTGGCCCTATAGACTTTAAAGGGATCCGAAATATCTGTTCTCAGATTCCACAGAAATAAGGCTAGCAAAGAGATCCACGAAATATAGATGTAACTCTGTGAGATGAATTAACAGAACACTAAGCAGTTCCTCAGAAAGCTTCTTTCCAGATTTCATCTGAGGATATTTCCTTTTTCACCATAGCCCTCTATGGGCTTCCAAATATCACTTTGCCATTTCCACAAGAACTGTCTTAGCGAAAGGCTTCTTCAGGGGAAACCTGTAACTCTGTGAGATGATTTCACAGAACGCAAAGAAGTTTCTCAGAAAGCTTCTTTCTCTTTGTTATCGGAGGATATTTGCTTTAGCCCTATAGTCTTCAAAGGGATCCGAAATATCTGTTCTCAGATTCCACAGAAATAAGGCTAGCAAAGAGATCCACGAAATACAGATATAACTCTGTGAGATGAATTAACAGAACACTAAGCAGTTTCTCAGAAAGCTTCTTTCCAGATTTCATCTGAGGATATTTCCTTTTTAACCATAGCCCTCTATGGGCTTCCAAATATCACTTTGCAAATTCCACAAGAACTGTCTTAGCGAAAGGCTTATTGAGGGGAACGCTGTAACTCTGTGAGATGATTTCACAGAACACAAAGAAGTTTCTCAGAAAGCTTCTTTCTCTTTGTTATCGGAGGATATTTCCTTTGGCCCTATAGTCTTCAAAGGGATCCGAAATATCTGTTCTCAGATTCCACAGAAATAAGGCTAGCAAAGAGATCCTCGAAATACAGGTGTAATTCTGTGAGATGAATTAACAGAACACTAAGCAGTTTCTCAGAAAGCTTCTTTCCAGATTTCATCTGAGGATATTTCCTTTTTCACCATAGCCCTCAAAGGGCTTCCAAATATCTCTTTGCCAATTCCACAGCGAGTGTCTTAGCGAAAGGCTTCTTGAGGGCAAAGCTGTAACTCTGTGAGATGATTTCACAGAACACAAAGAAGTTTCTCAGAAAGCTTCTTTCTCTTTGTTATCGGAGGATATTTCCTTTGTCCCTATAGTCTTCAAAGGGATCCGAAATATCTGTTCTCAGATTCCACAGAAATAAGGCTATCAAAGAGATCCACGAAATACAGGTGTAACTCTGTGAGATGAATTAACAGAACACTAAGCAGTTTCTAAGAAAGCTTCTTTCGAGATTTCATCTGAGGATATTTCCTTTTTCACCATAGCCCTCTATGGGCTTCCAAATATCTCTTTGCCAATTCCATAAGAAATGTCTTAGCGGAAGGCTTCTTGAGGGGAAAGCTGTAACTCTATGAGATGATTTCACAGAACACAAAGAAGTTTCTCAGAAAGCTTCTTTCTCTTTGTTATCGGTGGATATTTCCTTTGGCCCTATAGTCTTCAAAGGGATCCGAAATATCTGTTCTCAGATTCCACAGAAATAAGGCTAGCAAATTGATCCACGAAATACAGATATAACTCTGTGAAATGAATTAACAGAACACTAAGCAGTTTCTCAGAAAGCTTCTTTCCAGATTTCATCTGAGGATATTTCCTTTTTCTCCATAGCCCTCTATGGGCTTCCAAATATCACTTTGCCAATTCCAGAAGAAGTGTCTTAGCGAAAGGCTGCTTGAGGGGAAAGCTGTAACTCTGTGAGATGATTTCACAGAACACAAAGAAGTTTCTCAGAAAGCTTCTTTCTCTTTGTTATCGGAGGATATTTCCTTTGGCCCTATAGTCTTCAAAGGGATCCGAAATATCTGTTCTCAGATTCCACAGAAATAAGGCTAGCAAAGAGATCCTCGAAATACAGGTGTAACTCTGTGAGATGAATTAACAGAACACTAAGCAGTTTCTCAGAAAGCTTCTTTCCAGATTTCATCTGAGGATATTTCCTTTTTCACCATAGCCCTCAAAGGGCTTCCCAATATCTCTTTGCCAATTCCACAGGGAGTGTCTTAGCAAAAAGCTTCTTGAGGGGAAAGCTGTAACTCTGTGAGATGATTTCACAGAACACAAAGAAGTTTCTCAGAAAGCTTCTTTCTCTTTGTTATCGGAGGATATTTCCTTTGGCCCTATAGTCTTCAACGGTATCCGAAATATCTGTTCTCAGATTCCACAGAAATAAGGCTAGCAAAGAGATCCACGAAATACAGATGTAACTCTGTGAGATGAATTAACAGAACACTAAGCAGTTTCTCAGAAAGCTTCTTTCCATATTTCGTTTGAGGATATTTCCTTTTTCACCATAGCCCTCTAGGGGCTTCCAAATATCACTTTGCCAATTCCACAAGAACTCTCTTAGCGAAAGGCTTCTTGAGGGGAAACATGTAACTCTGTGAGATTATTTCACAGAACACAAATAAGTTTCTCTGAAAGCTTCTTTCTCTTTGTTATCGGAGGATATTTCCTTTGGCCCTATAGACTTTAAAGGGATCCGAAATATCTGTTCTAAGATTCCACAGAAATAAGGCTAGCAAAGAGATCCACGAAATATAGATGTAACTCTGTGAGATGAATTAACAGAACACTAAGGAGTTTCTCAGAAAGCTTCTTTCCAGATTTCATCTGAGGATATTTCCTTTTTCACCATAGCCCTCTAGGGGCTTCCAAATATCACTTTGCCAATTCCACAAGAAGTGTCTTAGCGAAAGGCTTCTTGAGGGGAAAACTGTAACTCTGTGAGATGATTTCACAGAACACAAAGAAGTTTCTCAGAAAGCTTCTTTCTCTTTGTTATCGGAGGATATTTCCTTTGGCCCTATAGTCTTCAAAGGGATCCGAAATATCTGTTCTCATATTCCACAGAAATAACGCTAGCAAAGAGATCCACGAAATACAGGTGTAACTCCGTGAGATGAATTAACAGAACACTAAGCAGTTTCTCAGAAAGCTTCTTTCCAGATTTCATGAGGATATTTCCTTTTTAACCATAGCCCTCTATGGGCTTCCAAATATCTCTTTGCCAATTCCACAAGAAGTGTCTTAGCGAAAGGCTTCTTGAGGGGAAAGCTGTAACTCTATGAGATGATTTCACAGAACACAGAGAAGTTTCTCAGAAAGCTTCTTTCTCTTTGTTATCGGAGGATATTTCCTTTGGCCCTATAATCTTCATAGGGATCCGACATATCTGTTCTCAGATTCCACAGAAGTAAGGCTAGCAAAGAGATCCACGAAATACAGATGTAACTCTGTGAGGTGAATTAACAGAACACTAAGCAGTTTTTCAGAAAGCTTTTTTCCAGATTTCATCTGAGGATATTTCCTTTTTCACCAAAGCCCTCTAGGGGCTTCCAAATATCACTTTGCCAATTCCACAAGAACTGTCTTAGCGAAAGGCTTCTTGAGGGGAAACCTGTAACTCAGTGAGATGATTTCACAGAACATAAAGAAGTTTCTCAGAAAGCTTCTTTCTCTTTGTTGTCGGATGATATTTCCTTTGGCCCTATAGACTTTAAAGGGATCCGAAATATCTATTCTCAGATTCCACAGAAATAAGGCTAGCAAAGAGATCCACGAAATATAGATGTAACTCTGTGAGATGAATTAACTGAACACTAAGCAGTTTCTCGGAAAGCTTCTTTCCAGATTTAATCTGAGGATATTTCCTTTTTCACCATAGCCCTCTGAGGGCTTCCAAATATCACGTTGCCAATTTCACAATAACTGTCTTAGCGAAAGGCTTCTTGAGGGGAAAGCTGTAACTCTGTGAGATGATTTCACAGAACACAAAGAAGTTTCTCAGAAAGCTTCTTTCTCTTTGTTATCGGAGGATATTTCCTTTGGCCCTATAGTCTTCAAAGGGATCCGACATATCTGTTCTCAGATTCCACAGAAATAAGGCTAGCAAAGAGATCCACGAAATACAGATGTAACTCTGTGAGGTGAATTAACAGAACACTAAGCAGTTTCTCAGGAAGCTTCTTTCCAGATTTCATCTGAAGATATTTCCTTTTTCACCATAGCCCTCTAGGGGCTTCCAAATATCACTTTGCCAATTCCACAAGAACTGTCTTAGCGAAAGGATTCCTGAGGGGAAACCTGTAACTCTGTGAGATGATTTCACAGAACATAAAGAAGTTTCTCAGAAAGCTTCTTTCTCTTTGTTGTCGGAGGATATTTCCTTTGGCCCTATAGACTTTAAAGGGATCCGAAATATCTATTCTCAGATTCCAAAGAAATAAGGCTAGCAAAGAGATCCACGAAATATAGATGTAAGTCTGTGAGATGAATTAACAGAACACTAAGCAGTTTCTCAGAAAGCTTCTTTCCAGATTTCATCTGAGGATATTTCCTTTTTCACCATAGCCCTCTATGGGCTTCCAAATATCACTTTGCCAATTCCACAAGAACTGTCTTAGCGAAAGGCTTCTTGAGGGAAAAGCTGTAACTCTGTGAGATGATTTCACAGAACACAAAGAAGTTTCTCAGAAAGCTTCTTTCTCTTTGTTATCGGAGGATATTTCCTTTGGCCCTATAGTCTTCAAAGGGATCCGACATATCTGTTCTCAGATTCCACAGAAATAAGGCTAGCAAAGAGATCCACGAAATACAGATGTAACTCTGTGAGGTAAATTAACAGAACACTAAGCAGTTTCTCAGAAAGCTTTTTTCCAGATTTCATCTGAGGATATTTCCTTTTTCACCATAGCCCTCTAGGGGCTTCCAAATATCACTTTGCCAATTCCACAAGAACTGTCTTAGCGAAAGGCTTCTTGAGGGGAAACCTGTAACTCAGTGAGATGATTTCACAGAACATAAAGAAGTTTCTCAGAAAGCTTCTTTCTCTTTGTTGTCGGAGGATATTTCCTTTGGCCCTATAGACATTAAAGGGATCCGAAATATCTATTCTCAGATTCCACAGAAATAAGGCTAGCAAAGAGATCCACGAAATATAGATGTAACTCTGTGAGATGAATTAACAGAACACTAAGCAGTTTCCCCGAAAGCTTCTTTCCAGATTTCATCTGAGGATATTTACTTTTTCACCATAGCCCTCTATGGGCTTCCAAATATCACTTTGCCAATTCCACAAGAACTGTCTTAACGAAAGGCTTCTTGAGGGGAAAGCTGTAACTCTGTGAGATGATTTCACAGAACACAAAGAAGTTTCTCAGAAAGCTTCTTTCTCTTTGTTATCGGAGGATATTTCCTTTGGCCCTATAGTCTTCAACGGGATCCGAAATATCTGTTCTCAGATTCCACAGAAATAAGGCTAGCAAAGAGATCCACGAAATACAGATGTAACTCTGTGAGATGAATTAACAGACCACTAAGCAGTTTCTCAGAAAGCTTCTTTCCATATTTCGTTTGAGGATATTTACTTTTTCACCATAGCCCTCTAGGGGCTTACAAATATCACTTTGCCAATTCCACAAGAACTCTCTTAGCGAAAGGCTTCTTGAGGGGAAACCTGTAACTCTTTGAGAGTATTTCACAGAACACAAATAAGTTTCTCTGAAAGCTTCTTTCTCTTTGTTATCGGAGGATATTTCCTTTGGCCCTATAGACTTTAAAGTGATCCGAAATATCTGTTCTCAGATTCCACAGAAATAAGGCTAGCAAAGAGATCCACGAAATATAGATGTAACTCTGTGAGATGAATTAACAGAACACTAAGCAGTTTCTCAGAAAGCTTCTTTCCAGATTTCATCTGAGGATATTTCCTTTTTCACCATAGCCCTCTAAGGGCTTCGAAATATCACTTTGCCAATTCCACAAGAACTGTCTTAGCGAAAGGCTTCTTGAGGGGTAAGCTGTAACTCTGTGAGATGATTTCACAGAACACAAAGAAGTTTCTCAGAAACCTTCTTTCTCTTTGTTATCGGAGGATATTTCTTTGGCCCTACAGTATTCAAAGGGATCCGAAATATCTGTTCTGAGATTCCACAGAAATAAGGCTAGCAAAGAGATCCACCGAATACAGATGTAACTCTATGAGATGAATTAACAGAACACTAAGCAGTTTCTCAGAAAGCTTCTTTCCAGATTTCATCTGAGGATATTTCCTTTTTCACCTTAGCCCTCTATGGGCTTCCAAATATCACTTTGCCAATTCCACGAGAACTGTCTTAGCGAAAGGCTTCTTGAGGGGAAAGGTTTAACTCTGTGAGATGATTTCACAGAACACAAAGAAGTTTCTCTGAAAGCTTCTTTCTCTTTGTTATCGGAGGATATTTCCTTTGTCCCTATAGTCTTCAAAGGGATCCGAAATATCTGTTCTCAGATTCCACAGAAATAAGGCTAGCAAAGAGATCCACGAAATACAGGTGTAACTCTGTGAGATGAATTAACAGAACACTAAGCAGTTTCTAAGAAAGCTTCTTTCGAGATTTCATCTGAGGATATTTCCTTTTTCACCATAGCCCTCTATGGGCTTCCAAATATCTCTTTGCCAATTCCATAAGAAATGTCTTAGCGAAAGGCTTCTTGAGGGGAAAGCTGTAACTCTATGAGATGATTTCACAGAACACAAAGAAGTTTCTCAGAAAGCTTCTTTCTCTTTGTTATCGGTGGATATTTCCTTTGGCCCTATAGTCTTCAAAGGGATCCGAAATATCTGTTCTCAGATTCCACAGAAATAAGGCTAGCAAATTGATCCACGAAATACAGATATAACTCTGTGAAATGAATTAACAGAACACTAAGCAGTTTCTCAGAAAGCTTCTTTCCAGATTTCATCTGAGGATATTTCCTTTTTCTCCATAGCCCTCTATGGGCTTCCAAATATCACTTTGCCAATTCCAGAAGAAGTGTCTTAGCGAAAGGCTGCTTGAGGGGAAAGCTGTAACTCTGTGAGATGATTTCACAGAACACAAAGAAGTTTCTCAGAAAGCTTCTTTCTCTTTGTTATCGGAGGATATTTCCTTTGGCCCTATAGTCTTCAAAGGGATCCGAAATATCTGTTCTCAGATTCCACAGAAATAAGGCTAGCAAAGAGATCCTCGAAATACAGGTGTAACTCTGTGAGATGAATTAACAGAACACTAAGCAGTTTCTCAGAAAGCTTCTTTCCATATTTCGTTTGAGGATATTTACTTTTTCACCATAGCCCTCTAGGGGCTTCCAAATATCACTTTGCCAATTCCACAAGAACTCTCTTAGCGAAAGGCTTCTTGAGGGGAAACCTGTAACTCTGTGAGATGATTTCACAGAACACAAAGAAGTTTCTCTGAAAGCTTCTTTCTCTTTCTTATCGGAGGATATTTCCTTTGGCCCTATAGTATTCAAAGAATCCGAAATATCTGTTCTCAAATTCCACAGAAATAAGGCTAGCAAAGAGATCCACGAAATACAGATGTAACTCTGTGAGATGAATTAACAGAACACTAAGCAGTTTCTCAGAAAGCTTCTTTCCAGATTTCATCTGAGCATATTTCCTTTTTCACCATAGCCCTCTATGGGCTTCCAATTATCACTTTGCCAATTCCACAAGAACTGTCTTAGCGAAAGGCTTCTTGAGGTGAAAGCTGTAACTCTGTGAGATGATTTCACAGAACACAAAGAAGTTTCTCTGAAAGCTTCTTTCTCTTTCTTATCGGAGGATATTTCCTTTGGCCCTATAGACTTTAAAGGGATCTGAAATATCTGTTCTCAGATTCCACAGAAATAAGGCTAGCAAAGTGATCCACGAAATATAGATGTAACTCTGTGAGATGAATTAACAGAACACTAAGCAGTTTCTCTGAAAGCTTCTTTCCAGATTTCATCTGAGGATATTTCCTTTTTCACCATAGCCCTCTATGGGCTTCCAAATATCACTTTGCCAATTCCAGAAGAAGTGTCTTAGCGAAAGGCTTCTTGAGGGGAAAGCTGTAACTCTGTGAGATGATTTCACAGAACACAAAGAAGTTTCTCAGAAAGCTTCTTTCTCTTTGTTATCGGAGGATATTTCCTTTGGCCCTATAGTCTTCAAAGGGATCCGAAATATCTGTTCTCAGATTCCACAGAAATAAGGCTAGCAAAGAGATCCTCGAAATACAGATGTAACTCTGTGAGATGAATTAACAGAACACTAAGCAGTTTCTCAGAAAGCTTCTTTCCAGATTTCATCTGAGGATATTTCCTTTTTCACCATAGCCCTCAAAGGGCTTACAAATATCTCTTTGCCAATTCCACAGGGAGTGTCTTAGCGAAAGGCTTCTTCAGGGGAAAGCTGTAACTCTGTGAGATGATTTCACAGAACACAAAGAAGTTTCTCAGAAAGCTTCTTTCTCTTTGTTATCGGAGGATATTTCCTTTGGCCCTACAGTCTTCAAGGGATCCGAAATATCTGTTCTCAGATTCCACAGAAATAAGGCTAGCAAAGAGATCCACGAAATACAGGTGTAACTCTGTGAGATGAATTAACAGAACACTAAGCAGTTTCTCAGAAAGCTTCTTTCCAGATGTCATCTGAGGATATTTCCTTTTTCACCATAGCCCTCTATGGGCTTCCAAATATCTCTTTGCCAATTCCACAAGAAGTGTCTTAGCGAAAGGCTTCTTGAGGGGAAAGCTGTAATTCTATGAGATGATTTTACAGAACACAAAGAAGTTTATCAGAAAGCTTCTTTCTCTTTGTTATCGGAGGATATTTCCTTTGGCCCTATAGTCTTCAAAGGGATCCGACATATCTGTTCTCAGATTCCACAGAAATAAGGCTAGCAAAGAGATCCACGAAATACAGATGTAACTCTGTGAGGTGAATTAACAGAACACTAAGCAGTTTCCCAGAAAGCTTCTTTCCAGATTTCATCTGAGGATATTTCCTTTTTCACGATAGCCCTCTAGGGGCTTCCAAATATCACTTTGCCAATTCCACAACAACTGTCTTAGCGAAAGGCTTCTTGAGGGGAAACCTGTAACTCTGTGAGATGATTTCACAGAACATAAAGAAGTTTCTCAGAAAGCTTCTTTCTCTTTTTTGTCGGAGGATATTTTCTTTGGCCCTATAGACTTTAAAGGGATCCGAAATATCTATTCTCAGATTCCACAGAAATAAGGCTAGCAAAGAGATCCACGAAATATAGATGTAACTCTGTGAGATGAATTAACAGAACACTAAGCAATTTCTCAGAAAGCTTCTTTCCAGATTTCATCCGAGGATATTTCCTTTTTCACCATAGCCCTCTATGGGCTTCCAAATATCACTTTGCCAATTCCACAAGAACTGTCTTAGCGAAAGGCTTCTTGAGGGGAAAGCTGTAACTCTGTGAGATGATTTCACAGAACACAAAGAAGTTTCTCAGAAAGCTTCTTTCTCTTTGTTATCGGAGGATATTTCTTTGGCCCTATAGTATTCAAAGGGATCCGAAATATCTGTTCTCAGATTCCACAGAAATAAGGCTAGCAAAGAGATCCACCAAATACAGATGTAACTCTATGAGATGAATTAACAGAACACTAAGCAGTTTCTCAGAAAGCTTCTTTCCAGATTTCATCTGAGGATATTTCCTTTTTCACCTTAGCCCTCTATGGGCTTCCAAATATCACTTTGCCAATTCCACAAGAACTGTCTTAGCGAAAGGCTTCTTGAGGGGAAAGGTGTAACTCTGTGAGATGATTTCACAGAACACAAAGAAGTTTCTCAGAAAGCTTCTTTCTCTTTGTTATCGGAGGATATTTCCTTTGGCCCTATAGTCTTCAAACGGATCCGAAATATCTGTTCTCAGATTCCACAGAAATAAGGCTATCAAAGTGATCCACGAAATACAGCTGTAACTCTGTGAAATGAATTAACAGAACACTAAGCAGCTTCTCAGAAAGCTTCTTTCCAGATTTCATCTGAGGATATTTCCTTTTTCACCATAGCCCTCTTTGGGCTTCAAAATATCACTTTGCCAATTCCACAAGAAGTGTCTTAGCGAAAGGTTTCTTGAGGGGAAAGCTGTAACTCTGTGAGATTATTTCACAGAACACAAAGAAGTTTCTCAGAAAGCTTCTTTCTCTTTGTTATCGGAAGATATTTCCTTTGGCCCTATAGTCTTTAAAGGGATCCGAAATATCTGTTCTCAGATTCAACAGAAATAAGGCTGACAAAGAGATCCACGAAATACAGATGTAACTCTGTGAGTGGAAGTCACACATCACAGAGCAGTTTCTCAGAAAGCTTCTTTCCAGATTTCATCTGAGGATATTTCCTTTTTCACCCTAGCCCTCTATGGGCTTCCAAATATCACTTTGCCAATTCCACAAGAACTGTCTTAGCGAAAGGCTTCTTAAGGGGAAAGTTGTAACTCTGTGAGATGATTTCACAGAACACAAAGAAGTTTCTCAGAAAGCTTCTTTCTCTTTGTTATCAGAGGATATTTCCTTTGGCCCTATAGTCTTCAAATGGATCCGAAATATCTGTTCTCAGATTCCACAGAAATAAGGCTAGCAAACAGATCCACGAAATACAGATGTAACTCTGTGAGATGAATTAACAGAACACTAAGCAGTTTCTCAGAAAGCTTCTTTCCAGATTTCATCTGAGGATATTTCCTTTTTCAGCATAGCCCTCTATGGGCTTCCAAATATCACTTTGCCAATTCCACAAGAAGTGTCTTAGCGAAAGGCTTCTTGAGGGGAAAGCTGTAACTCTATGAGATGATTTCACAGAACACAGAGAAGTTTCTCAGAAAGCTTCTTTCTCTTTGTTATCGGAGGATATTTCCTTTGGCCCTATAATCTTCATAGGGATCCGACATATCTGTTCTCAGATTCCACAGAAGTAAGGCTAGCAAAGAGATCCACGAAATACAGATGTAACTCTGTGAGGTGAATTAACAGAACACTAAGCAGTTTTTCAGAAAGCTTTTTTCCAGATTTCATTTGAGGATATTTCCTTTTTCACCAAAGCCCTCTAGGGGCTTCCAAATATCACTTTGCCAATTCCACAAGAACTGTCTTAGCGAAAGGCTTCTTGAGGGGAAACCTGTAACTCAGTGAGATGATTTCACAGAACATAAAGAAGTTTCTCAGAAAGCTTCTTTCTCTTTGTTGTCGGATGATATTTCCTTTGGCCCTATAGACTTTAAAGGGATCCGAAATATCTATTCTCAGATTCCACAGAAATAAGGCTAGCAAAGAGATCCACGAAATATAGATGTAACTCTGTGAGATGAATTAACTGAACACTAAGCAGTTTCTCGGAAAGCTTCTTTCCAGATTTAATCTGAGGATATTTCCTTTTTCACCATAGCCCTCTAAGGGCTTCCAAATATCACGTTGCCAATTTCACAATAACTGTCTTAACGAAAGGCTTCTTGAGGGGAAAGCTGTAACTCTGTGAGATGATTTCACAGAACACAAAGAAGTTTCTCAGAAAGCTTCTTTCTCTTTGTTATCGGAGGATATTTCCTTTGGCCCTATAGTCTTCAAAGGGATCCGACATATCTGTTCTCAGATTCCACAGAAATAAGGCTAGCAAAGAGATCCACGAAATACAGATGTAACTCTGTGAGGTGAATTAACAGAACACTAAGCAGTTTCTCAGAAAGCTTCTTTCCAGATTTCATCTGAGGATATTTCCTTTTTCACCATAGCCCTCTAGGGGCTTCCAAATATCACTTTGCCAATTCCACAAGAACTGTCTTAGCGAAAGGATTCCTGAGGGGAAACCTGTAACTCTGTGAGATGATTTCACAGAACATAAAGAAGTTTCTCAGAAAGCTTCTTTCTCTTTGTTGTCGGAGGATATTTCCTTTGGCCCTATAGACTTTAAAGGGATCCGAAATATCTATTCTCAGATTCCAAAGAAATAAGGCTAGCAAAGAGATCCACGAAATATAGATGTAAGTCTGTGAGATGAATTAACAGAACACTAAGCAGTTTCTCAGAAAGCTTCTTTCCAGATTTCATCTGAGGATATTTCCTTTTTCACCATAGCCCTCTATGGGCTTCCAAATATCACTTTGCCAATTCCACAAGAACGGTCTTAGCGAAAGGCTTCTTGAGGGAAAAGCTGTAACTCTGTGAGATGATTTCACAGAACACAAAGAAGTTTCTCAGAAAGCTTCTTTCTCTTTGTTATCGGAGGATATTTCCTTTGGCCCTATAGTCTTCAAAGGGATCCGACATATCTGTTCTCAGATTCCACAGAAATAAGGCTAGCAAGGAGATCCACGAAATACAGATGTAACTCTGTGAGGTAAATTAACAGAACACTAAGCAGTTTCTCAGAAAGCTTTTTTCCAGATTTCATCTGAGGATATTTCCTTTTTCACCATAGCCCTCTAGGGGCTTCCAAATATCACTTTGCCAATTCCACAAGAACTCTCTTAGCGAAAGGCTTCTTGAGGGGAAACCTGTAACTCAGTGAGATGATTTCACAGAACATAAAGAAGTTTCTCAGAAAGCTTCTTTCTCTTTGTTGTCGGAGGATATTTCCTTTGGCCCTATAGACATTAAAGGGATCCGAAATATCTATTCTCAGATTCCACAGAAATAAGGCTAGCAAAGAGATCCACGAAATATAGATGTAACTCTGTGAGATGAATTAACAGAACACTAAGCAGTTTCTCCGAAAGCTTCTTTCCAGATTTCATCTGAGGATATTTCCTTTTTCACCATAGCCCTCTATGGGCTTCCAAATATCACTTTGCCAATTCCACAAGAACTGTCTTAACGAAAGGCTTCTTGAGGGGAAAGCTGTAACTCTGTGAGATGATTTCACAGAACACAAAGAAGTTTCTCAGAAAGCTTCTTTCTCTTTGTTATCGGAGGATATTTCCTTTGGCCCTATAGTCTTCAACGGGATCCGAAATATCTGTTCTCAGATTCCACAGAAATAAGGCTAGCAAAGAGATCCACGAAATACAGATGTAACTCTGTGAGATGAATTAACAGACCACTAAGCAGTTTCTCAGAAAGCTTCTTTCCATATTTCGTTTGAGGATATTTACTTTTTCACCATAGCCCTCTAGGGGCTTACAAATATCACTTTGCAAATTCCACAAGAACTCTCTTAGCGAAAGGCTTCTTGAGGGGAAACCTGTAACTCTGTGAGATTATTTCACAGAACACAAATAAGTTTCTCTGAAAGATTCTTTCTCTTTGTTATCGGTGGATATTTCCTTTGGCCCTATAGACTTTAAAGTGATCCGAAATATCTGTTCTCAGATTCCACAGAAATAAGGCTAGCAAAGAGATCCACGAAAAACAGATGTAACCCTGTGAGATGAATTAACAGAACACTAAGCAGTTTCTCAGAAAGCTTCTTTCCAGATTTCATCTGAGGATATTTCCTTTTTCACCATAGCCCTCTAAGGGATTCGAAATATCACTTTGCCAATTCCACAAGAACTGTCTTAGCGAAAGTCTTCTTGAGGGGTAAGCTGTAACTCTGTGAGATGATTTCACAGAACACAAAGAAGTTTCTCAGAAACCTTCTTTCTCTTTGTTATCGGAGGATATTTCTTTGGCCCTATAATATTCAAAGGGATCCGAAATATCTGTTCTGAGATTCCACAGAAATAAGGCTAGCAAAGAGATCCACCGAATACAGATGTAACTCTATGAGATGAATTAACAGAACACTAAGCAGTTTCTCAGAAAGCTTCTTTCCAGATTTCATCTGAGGATATTTCCTTTTTCACCTTAGCCCTCTATGGGCTTCCAAATATCACTTTGCCAATTCCACGAGAACTGTCTTAGCGAAAGGCTTCTTGAGGGGAAAGGTTTAACTCTGTGAGATGATTTCACAGAACACAAAGAAGTTTCTCTGAAAGCTTCTTTCTCTTTGTTATCGGAGGATATTTCCTTTGGCCCTATAGTCTTCAAAGGGATCCGAAATATCTGTTCTCAGATTCCACAGAAATAAGGCTAGCAAAGAGATCCTCGAAATACAGGTGTAACTCTGTGAGATGAATTAACAGAACACTAAGCAGTTTCTCAGAAAGCTTCTTTCCAGATTTCATCTGAGGATATTTCCTTTTTTACCATAGCCCTCAAAGGGCTTCCAAATATCTCTTTGCCAATTCCACAGCGAGTGTCTTAGCGAAAGGCTTCTTGAGGGGAAAGCTGTAACTCTGTGAGATGATTTCACAGAACACAAAGAAGTTTCTCAGAAAGCTTCTTTCTCTTTGTTATCGGAGGATATTTCCTTTGTCCCTATAGTCTTCAAAGGGATCCGAAATATCTGTTCTCAGATTCCACAGAAATAAGGCTAGCAAAGAGATCCACGAAACACAGGTGTAACTCTGTGAGATGAATTAACAGAACACTAAGCAGTTTCTAAGAAAGCTTCTTTCGAGATTTTATCTGAGGATATTTCCTTTTTCACCATAGCCCTCTATGGGCTTCCAAATATCTCTTTGCCAATTCCATAAGAAATGTCTTAGCGAAAGGCTTCTTGAGGGGAAAGCTGTAACTCTATGAGATGATTTCACAGAACACAAAGAAGTTTCTCAGAAAGCTTCTTTCTCTTTGTTATCGGTGGATATTTCCTTTGGCCCTATAGTCTTCAAAGGGATCCGAAATATCTGTTCTCAGATTCCACAGAAATAAGGCTAGCAAATTGATCCACGAAATACAGATATAACTCTGTGAAATGAATTAACAGAACACTAAGCAGTTTCTCAGAAAGCTTCTTTCCAGATTTCATCTGAGGATATTTCCTTTTTCTCCATAGCCCTCTATGGGCTTCCAAATATCACTTTGCCAATTCCAGAAGAAGTGTCTTAGCGAAAGGCTGCTTGAGGGGAAAGCTGTAACTCTGTGAGATGATTTCACAGAACACAAAGAAGTTTCTCAGAAAGCTTCTTTCTCTTTGTTATCAGAGGATATTTCCTTTGGCCCTATAGTCTTCAAAGGGATCCGAAATATCTGTTCTCAGATTCCACAGAAATAAGGCTAGCAAAGAGATCCTCGAAATACAGGTGTAACTCTGTGAGATGAATTAACAGAACACTAAGCAGTTTCTCAGAAAGCTTCTTTCCATATTTCGTTTGAGGATATTTACTTTTTCACCATAGCCCTCTAGGGGCTTCCAAATATCACTTTGCCAATTCCACAAGAACTCTCTTAGCGAAAGGCTTCTTGAGGGGAAACCTGTAACTCTGTGAGATGATTTCACAGAACACAAAGAAGTTTCTCTGAAAGCTTCTTTCTCTTTCTTATCGGAGGATATTTCCTTTGGCCCTATAGTCTTCAAAGGGATCCGAAATATCTGTTCTCAGATTCCACAGAAATAAGGCTAGCAAAGAGATCCACGAAATACAGAAGTAACTCTGTGAGATGAATTAACAGGACACTAAGCAGTTTCTCAGAAACCTTCTTTCCAGATTTCATCTGAGGATATTTCCTTTTTCACCATAGCCCTCTATGGGCTTCCAAATATCACTTTGCCAATTCCACAACAACTGTCTTAGCGAAAGGCTTCTTGAGTGGAAAGCTGTAACTCTGTGAGATGATTTCACAGAACACAAAGAAGTTTCTCAGAAAGCTGCTTTCTCTTTTTTATCGGAGGATATTTCCTTTGGCCCTATAGTCTTCAAAGGGATCCGAAATATCTGTTCTCAGATTCCACAGAAATAAGGCTAGCAAAGAGATCCACGAAATACAGATGTAACTCTGTGAGATGAATTAACAGAACACTAAGCAGTTTCTCAGAAAGCTTCTTTCCAGATTTCATCTGAGGATATTTCCTTTTTCACCATAGCCCTCTATGGGCTTCTAAATATCACTTTGCCAATTCCACAAGAACTGTCTCCGCGAAAGGCTTCCTGAGGGGAAAGCTGTAACTCTGTGAGATGATTTCACAGAACACAAAGAAGTTTCTCAGAAAGCTTCTTTTTCTTTGTTATCGGAAGATATTTCCTTTGGCCCTATAGTCTTTAAAGGGATCCGAAATATCTGTTCTCAGATTCCACAGAAATAAGGCTAACAAAGACATCCACGAAATACAGATGTAACTCTGTGAGTGGAAGTCACACATCACAGAGCAGTTTCTTAGAAAGCTTCTTTCCAGATTTCATCTGAGGATATTTCCTTTCTCACCATAGCCCTCTATGGGCTTCCAAATATCACTTTGCCAAATCCACAAGAACTGTATTAGCGAAAGGCTTCTTGAGGGGAAAGCTGTAACTCTGTGAGATGATTTCACAGAACACAAAGAAGTTTCTGAGAAATCTTCATTCTCTTTGTTATCGGAGGATATTTCCTTTGGCCCTATAGTCTTCAAAGGGATCCGAAATATCTGTTCTCAGATTCCACAGAAATGAGGCTAGCAAAGAGATCCACGAAATACAGATGTAACTCTGTGAGATGAATTAACAGAACACTAAGCAGTTTCTCAGAAAGCTTCTTTCCAGATTTCATCTGAGGATATTTCCTTTTTCACCATAGCCCTCTTTGGGCTTCAAAATATCACTTTGCCAATTCCACAAGAAGTGTCTTAGCGAAAGGTCTCTTGAGGGGAAAGCTGTAACTCTGTGAGATTATTTCAGAGAACACAAAGAAGTTTCTCAGAAAGCTTCTTTCTCTTTGTTATCGGAAGATATTTCATTTGGCCCTATAGTCTTTAAAGGGATCCGAAATATCTGTTCTCAGATTCAACAGAAATAAGCCTGACAAAGAGATCCACGAAATACAGATGTAACTCTGTGAGTGGAAGTCACACATCACAGAGCAGTTTCTCAGAAAGCTTCTTTCCAGATTTCATCTGAGGATATTTCCTTTTTCACCATAGCCCTCTATGGTCTTCAAAATATCACTTTGCAAATTCCACAAGAACTGTCTTAGCGAAAGGCTTCTTGAGGGGAAAGCTGTAACTCTGTGAGATGATTTCACAGAACACAAAGAAGTTTCTCAGAAAGCCTCTTTCTCTTTGTTTTCGGAGGATATTTCCTTTGGCCCTATAGTCTTCAAAGGGATCCGAAATATCTGTTCTCAGATTCCACAGAAATAAGGCTAGCAACAGATCCACGAAATACAGATGTAACTCTGTGAGATGAATTAACAGAACAGTAAGCAGTTTCTCAGAAACCTTCTTTCCAGATTTCATCTGAGGATATTTCCTTTTTCACCATAGCCCTCTATGGGCTTCCAAATATCACTTTTCCAATTCCACAAGAACTGTCTTAGCGAAAGGCTTCTTTAGGGGAAAGCTGTAACTCTTTGAGATGATTTCACAGAACACAAAGAAGTTTCTCAGAAAGCTTCTTTCTCTTTGTTATCGGAGGATATTTCCTTTGGCCCTATAGTCTTCAAAGGGATCCGAAATATCTGTTCTCAGATTCCACAGAAATAAGGCTAGCAAAGAGATCCATGAAATACAGATGTAATTCTGTGAGACGAATTAACAGAACACTAAGCAGTTTCTCAGAAAGCTTCTTTCCAGATTTCATCTGAGGATATTTCCTTTTTCACCAGAGCCCTCTTTGGGCTTCAAAATATCACTTTGCCAATTCCACAAGAAGTGTCTTAGCGAAAGGTTTCTTGAGGGGAAAGCTGTAACTCTGTGAGATGATTTCACAGAACACAAAGAAGTTTCTCAGAAAGCTTCTTTCTCTTTGTTATCGGAAGATATTTCCTTTGGCCCTATAGTCTTCAAAGGGATCCGAAATATCTGTTCTCAGATTCCACAGAAATAAGGCTAGCAAAGAGATCCACGAAATACAGATGTAACTCTGTGAGATGAATTAACAGAACACTAAGCAGTTTCTCAGAAAGCTTCTTTCCAGATTTCATCTAAGGATATTTCCTTTTTCACCATAGCCCTCTATGGGCTTCTAAATATCACTTTGCCAATTCCACAAGAACTGTCTCAGCGAAAGGCTTCCTGAGGGGAAAGCTGTAACTCTGTGAGATGATTTCACAGAACACAAAGAAGTTTCTCAGAAAGCTTCTTTTTCTTTGTTATCGGAAGATATTTCCTTTGGCCCTATAGTCTTTAAAGGGATCCGAAATATCTGTTCTCAGATTCCACAGAAATAAGGCTAACAAAGACATCCACGAAATACAGATGTAACTCTGTGAGTGGAAGTCACACATCACAGAGCAGTTTCTCAGAAAGCTTCTTTCCAGATTTCATCTGAGGATATTTCCTTTCTCACCATAGCCCTCTATGGGCTTCCAAATATCACTTTGCCAAATCCACAAGAACTGTATTAGCGAAAGGCTTCTTGAGGGGAAAGCTGTAACTCTGTGAGATAATTTCACAGAACACAAAGAAGTTTCTCAGAAAGCTTCTTTCTCTTTGTTATCGGAGGATATTTCCTTTGGCCCTATAGTCTTCAAAGGGATCCGAAATATCTGTTCTCAGATTCCACAGAAATGAGGCTAGCAAAGAGATCCACGAAATACAGATGTAACTCTGTGAGATGAATTAACAGAACACTAAGCAGTTTCTCAGAAAGCTTCTTTCCACATTTCATCTGAGGATATTTCCTTTTTCACCATAGCCCTCTTTGGGCTTCAAAATATCACTTTGCCAATTCCACAAGAAGTGTCTTAGCGAAAGGTCTCTTGAGGGGAAAGCTGTAACTCTGTGAGATTATTTCAGAGAACACAAAGAAGTTTCTCAGAAAGCTTCTTTCTCTTTGTTATCGGAAGATATTTCATTTGGCCCTATAGTCTTTAAAGGGATCCGAAATATCTGTTCTCAGATTCAACAGAAATAAGGCTGACAAAGAGATCCACGAAATACAGATGTAACTCTGTGAGTGGAAGTCACACATCACAGAGCAGTTTCTCAGAAAGCTTCTTTCCAGATTTAATCTGAGGATATTTCCTTTTTCACCATAGCCCTCTATGGTCTTCAAAATATCACTTTGCAAATTCCACAAGAACTGTCTTAGCGAAAGGCTTCTTGAGGGGAAAGCTGTAACTCTGTGAGATGATTTCACAGAACACAAAGAAGTTTCTCAGAAAGCCTCTTTCTCTTTGTTTTCGGAGGATATTTCCTTTGGCCCTATAGTCTTCAAAGGGATCCGAAATATCTGTTCTCAGATTCCACAGAAATAAGGCTAGCAACAGATCCACGAAATACAGATGTAACTCTGTGAGATGAATTAACAGAACAGTAAGCAGTTTCTCAGAAACCTTCTTTCCAGATTTCATCTGAGGATATTTCCTTTTTCACCATAGCCCTCTATGGGCTTCCAAATATCACTTTTCCAATTCCACAAGAACTGTCTTAGCGAAAGGCTTCTTTAGGGGAAAGCTGTAACTCTTTGAGATGATTTCACAGAACACAAAGAAGTTTCTCAGAAAGCTTCTTTCTCTTTGTTATCGGAGGATATTTCCTTTGGCCCTATAGTCTTCAAAGGGATCCGAAATATCTGTTCTCAGATTCCACAGAAATAAGGCTAGCAAAGAGATCCATGAAATACAGATGTAATTCTGTGAGACGAATTAACAGAACACTAAGCAGTTTCTCAGAAAGCTTCTTTCCAGATTTCATCTGAGGATATTTCCTTTTTCACCAGAGCCCTCTTTGGGCTTCAAAGTATCACTTTGCCAATTCCACAAGAAGTGTCTTAGCGAAAGGTTTCTTGAGGGGAAAGCTGTAACTCTGTGAGATGATTTCACAGAACACAAAGAAGTTTCTCAGAAAGCTTCTTTCTCTTTGTTATCGGAAGATATTTCCTTTGGCCCTATAGTCTTTAAAGGGATCCGAAATATCTGTTCTCAGATTCAACAGAAATAAGGCTGACAAAGAGATCCACGAAATACAGATGTAACTCTGTGAGTGGAAGTCACACATCACAGAGCAGTTTCTCAGAAAGCTTCTTTCCAGATTTCATCTGAGGATACTTCCTTTTTCACCCTAGCCGCTATGGGCTTCCAAATATCACTTTGCCAATTCCACAAGAACTGTCTTAGCGAAAGGCTTCTTGAGGGGAAAGCTGTAACTCTGTTAGATGATTTCACAGAACACAAAGAAGTTTCTCAGAAAGCTTCTTTCTCTTTGTTATCGGAGGATATTTCCTTTGGCCCTATAGTCTTCAAAGGGATCCGAAATATCTGTTCTCAGATTCCACAGAAATAAGGCTGAAAAGAAATCCATGATATACAGATGTAACTCTGTGAGATGAATTAACAGAACACTAAGCAGTTTCTCAGAAAGCTTCTTTCCAGATTTCATGTGAGGATATTTCCTTTTTCACCATAGCCCTCTATGGGCTTCCAAATATCACTTTGCCAATTCCACGACAATTGTCTTAGCGAAAGGCTTCTTGAGGGGAAAGCTGCAACTCTGTGAGATGATTTCACAGAACACAAAGAAGTTTCTCAGAAAGCTGCTTTCTCTTTGTTATCGGAGGATATTTCCTTTGGCCCTATAGTCTCCAAAGTGATCCGAAATATCTGTTCTCAGATTCCACAGAAATAAGGCTAGCAAAGAGATCCACGAAATACAGATGTAACTCTGTGAGATGAATTAACAGAACACTAAGAAGTTTCTCAGAAAGCTTCTTTCCAGATTTCATCTGAGGATATTTCCTTTTTCACCATAGCCCTCTATGGGCTTCCAAATATCACTTTGCCAATTCCACAAGAACTGTCTTAGCGAAAGGCTTCTTGAGGGGAAAGCTGTAACTCTGTGAGATGATTTCACAGAACACAAAGAAGTTTCTCAGAAAGCTTCTTTCTCTTTGTTATCGTAAGATATTTCCTTTGGCCCTATAGTCTTTAAAGGGATCCGAAATATCTGTTCTCAGATTCCACAGAAATAAGGCTAACAAAGAGATCCACGAAATACAGATGTAACTCTGTGAGTGGAAGTCACACATCACAGAGCAGTTTCTCAGAAAGCTTCTTTCTAGATTTCATCTGAGGATATTTCCTTTTTCACCCTAGCCCTCTATGGGCTTCCAAATATCACTTTGCCAATTCCACAAGAACTGTCTTAGCGAAAGGCTTCTTGAGGGGAAAGCTGTAACTCTGTGAGATGATTTCACAGAACACAAAGAAGTTTCTCAGAAAGCTTCTTTCTCTTTGATATCGGAGGATATTTCCTTATGCCCTGTAGACTTTAAAGGGATCCGAAATATCTGTTCTCAGATTCCACAGAAATGAGGCTGACAAAGAGATCCACGAAATACAGATGTAACTCTGTGAGTGGAAGTCACACATCACAGAGCAGTTTCTCAGAAAGCTTCTTTCTAGATTTCATCTGAGGATATTTCCTTTTTCACCCTAGCCCTCTAAGGGCTTCCAAATATCACTTTGCCAATTCCACAAGAACTGTCTTAGCGAAAGGCTTCTTGAGGGGAAAGCTGTAACTCTGTGAGATGATTTCACAGAACACAAAGAAGTTTCTCAGAAAGCTTCTTTCTCTTTGTTATCGGAGGATATTTCCTTTGGCCCTATAGTCTTCAAAGGGATCCGAAATATCTGTTCTCAGATTCCACAGAAATAAGGCCAGCAAACAGATCCACGAAATACAGATGTAACTCTGTGAGATGAATTAACAGAACACTAAGCAGTTTCTCAGAAACCTTCTTTCCAGATTTCATCTGAGGATATTTCCTTTTTCACCATAGCTCTCTATGGGCTTCCAAATATAACTTTTCCAATTCCACAAGAACTGTCTTAGCGAAAGGCTTCTTGAGGGGAAAGCTGTAACTCTTTGAGATGATTTCACAGAACACAAAGAAGTTTCTCAGAAAGCTTCTTTCTCTTTGTTATCGGAGGATATTTCTTTGGCCCTATAGTCTTCAAAGGGATCCGAAATATCTGTTCTCAGATTTCACAGAAATAAGGCTAGCAAAGAGATCCATGAAATACAGATGTAACTCTGTGAGATGAATTAACAGAACACTAAGCAGTTTCTCAGAAAGCTTCTTTCCAGATTTCATCTGAGGATATTACCTTTTTCACCATAGCCCTCTATGGGCTTCCAAATATCACTTTGCCAATTCCACAACAACTGTCTTAGCGAAAGGCTTCTTGAGGGAAAAGCTGCAACTCTGTGAGATGATTTCACAGAACACAAAGAAGTTTCTCAGAAAGCTGCTTTCTCTTTGTTATCGGAGGATATTTCCTTTGGCCCTATAGTCTTCAAAGGGATCCGAAATATCTGTTCTCAGATTCCACAGAAATAAGGCTAGCAAAGAGATCCACAAAATACAGATGTAACTTGTGAGATGAATTAACAGAACACTAAGCAGTTTCTCAGAAAGCTTCTTTCCAGATTTCATCAGAGGATATTTCCTTTTTCACCATAGCCCTCTATGGGCTTCTAAATATCACTTTGCCAATTCCACAAGAACTGTGTTAGCGAAAGGCTTCTTGAGGGGAAAGCTGTAACTCTGTGAGATGATTTCACAGAACACAAAGAAGTTTCTCAGAAAGCTTCTTTCTCTTTGTTATCGGAAGATATTTCCTTTGGCCCTATAGTCTTTAAAGGGATCCGAAATATCTGTTCTCAGATTCCACAGAAATAAGGCTAACAAAGAGATCCACGAAATACAGATGTAACTCTGTGAGTGGAAGTCACACATCACAGAGCAGTTTCTCAGTAAGCTTCTTTCCAGATTTCATCTGAGGATATTTCCTTTTTCACCATAGCCCTCTATGGGCTTCCAAATATCATCCACAAGAACTGTCTTAGCGAAAGGCTTCTTGAGGGGAAAGCTGTAACTCTGTGAGATGATTTCACAGTACACAAAGAAGTTTCTCAGAAAGCTTCTTTCTGTTTGTTATCGGAGGATATATTCTTTGGCCCTATAGTCTTCAAAGGGATCCGAAATATCTGTTCTCAGATTCCACAGAAATAAGGCTAGCAAAGAGATCCACGAAATACAGATGTAACTCTGTGAGATGAATTAACAGAACATTAAGCAGTTTCTCAGAAAGCTTCTTTCCAGATTTCATCTGAGGATATTTCCTTTTTCACCATAGCCCTCTATGGGCTTCCAAATATCACTTTGTCAATTCCACAAGAACTGTCTTAGCGAAAGGCTTCTTGACGGGAAAGCTGTAACTCTGTGAGATGATTTCACAGAACACAAAGAAGATTCTCAGAAAGCTTCTTTCTCTTTGTTATCGGAGGATATTTCCTTTGGCCCTATAGTCTTCAAAGGGATACGAAATATCTGTTCTCAGATTCCACAGAAATAAGGCTAGCAAAGAGATCCACGAAATACAGAGGTAACTCAGTGAGATGAATTAACGGAACACTAAACAGTTTCTCAGAAAGCTTCTTTCCAGATTTCATCGGAGGATATTTCCTTTTTCACCATAGCCCTCTATGGGCTTCCAAATATCACTTTGCCAATTCCACAAGAACTGTCTTAGCGAAAGGCTTCTTGAGGGGAAAGCTGTAAATCTGTGAGATGAATTAACAGAACACAAAGAAGTTTCTCAGAAAGCTTCTTTCTCTTTGATATCGGAGGATATTTCCTTATGCCCTGTAGACTTTAAAGGGATCCGAAATATCTGTTCTCAGATTCCACAGAAATAAGGCTAACAAAGAGATCCACGAAATACAGATGTAACTCTGTGAGTGGAAGTCACACATCACAGAGCAGTTTCACAGAAAGCTTCTTTCCAGATTTCATCTGAGGATATTTCCTTTTTCACCATAGCCCTCCATGGGCTTCCAAATATCACTTTGCCAATTCCACAAGAACTGTCTTAGCGAAAGGCTTCTTGAGGGGAAAGCTGTAACTCTGTGAGATGATTTCACAGAACACAAAGAGGTTTCTCAGACAGCTTCTTTCTCTTTGCTATCGGAGGATATTTCCTTTGGCCCTATAGTCTTCAAAGGGATCCGAAATATCTGTTCTCAGATTCCACAGAAATAAGGTTAGCAAAGAGATCCACGAAAAACAGATGTAACTCTGTGAGTGGAAGTCACACATCACAGAGCAGTTTCACCCAAAATTTCTTTCCAGATTTCATCTGAGGATATTTCCTTTTTCACCATAGCCCTCTATGGGCTTCCAAATATCACTTTGCCAATTCCACAAGAACTGTCTTAGAGAAAGGCTTCTTGAAAGGAAAGGTCTAACTCTGTGAGATGATTTCACAGAACACAAAGAAGTTTCTCAGAAAGCTTCTTTCTCTTTGTTATCGGAGGATATTTCCTTTGGCCCTATAGTCTTCAAAGGGATCCGAAATATCTGTTCTCAGATTCCACAGAAATAAGGCTAGCAAACAGATCCACGAAATACAGATGTAACTCTGTGAGATGAATTAACAGAACACTAAGCAGTTTCTCAGAAAGCTTGTTTCCAGATTTCATCCGAGGATATTTCCTTTTTCACCATAGCCCTCTATGGGCATCCAAATATCACTTTGCTAATTCCACAAGAACTGTCTTAGCGAAAGGCTTCTTGAGGGGAAAGCTGTAACTCTGTGAGATGATTTCACAGAACACAAAGAAGTTTCTCAGAAAGCTTCTTTCTCTTTGTAATCGGAGGAAATTTCCTTTGGGCTATAGTCTTCAAAGGGATCCGAAATATCTGTTCTCAGATTCCACAGAAATAAGGCTAGCAAAGAGATCCACGAAATACAGATGTAACTCTGTGAGATGAATTAACAGAACACTAAGCAGTTTCTCAGAAAGCTTCTTTCCAGATTTCATCTGAGGATATTTCCTTTTTCACCATAGCCCTCTATGGGCTTCCAAATATCACTTTGCCAATTCCACAAGAACTGTCTTAGCGAAAGGCTTCTTGAGGGGAAAGCTGTAACTCTGTGAGATGATTTCACAGAACACAAAGAAGTTTCTCAGAAAGCTTCTTTCTCTTTCTTATCGGAGGATATTTCCTTTGGCCCTATAGTCTTCAAAGGGATCCGACATATCTGTTCTCAGATTCCACAGAAATAAGGCTAGCAAAGAGATCCACGAAATACAGATGTAACTCTGTGAGGTGAATTAACAGAACACTAAGCAGTTTCTCAGAAAGCTTCTTTCCAGATTTCATTTGAGGATATTTCCTTTTTCACCATAGCCCTCTAGGGGCTTCAAAATATCACTTTGCCAATTCCACAAGAACTGTCTTAGCGAAAGGCTTCTTGAGGGAAAAGCTGCAACTCTGTGAGATGATTTCACAGAACACAAAGAAGTTTCTCAGAAAGCTGCTTTCTCTTTGTTATCGGAGGATATTTCCTTTGGCCCTATAGTCTTCAAAGGGATCCGAAATATCTGTTCTCAGATTCCACAGAAATAAGGCTAGCAAAGAGATCCACAAAATACAGATGTAACTTGTGAGATGAATTAACAGAACACTAAGCAGTTTCTCAGAAAGCTTCTTTCCAGATTTCATCAGAGGATATTTCCTTTTTCACCATAGCCCTCTATGGGCTTCTAAATATCACTTTGCCAATTCCACAAGAACTGTGTTAGCGAAAGGCTTCTTGAGGGGAAAGCTGTAACTCTGTGAGATGATTTCACAGAACACAAAGAAGTTTCTCAGAAAGCTTCTTTCTCTTTGTTATCGGAAGATATTTCCTTTGGCCCTATAGTCTTTAAAGGGATCCGAAATATCTGTTCTCAGATTCCACAGAAATAAGGCTAACAAAGAGATCCACGAAATACAGATGTAACTCTGTGAGTGGAAGTCACACATCACAGAGCAGTTTCTCAGTAAGCTTCTTTCCAGATTTCATCTGAGGATATTTCCTTTTTCACCATAGCCCTCTATGGGCTTCCAAATATCATCCACAAGAACTGTCTTAGCGAAAGGCTTCTTGAGGGGAAAGCTGTAACTCTGTGAGATGATTTCACAGTACACAAAGAAGTTTCTCAGAAAGCTTCTTTCTGTTTGTTATCGGAGGATATATTCTTTGGCCCTATAGTCTTCAAAGGGATCCGAAATATCTGTTCTCAGATTCCACAGAAATAAGGCTAGCAAAGAGATCCACGAAATACAGATGTAACTCTGTGAGATGAATTAACAGAACATTAAGCAGTTTCTCAGAAAGCTTCTTTCCAGATTTCATCTGAGGATATTTCCTTTTTCACCATAGCCCTCTATGGGCTTCCAAATATCACTTTGTCAATTCCACAAGAACTGTCTTAGCGAAAGGCTTCTTGACGGGAAAGCTGTAACTCTGTGAGATGATTTCACAGAACACAAAGAAGATTCTCAGAAAGCTTCTTTCTCTTTGTTATCGGAGGATATTTCCTTTGGCCCTATAGTCTTCAAAGGGATACGAAATATCTGTTCTCAGATTCCACAGAAATAAGGCTAGCAAAGAGATCCACGAAATACAGAGGTAACTCAGTGAGATGAATTAACGGAACACTAAACAGTTTCTCAGAAAGCTTCTTTCCAGATTTCATCGGAGGATATTTCCTTTTTCACCATAGCCCTCTATGGGCTTCCAAATATCACTTTGCCAATTCCACAAGAACTGTCTTAGCGAAAGGCTTCTTGAGGGGAAAGCTGTAAATCTGTGAGATGAATTAACAGAACACAAAGAAGTTTCTCAGAAAGCTTCTTTCTCTTTGATATCGGAGGATATTTCCTTATGCCCTGTAGACTTTAAAGGGATCCGAAATATCTGTTCTCAGATTCCACAGAAATAAGGCTAACAAAGAGATCCACGAAATACAGATGTAACTCTGTGAGTGGAAGTCACACATCACAGAGCAGTTTCACAGAAAGCTTCTTTCCAGATTTCATCTGAGGATATTTCCTTTTTCACCATAGCCCTCCATGGGCTTCCAAATATCACTTTGCCAATTCCACAAGAACTGTCTTAGCGAAAGGCTTCTTGAGGGGAAAGCTGTAACTCTGTGAGATGATTTCACAGAACACAAAGAGGTTTCTCAGACAGCTTCTTTCTCTTTGCTATCGGAGGATATTTCCTTTGGCCCTATAGTCTTCAAAGGGATCCGAAATATCTGTTCTCAGATTCCACAGAAATAAGGTTAGCAAAGAGATCCACGAAAAACAGATGTAACTCTGTGAGTGGAAGTCACACATCACAGAGCAGTTTCACCCAAAATTTCTTTCCAGATTTCATCTGAGGATATTTCCTTTTTCACCATAGCCCTCTATGGGCTTCCAAATATCACTTTGCCAATTCCACAAGAACTGTCTTAGAGAAAGGCTTCTTGAAAGGAAAGGTCTAACTCTGTGAGATGATTTCACAGAACACAAAGAAGTTTCTCAGAAAGCTTCTTTCTCTTTGTTATCGGAGGATATTTCCTTTGGCCCTATAGTCTTCAAAGGGATCCGAAATATCTGTTCTCAGATTCCACAGAAATAAGGCTAGCAAACAGATCCACGAAATACAGATGTAACTCTGTGAGATGAATTAACAGAACACTAAGCAGTTTCTCAGAAAGCTTGTTTCCAGATTTCATCCGAGGATATTTCCTTTTTCACCATAGCCCTCTATGGGCATCCAAATATCACTTTGCTAATTCCACAAGAACTGTCTTAGCGAAAGGCTTCTTGAGGGGAAAGCTGTAACTCTGTGAGATGATTTCACAGAACACAAAGAAGTTTCTCAGAAAGCTTCTTTCTCTTTGTAATCGGAGGAAATTTCCTTTGGGCTATAGTCTTCAAAGGGATCCGAAATATCTGTTCTCAGATTCCACAGAAATAAGGCTAGCAAAGAGATCCACGAAATACAGATGTAACTCTGTGAGATGAATTAACAGAACACTAAGCAGTTTCTCAGAAAGCTTCTTTCCAGATTTCATCTGAGGATATTTCCTTTTTCACCATAGCCCTCTATGGGCTTCCAAATATCACTTTGCCAATTCCACAAGAACTGTCTTAGCGAAAGGCTTCTTGAGGGGAAAGCTGTAACTCTGTGAGATGATTTCACAGAACACAAAGAAGTTTCTCAGAAAGCTTCTTTCTCTTTCTTATCGGAGGATATTTCCTTTGGCCCTATAGTCTTCAAAGGGATCCGACATATCTGTTCTCAGATTCCACAGAAATAAGGCTAGCAAAGAGATCCACGAAATACAGATGTAACTCTGTGAGGTGAATTAACAGAACACTAAGCAGTTTCTCAGAAAGCTTCTTTCCAGATTTCATTTGAGGATATTTCCTTTTTCACCATAGCCCTCTAGGGGCTTCAAAATATCACTTTGCCAATTCCACAAGAACTGTCTTAGCGAAAGGCTTCTTGAGGGGAAACCTGTAACTCTATGAAGTGATTTCACAGTAGACAAAGAAGTTTCTCAGAAAGATTCTTTCTCTTTGTTATCGGAGGATATTTCCTTTGGCCCTATAGACTTTAAAGGGATCCGAAATATCTGTTCTCAGATACCACAGAAATAAGGCTAGCAAAGAGATCCACGAAATACAGATGTAACTCTGTGAGATGAATTAAAAGAACACTAAGCAGTTTCTCAGAAAGCTTCTTTCCAGATTTCATCAGAGGATATTTCCTTTTTCACCATAGCCCTCTATGGGCTTCTAAATATCACTTTGCCAATTCCACAAGAACTGTGTTAGCGAAAGGCTTCTTGAGGGGAAAGCTGTAACTCTGTGAGATGATTTCACAGAACACAAAGAAGTTTCTCAGAAAGCTTCTTTCTCTTTGTTATCGGAAGATATTTCCTTTGGCCCTATAGTCTTTAAAGGGATCCGAAATATCTGTTCTCAGATTCCACAGAAATAAGGCTAACAAAGAGATCCACGAAATACAGATGTAACTCTGTGAGTGGAAGTCACACATCACAGAGCAGTTTCTCAGTAAGCTTCTTTCCAGATTTCATCTGAGGATATTTCCTTTTTCACCATAGCCCTCTATGGGCTTCCAAATATCATCCACAAGAACTGTCTTAGCGAAAGGCTTCTTGAGGGGAAAGCTGTAACTCTGTGAGATGATTTCACAGTACACAAAGAAGTTTCTCAGAAAGCTTCTTTCTGTTTGTTATCGGAGGATATATTCTTTGGCCCTATAGTCTTCAAAGGGATCCGAAATATCTGTTCTCAGATTCCACAGAAATAAGGCTAGCAAAGAGATCCACGAAATACAGATGTAACTCTGTGAGATGAATTAACAGAACATTAAGCAGTTTCTCAGAAAGCTTCTTTCCAGATTTCATCTGAGGATATTTCCTTTTTCACCATAGCCCTCTATGGGCTTCCAAATATCACTTTGTCAATTCCACAAGAACTGTCTTAGCGAAAGGCTTCTTGACGGGAAAGCTGTAACTCTGTGAGATGATTTCACAGAACACAAAGAAGATTCTCAGAAAGCTTCTTTCTCTTTGTTATCGGAGGATATTTCCTTTGGCCCTATAGTCTTCAAAGGGATACGAAATATCTGTTCTCAGATTCCACAGAAATAAGGCTAGCAAAGAGATCCACGAAATACAGAGGTAACTCAGTGAGATGAATTAACGGAACACTAAACAGTTTCTCAGAAAGCTTCTTTCCAGATTTCATCGGAGGATATTTCCTTTTTCACCATAGCCCTCTATGGGCTTCCAAATATCACTTTGCCAATTCCACAAGAACTGTCTTAGCGCAAGGCTTCTTGAGGGGAAAGCTGTAAATCTGTGAGATGAATTAACAGAACACAAAGAAGTTTCTCAGAAAGCTTCTTTCTCTTTGATATCGGAGGATATTTCCTTATGCCCTGTAGACTTTAAAGGGATCCGAAATATCTGTTCTCAGATTCCACAGAAATAAGGCTAACAAAGAGATCCACGAAATACAGATGTAACTCTGTGAGTGGAAGTCACACATCACAGAGCAGTTTCACAGAAAGCTTCTTTCCAGATTTCATCTGAGGATATTTCCTTTTTCACCATAGCCCTCCATGGGCTTCCAAATATCACTTTGCCAATTCCACAAGAACTGTCTTAGCGAAAGGCTTCTTGAGGGGAAAGCTGTAACTCTGTGAGATGATTTCACAGAACATAAAGAGGTTTCTCAGACAGCTTCTTTCTCTTTGCTATCGGAGGATATTTCCTTTGGCCCTATAGTCTTCAAAGGGATCCGAAATATCTGTTCTCAGATTCCACAGAAATAAGGTTAGCAAAGAGATCCACGAAAAACAGATGTAACTCTGTGAGTGGAAGTCACACATCACAGAGCAGTTTCACCCAAAATTTCTTTCCAGATTTCATCTGAGGATATTTCCTTTTTCACCATAGCCCTCTATGGGCTTCCAAATATCACTTTGCCAATTCCACAAGAACTGTCTTAGAGAAAGGCTTCTTGAAAGGAAAGCTCTAACTCTGTGAGATGATTTCACAGAACACAAAGAAGTTTCTCAGAAAGCTTCTTTCTCTTTGTTATCGGAGGATATTTCCTTTGGCCCTATAGTCTTCAAAGGGATCCGAAATATCTGTTCTCAGATTCCACAGAAATAAGGCTAGCAAACAGATCCACGAAATACAGATGTAACTCTGTGAGATGAATTAACAGAACACTAAGCAGTTTCTCAGAAAGCTTGTTTCCAGATTTCATCCGAGGATATTTCCTTTTTCACCGTAGCCCTCTATGGGCATCCAAATATCACTTTGCTAATTCCACAAGAACTGTCTTAGCGAAAGGCTTCTTGAGGGGAAAGCTGTAACTCTGTGAGATGATTTCACAGAACACAAAGAAGTTTCTCAGAAAGCTTCTTTCTCTTTGTAATCGGAGGAAATTTCCTTTGGGCTATAGTCTTCAAAGGGATCCGAAATATCTGTTCTCAGATTCCACAGAAATAAGGCTAGCAAAGAGATCGACGAAATACAGATGTAACTCTGTGAGATGAATTAACAGAACACTAAGCAGTTTCTCAGAAAGCTTCTTTCCAGATTTCATCTGAGGATATTTCCTTTTTCACCATAGCCCTCTATGGGCTTCCAAATATCACTTTGCCAATTCCACAAGAACTGTCTTAGCGAAAGGCTTCTTGAGGGGAAAGCTGTAACTCTGTGAGATGATTTCACAGAACACAAAGAAGTTTCTCAGAAAGCTTCTTTCTCTTTCTTATCGGAGGATATTTCCTTTGGCCCTATATTCTTCAAAGGGATCCGACATATCTGTTCTCAGATTCCACAGAAATAAGGCTAGCAAAGAGATCCACGAAATACAGATGTAACTCTGTGAGGTGAATTAACAGAACACTAAGCAGTTTCTCAGAAAGCTTCTTTCCAGATTTCATTTGAGGATATTTCCTTTTTCACCATAGCCCTCTAGGGGCTTCAAAATATCACTTTGCCAATTCCACAAGAACTGTCTTAGCGAAAGGCTTCTTGAGGGGAAACCTGTAACTCTATGAAGTGATTTCACAGTAGACAAAGAAGTTTCTCAGAAAGCTTCTTTCTCTTTGTTATCGGAGGATATTTCCTTTGGCCCTATAGACTTTAAAGGGATCCGAAATATCTGTTCTCAGATACCACAGAAATAAGGCTAGCAAAGAGATCCACGAAATACAGATGTAACTCTGTGAGATGAATTAACAGAACAGTAAGCAGTTTCTCTGAAAACTTCTTTCCAGATTTCATCTGAGGATATTTCCTTTTTACCATAGCCCTCTATGGGCTTCCAAATATCACTTTGCAATTCCACAAGAACTGTCTTAGCGAAAGGCTTGTTAAGGGGAAAGCTGTAACTCTGTGAGATGATTTCACAGAACACAAAGAAGTTTCTCAGAAAGCTTCTTTCTCTTTGTTATCGGAGGATATTTCCTTTGGCCCTATAGTCTTCAAAGGGATCCGAAATATCTGTTCTCAGATTCCACAGAAAAAAGGCTAGCAAAGATATCCACCGAATACAGATGTAACTCTATGAGATGAATTAACAGAACACTAAGCAGTTTCTCAGAAAGCTTCTTTCCAGATTTCATCTGAGGATATTTCCTTTTTCACCTTTGCCCTCTATGGGCTTCCAAATATCACTTTGCCAATTCCACGAGAAATGTCTTAGCGAATGGCTTCTTGAGGGCAAAGGTGTAACTCTGTGAGATGATTTCACAGAACACAAAGAAGTTTCTCAGAAAGCTTCTTTCTCTTTGTTATCGCAGGATATTTCCTTTGGCCATATAGTCTTCAAAGGGATCCGAAATATCTGTTCTCAGATTCCACAGAAATAAGGCTTGCAAAGAGATCCACGAAATACAGATGTAACTCTGTGAGATGAATTAACAGAACACTAAGCAGTTTCTCAGAAAGCTTCTTTCCAGATTTCATCTGAGGATATTTCCTTTTTCACCATAGCCCTCTATGGGCTTCCAAATATCACTTTGCCAATTCCACAAGAACTGTCTTAGCGAAAGGCTTCTTGAGGTGAAAGCTGTAACTCTGTGAGATGATTTCACAGAACACAAAGAAGTTTCTCAGAAAGCTTCTTTCTCATTGTTATCGGAGGATATTTCCTTTGGCCCTATAGTCTTCAAAGGGATCCGAAATATCTGTTCTCAGATTCCACAGAAATAAGGCTAGCAAAGAGATCCACGAAATACAGGTGTAACTCTGTGAGATGAATTAACAGAACACTAAGCAGTTTCTCAGAAAGCTTCTTTCCAGATTTCATCTGAGGATATTTCCTTTTTCACCATAGCCCTCTATGGGCTTCCAAATATCTCTTTGCTAATTCCACAGGAAGTGTCTTAGCGAAAGGCTTCTTGAGGGGAAAGCTGTAACTCTATGAGATGATTTCACACAACACAAAGAAGTTTCTCAGAAAGCTTCTTTCTCTTTGTTATCGGAGGATATTTCCTTTGGCCCTATAGTCTTCAAAGGGATCCGAAATATCTGTTCTGAGATTCCACAGAAATAAGGCTAGCAAAGAGAACCACGAAATAGAGATGTAACTCTGTGAGATGAATTAACAGAACACTAAGCAGTTTCTCAGAAAGCTTCTTTCCAGATTTCATCTGAGGATATTTCCTTTTTCACCATAGCCCTCTATGGGCTTCCAAATATCACTTTGCCAATTCCAGAAGAACTGTCTTAGCGAAAGACTTCGTGAGGGGAAAGCTGTAACTCTGTGAGATGATTTCACAGAACACAAAGAAGTTTCTCAGAAAGCTTCTTTCTCTTTGTTATCGGAGGATATTTCCTTTGGCCCTATAGTCTTCAAAGGGATGCGAAATATCTGTTCTCAGATTCCACAGAAATAAGGCTAGCAAATTGATCCACGAAATACAGATGTAACTCTGTGAGATGAATTAACAGAACACTAAGCAGTTTCTCAGAAAGCTTCCTTCCAGATTTCATCTGAGGATCTTTCCTTTTTCACCATAGCCCTCTATGGTCTTCCAAATATCACTTTTCCAATTCCTCGAGAACTGTCCTAGCGAAAGGCTTCTTGAGAGGAAAGCTGTAACTCTGTGAGATGATTTCACAGAACACAAAGAAATTTCTCAGAAAGCTTCTTTCTCTTTGTTATCGGAGGATATTTCCTTTGGCCCTATAGTCTTCAAAGGGATCCGAAATATCTCTTCCCAGATTTCACAGAAATAAGGCTAGCAAAGAGATCCACGAAATACAGATGTAACTCTGTGAGATGAATTAACAGAACACTAAGCAGTTTCCCAGAAAGCTTCTTTCCAGATTTCATCTGAGGATATTTCCTTTTTCACCATAGCCCTCTAGGGGCTTCCAAATATCACTTTGCCACTTCCACAACAACTGTCTTAGCGAAAGGCTTCTTGAGGGGAAACCTGTAACTCTGTGAGATGATTTCACAGAACATAAAGAAGTTTCTCAGAAAGCTTCTTTCTCTTTTTTGTCGGAGGATATTTTCTTTGGCCCTATAGAATTTAAAGGGATCCGAAATATCTATTCTCAGATTCCACAGAAATAAGGCTAGCAAAGAGATCCACGAAATATAGATGTAACTCTGTGAGATGAATTAACAGAACACTAAGCAGTTTCTCAGAAAGCTTCTTTCCAGATTTCATCCGAGGATATTTCCTTTTTCACCATAGCCCTCTATGGGCTTCCAAATATCACTTTGCCAATTCCACAAGAACTGTCTTAGCGAAAGGCTTCTTGAGGGGAAAGCTGTAACTCTGTGAGATGATTTCACAGAACACAAAGAAGTTTCTCAGAAAGCTTCTTTCTCTTTGTTATCGGAGGATATTTCTTTGGCCCTATAGTATTCAAAGGGATCCGAAATATCTGTTCTCAGATTCCACAGAAATAAGGCTAGCAAAGAGATCCACCGAATACAGATGTAACTCTATGAGATGAATTAACAGAACACTAAGCAGTTTCTCAGAAAGCTTCTTTCCAGATTTCATCTGAGGATATTTCCTTTTTCACCTTAGCCCTCTATGGGCTTCCAAATATCACTTTGCCAATTCCACAAGAACTGTCTTAGCGAAAGGCTTCTTGAGGGGAAAGGTGTAACTCTGTGAGATGATTTCACAGAACACAAAGAAGTTTCTCAGAAAGCTTCTTTCTCTTTGTTATCGGAGGATATTTCCTTTGGCCCTATAGTCTTCAAACGGATCCGAAATATCTGTTCTCAGATTCCACAGAAATAAGGCTATCAAAGTGATCCACGAAATACAGCTGTAACTCTGTGAGATGAATTAACAGAACACTAAGCAGCTTCTCAGAAAGCTTCTTTCCAGATTTCATCTGAGGATATTTCCTTTTTCACCATAGCCCTCTTTGGGCTTCAAAATATCACTTTGCCAATTCCACAAGAAGTGTCTTAGCGAAAGGTTTCTTGAGGGGAAAGCTGTAACTCTGTGAGATTATTTCACAGAACACAAAGAAGTTTCTCAGAAAGCTTCTTTCTCTTTGTTATCGGAAGATATTTCCTTTGGCCCTATAGTCTTTAAAGGGATCCGAAATATCTGTTCTCAGATTCAACAGAAATAAGGCTGACAAAGAGATCCACGAAATACAGATGTAACTCTGTGAGTGGAAGTCACACATCACAGAGCAGTTTCTCAGAAAGCTTCTTTCCAGATTTCATCTGAGGATATTTCCTTTTTCACCCTAGCCCTCTATGGGCTTCCAAATATCACTTTGCCAATTCCACAAGAACTGTCTTAGCGGAAGGCTTCTTGAGGGGAAAGTTGTAACTCTGTGAGATGATTTCACAGAACACAAAGAAGTTTCTCAGAAAGCTTCTTTCTCTTTGTTATCGGAGGATATTTCCTTTGGCCCTATAGTCTTCAAAGGGATCCGAAATATCTGTTCTCAGATTCCACAGAAATAAGGCTAGCAAAGAGATCCACGAAATACAGATGTAACTCTGTGAGATGAATTAACAGAACACTAAGCAGTTTCTCAGAAACCTTCTTTCCAGATTTCATCTGAGGATATTTCCTTTTTCACCATAGCCCTCTATGGGCTTCCAAATATCACTTTGCCAATTCCACAACAACTGTCTTAGCGAAAGGCTTCTTGAATGGAAAGCTGTAACTCTGTGAGATGATTTCACAGAACACAAAGAAGTTTCTCAGAAAGCTGCTTTCTCTTTGTTATCGGAGGATATTTCCTTTGGCCCTAGAGTCTTCAAAGGGATCCGAAATATCTGTTCTCAGATTCCACAGAAATAAGGCTAGCAAAGAGATCCACGAAATACAGATGTAACTCTGTGAGATGAATTAACAGAACACTAAGCAGTTTCTCAGAAAGCTTCTTTCCAGATTTCATCTGAGGATATTTCCTTTTTCACCATAGCCCTCTATGGGCTTCTAAATATCACTTTGCCAATTCCACAAGAACTGTCTTAGCGAAAGGCTTCTTGAGGGGAAAGGTGTAACTCTGTGAGATGATTTCACAGAACACAAAGAAGTTTCTCAGAAAGCTTCTTTCTCTTTGTTATCGGAGGATATTTCCTTTGGCCCTATCGTCTTCAAACGGATCCGCAATATCTGTTCTCAGATTCCACAGAAATAAGGCTATCAAAGTGATCCACGAAACACAGCTGTAACTCTGTGAGATGAATTAACAGAACACTAAGCAGCTTCTCAGAAAGCTTCTTTCCAGATTTCATCTGAGGATATTTCCTTTTTCACCATAGCCCTCTTTGGGCTTCAAAATATCACTTTGCCAATTCCACAAGAAGTGTCTTAGCGAAAGGTTTCTTGAGGGGAAAGCTGTAACTCTGTGAGATTATTTCACAGAACACAAAGAAGTTTCTCAGAAAGCTTCTTTCTCTTTGTTATCGGAAGATATTTCCTTTGGCCCTATAGTCTTTAAAGGGATCCGAAATATCTGTTCTCAGATTCAACAGAAATAAGGCTGACAAAGAGATCCACGAAATACAGATGTAACTCTGTGAGTGGAAGTCACACATCACAGAGCAGTTTCTCAGAAAGCTTCTTTCCAGATTTCATCTGAGGATATTTCCTTTTTCACCCTAGCCCTCTATGGGCTTCCAAATATCACTTTGCCAATTCTACAAGAACTGTCTTAGCGAAAGGCTTCTTGAGGGGAAAGCTGTAACTCTGTGAGATGATTTCACAGAACACAAAGAAGTTTCTCAGAAAGCTTCTTTCTCTTTGTTATCGGAGGATATTTCCTTTGGCCCTATAGTCTTCAAAGGGATCCGAAATATCTGTTCTCAGATTCCACAGAAATAAGGCTAGCAAAGAGATCCACGAAATACAGAAGTAACTCTGTGAGATGAATTAACAGGACACTAAGCAGTTTCTCAGAAACCTTCTTTCCAGATTTCATCTGAGGATATTTCCTTTTTCACCATAGCCCTCTATGGGCTTCCAAATATCACTTTGCCAATTCCACAACAACTGTCTTAGCGAAAGGCTTCTTGAGTGGAAAGCTGTAACTCTGTGAGATGATTTCACAGAACACAAAGAAGTTTCTCAGAAAGCTGCTTTCTCTTTGTTATCGGAGGATATTTCCTTTGGCCCTATAGTCTTCAAAGGGATCCGAAATATCTGTTCTCAGATTCCACAGAAATAAGGCTAGCAAAGAGATCCACGAAATACAGAAGTAACTCTGTGAGATGAATTAACAGGACACTAAGCAGTTTCTCAGAAACCTTCTTTCCAGATTTCATCTGAGGATATTTCCTTTTTCACCATAGCCCTCTATGGGCTTCCAAATATCACTTTGCCAATTCCACAACAACTGTCTTAGCGAAAGGCTTCTTGAGTGGAAAGCTGTAACTCTGTGAGATGATTTCACAGAACACAAAGAAGTTTCTCAGAAAGCTGCTTTCTCTTTGTTATCGGAGGATATTTCCTTTGGCCCTATAGTCTTCAAAGGGATCCGAAATATCTGTTCTCAGATTCCACAGAAATAAGGCTAGCAAAGAGATCCACGAAATACAGATGTAACTCTGTGAGATGAATTAACAGATCACTAAGCAGTTTCTCAGAAAGCTTCTTTCCAGATTTCATCTGAGGATATTTCCTTTTTCACCATAGCCCTCTATGGGCTTCTAAATATCACTTTGCCAATTCCACAAGAACTGTCTCAGCGAAAGGCTTCCTGAGGGGAAAGCTGTAACTCTGTGAGATGATTTCACAGAACACAAAGAAGTTTCTCAGAAAGCTTCTTTTTCTTTGTTATCGGAAGATATTTCCTTTGGCCCTATAGTCTTTAAAGGGATCCGAAATATCTGTTCTCAGATTCCACAGAAATAAGGCTAACAAAGACATCCACGAAATACAGATGTAACTCTGTGAGTGGAAGTCACACATCACAGAGCAGTTTCTCAGAAAGCTTCTTTCCAGATTTCATCTGAGGATATTTCCTTTCTCACCATAGCCCTCTATGGGCTTCCAAATATCACTTTGCCAAATCCACAAGAACTGTATTAGCGAAAGGCTTCTTGAGGGGAAAGCTGTAACTCTGTGAGATGATTTCACAGAACACAAAGAAGTTTCTGAGAAATCTTCATTCTCTTTGTTATCGGAGGATATTTCCTTTGGCCCTATAGTCTTCAAAGGGATCCGAAATATCTGTTCTCAGATTCCACAGAAATGAGGCTAGCAAAGAGATCCACGAAATACAGATGTAACTCTGTGAGATGAATTAACAGAACACTAAGCAGTTTCTCAGAAAGCTTCTTTCCAGATTTCATCTGAGGATATTTCCTTTTTCACCATAGCCCTCTTTGGGCTTCAAAATATCACTTTGCCAATTCCACAAGAAGTGTCTTAGCGAAAGGTCTCTTGAGGGGAAAGCTGTAACTCTGTGAGATTATTTCAGAGAACACAAAGAAGTTTCTCAGAAAGCTTCTTTCTCTTTGTTATCGGAAGATATTTCATTTGGCCCTATAGTCTTTAAAGGGATCCGAAATATCTGTTCTCAGATTCAACAGAAATAAGGCTGACAAAGAGATCCACGAAATACAGATGTAACTCTGTGAGTGGAAGTCACACATCACAGAGCAGTTTCTCAGAAAGCTTCTTTCCAGATTTAATCTGAGGATATTTCCTTTTTCACCATAGCCCTCTATGGTCTTCAAAATATCACTTTGCCAATTCCACAAGAACTGTCTTAGCGAAAGGCTTCTTGAGGGGAAAGCTGTAACTCTGTGAGATGATTTCACAGAACACAAAGAAGTTTCTCAGAAAGCCTCTTTCTCTTTGTTTTCGGAGGATATTTCCTTTGGCCCTATAGTCTTCAAAGGGATCCGAAATATCTGTTCTCAGATTCCACAGAAATAAGGCTAGCAACAGATCCACGAAATACAGATGTAACTCTGTGAGATGAATTAACAGAACAGTAAGCAGTTTCTCAGAAACCTTCTTTCCAGATTTCATCTGAGGATATTTCCTTTTTCACAATAGCCCTCTATGGGCTTCCAAATATCACTTTTCCAATTCCACAAGAACTGTCTTAGCGAAAGGCTTCTTTAGGGGAAAGCTGTAACTCTTTGAGATGATTTCACAGAACACAAAGAAGTTTCTCAGAAAGCTTCTTTCTCTTTGTTATCGGAGGATATTTCCTTTGGCCCTATAGTCTTCAAAGGGATCCGAAATATCTGTTCTCAGATTCCACAGAAATAAGGCTAGCAAAGAGATCCATGAAATACAGATGTAATTCTGTGAGACGAATTAACAGAACACTAAGCAGTTTCTCAGAAAGCTTCTTTCCAGATTTCATCTGAGGATATTTCCTTTTTCACCAGAGCCCTCTTTGGGCTTCAAAATATCACTTTGCCAATTCCACAAGAAGTGTCTTAGCGAAAGGTTTCTTGAGGGGAAAGCTGTAACTCTGTGAGATGATTTCACAGAACACAAAGAAGTTTCTCAGAAAGCTGCTTTCTCTTTGTTATCGGAAGATATTTCCTTTGGCCCTATAGTCTTTAAAGGGATCCGAAATATCTGTTCTCAGATTCAACAGAAATAAGGCTGACAAAGAGATCCACAAAATACAGATGTAACTCTGTGAGTGGAAGTCACACATCACAGAGCAGTTTCTCAGAAAGCTTCTTTCCAGATTTCATCTGAGGATACTTCCTTTTTCACCCTAGCCGCTATGGGCTTCCAAATATCACTTTGCCAATTCCACAAGAACTGTCTTAGCGAAAGGCTTCTTGAGGGGAAAGCTGTAACTCTGTTAGATGATTTCACAGAACACAAAGAAGTTTCTCAGAAAGCTTCTTTCTCTTTGTTATCGGAGGATATTTCCTTTGGCCCTATAGTCTTCAAAGGGATCCGAAATATCTGTTCTCAGATTCCACAGAAATAAGGCTAACAAAGACATCCACGAAATACAGATGTAACTCTGTGAGTGGAAGTCACACATCACAGAGCAGTTTCTCAGAAAGCTTCTTTCCAGATTTCATCTGAGGATATTTCCTTTCTCACCATAGCCCTCTATGGGCTTCCAAATATCACTTTGCCAAATCCACAAGAACTGTATTAGCGAAAGGCTTCTTGAGGGGAAAGCTGTAACTCTGTGAGATGATTTCACAGAACACAAAGAAGTTTCTGAGAAATCTTCATTCTCTTTGTTATCGGAGGATATTTCCTTTGGCCCTATAGTCTTCAAAGGGATCCGAAATATCTGTTCTCAGATTCCACAGAAATGAGGCTAGCAAAGAGATCCACGAAATACAGATGTAACTCTGTGAGATGAATTAACAGAACACTAAGCAGTTTCTCAGAAAGCTTCTTTCCAGATTTCATCTGAGGATATTTCCTTTTTCACCATAGCCCTCTTTGGGCTTCAAAATATCACTTTGCCAATTCCACAAGAAGTGTCTTAGCGAAAGGTCTCTTGAGGGGAAAGCTGTAACTCTGTGAGATTATTTCAGAGAACACAAAGAAGTTTCTCAGAAAGCTTCTTTCTCTTTGTTATCGGAAGATATTTCATTTGGCCCTATAGTCTTTAAAGGGATCCGAAATATCTGTTCTCAGATTCAACAGAAATAAGACTGACAAAGAGATCCACGAAATACAGATGTAACTCTGTGAGTGGAAGTCACACATCACAGAGCAGTTTCTCAGAAAGCTTCTTTCCAGATTTAATCTGAGGATATTTCCTTTTTCACCATAGCCCTCTATGGTCTTCAAAATATCACTTTGCCAATTCCACAAGAACTGTCTTAGCGAAAGGCTTCTTGAGGGGAAAGCTGTAACTCTGTGAGATGATTTCACAGAACACAAAGAAGTTTCTCAGAAAGCCTCTTTCTCTTTGTTTTCGGAGGATATTTCCTTTGGCCCTATAGTCTTCAAAGGGATCCGAAATATCTGTTCTCAGATTCCACAGAAATAAGGCTAGCAACAGATCCACGAAATACAGATGTAACTCTGTGAGATGAATTAACAGAACAGTAAGCAGTTTCTCAGAAACCTTCTTTCCAGATTTCATCTGAGGATATTTCCTTTTTCACAATAGCCCTCTATGGGCTTCCAAATATCACTTTTCCAATTCCACAAGAACTGTCTTAGCGAAAGGCTTCTTTAGGGGAAAGCTGTAACTCTTTGAGATGATTTCACAGAACACAAAGAAGTTTCTCAGAAAGCTTTTTTCTCTTTGTTATCGGAGGATATTTCCTTTGGCCCTATAGTCTTCAAAGGGATCCGAAATATCTGTTCTCAGATTCCACAGAAATAAGGCTAGCAAAGAGATCCATGAAATACAGATGTAATTCTGTGAGACGAATTAACAGAACACTAAGCAGTTTCTCAGAAAGCTTCTTTCCAGATTTCATCTGAGGATATTTCCTTTTTCACCAGAGCCCTCTTTGGGCTTCAAAATATCACTTTGCCAATTCCACAAGAAGTGTCTTAGCGAAAGGTTTCTTGAGGGGAAAGCTGTAACTCTGTGAGATGATTTCACAGAACACAAAGAAGTTTCTCAGAAAGCTGCTTTCTCTTTGTTATCGGAAGATATTTCCTTTGGCCCTATAGTCTTTAAAGGGATCCGAAATATCTGTTCTCAGATTCAACAGAAATAAGGCTGACAAAGAGATCCACAAAATACAGATGTAACTCTGTGAGTGGAAGTCACACATCACAGAGCAGTTTCTCAGAAAGCTTCTTTCCAGATTTCATCTGAGGATACTTCCTTTTTCACCCTAGCCGCTATGGGCTTCCAAATATCACTTTGCCAATTCCACAAGAACTGTCTTAGCGAAAGGCTTCTTGAGGGGAAAGCTGTAACTCTGTTAGATGATTTCACAGAACACAAAGAAGTTTCTCAGAAAGCTTCTTTCTCTTTGTTATCGGAGGATATTTCCTTTGGCCCTATAGTCTTCAAAGGGATCCGAAATATCTGTTCTCAGATTCCACAGAAATAAGGCTAGCAAAGAGATCCAGGAAATACAGATGTAACTCTGTGAGATGAATTAACAGAACACTAAGCAGTTTCTCAGAAAGCTTCTTTCCAGATTTCATCTGAGGATATTTCCTTTTTCACCATAGCCCTCTATGGGCTTCCAAATATCACTTTGCGAATTCCACAAGAACTGTCTTAGCGAAAGGCTTCTTGAGGGGAAAGCTGTAACTCTGTGAGATGATTTCACAGAACACAAAGAAGTTTCTCAGAAAGCTTCTTTCTCTTTGTTATCGTAAGATATTTCCTTTGGCCCTATAGTCTTTAAAGGGATCCGAAATATCTGTTCTCAGATTCCACAGAAATAAGGCTAACAAAGAGATCCACGAAATACAGATGTAACTCTGTGAGTGGAAGTCACACATCACAGAGCAGTTTCTCGGAAAGCTTCTTTCTAGATTTCATCTGAGGATATTTCCTTTTTCACCCTAGCCCTCTATGGGCTTCCAAATATCACTTTGCCAATTCCACAAGAACTCTCTTAGCGAAAGGCTTCTTGAGGGGAAAGCTGTAACTCTGTGAGATGATTTCACAGAACACAAAGAAGTTTCTCAGAAAGCTTCTTTCTCTTTGATATCGGAGGATATTTCCTTATGCCCTGTAGACTTTAAAGGGATCCGAAATATCTGTTCTCAGATTCCACAAAAATGAGGCTGACAAAGAGATCCACGAAATACAGATGTAACTCTGTGAGTGGAAGTCACACATCACAGAGCAGTTTCTCAGAAAGCTTCTTTCTAGATTTCATCTGAGGATATTTCCTTTTTCACCCTAGCCCTCTAAGGGCTTCCAAATATCACTTTGCCAATTCCACAAGAACTGTCTTAGCGAAAGGCTTCTTGAGGGGAAAGCTGTAACTCTGTGAGATGATTTCACAGAACACAAAGAGGTTTCTCAGACAGCTTCTTTCTCTTTGCTATCGGAGGATATTTCCTTTGGCCCTATAGTCTTCAAAGGGATCCGAAATATCTGTTCTCAGATTCCACAGAAATAAGTTTAGCAAAGAGATCCACGAAAAACAGATGTAACTCTGTGAGTGGAAGTCACACATCACAGAGCAGTTTCACCCAAAATTTCTTTCCAGATTTCATCTGAGGATATTTCCTTTTTCACCATAGCCCTCTATGGGCTTCCAAATATCACTTTGCCAATTCCACAAGAACTGTCTTAGAGAAAGGCTTCTTGAAAGGAAAGCTCTAACTCTGTGAGATGATTTCACAGAACACAAAGAAGTTTCTCAGAAAGCTTCTTTCTCTTTGTTATCGGAGGATATTTCCTTTGGCCCTATAGTCTTCAAAGGGATCCGAAATATCTGTTCTCAGATTCCACAGAAATAAGGCTAGCAAACAGATCCACGAAATACAGATGTAACTCTGTGAGATGAATTAACAGAACACTAAGCAGTTTCTCAGAAAGCTTGTTTCCAGATTTCATCCGAGGATATTTCCTTTTTCACCATAGCCCTCTATGGGCATCCAAATATCACTTTGCTAATTCCACAAGAACTCTCTTAGCGAAAGGCTTCTTGAGGGGAAAGCTGTAACTCTGTGAGATGATTTCACAGAACACAAAGAAGTTTCTCAGAAAGCTTCTTTCTCTTTGTAATCGGAGGAAATTTCCTTTGGGCTATAGTCTTCAAAGGGATCCGAAATATCTGTTCTCAGATTCCACAGAAATAAGGCTAGCAAAGAGATCCACGAAATACAGATGTAACTCTGTGAGATGAATTAACAGAACACTAAGCAGTTTCTCAGAAAGCTTCTTTCCAGATTTCATCTGAGGATATTTCCTTTTTCACCATAGCCCTCTACGGGCTTCCAAATATCACTTTGCCAATTCCACAAGAACTGTCTTAGCGAAAGGCTTCTTGAGGGGAAAGCTGTAACTCTGTGAGATGATTTCACAGAACACAAAGAAGTTTCTCAGAAAGCTTCTTTCTCTTTCTTATCGGAGGATATTTCCTTTGGCCCTATAGTCTTCAAAGGGATCCGACATATCTGTTCTCAGATTCCACAGAAATAAGGCTAGCAAAGAGATCCACGAAATACAGATGTAACTCTGTGAGGTGAATTAACAGAACACTAAGCAGTTTCTCAGAAAGCTTCTTTCCAGATTTCATTTGAGGATATTTCCTTTTTCACCATAGCCCTCTAGGGGCTTCAAAATATCACTTTGCCAATTCCACAAGAACTGTCTTAGCGAAAGGCTTCTTGAGGGGAAACCTGTAACTCTATGAAGTGATTTCACAGTAGACAAAGAAGTTTCTCAGAAAGCTTCTTTCTCTTTGTTATCGGAGGATATTTCCTTTGGCCCTATAGACTTTAAAGGGATCCGAAATATCTGTTCTCAGATACCACAGAAATAAGGCTAGCAAAGAGATCCACGAAATACAGATGTAACTCTGTGAGATGAATTAACAGAACACTAAGCAGTTTCTCAGAAAGCTTCTTTCCAGATTTCATCAGAGGATATTTCCTTTTTCACCATAGCCCTCTATGGGCTTCTAAATATCACTTTGCCAATTCCACAAGAACTGTGTTAGCGAAAGGCTTCTTGAGGGGAAAGCTGTAACTCTGTGAGATGATTTCACAGAACACAAAGAAGTTTCTCAGAAAGCTTCTTTCTCTTTGTTATCGGAAGATATTTCCTTTGGCCCTATAGTCTTTAAAGGGATCCGAAATATCTGTTCTCAGATTCCACAGAAATAAGGCTAACAAAGAGATCCACGAAATACAGATGTAACTCTGTGAGTGGAAGTCACACATCACAGAGCAGTTTCTCAGTAAGCTTCTTTCCAGATTTCATCTGAGGATATTTCCTTTTTCACCATAGCCCTCTATGGGCTTCCAAATATCATCCACAAGAACTGTCTTAGCGAAAGGCTTCTTGAGGGGAAAGCTGTAACTCTGTGAGATGATTTCACAGTACACAAAGAAGTTTCTCAGAAAGCTTCTTTCTGTTTGTTATCGGAGGATATATTCTTTGGCCCTATAGTCTTCAAAGGGATCCGAAATATCTGTTCTCAGATTCCACAGAAATAAGGCTAGCAAAGAGATCCACGAAATACAGATGTAACTCTGTGAGATGAATTAACAGAACATTAAGCAGTTTCTCAGAAAGCTTCTTTCCAGATTTCATCTGAGGATATTTCCTTTTTCACCATAGCCCTCTATGGGCTTCCAAATATCACTTTGTCAATTCCACAAGAACTGTCTTAGCGAAAGGCTTCTTGACGGGAAAGCTGTAACTCTGTGAGATGATTTCACAGAACACAAAGAAGATTCTCAGAAAGCTTCTTTCTCTTTGTTATCGGAGGATATTTCCTTTGGCCCTATAGTCTTCAAAGGGATACGAAATATCTGTTCTCAGATTCCACAGAAATAAGGCTAGCAAAGAGATCCACGAAATACAGAGGTAACTCAGTGAGATGAATTAACGGAACACTAAACAGTTTCTCAGAAAGCTTCTTTCCAGATTTCATCGGAGGATATTTCCTTTTTCACCATAGCCCTCTATGGGCTTCCAAATATCACTTTGCCAATTCCACAAGAACTGTCTTAGCGAAAGGCTTCTTGAGGGGAAAGCTGTAAATCTGTGAGATGAATTAACAGAACACAAAGAAGTTTCTCAGAAAGCTTCTTTCTCTTTGATATCGGAGGATATTTCCTTATGCCCTGTAGACTTTAAAGGGATCCGAAATATCTGTTCTCAGATTCCACAGAAATAAGGCTAACAAAGAGATCCACGAAATACAGATGTAACTCTGTGAGTGGAAGTCACACATCACAGAGCAGTTTCACAGAAAGCTTCTTTCCAGATTTCATCTGAGGATATTTCCTTTTTCACCATAGCCCTCCATGGGCTTCCAAATATCACTTTGCCAATTCCACAAGAACTGTCTTAGCGAAAGGCTTCTTGAGGGGAAAGCTGTAACTCTGTGAGATGATTTCACAGAACACAAAGAGGTTTCTCAGACAGCTTCTTTCTCTTTGCTATCGGAGGATATTTCCTTTGGCCCTATAGTCTTCAAAGGGATCCGAAATATCTGTTCTCAGATTCCACAGAAATAAGGTTAGCAAAGAGATCCACGAAAAACAGATGTAACTCTGTGAGTGGAAGTCACACATCACAGAGCAGTTTCACCCAAAATTTCTTTCCAGATTTCATCTGAGGATATTTCCTTTTTCACCATAGCCCTCTATGGGCTTCCAAATATCACTTTGCCAATTCCACAAGAACTGTCTTAGAGAAAGGCTTCTTGAAAGGAAAGCTCTAACTCTGTGAGATGATTTCACAGAACACAAAGAAGTTTCTCAGAAAGCTTCTTTCTCTTTGTTATCGGAGGATATTTCCTTTGGCCCTATAGTCTTCAAAGGGATCCGAAATATCTGTTCTCAGATTCCACAGAAATAAGGCTAGCAAACAGATCCACGAAATACAGATGTAACTCTGTGAGATGAATTAACAGAACACTAAGCAGTTTCTCAGAAAGCTTGTTTCCAGATTTCATCCGAGGATATTTCCTTTTTCACCATAGCCCTCTATGGGCATCCAAATATCACTTTGCTAATTCCACAAGAACTGTCTTAGCGAAAGGCTTCTTGAGGGGAAAGCTGTAACTCTGTGAGATGATTTCACAGAACACAAAGAAGTTTCTCAGAAAGCTTCTTTCTCTTTGTAATCGGAGGAAATTTCCTTTGGGCTATAGTCTTCAAAGGGATCCGAAATATCTGTTCTCAGATTCCACAGAAATAAGGCTAGCAAAGAGATCCACGAAATACAGATGTAACTCTGTGAGATGAATTAACAGAACACTAAGCAGTTTCTCAGAAAGCTTCTTTCCAGATTTCATCTGAGGATATTTCCTTTTTCACCATAGCCCTCTATGGGCTTCCAAATATCACTTTGCCAATTCCACAAGAACTGTCTTAGCGAAAGGCTTCTTGAGGGGAAAGCTGTAACTCTGTGAGATGATTTCACAGAACACAAAGAAGTTTCTCAGAAAGCTTCTTTCTCTTTCTTATCGGAGGATATTTCCTTTGGCCCTATAGTCTTCAAAGGGATCCGACATATCTGTTCTCAGATTCCACAGAAATAAGGCTAGCAAAGAGATCCACGAAATACAGATGTAACTCTGTGAGGTGAATTAACAGAACACTAAGCAGTTTCTCAGAAAGCTTCTTTCCAGATTTCATCTGAGGATCTTTCCTTTTTCACCATAGCCCTCTAGGGGCTTCCAAATATCACTTTGCCAATTCCACAACAACTGTCTTAGCGAAAGGCTTCTTGAGGGGAAACCTGTAACTCTGTGAGATGATTTCACAGAACATAAAGAAGTTTCTCAGAAAGCTTCTTTCTCTTTTTTGTCGGAGGATATTTTCTTTGGCCCTATAGACTTTAAAGGGATCCGAAATATCTATTCTCAGATTCCACAGAAATAAGGCTAGCAAAGAGATCCACGAAATATAGATGTAACTCTGTGAGATGAATTAACAGAACACTAAGCAGTTTCTCAGAAAGCTTCTTTCCAGATTACATCCGAGGATATTTCCTTTTTCACCATAGCCCTCTATGGGCTTCCAAATATCACTTTGCCAATTCCACAAGAACTGTCTTAGCGAAAGGCTTCTTGAGGGGAAAGCTGTAACTCTGTGAGATGATTTCACAGAACACAAAGAAGTTTCTCAGAAAGCTTCTTTCTCTTTGTTATCGGAGGATATTTCTTTGGCCCTATAGTATTCAAAGGGATCCGAAATATCTGTTCTCAGATTCCACAGAAATAAGGCTAGCAAAGAGATCCACCGAATACAGATGTAACTCTATGAGATGAATTAACAGAACACTAAGCAGTTTCTCAGAAAGCTTCTTTCCAGATTTCATCTGAGGATATTTCCTTTTTCACCTTAGCCCTCTATGGGCTTCCAAATATCACTTTGCCAATTCCACAAGAACTGTCTTAGCGAAAGGCTTCTTGAGGGGAAAGGTGTAACTCTGTGAGATGATTTCACAGAACACAAAGAAGTTTCTCAGAAAGCTTCTTTCTCTTTGTTATCGGAGGATATTTCCTTTGGCCCTATAGTCTTCAAACGGATCCGAAATATCTGTTCTCAGATTCCACAGAAATAAGGCTATCAAAGTGATCCACGAAATACAGCTGTAACTCTGTGAGATGAATTAACAGAACACTAAGCAGCTTCTCAGAAAGCTTCTTTCCAGATTTCATCTGAGGATATTTCCTTTTTCACCATAGCCCTCTTTGGGTTTCAAAATATCACTTTGCCAATTCCACAAGAAGTGTCTTAGCGAAAGGTTTCTTGAGGGGAAAGCTGTAACTCTGTGAGATTATTTCACAGAACACAAAGAAGTTTCTCAGAAAGCTTCTTTCTCTTTGTTATCGGAAGATATTTCCTTTGGCCCTATAGTCTTTAAAGGGATCCGAAATATCTGTTCTCAGATTCAACAGAAATAAGGCTGACAAAGAGATCCACGAAATACAGATGTAACTCTGTGAGTGGAAGTCACACATCACAGAGCAGTTTCTCAGAAAGCTTCTTTCCAGATTTCATCTGAGGATATTTCCTTTTTCACCCTAGCCCTCTATGGGCTTCCAAATATCACTTTGCCAATTCCACAAGAACTGTCTTAGCGGAAGGCTTCTTGAGGGGAAAGTTGTAACTCTGTGAGATGATTTCACAGAACACAAAGAAGTTTCTCAGAAAGCTTCTTTCTCTTTGTTATCGGAGGATATTTCCTTTGGCCCTATAGTCTTCAAAGGGATCCGAAATATCTGTTCTCAGATTCCACAGAAATAAGGCTAGCAAAGAGATCCACGAAATACAGATGTAACTCTGTGAGATGAATTAACAGAACACTAAGCAGTTTCTCAGAAACCTTCTTTCCAGATTTCATCTGAGGATATTTCCTTTTTCACCATAGCCCTCTATGGCCTTCCAAATATCACTTTGCCAATTCCACAACAACTGTCTTAGCGAAAGGCTTCTTGAGTGGAAAGGTGTAACTCTGTGAGATGATTTCACAGAACACAAAGAAGTTTCTCAGAAAGCTGCTTTCTCTTTGTTATCGGAGGATATTTCCTTTGGCCCTATAGTCTTCAAAGGGATCCGAAATATCTGTTCTCAGATTCCACAGAAATAAGGCTAGCAAAGAGATCCACGAAACACAGATGTAACTCTGTGAGATGAATTAACAGATCACTAAGCAGTTTCTCAGAAAGCTTCTTTCCAGATTTCATCTGAGGATATTTCCTTTTTCACCATAGCCCTCTATGGGCTTCCAAATATCACTTTGCCAATTCCACAAGAACTGTCTCAGCGAAAGGCTTCCTGAGGGGAAAGCTGTAACTCTGTGAGATGATTTCACAGAACACAAAGAAGTTTCTCAGAAAGCTTCTTTTTCTTTGTTATCGGAAGATATTTCCTTTGGCCCTATAGTCTTTAAAGGGATCCGAAATATCTGTTCTCAGATTCCACAGAAATAAGGCTAACAAAGACATCCACGAAATACAGATGTAACTCTGTGAGTGGAAGTCACACATCACAGAGCAGTTTCTCAGAAAGCTTCTTTCCAGATTTCATCTGAGGATATTTCCTTTCTCACCATAGCCCTCTATGGGCTTCCAAATATCACTTTGCCAAATCCACAAGAACTGTATTAGCGAAAGGCTTCTTGAGGGGAAAGCTGTAACTCTGTGAGATGATTTCACAGAACACAAAGAAGTTTCTGAGAAATCTTCATTCTCTTTGTTATCGGAGGATATTTCCTTTGGCCCTATAGTCTTCAAAGGGATCCGAAATATCTGTTCTCAGATTCCACAGAAATGAGGCTAGCAAAGAGATCCACGAAATACAGATGTAACTCTGTGAGATGAATTAACAGAACACTAAGCAGTTTCTCAGAAAGCTTCTTTCCAGATTTCATCTGAGGATATTTCCTTTTTCACCATAGCCCTCTTTGGGCTTCAAAATATCACTTTGCCAATTCCACAAGAAGTGTCTTAGCGAAAGGTTTCTTGAGGGGAAAGCTGTAACTCTGTGAGATGATTTCACAGAACACAAAGAAGTTTCTCAGAAAGCTGCTTTCTCTTTGTTATCGGAAGATATTTCCTTTGGCCCTATAGTCTTTAAAGGGATCCGAAATATCTGTTCTCAGATTCAACAGAAATAAGGCTGACAAAGAGATCCACAAAATACAGATGTAACTCTGTGAGTGGAAGTCACACATCACAGAGCAGTTTCTCAGAAAGCTTCTTTCCAGATTTCATCTGAGGATACTTCCTTTTTCACCCTAGCCGCTATGGGCTTCCAAATATCACTTTGCCAATTCCACAAGAACTGTCTTAGCGAAAGGCTTCTTGAGGGGAAAGCTGTAACTCTGTTAGATGATTTCACAGAACACAAAGAAGTTTCTCAGAAAGCTTCTTTCTCTTTGTTATCGGAGGATATTTCCTTTGGCCCTATAGTCTTCAAAGGGATCCGAAATATCTGTTCTCAGATTCCACAGAAATAAGGCTAACAAAGACATCCACGAAATACAGATGTAACTCTGTGAGTGGAAGTCACACATCACAGAGCAGTTTCTCAGAAAGCTTCTTTCCAGATTTCATCTGAGGATATTTCCTTTCTCACCATAGCCCTCTATGGGCTTCCAAATATCACTTTGCCAAATCCACAAGAACTGTATTAGCGAAAGGCTTCTTGAGGGGAAAGCTGTAACTCTGTGAGATGATTTCACAGAACACAAAGAAGTTTCTGAGAAATCTTCATTCTCTTTGTTATCGGAGGATATTTCCTTTGGCCCTATAGTCTTCAAAGGGATCCGAAATATCTGTTCTCAGATTCCACAGAAATGAGGCTAGCAAAGAGATCCACGAAATACAGATGTAACTCTGTGAGATGAATTAACAGAACACTAAGCAGTTTCTCAGAAAGCTTCTTTCCAGATTTCATCTGAGGATATTTCCTTTTTCACCATAGCCCTCTTTGGGCTTCAAAATATCACTTTGCCAATTCCACAAGAAGTGTCTTAGCGAAAGGTCTCTTGAGGGGAAAGCTGTAACTCTGTGAGATTATTTCAGAGAACACAAAGAAGTTTCTCAGAAAGCTTCTTTCTCTTTGTTATCGGAAGATATTTCATTTGGCCCTATAGTCTTTAAAGGGATCCGAAATATCTGTTCTCAGATTCAACAGAAATAAGACTGACAAAGAGATCCACGAAATACAGATGTAACTCTGTGAGTGGAAGTCACACATCACAGAGCAGTTTCTCAGAAAGCTTCTTTCCAGATTTAATCTGAGGATATTTCCTTTTTCACCATAGCCCTCTATGGTCTTCAAAATATCACTTTGCCAATTCCACAAGAACTGTCTTAGCGAAAGGCTTCTTGAGGGGAAAGCTGTAACTCTGTGAGATGATTTCACAGAACACAAAGAAGTTTCTCAGAAAGCCTCTTTCTCTTTGTTTTCGGAGGATATTTCCTTTGGCCCTATAGTCTTCAAAGGGATCCGAAATATCTGTTCTCAGATTCCACAGAAATAAGGCTAGCAACAGATCCACGAAATACAGATGTAACTCTGTGAGATGAATTAACAGAACAGTAAGCAGTTTCTCAGAAACCTTCTTTCCAGATTTCATCTGAGGATATTTCCTTTTTCACAATAGCCCTCTATGGGCTTCCAAATATCACTTTTCCAATTCCACAAGAACTGTCTTAGCGAAAGGCTTCTTTAGGGGAAAGCTGTAACTCTTTGAGATGATTTCACAGAACACAAAGAAGTTTCTCAGAAAGCTTTTTTCTCTTTGTTATCGGAGGATATTTCCTTTGGCCCTATAGTCTTCAAAGGGATCCGAAATATCTGTTCTCAGATTCCACAGAAATAAGGCTAGCAAAGAGATCCATGAAATACAGATGTAATTCTGTGAGACGAATTAACAGAACACTAAGCAGTTTCTCAGAAAGCTTCTTTCCAGATTTCATCTGAGGATATTTCCTTTTTCACCAGAGCCCTCTTTGGGCTTCAAAATATCACTTTGCCAATTCCACAAGAAGTGTCTTAGCGAAAGGTTTCTTGAGGGGAAAGCTGTAACTCTGTGAGATGATTTCACAGAACACAAAGAAGTTTCTCAGAAAGCTGCTTTCTCTTTGTTATCGGAAGATATTTCCTTTGGCCCTATAGTCTTTAAAGGGATCCGAAATATCTGTTCTCAGATTCAACAGAAATAAGGCTGACAAAGAGATCCACAAAATACAGATGTAACTCTGTGAGTGGAAGTCACACATCACAGAGCAGTTTCTCAGAAAGCTTCTTTCCAGATTTCATCTGAGGATACTTCCTTTTTCACCCTAGCCGCTATGGGCTTCCAAATATCACTTTGCCAATTCCACAAGAACTGTCTTAGCGAAAGGCTTCTTGAGGGGAAAGCTGTAACTCTGTTAGATGATTTCACAGAACACAAAGAAGTTTCTCAGAAAGCTTCTTTCTCTTTGTTATCGGAGGATATTTCCTTTGGCCCTATAGTCTTCAAAGGGATCCGAAATATCTGTTCTCAGATTCCACAGAAATAAGGCTAGCAAAGAGATCCAGGAAATACAGATGTAACTCTGTGAGATGAATTAACAGAACACTAAGCAGTTTCTCAGAAAGCTTCTTTCCAGATTTCATCTGAGGATATTTCCTTTTTCACCATAGCCCTCTATGGGCTTCCAAATATCACTTTGCGAATTCCACAAGAACTGTCTTAGCGAAAGGCTTCTTGAGGGGAAAGCTGTAACTCTGTGAGATGATTTCACAGAACACAAAGAAGTTTCTCAGAAAGCTTCTTTCTCTTTGTTATCGTAAGATATTTCCTTTGGCCCTATAGTCTTTAAAGGGATCCGAAATATCTGTTCTCAGATTCCACAGAAATAAGGCTAACAAAGAGATCCACGAAATACAGATGTAACTCTGTGAGTGGAAGTCACACATCACAGAGCAGTTTCTCGGAAAGCTTCTTTCTAGATTTCATCTGAGGATATTTCCTTTTTCACCCTAGCCCTCTATGGGCTTCCAAATATCACTTTGCCAATTCCACAAGAACTCTCTTAGCGAAAGGCTTCTTGAGGGGAAAGCTGTAACTCTGTGAGATGATTTCACAGAACACAAAGAAGTTTCTCAGAAAGCTTCTTTCTCTTTGATATCGGAGGATATTTCCTTATGCCCTGTAGACTTTAAAGGGATCCGAAATATCTGTTCTCAGATTCCACAAAAATGAGGCTGACAAAGAGATCCACGAAATACAGATGTAACTCTGTGAGTGGAAGTCACACATCACAGAGCAGTTTCTCAGAAAGCTTCTTTCTAGATTTCATCTGAGGATATTTCCTTTTTCACCCTAGCCCTCTAAGGGCTTCCAAATATCACTTTGCCAATTCCACAAGAACTGTCTTAGCGAAAGGCTTCTTGAGGGGAAAGCTGTAACTCTGTGAGATGATTTCACAGAACACAAAGAGGTTTCTCAGACAGCTTCTTTCTCTTTGCTATCGGAGGATATTTCCTTTGGCCCTATAGTCTTCAAAGGGATCCGAAATATCTGTTCTCAGATTCCACAGAAATAAGTTTAGCAAAGAGATCCACGAAAAACAGATGTAACTCTGTGAGTGGAAGTCACACATCACAGAGCAGTTTCACCCAAAATTTCTTTCCAGATTTCATCTGAGGATATTTCCTTTTTCACCATAGCCCTCTATGGGCTTCCAAATATCACTTTGCCAATTCCACAAGAACTGTCTTAGAGAAAGGCTTCTTGAAAGGAAAGCTCTAACTCTGTGAGATGATTTCACAGAACACAAAGAAGTTTCTCAGAAAGCTTCTTTCTCTTTGTTATCGGAGGATATTTCCTTTGGCCCTATAGTCTTCAAAGGGATCCGAAATATCTGTTCTCAGATTCCACAGAAATAAGGCTAGCAAACAGATCCACGAAATACAGATGTAACTCTGTGAGATGAATTAACAGAACACTAAGCAGTTTCTCAGAAAGCTTGTTTCCAGATTTCATCCGAGGATATTTCCTTTTTCACCATAGCCCTCTATGGGCATCCAAATATCACTTTGCTAATTCCACAAGAACTCTCTTAGCGAAAGGCTTCTTGAGGGGAAAGCTGTAACTCTGTGAGATGATTTCACAGAACACAAAGAAGTTTCTCAGAAAGCTTCTTTCTCTTTGTAATCGGAGGAAATTTCCTTTGGGCTATAGTCTTCAAAGGGATCCGAAATATCTGTTCTCAGATTCCACAGAAATAAGGCTAGCAAAGAGATCCACGAAATACAGATGTAACTCTGTGAGATGAATTAACAGAACACTAAGCAGTTTCTCAGAAAGCTTCTTTCCAGATTTCATCTGAGGATATTTCCTTTTTCACCATAGCCCTCTACGGGCTTCCAAATATCACTTTGCCAATTCCACAAGAACTGTCTTAGCGAAAGGCTTCTTGAGGGGAAAGCTGTAACTCTGTGAGATGATTTCACAGAACACAAAGAAGTTTCTCAGAAAGCTTCTTTCTCTTTCTTATCGGAGGATATTTCCTTTGGCCCTATAGTCTTCAAAGGGATCCGACATATCTGTTCTCAGATTCCACAGAAATAAGGCTAGCAAAGAGATCCACGAAATACAGATGTAACTCTGTGAGGTGAATTAACAGAACACTAAGCAGTTTCTCAGAAAGCTTCTTTCCAGATTTCATTTGAGGATATTTCCTTTTTCACCATAGCCCTCTAGGGGCTTCAAAATATCACTTTGCCAATTCCACAAGAACTGTCTTAGCGAAAGGCTTCTTGAGGGGAAACCTGTAACTCTATGAAGTGATTTCACAGTAGACAAAGAAGTTTCTCAGAAAGCTTCTTTCTCTTTGTTATCGGAGGATATTTCCTTTGGCCCTATAGACTTTAAAGGGATCCGAAATATCTGTTCTCAGATACCACAGAAATAAGGCTAGCAAAGAGATCCACGAAATACAGATGTAACTCTGTGAGATGAATTAACAGAACACTAAGCAGTTTCTCAGAAAGCTTCTTTCCAGATTTCATCAGAGGATATTTCCTTTTTCACCATAGCCCTCTATGGGCTTCTAAATATCACTTTGCCAATTCCACAAGAACTGTGTTAGCGAAAGGCTTCTTGAGGGGAAAGCTGTAACTCTGTGAGATGATTTCACAGAACACAAAGAAGTTTCTCAGAAAGCTTCTTTCTCTTTGTTATCGGAAGATATTTCCTTTGGCCCTATAGTCTTTAAAGGGATCCGAAATATCTGTTCTCAGATTCCACAGAAATAAGGCTAACAAAGAGATCCACGAAATACAGATGTAACTCTGTGAGTGGAAGTCACACATCACAGAGCAGTTTCTCAGTAAGCTTCTTTCCAGATTTCATCTGAGGATATTTCCTTTTTCACCATAGCCCTCTATGGGCTTCCAAATATCATCCACAAGAACTGTCTTAGCGAAAGGCTTCTTGAGGGGAAAGCTGTAACTCTGTGAGATGATTTCACAGTACACAAAGAAGTTTCTCAGAAAGCTTCTTTCTGTTTGTTATCGGAGGATATATTCTTTGGCCCTATAGTCTTCAAAGGGATCCGAAATATCTGTTCTCAGATTCCACAGAAATAAGGCTAGCAAAGAGATCCACGAAATACAGATGTAACTCTGTGAGATGAATTAACAGAACATTAAGCAGTTTCTCAGAAAGCTTCTTTCCAGATTTCATCTGAGGATATTTCCTTTTTCACCATAGCCCTCTATGGGCTTCCAAATATCACTTTGTCAATTCCACAAGAACTGTCTTAGCGAAAGGCTTCTTGACGGGAAAGCTGTAACTCTGTGAGATGATTTCACAGAACACAAAGAAGATTCTCAGAAAGCTTCTTTCTCTTTGTTATCGGAGGATATTTCCTTTGGCCCTATAGTCTTCAAAGGGATACGAAATATCTGTTCTCAGATTCCACAGAAATAAGGCTAGCAAAGAGATCCACGAAATACAGAGGTAACTCAGTGAGATGAATTAACGGAACACTAAACAGTTTCTCAGAAAGCTTCTTTCCAGATTTCATCGGAGGATATTTCCTTTTTCACCATAGCCCTCTATGGGCTTCCAAATATCACTTTGCCAATTCCACAAGAACTGTCTTAGCGAAAGGCTTCTTGAGGGGAAAGCTGTAAATCTGTGAGATGAATTAACAGAACACAAAGAAGTTTCTCAGAAAGCTTCTTTCTCTTTGATATCGGAGGATATTTCCTTATGCCCTGTAGACTTTAAAGGGATCCGAAATATCTGTTCTCAGATTCCACAGAAATAAGGCTAACAAAGAGATCCACGAAATACAGATGTAACTCTGTGAGTGGAAGTCACACATCACAGAGCAGTTTCACAGAAAGCTTCTTTCCAGATTTCATCTGAGGATATTTCCTTTTTCACCATAGCCCTCCATGGGCTTCCAAATATCACTTTGCCAATTCCACAAGAACTGTCTTAGCGAAAGGCTTCTTGAGGGGAAAGCTGTAACTCTGTGAGATGATTTCACAGAACACAAAGAGGTTTCTCAGACAGCTTCTTTCTCTTTGCTATCGGAGGATATTTCCTTTGGCCCTATAGTCTTCAAAGGGATCCGAAATATCTGTTCTCAGATTCCACAGAAATAAGGTTAGCAAAGAGATCCACGAAAAACAGATGTAACTCTGTGAGTGGAAGTCACACATCACAGAGCAGTTTCACCCAAAATTTCTTTCCAGATTTCATCTGAGGATATTTCCTTTTTCACCATAGCCCTCTATGGGCTTCCAAATATCACTTTGCCAATTCCACAAGAACTGTCTTAGAGAAAGGCTTCTTGAAAGGAAAGCTCTAACTCTGTGAGATGATTTCACAGAACACAAAGAAGTTTCTCAGAAAGCTTCTTTCTCTTTGTTATCGGAGGATATTTCCTTTGGCCCTATAGTCTTCAAAGGGATCCGAAATATCTGTTCTCAGATTCCACAGAAATAAGGCTAGCAAACAGATCCACGAAATACAGATGTAACTCTGTGAGATGAATTAACAGAACACTAAGCAGTTTCTCAGAAAGCTTGTTTCCAGATTTCATCCGAGGATATTTCCTTTTTCACCATAGCCCTCTATGGGCATCCAAATATCACTTTGCTAATTCCACAAGAACTGTCTTAGCGAAAGGCTTCTTGAGGGGAAAGCTGTAACTCTGTGAGATGATTTCACAGAACACAAAGAAGTTTCTCAGAAAGCTTCTTTCTCTTTGTAATCGGAGGAAATTTCCTTTGGGCTATAGTCTTCAAAGGGATCCGAAATATCTGTTCTCAGATTCCACAGAAATAAGGCTAGCAAAGAGATCCACGAAATACAGATGTAACTCTGTGAGATGAATTAACAGAACACTAAGCAGTTTCTCAGAAAGCTTCTTTCCAGATTTCATCTGAGGATATTTCCTTTTTCACCATAGCCCTCTATGGGCTTCCAAATATCACTTTGCCAATTCCACAAGAACTGTCTTAGCGAAAGGCTTCTTGAGGGGAAAGCTGTAACTCTGTGAGATGATTTCACAGAACACAAAGAAGTTTCTCAGAAAGCTTCTTTCTCTTTCTTATCGGAGGATATTTCCTTTGGCCCTATAGTCTTCAAAGGGATCCGACATATCTGTTCTCAGATTCCACAGAAATAAGGCTAGCAAAGAGATCCACGAAATACAGATGTAACTCTGTGAGGTGAATTAACAGAACACTAAGCAGTTTCTCAGAAAGCTTCTTTCCAGATTTCATCTGAGGATCTTTCCTTTTTCACCATAGCCCTCTAGGGGCTTCCAAATATCACTTTGCCAATTCCACAACAACTGTCTTAGCGAAAGGCTTCTTGAGGGGAAACCTGTAACTCTGTGAGATGATTTCACAGAACATAAAGAAGTTTCTCAGAAAGCTTCTTTCTCTTTTTTGTCGGAGGATATTTTCTTTGGCCCTATAGACTTTAAAGGGATCCGAAATATCTATTCTCAGATTCCACAGAAATAAGGCTAGCAAAGAGATCCACGAAATATAGATGTAACTCTGTGAGATGAATTAACAGAACACTAAGCAGTTTCTCAGAAAGCTTCTTTCCAGATTACATCCGAGGATATTTCCTTTTTCACCATAGCCCTCTATGGGCTTCCAAATATCACTTTGCCAATTCCACAAGAACTGTCTTAGCGAAAGGCTTCTTGAGGGGAAAGCTGTAACTCTGTGAGATGATTTCACAGAACACAAAGAAGTTTCTCAGAAAGCTTCTTTCTCTTTGTTATCGGAGGATATTTCTTTGGCCCTATAGTATTCAAAGGGATCCGAAATATCTGTTCTCAGATTCCACAGAAATAAGGCTAGCAAAGAGATCCACCGAATACAGATGTAACTCTATGAGATGAATTAACAGAACACTAAGCAGTTTCTCAGAAAGCTTCTTTCCAGATTTCATCTGAGGATATTTCCTTTTTCACCTTAGCCCTCTATGGGCTTCCAAATATCACTTTGCCAATTCCACAAGAACTGTCTTAGCGAAAGGCTTCTTGAGGGGAAAGGTGTAACTCTGTGAGATGATTTCACAGAACACAAAGAAGTTTCTAAGAAAGCTTCTTTCTCTTTGTTATCGGAGGATATTTCCTTTGGCCCTATAGTCTTCAAACGGATCCGAAATATCTGTTCTCAGATTCCACAGAAATAAGGCTATCAAAGTGATCCACGAAATACAGCTGTAACTCTGTGAGATGAATTAACAGAACACTAAGCAGCTTCTCAGAAAGCTTCTTTCCAGATTTCATCTGAGGATATTTCCTTTTTCACCATAGCCCTCTTTGGGTTTCAAAATATCACTTTGCCAATTCCACAAGAAGTGTCTTAGCGAAAGGTTTCTTGAGGGGAAAGCTGTAACTCTGTGAGATTATTTCACAGAACACAAAGAAGTTTCTCAGAAAGCTTCTTTCTCTTTGTTATCGGAAGATATTTCCTTTGGCCCTATAGTCTTTAAAGGGATCCGAAATATCTGTTCTCAGATTCAACAGAAATAAGGCTGACAAAGAGATCCACGAAATACAGATGTAACTCTGTGAGTGGAAGTCACACATCACAGAGCAGTTTCTCAGAAAGCTTCTTTCCAGATTTCATCTGAGGATATTTCCTTTTTCACCCTAGCCCTCTATGGGCTTCCAAATATCACTTTGCCAATTCCACAAGAACTGTCTTAGCGGAAGGCTTCTTGAGGGGAAAGTTGTAACTCTGTGAGATGATTTCACAGAACACAAAGAAGTTTCTCAGAAAGCTTCTTTCTCTTTGTTATCGGAGGATATTTCCTTTGGCCCTATAGTCTTCAAAGGGATCCGAAATATCTGTTCTCAGATTCCACAGAAATAAGGCTAGCAAAGAGATCCACGAAATACAGATGTAACTCTGTGAGATGAATTAACAGAACACTAAGCAGTTTCTCAGAAACCTTCTTTCCAGATTTCATCTGAGGATATTTCCTTTTTCACCATAGCCCTCTATGGCCTTCCAAATATCACTTTGCCAATTCCACAACAACTGTCTTAGCGAAAGGCTTCTTGAGTGGAAAGGTGTAACTCTGTGAGATGATTTCACAGAACACAAAGAAGTTTCTCAGAAAGCTGCTTTCTCTTTGTTATCGGAGGATATTTCCTTTGGCCCTATAGTCTTCAAAGGGATCCGAAATATCTGTTCTCAGATTCCACAGAAATAAGGCTAGCAAAGAGATCCACGAAACACAGATGTAACTCTGTGAGATGAATTAACAGATCACTAAGCAGTTTCTCAGAAAGCTTCTTTCCAGATTTCATCTGAGGATATTTCCTTTTTCACCATAGCCCTCTATGGGCTTCCAAATATCACTTTGCCAATTCCACAAGAACTGTCTCAGCGAAAGGCTTCCTGAGGGGAAAGCTGTAACTCTGTGAGATGATTTCACAGAACACAAAGAAGTTTCTCAGAAAGCTTCTTTTTCTTTGTTATCGGAAGATATTTCCTTTGGCCCTATAGTCTTTAAAGGGATCCGAAATATCTGTTCTCAGATTCCACAGAAATAAGGCTAACAAAGACATCCACGAAATACAGATGTAACTCTGTGAGTGGAAGTCACACATCACAGAGCAGTTTCTCAGAAAGCTTCTTTCCAGATTTCATCTGAGGATATTTCCTTTCTCACCATAGCCCTCTATGGGCTTCCAAATATCACTTTGCCAAATCCACAAGAACTGTATTAGCGAAAGGCTTCTTGAGGGGAAAGCTGTAACTCTGTGAGATGATTTCACAGAACACAAAGAAGTTTCTGAGAAATCTTCATTCTCTTTGTTATCGGAGGATATTTCCTTTGGCCCTATAGTCTTCAAAGGGATCCGAAATATCTGTTCTCAGATTCCACAGAAATGAGGCTAGCAAAGAGATCCACGAAATACAGATGTAACTCTGTGAGATGAATTAACAGAACACTAAGCAGTTTCTCAGAAAGCTTCTTTCCAGATTTCATCTGAGGATATTTCCTTTTTCACCATAGCCCTCTTTGGGCTTCAAAATATCACTTTGCCAATTCCACAAGAAGTGTCTTAGCGAAAGGTCTCTTGAGGGGAAAGCTGTAACTCTGTGAGATTATTTCAGAGAACACAAAGAAGTTTCTCAGAAAGCTTCTTTCTCTTTGTTATCGGAAGATATTTCATTTGGCCCTATAGTCTTTAAAGGGATCCGAAATATCTGTTCTCAGATTCAACAGAAATAAGGCTGACAAAGAGATCCACGAAATACAGATGTAACTCTGTGAGTGGAAGTCACACATCACAGAGCAGTTTCTCAGAAAGCTTCTTTCCAGATTTAATCTGAGGATATTTCCTTTTTCACCATAGCCCTCTATGGTCTTCAAAATATCACTTTGCCAATTCCACAAGAACTGTCTTAGCGAAAGGCTTCTTGAGGGGAAAGCTGTAACTCTGTGAGATGATTTCACAGAACACAAAGAAGTTTCTCAGAAAGCCTCTTTCTCTTTGTTTTCGGAGGATATTTCCTTTGGCCCTATAGTCTTCAAAGGGATCCGAAATATCTGTTCTCAGATTCCACAGAAATAAGGCTAGCAACAGATCCACGAAATACAGATGTAACTCTGTGAGATGAATTAACAGAACAGTAAGCAGTTTCTCAGAAACCTTCTTTCCAGATTTCATCTGAGGATATTTCCTTTTTCACCATAGCCCTCTATGGGCTTCCAAATATCACTTTTCCAATTCCACAAGAACTGTCTTAGCGAAAGGCTTCTTTAGGGGAAAGCTGTAACTCTTTGAGATGATTTCACAGAACACAAAGAAGTTTCTCAGAAAGCTTCTTTCTCTTTGTTATCGGAGGATATTTCCTTTGGCCCTATAGTCTTCAAAGTGATCCGAAATATCTGTTCTCAGATTCCACAGAAATAAGGCTAGCAAAGAGATCCATGAAATACAGATGTAATTCTGTGAGACGAATTAACAGAACACTAAGCAGTTTCTCAGAAAGCTTCTTTCCAGATTTCATCTGAGGATATTTCCTTTTTCACCAGAGCCCTCTTTGGGCTTCAAAATATCACTTTGCCAATTCCACAAGAAGTGTCTTAGCGAAAGGTTTCTTGAGGGGAAAGCTGTAACTCTGTGAGATGATTTCACAGAACACAAAGAAGTTTCTCAGAAAGATTCTTTCTCTTTGTTATCGGAAGATATTTCCTTTGGCCCTATAGTCTTTAAAGGGATCCGAAATATCTGTTCTCAGATTCAACAGAAATAAGGCTGACAAAGAGATCCACGAAATACAGATGTAACTCTGTGAGTGGAAGTCACACATCACAGAGCAGTTTCTCAGAAAGCTTCTTTCCAGATTTCATCTGAGGATACTTCCTTTTTCACCCTAGCCGCTATGGGCTTCCAAATATCACTTTGCCAATTCCACAAGAACTGTCTTAGCGAAAGGCTTCTTGAGGGGAAAGCTGTAACTCTGTTAGATGATTTCACAGAACACAAAGAAGTTTCTCAGAAAGCTTCTTTCTCTTTGTTATCGGAGGATATTTCCTTTGGCCCTATAGTCTTCAAAGGGATCCGAAATATCTGTTCTCAGATTCCACAGAAATAAGGCTGAAAAGAAATCCATGATATACAGATGTAACTCTGTGAGATGAATTAACAGAACACTAAGCAGTTTCTCAGAAAGCTTCTTTCCAGATTTCATGTGAGGATATTTCCTTTTTCACCATAGCCCTCTATGGGCTTCCAAATATCACTTTGCCAATTCCACGACAATTGTCTTAGCGAAAGGCTTCTTGAGGGGAAAGCTGCAACTCTGTGAGATGATTTCACAGAACACAAAGAAGTTTCTCAGAAAGCTGCTTTCTCTTTGTTATCGGAGGATATTTCCTTTGGCCCTATAGTCTCCAAAGGGATCCGAAATATCTGTTCTCAGATTCCACAGAAATAAGGCTAGCAAAGAGATCCACGAAATACAGATGTAACTCTGTGAGATGAATTAACAGAACACTAAGCAGTTTCTCAGAAAGCTTCTTTCCAGATTTCATCTGAGGATATTCCTTTTTCACCATAGCCCTCTATGGGCTTCCAAATATCACTTTGCCAATTCCACAAGAACTCTCTTAGCGAAAGGCTTCTTGAGGGGAAAGCTGTAACTCTGTGAGATGATTTCACAGAACACAAAGAAGTTTCTCAGAAAGCTTCTTTCTCTTTGTTATCGTAAGATATTTCCTTTGGCCCTATAGTCTTTAAAGGGATCCGAAATATCTGTTCTCAGATTCCACAGAAATAAGGCTAACAAAGAGATCCACGAAATACAGATGTAACTCTGTGAGTGGAAGTCACACATCACAGAGCAGTTTCTCGGAAAGCTTCTTTCTAGATTTCATCTGAGGATATTTCCTTTTTCACCCTAGCCCTCTATGGGCTTCCAAATATCACTTTGCCAATTCCACAAGAACTGTCTTAGCGAAAGGCTTCTTGAGGGGAAAGCTGTAACTCTGTGAGATGATTTCACAGAACACAAAGAAGTTTCTCAGAAAGCTTCTTTCTCTTTGATATCGGAGGATATTTCCTTATGCCCTGTAGACTTTAAAGGGATCCGAAATATCTGTTCTCAGATTCCACAGAAATGAGGCTGACAAAGAGATCCACGAAATACAGATGTAACTCTGTGAGTGGAAGTCACACATCACAGAGCAGTTTCTCAGAAAGCTTCTTTCTAGATTTCATCTGAGGATATTTCCTTTTTCACCCTAGCCCTCTAAGGGCTTCCAAATATCACTTTGCCAATTCCAGAAGAACTGTCTTAGCGAAAGGCTTCTTGAGGGGAAAGCTGTAACTCTGTGAGATGATTTCACAGAACACAAAGAAGTTTCTCAGAAAGCTTCTTTCTCTTTGTTATCGGAGGATATTTCCTTTGGCCCAATAGTCTTCAAAGGGATCCGAAATATCTGTTCTCAGATTCCACAGAAATAAGGCCAGCAAACAGATCCACGAAATACAGATGTAACTCTGTGAGATGAATTAACAGAACACTAAGCAGTTTCTCAGAAACCTTCTTTCCAGATTTCATCTGAGGATATTTCCTTTTTCACCATAGCTCTCTATGGGCTTCCAAATATAACTTTTCCAATTCCACAAGAACTGTCTTAGCGAAAGGCTTCTTGAAGGGAAAGCTGTAACTCTTTGAGATGATTTCACAGAACACAAAGAAGTTTCTCAGAAAGCTTCTTTCTCTTTGTTATCGGAGGATATTTCCTTTGGCCCTATAGTCTTCAAAGGGATCCGAAATATCTGTTCTCAGATTTCACAGAAATAAGGCTAGCAAAGAGATCCATGAAATACAGATGTAACTCTGTGAGATGAATTAACAGAACACTAAGCAGTTTCTCAGAAAGCTTCTTTCCAGATTTCATCTGAGGATATTTCCTTTTTCACCATAGCCCTCTATGGGCTTCCAAATATCACTTTGCCAATTCCACAACAACTGTCTTAGCGAAAGGCTTCTTGAGGGAAAAGCTGCAACTCTGTGAGATGATTTCACAGAACACAAAGAAGTTTCTCAGAAAGCTGCTTTCTCTTTGTTATCGGAGGATATTTCCTTTGGCCCTATAGTCTTCAAAGGGATCCGAAATATCTGTTCTCAGATTCCACAGAAATAAGGCTAGCAAAGAGATCCACAAAATACAGATGTAACTTGTGAGATTAATTAACAGAACACTAAGCAGTTCCTCAGAAAGCTTCTTTCCAGATTTCATCAGAGGATATTTCCTTTTTCACCATAGCCCTCTATGGGATTCTAAATATCACTTTGCCAATTCCACAAGAACTGTATTAGCGAAAGGCTTCTTGAGGGGAAAGCTGTAACTCTGTGAGATGATTTCACAGAACACAAAGAAGTTTCTCAGAAAGCTTCTTTCTCTTTGTTATCGGAAGATATTTCCTTTGGCCCTATAGCCTTTAAAGGGATCCGAAATATCTGTTTTCAGATTCCACAGAAATAAGGCTAACAAAGAGATCCACGAAATACAGATGTAACTCTGTGAGTGGAAGTCACACATCACAGAGCAGTTTCTCAGTAAGCTTCTTTCCAGATTTCATCTGAGGATATTTCCTTTTTCACCATAGCCCTCTATGGGCTTCCAAATATCATCCACAAGAACTGTCTTAGCGAAAGGCTTCTTGAGGGGAAAGCTGTAACTCTGTGAGATGATTTCACAGTACACAAAGAAGTTTCTCAGAAAGCTTCTTTCTGTTTGTTATCGGAGGATATATTCTTTGGCCGTATAGTCTTCAAAGGGATCCGAAATATCTGTTCTCACATTCCACAGAAATAAGGCTAGCAAAGAGATCCACGAAATACAGATGTAACTCTGTGAGATGAATTAACAGAACATTAAGCAGTTTCTCAGAAAGCTTCTTTCCAGATTTCATCTGAGGATATTTCCTTTTTCACCATAGCCCTCTATGGGCTTCCAAATATCACTTTGTCAATTCCACAAGAACTGTCGTAGCGAAAGGCTTCTTGACGGGAAAGCTGTAACTCTGTGAGATGATTTCACAGAACACAAAGAAGATTCTCAGAAAGCTTCTTTCTCTTTGTTATCGGAGGATATTTCCTTTGGCCCTATAGTCTTCAAAGGGATACGAAATATCTGTTCTCAGATTCCACAGAAATAAGGCTAGCAAAGAGATCCACGAAATACAGAGGTAACTCAGTGAGATGAATTAACGGAACACTAAACAGTTTCTCAGAAAGCTTCTTTCCAGATTTCATCGGAGGATATTCCCTTTTTCACCATAGCCCTCTATGGGCTTCCAAATATCACTTTGCCAATTCCACAAGAACTGTCTTAGCGAAAGGCTTCTTGAGGGGAAAGCTGTAAATCTGTGAGATGAATTAACAGAACACAAAGAAGTTTCTCAGAAAGCTTCTTTCTCTTTGATATCGGAGGATATTTCCTTATGCCCTGTAGACTTTAAAGGGATCCGAAATATCTGTTTTCAGATTCCACAGAAATAGGGCTAACAAAGAGATCCACGAAATACAGATGTAACTCTGTGAGTGGAAGTCACACATCACAGAGCAGTTTCACAGAAAGCTTCTTTCCAGATTTCATCTGAGGATATTTCCTTTTTCACCATAGCCCTCCATGGGCTTCCAAATATCACTTTGCCAATTCCACAAGAACTGTCTTAGCGAAAGGCTTCTTGCGGGGAAAGCTGTAACTCTGTGAGATGATTTCACAGAACACAAAGAGGTTTCTCAGACAGCTTCTTTCTCTTTGCTATCGGAGGATATTTCCTTTGGCCCTATAGTCTTCAAAGGGATCCGAAATATCTGTTCTCAGATTCCACAGAAATAAGGTTAGCAAAGAGATCCACGAAAAACAGATGTAACTCTGTGAGTGGAAGTCACACATCACAGAGCAGTTTCACCCAAAATTTCTTTCCAGATTTCATCTGAGGATATTTCCTTTTTCACCATAGCCCTCTATGGGCTTCCAAATATCACTTTGCCAATTCCACAAGAACTGTCTTAGAGAAAGGCTTCTTGAAAGGAAAGCTCTAACTCTGTGAGATGATTTCACAGAACACAAAGAAGTTTCTCAGAAAGCTTCTTTCTCTTTGTTATCGGAGGATATTTCCTTTGGCCCTATAGTCTTCAAAGGGATCCGAAATATCTGTTCTCAGATTCCACAGAAATAAGGCTAGCAAACAGATCCACGAAATACAGATGTTACTCTGTGAGATGAATTAACAGAACACTTAGCAGTTTCTCAGAAAGCTTGTTTCCAGATTTCATCTGAGGATATTTCCTTTTTCACCATAGCCCTCTATGGGCATCCAAATATCACTTTGCTAATTCCACAAGAACTGTCTTAGCGAAAGGCTTCTTGAGGGGAAAGCTGTAACTCTGTGAGATGATTTCACAGAACACAAAGAAGTTTCTCAGAAAGCTTCTTTCTCTTTGTAATCGGAGGAAATTTCCTTTGGGCTATAGTCTTCAAAGGGATCCGAAATATCTGTTCTCAGATTCCACAGAAATAAGGCTAGCAAAGAGATCCACGAAATACAGATGTAAGTCTGTGAGATGAATTAACAGAACACTAAGCAGTTTCTCAGAAAGCTTCTTTCCAGATTTCATCTGAGGATATTTCCTTTTTCACCATAGCCCTCTATGGGCTTCCAAATATCACTTTGCCAATTCCACAAGAACTGTCTTAGCGAAAGGCTTCTTGAGGGGAAAGCTGTAACTCTGTGAGATGATTTCACAGAACACAAAGAAGTTTCTCAGAAAGCTTCTTTCTCTTTCTTATCGGAGGATATTTCCTTTGGCCCTATAGTCTTCAAAGGGATCCGACATATCTGTTCTCAGATTCCACAGAAATAAGGCTAGCAAAGAGATCCACGAAATACAGATGTAACTCTGTGAGGTGAATTAACAGAACACTAAGCAGTTTCTCAGAAAGCTTCTTTCCAGATTTCATTTGAGGATATTTCCTTTTTCACCATAGCCCTCTAGGGGCTTCCAAATATCACTTTGCCAATTCCACAAGAACTGTCTTAGCGAAAGGCTTCTTGAGGGGAAAGCTGTAACTCTGTGAGATGATTTCACAGAACACAAAGAAGTTTCTCAGAAAGCTTCTTTCTCTTTCTTATCGGAGGATATTTCCTTTGGCCCTATAGTCTTCAAAGGGATCCGACATATCTGTTCTCAGATTCCACAGAAATAAGGCTAGCAAAGAGATCCACGAAATACAGATGTAACTCTGTGAGGTGAATTAACAGAACACTAAGCAGTTTCTCAGAAAGCTTCTTTCCAGATTTCATTTGAGGATATTTCCTTTTTCACCATAGCCCTCTAGGGGCTTCCAAATATCACTTTGCCAATTCCACAAGAACTGTCTTAGCGAAAGGCTTCTTGAGGGGAAACCTGTAACTCTATGAAGTGATTTCACAGTAGACAAAGAAGTTTCTCAGAAAGCTTCTTTCTCTTTGTTATCGGAGGATATTTCCTTTGGCCCTATAGACTTTAAAGGGATCCGAAATATCTGTTCTCAGATACCACAGAAATAAGGCTAGCAAAGAGATCCACGAAATACAGATGTAACTCTGTGAGATGAATTAACAGAACAGTAAGCAGTTTCTCTGAAAACTTCTTTCCAGATTTCATCTGAGGATATTTCCTTTTTACCATAGCCCTCTATGGGCTTCCAAATATCACTTTGCAATTCCACAAGAACTGTCTTAGCGAAAGGCTTGTTAAGGGGAAAGCTGTAACTCTGTGAGATGATTTCACAGAACACAAAGAAGTTTCTCAGAAAGCTTCTTTCTCTTTGTTATCGGAGGATATTTCCTTTGGCCCTATAGTCTTCAAAGGGATCCGAAATATCTGTTCTCAGATTCCACAGAAAAAAGGATAGCAAAGATATCCACCGAATACAGATGTAACTCTATGAGATGAGTTAACAGAACACTAAGCAGTTTCTCAGAAAGCTTCTTTCCAGATTTCATCTGAGGATATTTCCTTTTTCACCTTTGCCCTCTATGGGCTTCCAAATATCACTTTGCCAATTCCACGAGAACTGTCTTAGCGAATGGCTTCTTGAGGGCAAAGGTGTAACTCTGTCAGATGATTTCACAGAACACAAAGAAGTTTCTCAGAAAGCTTCTTTCTCTTTGTTATCGCAGGATATTTCCTTTGGCCATATAGTCTTCAAAGGGATCCGAAATATCTGTTCTCAGATTCCACAGAAATAAGGCTTGCAAAGAGATCCACGAAATACAGATGTAACTCTGTGAGATGATTTAACAGAACACTAAGCAGTTTCTCAGAAAGCTTCTTTCCAGATTTCATCTGAGGATATTTCCTTTTTCACCATAGCCCTCTATGGGCTTCCAAATATCACTTTGCCAATTCCACAAGAACTGTCTTAGCGAAAGGCTTCTTGAGGTGAAAGCTGTAACTCTGTGAGATGATTTCACAGAACACAAAGAAGTTTCTCAGAAAGCTTCTTTCTCATTGTTATCGGAGGATATTTCCTTTGGCCCTATAGTCTTCAAAGGGATCCGAAATATCTGTTCTCAGATACCACAGAAATAAGGCTAGCAAAGAGATCCACGAAATACAGGTGTAACTCTGTGAGATGAATTAACAGAACACTAAGCAGTTTCTCAGAAAGCTTCTTTCCAGATTTCATCTGAGGATATTTCCTTTTTCACCATAGCCCTCTATGGGCTTCCAAATATCTCTTTGCTAATTCCACAGGAAGTGTCTTAGCGAAAGGCATCTTGAGGGAAAAGCTGTAACTCTATGAGATGATTTCACAGAACACAAAGAAGTTTCTCAGAAAGCTTCTTTCTCTTTGTTATCGGAGGATATTTCCTTTGACCCTATAGTCTTCAAAGGGATCCGAAATATCTGTTCTGAGATTCCACAGAAATAAGGCTAGCAAAGAGAACCACGAAATAGAGATGTAACTCTGTGAGATGAATTAACAGAACACTAAGCAGTTTCTCAGAAAGCTTCTTTCCAGATTTCATCTGAGGATATTTCCTTTTTCACCATAGCCCTCTATGGGCTTCCAAATATCAATTTGCCAATTCCAGAAGAACTGTCTTAGCGAAAGACTTCGTGAGGGGAAAGCTGTAACTCTGTGAGATGATTTCACAGAACACAAAGAAGTTTCTCAGAAAGCTTCTTTCTCTTTGTTATCGGAGGATATTTCCTTTGGCCCTATAGTCTTCAAAGGGATGCGAAATATCTGTTCTCAGATTCCACAGAAATAAGGCTAGCAAAGAGATCCACGAAATACAGATGTAACTCTGTGAGATGAATTAACAGAACACTAAGCAGTTTCTCAGAAAGCTTCCTTCCAGATTTCATCTGAGGATCTTTCCTTTTTCACCATAGCCCTCTATGGTCTTCCAAATATCACTTTTCCAATTCCACGAGAACTGTCCTAGCGAAAGGCTTCTTGAGAGGAAAGCTGTAACTCTGTGAGATGATTTCACAGAACACAAAGAAGTTTCTCAGAAAGCTTCTTTCTCTTTGTTATCGGAGGATATTTCCTTTGGCCCTATAGTCTTCAAAGGGATCCGAAATATCTGTTCTCAGATTTCAAAGAAATAAGGCTAGCAAAGAGATCCACGAAATACAGATGTAACTCTGTGAGATGAATTAACAGAACACGAAGCAGTTTCTCAGAAAGCTTCCTTCCAGATTTCATCTGAGGATATTTCCTTTTTCACCATAGCCCTCTATGGGCTTCCAAATATCACTTTGCCAATTCCACGACAACTGTCTTAGCGAAAGGCTTCTTGAGGGGAAAGCTGTAACTCTGTGAGAAGATTTCACAGAACACAAAGAAGTTTCTCAGAAAGCTTCTTTCTCTTTGTTATCGGAGGATATTTCCTGTGGCCCTATAGTCTTCAAAGGGATCCCAAATATCTGTTCTCAGATGCCACAGAAATAGGGCTAGCAAAGAGATCCACGAAATACAGGTATAACTCTGTGAGATGAATTAAGAGAACAATAAGCAGTTTCTCAGAAAGCTTCTTTCCACATTTGATCTGAGGATATTTCCTTTTTCACCATAGCCCTCTATGGGCTTCCAAATATCACTTTGCTAATTCCACAAGAACTGTCTTAGCGAAAGGCTTCTAGAGGGGAAAGCTGTAACTCTGTGAGATGATTTCACAGAACACAAAGAAGTTTCTCAGAAAGCTTCTTTCTCTTTGTTATCGGAGGATAATTCCTTTGGCCCTATAGTCTTCAAAGGGATCCGAAATATCTGTTCTCAGATTCCACAGAAATAAGGCTAGCAAAGAGATCCACGAAACACAGATGTAATTCTGTGAGATGAATTAACAGAACACTAAGCAGTTTCTTAGAAAGCTTCTTTCCAGATTTCATCTGAGGATATTTCCTTTTTCACCATAGCCCTCTATGGGCTTCCAAATATCACTTTGCCAATTCCACGGGAACTGTCTTAGCGAAAGGCTTCTTGAGGGGAAAGCTGTAACTCTGTGAGATGATTTCACAGAACACAAAGAAGTTTCTCAGAAAGCTTCTTTCTCTTTGTTATCGGAGGATACTTCCTTTGGCCCTATAGACTTTAAAGGGATCCGAAATATCTGTTCTCAGATTCCACAGAAATAAGGCTAGCAAAGAGATCCACGAAATACAGATGTAACTCTGTGAGTGGAAGTCACACATCACAGAGAAGTTTCTCAGAAAGATTCTTTCCAGATTTCATCTGAGGATATTTTCTTTTTCACCATAGACCTCTATGGGCTTCCAAATATCACTTTGCCAATTCCACAAGAACTGTCTTAGCGAAAGGATTCTTGAGGGAAAAGCTCTAACTCTGAGAGATGATTTCACAGAACACAAAGTAGTTTCTCGGAAAGCTTCTTTCTCTTTGTTATCGGAGGATATTTCCTTTGGCCCTATAGTCTTCAATGGGATCCGAAATATCTGTTCTCAGATTCCACAGAAATAAGGCAAGCAAAGAGATCCACGAAATACAGATATAACTCTGTGAGATGAATTAACAGAACACTAAGCAGTTTCTCAGAAAGCTTCTTTCCAGATTTCATCTGAGGATATTTCCTTTTTCACCATATCCCTCTATGGGCTTCCAAATATCACTTTGCCAATTCCACAAGAACTGTCTTAGAAAAAGGCTTCTTGAGGGGAACCTGTAACTCTGTGAGATGATTTCACAGAACACAAAGAAGTTTCTCAGAAAGCTTCTTTCTCTTTGTTATCGGGGGATATTTCCTTTCGCCCTATAGTCTTCAAAGGGATCCGAAATATGTGTTCTCAGATTCCACAGAAATAAGGCTAGCAAAGCGATCCACGAAATACAGATGTACTCTGTGAGATGAATTAACAGAACACTAAGCAGTTTCTCAGAAAGCTTCTTTCCAGATTTCTTCTGAGGATATTTCCTTTTTCACCATAGACCTCTATGGACTTCCAAATATCACTTTGCCAATTCCACAAGAACTGTCTTAGCGAAAGGCTTCTTGAGGGGAAAGCTGTAACTCTGTGAGATGATTTCACAGAACACAAAGAAGTTTCTCAGAAAGCTTCTTTCTCTTTGTTATCGGAGGATATTTCCTTTGGTCTTATAGACTTTAAAGGGATCCGAAATATCTGTTTTCAGATTCCACAGAAATAAGGCTAGCAAAGAGATCCAAGAAATATAGATGCAACTCTGTGAGATGAATTAACAGAACACGAAGCAGTTTCTCAGAAAGCTTTTTTCAGATTTCATCTGAGGATATTTCCTTTTTCACCATAGCCCTCTATGGGCTTCCAAATATCACTTTGCCAATTCCACAAGAACTGTCTTAGCGAAAGGATTCTTGAGGGAAAAGCTCTAACTCTGTGAGATGATTTCACAGAACACGAAGTAGTTTCTCAGAAAGCTTCTTTCTCTTTGTTATCGGAGGATATTTCCTTTGGCCCAATAGTCTTCAAGGGGATCCGAAATATCTGTTCTCACATTCCACAGAAATAAGGCTAGCAAAGAGATCCACGAAATACAGATGTAACTCTGTGAGATGAATTAACAGAACACTAAGCAGTTTCTCAGAAAGCTTCTTTCCAGATTTCATCTGAGGATATTTCCTTTTTCACCATAGCCCTCTATGGGCTTCCAAATATCACTTTGCCAATTCCACAAGAACTGTCTTAGCGAATGGCTTCTTGAGGGGAAAGCTGTAACTCTGTGAGATGATTTCACAGAACACAAAGAAGTTTCTCAGAAAGCTTCTTTCTCTTTGTTATCGGAGGATATTTCCTTTGGCCCTATAGTCTTCAAAGGGATCCGAAATATCTGTTATCAGATACCACAGAAATAAGGCTAGCAAAGAGATCCACGAAAAACAGATGTAACTCTGTGAGTGGAAGTCACACATCACAGAGCAGTTTCTCAGAAAGATTCTTTCCAGATTTCATCTCAGGATATTTTCTTTTTCACCACAGCCCTCTATGGCCTTCCAAATATCTCTTTGCCAATTCCAGAAGAAGTGTCCTACCGAAAGGCTTCTTGAGGGGAAAGCTGTAACTCTGTGAGATGATTTCACAGAACACAAAGACGTTTCTCAGAAAGCTTCTTTCTCATTGTTATCGGAGGATATTTCCTTTGGCCCTATAGTCTTCAAAGGGATCCGAAATATCTGTTCTCAGATTCCACAGAAATAAGGCTAGCAAAGAGTTCCACGAAATACAGATGTAACTCTGTGAGTTGAATTAACAGAACACTAAGCAGTTTCTCAGAAACCTTCTTTCCAGATTTCATCTGAGTATATTTCCTTTTTCACCATAGCCCTCTATGGGCTTCCAAATATCACTTTTCCAATTCCACAAGAACTGTCTTAGCGAAAGGCTTCTTGAGGGGAAAGCTGTAACTCTGTGAGATGCTTTCACAGAACACAAAGAAGTTTCTCAGAAAGCTTCTTTCTCTTTGTTATCGGAGGATATTTCCTTTGGCCCTATAGTCTTCAAAGGGATCCGAAATATCTGTTCTCAGATTCCACAGAAATAATACTAGCAAAGAGATCCACGAAATACAGATGTAACTCTGTGAGATGAATTAACAGAACACTAAGCAGTTTCTCAGAAACTTCTTTCCAGATTTCATCGGAGGATATTTCCTTTTTCACCATAGCCCTCTATGGGCTTCCAAATATCACTTTGCCAATTCCACCAGAACTGTCTTAGCGAAAGGCTTCTTGAGGGGAAAGCTGTAACTCTGTGAGATGATTTCACAGAACACAAAGAAGTTTCTCAGAAAGCTGCTTTCTCTTTTTTATCGGAGGATATTTCCTTTGGCCCTATAGTCTTCAAAGGGATCCGAAATATCTGTTCTCAGATTCCACAAAATGAGGCTAAAAAGGAGATCCACGAAATACAGATGTAACTGTGTGAGTGGAAGTCACACATCACAGAGCAGTTTCTCAGAAAGCTTCTTTCCAGATTTCATCTGAGGATATTTCCTTTTTCACCATAGCCCTCTATGGGCTTCCAAATATCACTTTGCCAATTCCCCAAGAACTGTCTTAGCGAAAGGATTCTTGAGGGAAAAGCTCTAACTCTGTGAGATGATTTCACAGAACACGAAGTCGTTTCTCAGAAAGCTTCTTTCTCTTTGTTATCGGAGGATATTTCCTTTGGCCCAATAGTCTTCAAAGGGATCCGAAATATCTGATCTCACATTCCACAGAAATAAGGCTAGCAAAGAGATCCACGAAATACAGATGTAACTCTGTGAGATTAATTAACAGAACACTAAGCAGTTTCTCAGAAAGCTTCTTTCCAGATTTCATCTGAGGATATTTCCTTTTTCACCATAGCCCTCTATGGGCTTCCAAATATCACTTTGCCAATTCCACAAGAACTGTCTTAGCGAATGGCTTCTTGAGGGGAAAGCTGTAACTCTGTGAGTTGATTTCACAGAACACAAAGAAGTTTCTCAGAAAGCTTCTTTCTCTTTGTTATCGGAGGATATTTCCTTTGGCCCTATAGTCTTCAAAGGGATCCGAAATATCTGTTATCAGATACCACAGAAATAAGGCTAGCAAAGAGATCCACGAAAAACAGATGTAACTCTGTGAGTGGAAGTCACACATCACAGAGCAGTTTCTCAGAAAGCTTCTTTCCAGATTTCATCTGAGGATATTTTCTTTTTCACCATAGCCCTCTATGGGCTTCCAAATATCACTTTGCCAATTCCACAAGAACTGTCTTAGCGAAAGGATTCTTGAGGGAAAAGCTGTAACTCTGTGAGATGATTTCACAGAACACAAAGAAGTTTCTCAGAAAGCTTCTTTCTCTTTGTTATCGGAGGATATTTCCTTTGGCCCTATAGTCTTCAAAGGGATCCGAAATATCTGTTCTCAGATTCCACAGAAATAAGGCTAGCAAAGAGATCCACGAAATACAGATGTAACTCTGTGAGAAGAATTAACAGAACACTGAGCAGTTTCTCAGAAAACTTCTTTCCAGATTTCATCTGAGGATATTTCCTTTTTTACCATAGCCCTCTATGGGCTTCTAAATATCACTTTGCCAATTCCACAAGAACTGTCTTAGCGAAAGGCTTCTTGAGGGGAAAGCTGTAACTCTGTGAGATGAATTCACAGAACACAAAGAAGTTTCTCAGAAAGCTTCTTTCTCTTTGTTATCGGAAGATATTTCCTTTGGCCCTATAGTCTTTAAAGGGATCCGAAATATCTGTTCTCAGATTCCACAGAAATAAGGCTAACAAAGGGATCCACGAAATACAGATGTAACTGTGTGAGTGGAAGTCACACATCACAGAGCAGTTTCTCAGAAAGCTTCTTTCCAGATTTCATCTGAGGATATTTCCTTCTTCAGCATAGCCCTCTATGGGCTTCCAAATATCACTTTGCCAATTCCACAAGAACTGTCTTAGCGAAAGGCTTCTTGAGGGGAAAGCTGTAACTCTGTGAGATGATTTCACAGAACACAAAGAAGGTTCTCAGAAAGCTTCTTTCTCTTTTGTTATCGGAGGATATTTCCTTTCGCCCTATAGTCTTCAAAGGGATCCGAAATATATGTTCTCAGATTCCACAGAAATAAGGCTAGCAAATAGATCCACGAAATACAGATGTAACTCTGTGAGATGAATTAACAGAACACTAAGCAGTTTCTCAGAAAGCTTCTTTCCAGATTTCATCTGAGGATATTTCCTTTTTCACCATAGCCCTCTACGGGCTTCCAAATATCACTTTGCCAATTCCACAAGAACTGTCTTAGCGAAAGGCTTCTTGAGGGGAAAGCTGTAACTCGTTTAGATGATTTCACAGAACCCAAAGAAGTTTCTCAGAAAGCTTCTTTCTCTTTGTTATCGGAGGATATTTCCTTTGGCCCTATAGTCCTTAAAGGGATCCGAAATATCTGTTCTCAGATTCCACAGAAATAAGGCTAGCAAAGAGATCCACGAAATACAGATGTAACTCTGTGAGATGAATTAAGAGAACACTAAGCAGATTCTCAGAAAGCTTCCTTCCAGATTTCATCTGAGGATATTTCCTTTTCCACCATAGCCCTCTATGGGCTTCCAAATATCACTTTGCCAATTCCACGAGAACTGTCTTAGCGAAAGGCTTCTTGAGGGGAATGCTGTAACTCCGTGAGATGATTTCACAGAACACAAAGAAGTTTCTCAGAAAGCTTCTTTCTCTTTCTATAGTCTTCAAAAGGATCCGAAATATCTGTTCTCAGATTCCACAGAAATAAGGCTAGCAAAGAGATCCACGAAATACAGATGTAACTCTGTGAGGTGAATTAACAGAACACTAAGCAGTTTCTCAGAAAGCTTCTTTCAAGATTTCATCTGAGGATATTTCCTTTTTCACCATAGCCCTCTATGGGCTTCCAAATATCACTTTGCCAATTCCACAAGAACTGTCTTAGTGAAAGGCTTCTTGAGGGGAAAGCTGTAACTCTGTGAGATGATTTCACAGAACACAAAGAAGTTTCTCAGAAAGCTTCTTTCTCTTTGTTATCGGAGGATATTTCCTTTGGCCCTATAGTCTTCAAAGGGATCCGAAATATCTGTTCTCAGATTCCACAGAAATAAGGCTAGCAAAGAGGTCCACGAAATACAGATGTAACTCTGTGAGATGAATTAACAGAACACTAAGCAGTTTCTCAGAAAGATTCTTTCCAGATTTCATCTGAGGATATTTTCTTTTTCACCATAGCCCTCTATGGGCTTCCAAATATCACTTTGCCAATTCCACAAGAACTGTCTTAGCGAAAGGCTTTTTGAGGGGAAAGCTGTAACTCTGTGAGATGATTTCACAGAACACAAAGAAGTTTCTCAGAAAGCTTCTTTCTCTTTGTTATCAGAGGATATTTCCTTTGGCCCTATAATCTTCAAAGGGTTCCGAAATATCTGTTCTCAGATTCCACAGAAATAAGACTAGCAAAGAGATCAACGAAATACAGATGTAACTCTGTGAGGTGAATTAACAAAACACTAAGCAGTTTCTCAGAAAGCTTCTTTCCAGATTTCATCTGAGGATATTTCCTTTTTCACCATAGCCCTCTATGGGCTTCCAAATATCTCTTTGCCAATTCCAGAAGAAGTGTCCTACCGAAAGGCTTCTTGAGGGGAAAGCTGTAACTCTGTGAGATGATTTCACAGAACACAAAGAAGTTTCTCAGAAACCTTCTTTCTCTTTGTTGTCGGAGGATATTTCCTTTGGCCCAATAGTCTTCAAAGGGATCCGAAATATCTGTTCTCAGATTCCACAGAAATAAGGCTAGCAAAGAGATCCACGAAATACAGATGTAACTCTGTGAGATGAATAAACAGAACACTAAGCAGTTTCTCAGAAAGCTTCTTTCCAGATTTCATCTGAGGATATTTCCTTTTTCACCATAGCCCTCTATGGGCTTCCAAATATCACTTTGCCAATTCCACGAGAACTGTCTTAGCGAAAGGATTCTTGAGGGGAAAGCTGTAACTCTGTGAGATGATTTCACAGAACACAAAGAAGTTTCTCAGAAAGCTTCTTTCTCTTTGTTATCGGGGGATATTTCCTTTCGCCCTATAGTCTTCAAAGGGATCCGAAATATGTGTTCTCAGATTCCACAGAAATAAGGCTAGCAAAGAGATCCACGAAATACAGATGTAAATCTGTGAGATGAATTAACAGAACACTAAGCAGTTTCTCAGAAAGCTTCTTTCCAGATTTCATCTGAGGATATTTCCTTTTTCACCATAGACCTCTAGGGAGTTCCAAATATCACTTTGCCAATTCCACAGGAACTGTCTTAGCGAAAGGCTTCTTGAGGGGAAACCTGTAACTCTGTGAGATAATTTCACAGAACACAAAGAAGTTTCTCAGAAAGCTTCTTTCTCTTTGTTATCTGAGGATATTTCCTTTGGTCCTATAGAATTTAAAGGGATCCGAAATATCTGTTTTCAGATTCCACAGAAATAAGTCTAGCATAGAGATCCACGAAATATAGATGCAACACTGTGAGATGAATTAACAGAACACTAAGCAGTTTCTCAGAAAGCTTCTTTCCAGATTTCATCTGAGGATATTTCCTTTTTCACCATAGCCCTCTATGGGCTTCCAAATATCACTTTGCCAATTCCACAAGAACTGTCTTAGCGAAAGGCTTCTTGAGGGCAAAGCTCTAACTCTGTGAGATGATTTCACAGAACACAAAGTAGTTTCTCAGAAAGCTTCTTTCTCTTTGTTATCGGAGGATATTTCCTTTGGCCCTATAGTCTTCAAAGGGATTCGAAATATCTGTTCTCAGATTCCACAGAAATAAGGCAAGCAAAGAGATCCACGAAATAGAGATATAACTCTGTGAGATGTATTAACAGAACACTAAGAAGTTTCTCAGAAAGCTTCTTTCCAGATTTCATCTGAGGATATTTCCTTTTTCACCATATCCCTCTATGGGCTTCCAAATATCACTTTGCCAATTCCACGAGAACTGTCTTAGCGAAAGGCTTCTTGAGGGGAAAGCTGTAACTCTGTGAGATGATTTCACAGAACACAAAGAAGTTTCTCAGAAAGCTTCTTTCTCTTTGTTATCGGGGGATATTTCCTTTCGCCCTATAGTCTTCAAAGGAATCCGAAATATGTGTTCTCAGATTCCACAGAAATAAGGCTACCAAAGAGATCCACGAAATACAGATGTAACTCTGTGAGATGAATTAACAAAACACTAAGCAGTTTCTCAGAAAGCTTCTTTCCAGATTTCATCTGAGGATATTTCCTTTTTCACCATAAACCTCTATGGGCTTCAAATATCACTTTGCCAATTCCACAATAACTGTCTTAGAAAAAGGCTTCTTGAGGGGAACCTGTAACTCTGTGAGATGATTTCACAGAACACACAGAAGTTTCTCAGAAAGCTTCTTTCTCTTTGTTTTCGGGGGATATTTCCTTTCGCCCTATAGTCTTCAAAGGGATCCGAAATATGTGTTCTCAGATTCCACAGAAATAAGGCTAGCAAAGAGATCCAAGAAATACAGATGTACTCTGTGAGATGAATTAACAGAACACTAAGCAGTTTCTCAGAAAGCTTCTTTCCAGATTTCATCTGAGGATATTTTCTTTTTCACCATAGCCCTCTATGGGCTTCCAAATATCACTTTGCCAATTCCACAAGAACTGTCTTAGCGAAAGGCTTTTTGAGGGGAAAGCTGTAACTCTGTGAGATGATTTCACAGAACACAAAGAAGTTTCTCAGAAAGCTTCTTTCTCTTTCTTATCAGAGGATATTTCCTTTGGCCCTATAATCTTCAAAGGGTTCCGAAATATCTGTTCTCAGATTCCACAGAAATAAGACTAGCAAAGAGATCAACGAAATACAGATGTAACTGTGTGAGGTGAATTAACAAAACACTAAGCAGTTTCTCAGAAAGCTTCTTTCCAGATTTCATCTGAGGATATTTCCTTTTTCACCATAGCCCTCTATGGGCTTCCAAATATCTCTTTGCCAATCCAGAAGAAGTGTCCTACCGAAAGGCTTCTTGAGGGGAAAGCTGTAACTCTGTGAGATGATTTCACAGAACACAAAGAAGTTTCTCAGAAACCTTCTTTCTCTTTGTTGTCGGAGGATATTTCCTTTGGCCCAATAGTCTTCAAAGGGATCCGAAATATCTGTTCTCAGATTCCACAGAAATAAGGCTAGCAAAGAGATACACGAAATACAGATGTAACTCTGTGAGATGAATTAACAGAACACTAAGCAGTTTCTCAGAAAGCTTCTTTCCAGATTTCATCTGAGGATATTTCCTTTTTCACCGTAGCCCTCTATGGGCTTCCAAATATCACTTTGCCAATTCCACGAGAACTGTCTTAGCGAAAGGCTTCTTGAGGGGAAAGCTGTAACTCTGTCCGATGATTTCACAGAACACAAAGAAGTTTCTCAGAAACCTTCTTTCTCTTTGTTATCGGGGGATATTTCCTTTCGCCCTATAGTCTTCAAAGGGATCCGAAATATGTGTTCTCAGATTCCACAGAAATAAGGCTAGCAAAGAGATCCACGAAATACAGATGTAACTCTGTGAGATGAATTAACAGAACACTAAGCAGTTTCTCAGAAAGCTTCTTTCCAGATTTCATCTGAGGATATTTCCTTTTTCACCATAGACCTCTAGGGAGTTCCAAATATCACTTTGCCAATTCCACAGGAACTGTCTTAGCGAAAGGCTTCTTGAGGGGAAACCTGTAACTCTGTGAGATGGTTTCACAGAACACAAACAAGTTTCTCAGAAAGCTTCTTTCTCTTTCTTATCGGAGGATATTTCCTTTGGCCCTATAGTCTTCAAAGGGATCCGAAATATCTGTTATCAGATACCACAGAAATAAGGCTAGCAAAGAGATCCACGAAAAACAGATGTAACTCTGTGAGTGGAAGTAACACATCACAGAGCAGTTTCTCAGAAAGATTCTTTCCAGATTTCATCTGAGGATATTTTCTTTTTCACCATAGCCCTCTATGGGCTTCCAAATATCACTTTGCCAATTCCACAAGAACTGTCTTAGCGAAAGGATTTTTGAGGGAATAGCTCTATCTCTGTGAGATGATTTCACAGAACACAAAGTAGTTTCTCAGAAAGCTTCTTTCTCTTTGTTATCGGAGGATATTTCCTTTGGCCCTATAGTCTTCAAAGGGATCCGAAATATCTGTTCTCAGATTCCACAGAAATAAGGCAAGCAAAGAGATCCACGAAATACAGATGTAACTCTGTGAGATGAATTAACAGAACACTAAGCAGTTTCTCAGAAAGCTTCTTTCCAGATTTCATCTGAGGATATTTCCTTTTTCACCATATCCCTCTATGGGCTTCCAAATATCACTTTGCCAATTCCACGAGAACTGTCTTAGCGAAAGGCTTCTTGAGGGGAAAGCCGTAACTCTACGAGATGATTTCACAGAACACAAAGAAGTTTCTCAGAAAGCTTCTTTCTCTTTGTTATCGGAGGATATTTCCTTTGGCCCTATAGTCTTCAAAGGGATCCGAAATATTTGTTCTCAGATTCCACTGAAATAAGGCTAGCAAAGAGATCCACGAAATACAGATGTAACTCTGTGAGATGAATTAACAAAACACTAAGCAGTTTCTCAGAAAGCTTCATTCCAGATTTCATCTGAGGATATTTCCTTTTTCACCATAAACCTCTATGGGCTTCCAAATATCACTTTGCCAATTCCACAATAACTGTCTTAGAAAAAGGCTTCTTGAGGGGAACCTGTAACTTTGTGAGATGTTTTCACAGAACACAAAGAAGTTTCTCAGAAAGCTTCTTTCTCTTTGTTATCGCGGGATATTTCCTTACGCCCTATAGTCTTCAAAGGGATCCGAAATATGTGTTCTCAGATTCCACAGAAATAAGGCTAGCAAAGAGATCCACGAAATACAGATGTACTCTGTGAGATGAATTAACAGAACACTAAGCAGTTTCTCAGAAAGCTTCTTTCCAGATTTCATCTGAGGATGTTTCCTTTTTCACCATAGACCTCTAAGGACTTCCAAATATCACTTTGCCAATTCCACAAGAACTGTCTTAGCGAAAGGCTTCTTGAGGGGAAAGCTGTAACTCTGTGAGATGATTTCACAGAACACAAAGAAGTTTCTCAGAAAGCTTCTTTCTCTTTGTTATCGGAGGATATTTCCTTTGGTCCTATAGACTTTAAAGGGATCCGAAATATCTGTTTTCAGATTCCACAGAAATAAGGCTAGCAAAGAGATCCAAGAAATATAGATGTAACTCTGTGAGATGAATTAACAGAACACTAAGCAGTTTCTCAGAAAGCTTCTTTCCAGATTTCATCTGAGGATATTTCCTTTTTCACCATAGCCCTCTATGGGCTTCCAAATATCACTTTGCCAATTCCACAAGAACTGTCTTAGCGAAAGGATTCTTGAGGGAAAAGCTCTAACTCTGTGAGATGACTTCACAGAACACAAAGAAGTTTCTCAGAAAGCTTCTTTCTCTTTGTATCAGAGGATATTTCCTTTGGCCCAATAGTCTTCAAAGGGATCCGAAATATCTGTTCTCACATTCCACAGAAATAAGGCAAGCAAAGAGATCCACGAAATACAGATGTAACTCTGTGAGATTAATTAACAGAACACTAAGCAGTTTCTCAGAAAGCTTCTTTCCAGATTTCATCTGAGGATATTTCCTTTTTCACCATAGCCCTCTATGGGCTTCCAAATATCACTTTGCCAATTCCACAAGAACTGTCTCAGCGAATGGCTTCTTGAGGGGAAAGCTGTAACTCTGTGAGATGATTTCACAGAACACAAAGAAGTTTCTCGGAAAGCTTCTTTCTCCTTGTTATCGGAGGATATTTCCTTTGGCCCTATAGTCTTCAAAGGGATCCGAAATATCTGTTATCAGATACCACAGAAATAAGGCTAGCAAAGAGATCCACGAAAAACAGATGTAACTCTGTGAGTGGAAGTCACACATCACAGAGCAGTTTCTCAGAAAGATTCTTTCCAGATTTCATCTGAGGATATTTTCTTTTTCACCATAGCCCTCTATGGGCTTCCAAATATCTCTTTGCCAATTCCAGAAGAAGTGTCCTACCGAAAGACTTCTTGAGGGGAAAGCAGTAACTCTGTGAGATGATTTCACAGAACACAAAGAAGTTTCTCAGAAAGCTTCTTTCTCTTTGTTATCGGAGGATATTTCCTTTGGCCCTATAGTCTTCAAAGGGATCCGAAATATCTGTTCTCAGATTCCATAGAAATAAGGCTAGCAAAGAGTTCCATGAAATACAGATGTAACTCTGTGAGATGAATTAACAGAACACTAAGCAGTTTCTCAGAAACCTTCTTTCCAGATTTCATCTGAGTATATTTCCTTTTTCACCATAGCCCTCTATGGGCTTCCAAATATCACTTTTCCAATTCCACAAGAACTGAGTTAGCGAAAGGCTTCTTAAGGGGAAAGCTGTAACTCTGTGAGATGATTTCACAGAACACAAAGAAGTTTCTCAGAAAGCTTCTTTCTCTTTGTTATCGGAGGATATTTCCTTTGGCCCTATAGTCTTCAAAGGGATCCGAAATATCTGTTCTCAGATTCCACAGAAATAATGCTAGCAAAGAGATCCACGAAATACAAATGTAACTCTGTGAGTGGAAGTCACACATCACAGAGCAGTTTCTCAGAAAGCTTCTTTCCAGATTTCATCTGAGGATATTTCCTTTTTCACCATAGCCCTCTATGGGCTTCCAAATATCACTTTGCCAATTCCACAAGAACTGTCTTAGCGAAAGGCTTCTTGAGGGGAAAGCTGTAACTCTGTGAGATGACTTCAGAGAACACAAAGAAGTTTCTCAGAAAGCTTCTTTCTCTTTGTTATCGGAGGATATTTCCTTTGGCCCTATAGTCTTCAAAGGGATCCGAAATATCTGTTCTCAGATTCCACAGAAATAATGCTAGCAAAGAGATCCACGAAATACAGATGAAACTCTGTGAGATGAATTAACAGAACACTAAGCAGTTTCTCAGAAAGCTTCTTTCCAGATTTCATCTGAGGATATTTCCTTTTTCACCATAGCCCTCTATGGGCTTCCAAATATCACTTTGCCAATTCCACAAGAACTGTCTTAGCGAAAGGATTCTTGAGGGAAAAGCTCTAACTCTGTGAGATGACTTCACAGAACACAAAGAAGTTTCTCAGAAAGCTTCTTTCTCTTTGTATCAGAGGATATTTCCTTTGGCCCAATAGTCTTCAAAGGGATCCGAAATATCTGTTCTCACATTCCACAGAAATAAGGCAAGCAAAGAGATCCACGAAATACAGATGTAACTCTGTGAGATTAATTAACAGAACACTAAGCAGTTTCTCAGAAAGCTTCTTTCCAGATTTCATCTGAGGATATTTCCTTTTTCACCATAGCCCTCTATGGGCTTCCAAATATCACTTTGCCAATTCCACAAGAACTGTCTCAGCGAATGGCTTCTTGAGGGGAAAGCTGTAACTCTGTGAGATGATTTCACAGAACACAAAGAAGTTTCTCGGAAAGCTTCTTTCTCCTTGTTATCGGAGGATATTTCCTTTGGCCCTATAGTCTTCAAAGGGATCCGAAATATCTGTTATCAGATACCACAGAAATAAGGCTAGCAAAGAGATCCACGAAAAACAGATGTAACTCTGTGAGTGGAAGTCACACATCACAGAGCAGTTTCTCAGAAAGATTCTTTCCAGATTTCATCTGAGGATATTTTCTTTTTCACCATAGCCCTCTATGGGCTTCCAAATATCTCTTTGCCAATTCCAGAAGAAGTGTCCTACCGAAAGACTTCTTGAGGGGAAAGCAGTAACTCTGTGAGATGATTTCACAGAACACAAAGAAGTTTCTCAGAAAGCTTCTTTCTCTTTGTTATCGGAGGATATTTCCTTTGGCCCTATAGTCTTCAAAGGGATCCGAAATATCTGTTCTCAGATTCCATAGAAATAAGGCTAGCAAAGAGTTCCATGAAATACAGATGTAACTCTGTGAGATGAATTAACAGAACACTAAGCAGTTTCTCAGAAACTTTCTTTCCAGATTTCATCTGAGTATATTTCCTTTTTCACCATAGCCCTCTATGGGCTTCCAAATATCACTTTTCCAATTCCACAAGAACTGAGTTAGCGAAAGGCTTCTTATGGGGAAAGCTGTAACTCTGTGAGATGATTTCACAGAACACAAAGAAGTTTCTCAGAAAGCTTCTTTCTCTTTGTTATCGGAGGATATTTCCTTTGGCCCTATAGTCTTCAAAGGGATCCGAAATATCTGTTCTCAGATTCCACAGAAATAATGCTAGCAAAGAGATCCACGAAATACAAATGTAACTCTGTGAGTGGAAGTCACACATCACAGAGCAGTTTCTCAGAAAGCTTCTTTCCAGATTTCATCTGAGGATATTTCCTTTTTCACCATAGCCCTCTATGGGCTTCCAAATATCACTTTGCCAATTCCACAAGAACTGTCTTAGCGAAAGGCTTCTTGAGGGGAAAGCTGTAACTCTGTGAGATGACTTTAGAGAACACAAAGAAGTTTCTCAGAAAGCTTCTTTCTCTTTGTTATCGGAGGATATTTCCTTTGGCCCTATAGTCTTCAAAGGGATCCGAAATATCTGTTCTCAGATTCCACAGAAATAATGCTAGCAAAGAGATCCACGAAATACAGATGAAACTCTGTGAGATGAATTAACAGAACACTAAGCAGTTTCTCAGAAAGCTTCTTTCCAGATTTCATCTGAGGATATTTCCTTTTTCACCATAGCCCTCTATGGGCTTCCAAATATCACTTTGCCAATTCCACAAGAACTGTCTTAGCGAAAGGCTTCTTGAGGGGAAAGCTCTAACTCTGTGAGATGATTTCACAGAACACATAGAAGTTTCTCAGAAAGTTTCTTTCTTTTTGTTATCGGAAGATATTTCCTATGGCCCTATAGTCTTTAAAGGGATCCGAAATATCTGTTCTCAGATTCCACAGAAATAAGGCTAACAAAGAGATCCACGAAATACAGATGTAACTCTGTGAGTGGAAGTCACACATCACAGAGCAGTTTCTCAGAAAGCTTCTTTCCAGATTTCATCTGAGGATATTTCCTTTTTCACCATAGCCCTCTATGGGCTTCCAAATATCACTTTGCCAATTCCACAAGAACTGTCTTAGCGAAAGGCTTCTTAAGGGCAAAGCTGTAACTCTGTGAGATGATTTCCCAGTACTCAAAGAAGTTTCTCAGAAAGCTTCTTTCTCTTTGTTATCGGAGGATATTTGCTTTGGCCCTGTAGACTTTAAAGGGATCCGAAATATCTGTTCTCAGATACCACAGAAATAAGGCTAGCAAAGAGATCCACGAAATACAGAGTAACTCTGTGAGATGAATTAACAGAACACTAAGCAGTTTCTCAGAAAGCTTCTTTCCAGAATTCATTTGAGGATATTTCCTTTTTCACCATAGCCCTCTATGGGCTTCCAAATATCACTTTGCCAATTCCACAAGAACTGTCTTAGCGAAAGGCTTCTTGAGGGGAAAGCTGTAACTCGGTGAGATGATTTCACAGAACACAAAGAAGTTTCTCAGAAAGCTTCTTTCTCTTTGTTATCGGAGGATATTTCCTTTGGCCCTATAGACTTTAAAGGGATCCGAAATATCTGTTCTCAGATTCCACAGAAATAAGGCTAACAAAGAGATCCACGAAAAACAGATGTAACTCTGTGAGTGGAAGTCACACACCACAGAGCAGTTTCCCAGAAAGCTTCTTTCCAGATTTCATCTGAGGATATTTCCTTTTTCACCATAGCCCTCTATGGGCTTCCAAATATCACTTTGCCAATTCCACAAGAACTGTCTTAGCGAAAGGCTTCTTGAGGGGAAAGCTGTAACTCTGTGAGATGATTTCACAGAACACAAAGAAGTTTCTCAGAAAGCTTCTTTCTCTTTGTTATCGGAGGATATTTCCTTTGGCCCTATAGTCTTCAAAGGGATCCGAAATATCTGTTCTCAGATTCCACAGAAATAATGCTAGCAAAGAGATCCACGAAATACAGATGTAACTCTGTGAGATGAATTAACAGAACACTAAGCAGTTTCTCAGAAAGCTTCTTTCCAGATTTCATCTGAGGATATTGCCTTTTTCACCATAGCCCTCTATGGACTTCCAAATATCACTTTGCCAATTCCACAAGAACTGTCTTAGGGAAAGCATTCTTGAGGGAAAAGCTCTAACTCTGTGAGATGATTTCACAGAACACGAAGTAGTTTCTCAGAAAGCTTCTTTCTCTTTGTTATCGGAGGATATTTCCTTTGGCCCAATAGTCTTCAAAGGGATCCGAAATATCTGTTATCAGATACCACAGAAATAAGGCTAGCAAAGAGATCCACGAAAAACAGATGTAACTCTGTGAGTGGAAGTCACACATCACAGAGCAGTTTCTCAGAAAGATTCTTTCCAGATTTCATCTGAGGATATTTCCTTTTTCACCATAGACCTCTATGGACTTCCAAATATCACTTTGCCAATTCCACAAGAACTGTCTTAGCGAAAGGCTTCTTGAGGGGAAACCTGTAACTCTGTAAGATGATTTCACAGAACACAAAGAAGTTTCTCAGAAACCTTCTTTCTCTTTGTTATCGGAGGATATTTCCTTTGGTCCTATAGACTTTAAAGGGATCCGAAATATCTGTTTTCAGATTCCACAGAAATAAGGCTAGCAAAGAGATCCAAGAAATATAGATGTAACCCTGTGAGATGAATTAACAGAACACTAAGCAGTTTCTCAGAAAGCTTCTTTCCAGATTTCATCTGAGGATATTTCCTTTTTCACCATAGCCTTCTATGGGCTTCAAATATCACTTTGCCAATTCCACAAGAACTGTCTTAGCGAAAGGATTCTTGAGGGAAAAGCTCTAACTCTGTGAGATGATTTCACAGAACACGAAGTAGTTTCTCAGAAAGCTTCTTTCTCTTTGTTATCGGAGGATATTTCCTTTGGCCCAATAGTCTTCAAAGGGATCCGAAATATCTGTTCTCAAATTCCACAGAAATAAGGCTAGCAAAGAGATCCACGAAATACAGATGTAACTCTGTGAGATGAATAAACAGAACACTAAGCAGTTTCTCAGAAAGCTTCTTTCCAGATTTCATCTGAGGATATTTTCTTTTTCACCATAGCCCTCTATGGGCTTCCAAATATCACTTTGCCAATTCCACAAGAACTGTCTTAGCGAATGGATTCTTGAGGGAAAAGCTCTAACTCTGTGAGATGATTTCACAGAACACAAAGTAGTTTCTCAGAAAGCTTCTTTCTCTTTGTTATCGGAGGATATTTCCTTTGGTCCTATAGACTTTAAAGGGATCCGAAATATCTGTTTTCAGATTCCACAGAAATAAGGCTAGCAAAGAGATCCAAGAAATATAGATGTAACTCTGTGAGATGAATTAACAGATCACTAAGCAGTTTCTCAGAAAGCTTCTTTCCAGATTTCATCTGAGGATATTTCCTTTTTCACCATAGCCCTCTATGGGCTTCCAAATATCACTTTGCCAATTCCACAAGAACTGTCTTAGCGAAAGGATTCTTGAGGGAAAAGCTCTAACTCTGTGAGATGATTTCACAGAACAAAAAGAAGTTTCTCAGAAAGCTTCTTTCTCTTTGTTATCGGAGGATATTTCCTTTGGCCCAATAGTCTTCAAAGGGATCCGAAATATCTGTTCTCACATTCCACAGAAATAAGGCTAGCAAAGAGATCCACGAAAAACAGATGTAACTCTGTGAGTGGAAGTCACACATCACAGAGCAGTTTCTCAGAAAGATTCTTTCCAGATTTCATCTGAGGATATTTTCTTTTTCACCATAGCCCTCTATGGGCTTCCAAATATCACTTTGCCAATTCCACAAGAACTGTCTTAGCGAAAGGATTCTTGAGGGAATAGCTCTATCTCTGTGAGATGATTTCACAGAACACAAAGTAGTTTCTCAGAAAGCTTCTTTCTCTTTGTTATCGGAGGATATTTCCTTTGGCCCTATAGTCTTCAAAGGGATCCGAAATATCTGTTCTCAGATTCCACAGAAATAAGGCAAGCAAAGAGATCCACGAAATACAGATATAACTCTGTGAGATGAATTAACAGAACACTAAGCAGTTTCTCAGAAAGCTTCTTTCCAGATTTCATCTGAGGATATTTCCTTTTTCACCATATACCTCTATGGGCTTCCAAATATCACTTTGCCAATTCCACGAGAACTGTCTTAGCGAAAGGCTTCTTGAGGGGAAAGCCGTAACTCTACGAGATGATTTCACAGAACACAAAGAAGTTTCTCAGAAAGCTTCTTTCTCTTTGTTATCGGAGGATATTTCCTTTGGCCCTATAGTCTTCAAAGGGATCCGAAATATCTGTTCTCAGATTCCACTGAAATAAGGCTAGCAAAGAGATCCACGAAATACAGATGTAACTCTGTGAGATGAATTAACAAAACACTAAGCAGTTTCTCAGAAAGCTTCTTTCCAGATTTCATCTGAGGATATTTCCTTTTTCACCATAAACCTCTATGGGCTTCCAAATATCACTTTGCCAATTCCACAAAAACTGTCTTAGAAAAAGGCTTCTTGAGGGGAACCTGTAACTCTGTGAGATGTTTTCACAGAACACAAAGAAGTTTCTCAAAAAGCTTCTTTCTCTTTGTTATTGCGGGATATTTCCTTACGCCCTATAGTCTTCAAAGGGATCCGAAATATGTGTTCTCAGATTCCACAGAAATAAGGCTAGCAAAGAGATCCAAGAAATATAGATGTAACCCTGTGAGATGAATTAACAGAACACTAAGCAGTTTCTCAGAAAGCTTCTTTCCAGATTTCATCTGAGGATATTTCCTTTTTCACCATAGCCTTCTATGGGCTTCCAAATATCACTTTGCCAATTCCACAAGAACTGTCTTAGCGAAAGGATTCTTGAGGGAAAAGCTCTAACTCTGTGAGATGATTTCACAGAACACGAAGTAGTTTCTCAGAAAGCTTCTTTCTCTTTGTTATCGGAGGATATTTTCTTTGGCCCAATAGTCTTCAAAGGGATCCGAAATATCTGTTCTCAAATTCCACAGAAATAAGGCTAGCAAAGAGATCCACGAAATACAGATGTAACTCTGTGAGATGAATTAACAGAACACTAAGCAGTTTCTCAGAAAGCTTCTTTCCAGATTTCATCTGAGCATATTTCCTTTTTCACCATAGCCCTCTATGGGCTTCCAATTATCACTTTGCCAATTCCACAAGAACTGTCTTAGCGAAAGGCTTCTTGAGGTGAAAGCTGTAACTCTGTGAGATGATTTCACAGAACACAAAGAAGTTTCTCAGAAAGCTTCTTTCTCTTTGTTATCGGAGGATATTTCCTTTGGCCCTATAGTCTTCAAAGGGATCCGAAATATCTGTTATCAGATACCACAGAAATAAGGCTTGCAAAGAGATCCACGAAAAACAGATGTAACTCTGTCAGTGGAAGTCACACATCACAGAGCAGTTTCTCAGAAAGATTCTTTCCAGATTTCATCTGAGGATATTTTCTTTTTCACCATAGCCCTCAATGGGCTTCCAAATATCACTTTGCCAATTCCACAAGAACTGTCTTAGCGAATGGATTCTTGAGGGAAAAGCTCTAACTCTGTGAGATGATTTCACAGAACACAAAGTAGTTTCTCAGAAAGCTTCTTTCTCTTTGTTATCGGAGGATATTTCCTTTGGTCCTATAGACTTTAAAGGGATCCGAAATATCTGTTTTCAGATTCCACAGAAATAAGGCTAGCAAAGAGATCCAAGAAATATAGATGTAACTCTGTGAGATGAATTAACAGAACACTAAGCAGTTTCTCAGAAAGCTTCTTTCCAGATTTCATCTGAGGATATTTCCTTTTTCACCATAGCCCTCTATGGGCTTCCAAATATCACTTTGCCAATTCCACAAGAACTGTCTTAGCGAAAGGATTCTTGAGGGAAAAGCTCTAACTCTGTGAGATGATTTCACAGAACACAAAGAAGTTTCTCAGAAAGCTTCTTTCTCTTTGTTATCGGAGGATAATTCCTTTGGCCCAATAGTCTTCAAAGGGATCCGAAATATCTGTTCTCACATTCCACAGAAATAAGGCTAGCAAAGAGATCCACGAAAAACAGATGTAACTCTGTGAGTGGAAGTCACACATCACAGAGTAGTTTCTCAAAAAGATTCTTTCCAGATTTCATCTGAGGATATTTTCTTTTTCACCATAGCCCCCTATGGGCTTCCAAATATCACTTTGCCAATTCCACAAGAACTGTCTTAGCGAAAGGATTCTTGAGGGAATAGCTCTATCTCTGTGAGATGATTTCACAGAACACAAAGTAGTTTCTCAGAAAGCTTCTTTCTCTTGGTTATCGGAGGATATTTACTTTGGCCCTATAGTCTTCAAAGGGATCCGAAATATCTGTTCTCAGATTCCACAGAAATAAGGCAAGCAAAGAGATCCACGAAATACAGATATAACTCTGTGAGATGAATTAACAGAACACTAAGCAGTTTCTCAGAAAGCTTCTTTCCAGATTTCATCTGAGGATATTTCCTTTTTCACCATATACCTCTATGGGCTTCCAAATATCACTTTGCCAATTCCACGAGAACTGTCTTAGCGAAAGGCTTCTTGAGGGGAAAGCCGTAACTCTACGAGATGATTTCACAGAACACAAAGAAGTTTCTCAGAAAGCTTCTTTCTCTTTGTTATCGGAGGATATTTCCTTTGGCCCTATAGTCTTCAAAGGGATCCGAAATATCTGTTCTCAGATTCCACTGAAATAAGGCTAGCAAAGAGATCCACGAAATACAGATGTAACTCTGTGAGATGAATTAACAAAACACTAAGCAGTTTCTCAGAAAGCTTCTTTCCAGATTTCATCTGAGGATATTTCCTTTTTCACCATAAACCTCTATGGGCTTCCAAATATCACTTTGCCAATTCCACAATAACTGTCTTAGAAAAAGGCTTCTTGAGGGGAACCTGTAACTCTGTGAGGTGTTTTCACAGAACACAAAGAAGTTTCTCAGAAAGCTTCTTTCTCTTTGTTATCGCGGGATATTTCCTTACGCCCTATAGTCTTCAAAGGGATCCGAAATATGTGTTCTCAGATTCCACAGAAATAAGGCTAGCAAAGAGATCCAAGAAATATAGATGTAACCCTGTGAGATGAATTAACAGAACACTAAGCAGTTTCTCAGAAAGCTTCTTTCCAGATTTCATCTGAGGATATTTCCTTTTTCACCATAGCCTTCTATGGGCTTCCAAATATCACTTTGCCAATTCCACAAGAACTGTCTTAGCGAAAGGATTCTTGAGGGAAAAGCTCTAACTCTGTGAGATGATTTCACAGAACACGAAGTAGTTTCTCAGAAAGCTTCTTTCTCTTTGTTATCGGAGGATATTTCCTTGGGCCCAATAGTCTTCAAAGGGATCCGAAATATCTGTTCTCAAATTCCACAGAAATAAGGCTAGCAAAGAGATCCACGAAATACAGATGTAACTCTGTGAGATGAATTAACAGAACACTAAGCAGTTTCTCAGAAAGCTTCTTTCCAGATTTCATCTGAGCATATTTCCTTTTTCACCATAGCCCTCTATGGGCTTCCAATTATCACTTTGCCAATTCCACAAGAACTGTCTTAGCGAAAGGCTTCTTGAGGTGAAAGCTGTAACTCTGTGAGATGATTTCACAGAACACAAAGAAGTTTCTCAGAAAGCTTCTTTCTCTTTGTTATCGGAGGATATTTCCTTTGGCCCTATAGTCTTCAAAGGGATCCGAAATATCTGTTATCAGATACCACAGAAATAAGGCTAGCAAAGAGATCCACGAAAAACAGATGTAACTCTGTCAGTGGAAGTCACACATCACAGAGCAGTTTCTCAGAAAGATTCTTTCCAGATTTCATCTGAGGATATTTTCTTTTTCAACATAGCCCTCTATGGGCTTCCAAATATCACTTTGCCAATTCCACAAGAACTGTCTTAGCGAATGGATTCTTGAGGGAAAAGCTCTAACTCTGTGAGATGATTTCACAGAACACAAAGTAGTTTCTCAGAAAGCTTCTTTCTCTTTGTCATCGGAGGATATTGCCTTTGGCCCTATAGTCTTCAAAGGGATCCGAAATATCTGTTCTCAGATTCCACAGAAATAAGGCAAGCAAAGAGATCCACGAAATACAGATATAACTCTGTGAGATGAATTAACAGAACACTAAGCAGTTTCTCAGAAAGCTTCTTTCCAGATTTCATCTGAGGATATTTCCTTTTTCACCATAGCCCTCTATGGGCTTCCAAATATCACTTTGCCAATTCCACGAGAACTGTCTTAGCGAAAGGCTTCTTGAGGGGAAAGCCGTAACTCTATGAGATGATTCACAGAACACAAAGAAGTTTCTCAGAAAGCTTCTTTCTCTTTGTTATCGGAGGATATTTCCTTTGGCCCTATAGTCTTCAAAGGGATCCGAAATATTTGTTCTCAGATTCCACTGAAATAAGGCTAGCAAAGAGATCCACGAAATACAGATGTAACTCTGTGAGATGAATTAACAAAACACTAAGCAGTCTCTCTGAAAGCTTCTTTCCAGATTTCATCCGAGGATATTTCCTTTTTCACCATAAACCTCTATGGGCTTCCAATTATCACTTTGCCAATTCCACAATAACTGTCTTAGAAAAAGGCTTCTTGAGGGGAACCTGTAACTCTGTGAGATGATTTCACAGAACACAAAGAAGTTTCTCAGAAAGCTTCTTTCTCTTTGTTATCGGGGGATATTTCCTTTCGCCCTATAGTCTTCAAAGGGATCCGAAATATGTGTTCTCAGATTCCACAGAAATAAGGCTAGCAAAGAGATCCACGAAATACAGATGTACTCTGTGAGATGAATTAACAGAACACTAAGCAGTTTCTCAGAAAGCTTCTTTCCAGATTTCATCTGAGGATATTTACTTTTTCCCCATAGCCCTCTAAGGGCTTCCAAATATCACTTTGCCAATTCCACAAGAACTGTCTTAGCGAAAGGCTTCTTGAGGGGAAACCTGTAACTCTGTGAGATGATTTCACAGAACACAAAGAAGTTTCTCAGAAAGCTTCTTTCTCTTTGTTATCGGAGGATATTTCCTTTGGTCCTATAGACTTTAAAGGGATCCGAAATATCTGTTTTCAGATTCCACAGAAATAAGGCTAGCAAAGAGATCCAAGAAATATAGATGTAACTCTGTGAGATGAATTAACAGAACACTAAGCAGTTTCTCAGAAAGCTTCTTTCCAGATTTCATCTGAGGATATTTCCTTTTTCACCATAGCCCTCTATGGGCTTCCAAATATCACTTTGCCAATTCCACAAGAACTGTCTTAGCGAAAGGATTCTTGAGGGAAAAGCTCTAACTCTGTGAGATGATTTCACAGAACACAAAGAAGTTTCTCAGAAAGCTTCTTTCTCTTTGTATCAGAGGATATTTCGTTTGGCCCAATAGTCTTCAAAGGGATCCGAAATATCTGTTCTCACATTCCACAGAAATAAGGCAAGCAAAGAGATCCACGAAATACAGATGTAACTCTGTGAGATTAATTAACAGAACACTAAGCAGTTTCTCAGAAAGCTTCTTTCCAGATTTCATCTGAGGATATTTCCTTTTTCACCATAGCCCTCTATGGGCTTCCAAATATCACTTTGCCAATTCCACAAGAACTGTCTCAGCGAATGGCTTCTTGAGGGGAAAGCTGTAACTCTGTGAGATGATTTCACAGAACACAAAGAAGTTTCTCGGAAAGCTTCTTTCTCCTTGTTATCGGAGGATATTTCCTTTGGCCCTATAGTCTTCAAAGGGATCCGAAATATCTGTTATCAGATACCACAGAAATAAGGCTAGCAAAGAGATCCACGAAAAACAGATGTAACTCTGTGAGTGGAAGTCACACATCACAGAGCAGTTTCTCAGAAAGATTCTTTCCAGATTTCATCTGAGGATATTTTCTTTTTCACCATAGCCCTCTATGGGCTTCCAAATATCTCTTTGCCAATTCCAGAAGAAGTGTCCTACCGAAAGACTTCTTGAGGGGAAAGCTGTAACTCTGTGAGATGATTTCACAGAACACAAAGAAGTTTCTCAGAAAGCTTCTTTCTCTTTGTTATCGGAGGATATTTCCTTTGGCCCTATAGTCTTCAAAGGGATCCGAAATATCTGTTCTCAGATTCCATAGAAATAAGGCTAGCAAAGAGTTCCATGAAATACAGATGTAACTCTGTGAGATGAATTAACAGAACACTAAGCAGTTTCTCAGAAACCTTCTTCCCAGATTTCATCTGAGTATATTTCCTTTTTCACCATAGCCCTCTATGGGCTTCCAAATATCACTTTTCCAATTCCACAAGAACTGAGTTAGCGAAAGGCTTCTTGAGGGGAAAGCTGTAACTCTGTGAGATGATTTCACAGAACACAAAGAAGTTTCTCAGAAAGCTTCTTTCTCTTTGTTATCGGAGGATATTTCCTTTGGCCCTATAGTCTTCAAAGGGATCCGAAATATCTGTTCTCAGATTCCAAAGAAATAATGCTAGCAAAGAGATCCACGAAATACAAATGTAACTCTGTGAGTGGAAGTCACACATCACAGAGCAGTTTCTCAGAAAGCTTCTTTCCAGATTTCATCTGAGGATATTTCCTTTTTCACCATAGCCCTCTATGGGCTTCCAAATATCACTTTGCCAATTCCACAAGAACTGTCTTAGCGAAAGGCTTCTTGAGGGGAAAGCTGTAACTCTGTGAGATGACTTTAGAGAACACAAAGAAGTTTCTCAGAAAGCTTCTTTCTCTTTGTTATCGGAGGATATTTCCTTTGGCCCTATAGTCTTCAAAGGGATCCGAAATATCTGTTCTCAGATTCCACAGAAATAATGCTAGCAAAGAGATCCACGAAATACAGATGAAACTCTGTGAGATGAATTAACAGAACACTAAGCAGTTTCTCAGAAAGCTTCTTTCCAGATTTCATCTGAGGATATTTCCTTTTTCACCATAGCCCTCTATGGGCTTCCAAATATCACTTTGCCAATTCCACAAGAACTGTCTTAGCGAAAGGCTTCTTGAGGGGAAAGCTCTAACTCTGTGAGATGATTTCACAGAACACATAGAAGTTTCTCAGAAAGTTTCTTTCTTTTTGTTATCGGAAGATATTTCCTATGGCCCTATAGTCTTTAAAGGGATCCGAAATATCTGTTCTCAGATTCCACAGAAATAAGGCTAACAAAGAGATCCACGAAATACAGATGTAACTCTGTGAGTGGAAGTCACACATCACAGAGCAGTTTCTCAGAAAGCTTCTTTCCAGATTTCATCTGAGGATATTTCCTTTTTCACCATAGCCCTCTATTGGCTTCCAAATATCACTTTGCCAATTCCACAAGAACTGTCTTAGCGAAAGGCTTCTTAAGGGCAAAGCTGTAACTCTGTGAGATGATTTCCCAGTACTCAAAGAAGTTTCTCAGAAAGCTTCTTTCTCTTTGTTATCGGAGGATATTTGCTTTGGCCCTGTAGACTTTAAAGGGATCCGAAATATCTGTTCTCAGATACCACAGAAATAAGGCTAGCAAAGAGATCCACGAAATACAGAGTAACTCTGTGAGATGAATTAACAGAACACTAAGCAGTTTCTCAGAAAGCTTCTTTCCAGAATTCATTTGAGGATATTTCCTTTTTCACCATAGCCCTCTATGGGCTTCCAAATATCACTTTGCCAATTCCACAAGAACTGTCTTAGCGAAAGGCTTCTTGAGGGGAAAGCTGTAACTCGGTGAGATGATTTCACAGAACACAAAGAAGTTTCTCAGAAAGCTTCTTTCTCTTTGTTATCGGAGGATATTTCCTTTGGCCCTATAGACTTTAAAGGGATCCGAAATATCTGTTCTCAGATTCCACAGAAATAAGGCTAACAAAGAGATCCACGAAAAACAGATGTAACTCTGTGAGTGGAAGTCACACACCACAGAGCAGTTTCCCAGAAAGCTTCTTTCCAGATTTCATCTGAGGATATTTCCTTTTTCACCATAGCCCTCTATGGGCTTCCAAATATCACTTTGCCAATTCCACAAGAACTGTCTTAGCGAAAGGCTTCTTGAGGGGAAAGCTGTAACTCTGTGAGATGATTTCACAGAACACAAAGAAGTTTCTCAGAAAGCTTCTTTCTCTTTGTTATCGGAGGATATTTCCTTTGGCCCTATAGTCTTCAAAGGGATCCGAAATATCTGTTCTCAGATTCCACAGAAATAATGCTAGCAAAGAGATCCACGAAATACAGATGTAACTCTGTGAGATGAATTAACAGAACACTAAGCAGTTTCTCAGAAAGCTTCTTTCCAGATTTCATCTGAGCATATTTCCTTTTTCACCATAGCCCTCTATGGGCTTCCAATTATCACTTTGCCAATTCCACAAGAACTGTCTTAGCGAAAGGCTTCTTGAGGTGAAAGCTGTAACTCTGTGAGATGATTTCACAGAACACAAAGAAGTTTCTCAGAAAGCTTCTTTCTCTTTGTTATCGGAGGATATTTCCTTTGGCCCTATAGTCTTCAAAGGGATCCGAAATATCTGTTATCAGATACCACAGAAATAAGGCTAGCAAAGAGATCCACGAAAAACAGATGTAACTCTGTCAGTGGAAGTCACACATCACAGAGCAGTTTCTCAGAAAGATTCTTTCCAGATTTCATCTGAGGATATTTTCTTTTTCACCATAGCCCTCTATGGGCTTCCAAATATCACTTTGCCAATTCCACAAGAACTGTCTTAGCGAATGGATTCTTGAGGGAAAAGCTCTAACTCTGTGAGATGATTTCACAGAACACAAAGTAGTTTCTCAGAAAGCTTCTTTCTCTTTGTTATCGGGGGATATTTCCTTTCGCCCTATAGTCTTCAAAGGGATCCGAAATATGTGTTCTCAGATTCCACAGAAATAAGGCTAGCAAAGAGATCCACGAAATACAGATGTACTCTGTGAGATGAATTAACAGAACACTAAGCAGTTTCTCAGAAAGCTTCTTTCCAGATTTCATCTGAGGATATTTACTTTTTCCCCATAGCCCTCTAAGGGCTTCCAAATATCACTTTGCCAATTCCACAAGAACTGTCTTAGCGAAAGGCTTCTTGAGGGGAAACCTGTAACTCTGTGAGATGATTTCACAGAACACAAAGAAGTTTCTCAGAAAGCTTCTTTCTCTTTGTTATCGGAGGATATTTCCTTTGGTCCTATAGACTTTAAAGGGATCCGAAATATCTGTTTTCAGATTCCACAGAAATAAGGCTAGCAAAGAGATCCAAGAAATATAGATGTAACTCTGTGAGATGAATTAACAGAACACTAAGCAGTTTCTCAGAAAGCTTCTTTCCAGATTTCATCTGAGGATATTTCCTTTTTCACCATAGCCCTCTATGGGCTTCCAAATATCACTTTGCCAATTCCACAAGAACTGTCTTAGCGAAAGGATTCTTGAGGGAAAAGCTCTAACTCTGTGAGATGATTTCACAGAACACAAAGAAGTTTCTCAGAAAGCTTCTTTCTCTTTGTATCAGAGGATATTTCCTTTGGCCCAATAGTCTTCAAAGGGATCCGAAATATCTGTTCTCACATTCCACAGAAATAAGGCAAGCAAAGAGATCCACGAAATACAGATGTAACTCTGTGAGATTAATTAACAGAACACTAAGCAGTTTCTCAGAAAGCTTCTTTCCAGATTTCATCTGAGGATATTTCCTTTTTCACCATAGCCCTCTATGGGCTTCCAAATATCACTTTGCCAATTCCACAAGAACTGTCTCAGCGAATGGCTTCTTGAGGGAAAGCTGTAACTCTGTGAGATGATTTCACAGAACACAAAGAAGTTTCTCGGAAAGCTTCTTTCTCCTTGTTATCGGAGGATATTTCCTTTGGCCCTATAGTCTTCAAAGGGATCCGAAATATCTGTTATCAGATACCACAGAAATAAGGCTAGCAAAGAGATCCACGAAAAACAGATGTAACTCTGTGAGTGGAAGTCACACATCACAGAGCAGTTTCTCAGAAAGATTCTTTCCAGATTTCATCTGAGGATATTTTCTTTTTCACCATAGCCCTCTATGGGCTTCCAAATATCTCTTTGCCAATTCCAGAAGAAGTGTCCTACCGAAAGACTTCTTGAGGGGAAAGCTGTAACTCTGTGAGATGATTTCACAGAACACAAAGAAGTTTCTCAGAAAGCTTCTTTCTCTTTGTTATCGGAGGATATTTCCTTTGGCCCTATAGTCTTCAAAGGGATCCGAAATATCTGTTCTCAGATTCCATAGAAATAAGGCTAGCAAAGAGTTCCATGAAATACAGATGTAACTCTGTGAGATGAATTAACAGAACACTAAGCAGTTTCTCAGAAACCTTCTTCCCAGATTTCATCTGAGTATATTTCCTTTTTCACCATAGCCCTCTATGGGCTTCCAAATATCACTTTTCCAATTCCACAAGAACTGAGTTAGCGAAAGGCTTCTTGAGGGGAAAGCTGTAACTCTGTGAGATGATTTCACAGAACACAAAGAAGTTTCTCAGAAAGCTTCTTTCTCTTTGTTATCGGAGGATATTTCCTTTGGCCCTATAGTCTTCAAAGGGATCCGAAATATCTGTTCTCAGATTCCAAAGAAATAATGCTAGCAAAGAGATCCACGAAATACAAATGTAACTCTGTGAGTGGAAGTCACACATCACAGAGCAGTTTCTCAGAAAGCTTCTTTCCAGATTTCATCTGAGGATATTTCCTTTTTCACCATAGCCCTCTATTGGCTTCCAAATATCACTTTGCCAATTCCACAAGAACTGTCTTAGCGAAAGGCTTCTTGAGGGGAAAGCTGTAACTCTGTGAGATGACTTTAGAGAACACAAAGAAGTTTCTCAGAAAGCTTCTTTCTCTTTGTTATCGGAGGATATTTCCTTTGGCCCTATAGTCTTCAAAGGGATCCGAAATATCTGTTCTCAGATTCCACAGAAATAATGCTAGCAAAGAGATCCACGAAATACAGATGAAACTCTGTGAGATGAATTAACAGAACACTAAGCAGTTTCTCAGAAAGCTTCTTTCCAGATTTCATCTGAGGATATTTCCTTTTTCACCATAGCCCTCTATGGGCTTCCAAATATCACTTTGCCAATTCCACAAGAACTGTCTTAGCGAAAGGCTTTTTGAGGGGAAAGCTCTAACTCTGTGAGATGATTTCACAGAACACATAGAAGTTTCTCAGAAAGTTTCTTTCTTTTTGTTATCGGAAGATATTTCCTATGGCCCTATAGTCTTTAAAGGGATCCGAAATATCTGTTCTCAGATTCCACAGAAATAAGGCTAACAAAGAGATCCACGAAATACAGATGTAACTCTGTGAGTGGAAGTCACACATCACAGAGCAGTTTCTCAGAAAGCTTCTTTCCAGATTTCATCTGAGGATATTTCCTTTTTCACCATAGCCCTCTATTGGCTTCCAAATATCACTTTGCCAATTCCACAAGAACTGTCTTAGCGAAAGGCTTCTTAAGGGCAAAGCTGTAACTCTGTGAGATGATTTCCCAGTACTCAAAGAAGTTTCTCAGAAAGCTTCTTTCTCTTTGTTATCGGAGGATATTTGCTTTGGCCCTGTAGACTTTAAAGGGATCCGAAATATCTGTTCTCAGATACCACAGAAATAAGGCTAGCAAAGAGATCCACGAAATACAGAGTAACTCTGTGAGATGAATTAACAGAACACTAAGCAGTTTCTCAGAAAGCTTCTTTCCAGAATTCATTTGAGGATATTTCCTTTTTCACCATAGCCCTCTATGGGCTTCCAAATATCACTTTGCCAATTCCACAAGAACTGTCTTAGCGAAAGGCTTCTTGAGGGGAAAGCTGTAACTCGGTGAGATGATTTCACAGAACACAAAGAAGTTTCTCAGAAAGCTTCTTTCTCTTTGTTATCGGAGGATATTTCCTTTGGCCCTATAGACTTTAAAGGGATCCGAAATATCTGTTCTCAGATTCCACAGAAATAAGGCTAACAAAGAGATCCACGAAAAACAGATGTAACTCTGTGAGTGGAAGTCACACACCACAGAGCAGTTTCCCAGAAAGCTTCTTTCCAGATTTCATCTGAGGATATTTCCTTTTTCACCATAGCCCTCTATGGGCTTCCAAATATCACTTTGCCAATTCCACAAGAACTGTCTTAGCGAAAGGCTTCTTGAGGGGAAAGCTGTAACTCTGTGAGATGATTTCACAGAACACAAAGAAGTTTCTCAGAAAGCTTCTTTCTCTTTGTTATCGGAGGATATTTCCTTTGGCCCTATAGTCTTCAAAGGGATCCGAAATATCTGTTCTCAGATTCCACAGAAATAATGCTAGCAAAGAGATCCACGAAATACAGATGTAACTCTGTGAGATGAATTAACAGAACACTAAGCAGTTTCTCAGAAAGCTTCTTTCCAGATTTCATCTGAGGATATTGCCTTTTTCACCATAGCCCTCTATGGGCTTCCAAATATCACTTTGCCAATTCCACAAGAACTGTCTTAGGGAAAGCATTCTTGAGGGAAAAGCTCTAACTCTGTGAGATGATTTCACAGAACACGAAGTAGTTTCTCAGAAAGCTTCTTTCTCTTTGTTATCGGAGGATATTTCCTTTGGCCCAATAGTCTTCAAAGGGATCCGAAATATCTGTTATCAGATACCACAGAAATAAGGCTAGCAAAGAGATCCACGAAAAACAGATGTAACTCTGTGAGTGGAAGTCACACATCACAGAGCAGTTTCTCAGAAAGATTCTTTCCAGATTTCATCTGAGGATATTTCCTTTTTCACCATAGACCTCTATGGACTTCCAAATATCACTTTGCCAATTCCACAAGAACTGTCTTAGCGAAAGGCTTCTTGAGGGGAAACCTGTAACTCTGTAAGATGATTTCACAGAACACAAAGAAGTTTCTCAGAAACCTTCTTTCTCTTTGTTATCGGAGGATATTTCCTTTGGTCCTATAGACTTTAAAGGGATCCGAAATATCTGTTTTCAGATTCCACAGAAATAAGGCTAGCAAAGAGATCCAAGAAATATAGATGTAACCCTGTGAGATGAATTAACAGAACACTAAGCAGTTTCTCAGAAAGCTTCTTTCCAGATTTCATCTGAGGATATTTCCTTTTTCACCATAGCTTTCTATGGGCTTCAAATATCACTTTGCCAATTCCACAAGAACTGTCTTAGCGAAAGGATTCTTGAGGGAAAAGCTCTAACTCTGTGAGATGATTTCACAGAACACGAAGTAGTTTCTCAGAAAGCTTCTTTCTCTTTGTTATCGGAGGATATTTCCTTTGGCCCAATAGTCTTCAAAGGGATCCGAAATATCTGTTCTCAAATTCCACAGAAATAAGGCTAGCAAAGAGATCCACGAAATACAGATGTAACTCTGTGAGATGAATAAACAGAACACTAAGCAGTTTCTCAGAAAGCTTCTTTCCAGATTTCATCTGAGGATATTTTCTTTTTCACCATAGCCCTCTATGGGCTTCCAAATATCACTTTGCCAATTCCACAAGAACTGTCTTAGCGAATGGATTCTTGAGGGAAAAGCTCTAACTCTGTGAGATAATTTCACAGAACACAAAGTAGTTTCTCAGAAAGCTTCTTTCTCTTTGTTATCGGAGGATATTTCCTTTGGTCCTATAGACTTTAAAGGGATCCGAAATATCTGTTTTCAGATTCCACAGAAATAAGGCTAGCAAAGAGATCCAAGAAATATAGATGTAACTCTGTGAGATGAATTAACAGAACACTAAGCAGTTTCTCAGAAAGCTTCTTTCCAGATTTCATCTGAGGATATTTCCTTTTTCACCATAGCCCTCTATGGGCTTCCAAATATCACTTTGCCAATTCCACAAGAACTGTCTTAGCGAAAGGATTCTTGAGGGAAAAGCTCTAACTCTGTGAGATGATTTCACAGAACACAAAGAAGTTTCTCAGAAAGCTTCTTTCTCTTTGTTATCGGAGGATATTTCCTTTGGCCCAATAGTCTTCAAAGGGATCCGAAATATCTGTTCTCACATTCCACAGAAATAAGGCTAGCAAAGAGATCCACGAAAAACAGATGTAACTCTGTGAGTGGAAGTCACACATCACAGAGCAGTTTCTCAGAAAGATTCTTTCCAGATTTCATCTGAGGATATTTTCTTTTTCACCATAGCCCTCTATGGGCTTCCAAATATCACTTTGCCAATTCCACAAGAACTGTCTTAGCGAAAGGATTCTTGAGGGAATAGCTCTATCTCTGTGAGATGATTTCACAGAACACAAAGTAGTTTCTCAGAAAGCTTCTTTCTCTTTGTTATCGGAGGATATTTCCTTTGGCCCTATAGTCTTCAAAGGGATCCGAAATATCTGTTCTCAGATTCCACAGAAATAAGGCAAGCAAAGAGATCCACGAAATACAGATATAACTCTGTGAGATGAATTAACAGAACACTAAGCAGTTTCTCAGAAAGCTTCTTTCCAGATTTCATCTGAGGATATTTCCTTTTTCACCATATACCTCTATGGGCTTCCAAATATCACTTTGCCAATTCCACGAGAACTGTCTTAGCGAAAGGCTTCTTGAGGGGAAAGCCGTAACTCTACGAGATGATTTCACAGAACACAAAGAAGTTTCTCAGAAAGCTTCTTTCTCTTTGTTATCGGAGGATATTTCCTTTGGCCCTATAGTCTTCAAAGGGATCCGAAATATCTGTTCTCAGATTCCACTGAAATAAGGCTAGCAAAGAGATCCACGAAATACAGATGTAACTCTGTGAGATGAATTAACAAAACACTAAGCAGTTTCTCAGAAAGCTTCTTTCCAGATTTCATCTGAGGATATTTCCTTTTTCACCATAAACCTCTATGGGCTTCCAAATATCACTTTGCCAATTCCACAATAACTGTCTTAGAAAAAGGCTTCTTGAGGGGAACCTGTAACTCTGTGAGATGTTTTCACAGAACACAAAGAAGTTTCTCAGAAAGCTTCTTTCTCTTTGTTATCGCGGGATATTTCCTTACGCCCTATAGTCTTCAAAGGGATCCGAAATATGTGTTCTCAGATTCCACAGAAATAAGGCTAGCAAAGAGATCCAAGAAATATAGATGTAACCCTGTGAGATGAATTAACAGAACACTAAGCAGTTTCTCAGAAAGCTTCTTTCCAGATTTCATCTGAGGATATTTCCTTTTTCACCATAGCCTTCTATGGGCTTCCAAATATCACTTTGCCAATTCCACAAGAACTGTCTTAGCGAAAGGATTCTTGAGGGAAAAGCTCTAACTCTGTGAGATGATTTCACAGAACACGAAGTAGTTTCTCAGAAAGCTTCTTTCTCTTTGTTATCGGAGGATATTTCCTTTGGCCCAATAGTCTTCAAAGGGATCCGAAATATCTGTTCTCAAATTCCACAGAAATAAGGCTAGCAAAGAGATCCACGAAATACAGATGTAACTCTGTGAGATGAATTAACAGAACACTAAGCAGTTTCTCAGAAAGCTTCTTTCCAGATTTCATCTGAGCATATTTCCTTTTTCACCATAGCCCTCTATGGGCTTCCAATTATCACTTTGCCAATTCCACAAGAACTGTCTTAGCGAAAGGCTTCTTGAGGTGAAAGCTGTAACTCTGTGAGATGATTTCACAGAACACAAAGAAGTTTCTCAGAAAGCTTCTTTCTCTTTGTTATCGGAGGATATTTCCTTTGGCCCTATAGTCTTCAAAGGGATCAGAAATATCTGTTATCAGATACCACAGAAATAAGGCTAGCAAAGAGATCCACGAAAAACAGATGTAACTCTGTCAGTGGAAGTCACACATCACAGAGCAGTTTCTCAGAAAGATTCTTTCCAGATTTCATCTGAGGATATTTTCTTTTTCACCATAGCCCTCTATGGGCTTCCAAATATCACTTTGCCAATTCCACAAGAACTGTCTTAGCGAATGGATTCTTGAGGGAAAAGCTCTAACTCTGTGAGATGATTTCACAGAACACAAAGTAGTTTCTCAGAAAGCTTCTTTCTCTTTGTTATCGGAGGATATTTCCTTTGGTCCTATAGACTTTAAAGGGATCCGAAATATCTGTTTTCAGATTCCACAGAAATAAGGCTAGCAAAGAGATCCAAGAAATATAGATGTAACTCTGTGAGATGAATTAACAGAACACTAAGCAGTTTCTCAGAAAGCTTCTTTCCAGATTTCATCTGAGGATATTTCCTTTTTCACCATAGCCCTCTATGGGCTTCCAAATATCACTTTGCCAATTCCACAAGAACTGTCTTAGCGAAAGGATTCTTGAGGGAAAAGCTCTAACTCTGTGAGATGATTTCACAGAACACAAAGAAGTTTCTCAGAAAGCTTCTTTCTCTTTGTTATCGGAGGATATTTCCTTTGGCCCAATAGTCTTCAAAGGGATCCGAAATATCTGTTCTCACATTCCACAGAAATAAGGCTAGCAAAGAGATCCACGAAAAACAGATGTAACTCTGTGAGTGGAAGTCACACATCACAGAGTAGTTTCTCAAAAAGATTCTTTCCAGATTTCATCTGAGGATATTTTCTTTTTCACCATAGCCCTCTATGGGCTTCCAAATATCACTTTGCCAATTCCACAAGAACTGTCTTAGCGAAAGGATTCTTGAGGGAATAGCTCTATCTCTGTGAGATGATTTCACAGAACACAAAGTAGTTTCTCAGAAAGCTTCTTTCTCTTTGTTATCGGAGGATATTTACTTTGGCCCTATAGTCTTCAAAGGGATCCGAAATATCTGTTCTCAGATTCCACAGAAATAAGGCAAGCAAAGAGATCCACGAAATACAGATATAACTCTGTGAGATGAATTAACAGAACACTAAGCAGTTTCTCAGAAAGCTTCTTTCCAGATTTCATCTGAGGATATTTCCTTTTTCACCATATACCTCTATGGGCTTCCAAATATCACTTTGCCAATTCCACGAGAACTGTCTTAGCGAAAGGCTTCTTGAGGGGAAAGCCGTAACTCTACGAGATGATTTCACAGAACACAAAGAAGTTTCTCAGAAAGCTTCTTTCTCTTTGTTATCGGAGGATATTTCCTTTGGCCCTATAGTCTTCAAAGGGATCCGAAATATCTGTTCTCAGATTCCACTGAAATAAGGCTAGCAAAGAGATCCACGAAATACAGATGTAACTCTGTGAGATGAATTAACAAAACACTAAGCAGTTTCTCAGAAAGCTTCTTTCCAGATTTCATCTGAGGATATTTCCTTTTTCACCATAAACCTCTATGGGCTTCCAAATATCACTTTGCCAATTCCACAATAACTGTCTTAGAAAAAGGCTTCTTGAGGGGAACCTGTAACTCTGTGAGGTGTTTTCACAGAACACAAAGAAGTTTCTCAGAAAGCTTCTTTCTCTTTGTTATCGCGGGATATTTCCTTACGCCCTATAGTCTTCAAAGGGATCCGAAATATGTGTTCTCAGATTCCACAGAAATAAGGCTAGCAAAGAGATCCAAGAAATATAGATGTAACCCTGTGAGATGAATTAACAGAACACTAAGCAGTTTCTCAGAAAGCTTCTTTCCAGATTTCATCTGAGGATATTTCCTTTTTCACCATAGCCTTCTATGGGCTTCCAAATATCACTTTGCCAATTCCACAAGAACTGTCTTAGCGAAAGGATTCTTGAGGGAAAAGCTCTAACTCTGTGAGATGATTTCACAGAACACGAAGTAGTTTCTCAGAAAGCTTCTTTCTCTTTGTTATCGGAGGATATTTCCTTTGGCCCAATAGTCTTCAAAGGGATCCGAAATATCTGTTCTCAAATTCCACAGAAATAAGGCTAGCAAAGAGATCCACGAAATACAGATGTAACTCTGTGAGATGAATTAACAGAACACTAAGCAGTTTCTCAGAAAGCTTCTTTCCAGATTTCATCTGAGCATATTTCCTTTTTCACCATAGCCCTCTATGGGCTTCCAATTATCACTTTGCCAATTCCACAAGAACTGTCTTAGCGAAAGGCTTCTTGAGGTGAAAGCTGTAACTCTGTGAGATGATTTCACAGAACACAAAGAAGTTTCTCAGAAAGCTTCTTTCTCTTTGTTATCGGAGGATATTTCCTTTGGCCCTATAGTCTTCAAAGGGATCCGAAATATCTGTTATCAGATACCACAGAAATAAGGCTAGCAAAGAGATCCACGAAAAACAGATGTAACTCTGTCAGTGGAAGTCACACATCACAGAGCAGTTTCTCAGAAAGATTCTTTCCAGATTTCATCTGAGGATATTTTCTTTTTCACCATAGCCCTCTATGGGCTTCCAAATATCACTTTGCCAATTCCACAAGAACTGTCTTAGCGAATGGATTCTTGAGGGAAAAGCTCTAACTCTGTGAGATGATTTCACAGAACACAAAGTAGTTTCTCAGAAAGCTTCTTTCTCTTTGTTATCGGAGGATATTTCCTTTGGTCCTATAGACTTTAAAGGGATCCGAAATATCTGTTTTCAGATTCCACAGAAATAAGGCTAGCAAAGAGATCCAAGAAATATAGATGTAACTCTGTGAGATGAATTAACAGAACACTAAGCAGTTTCTCAGAAAGCTTCTTTCCAGATTTCATCTGAGGATATTTCCTTTTTCACCATAGCCCTCTATGGGCTTCCAAATATCACTTTGCCAATTCCACAAGAACTGTCTTAGCGAAAGGATTCTTGAGGGAAAAGCTCTAACTCTGTGAGATGATTTCACAGAACACAAAGAAGTTTCTCAGAAAGCTTCTTTCTCTTTGTTATCGGAGGATATTTCCTTTGGCCCAATAGTCTTCAAAGGGATCCGAAATATCTGTTCTCACATTCCACAGAAATAAGGCTAGCAAAGAGATCCACGAAAAACAGATGTAACTCTGTGAGTGGAAGTCACACATCACAGAGTAGTTTCTCAAAAAGATTCTTTCCAGATTTCATCTGAGGATATTTTCTTTTTCACCATAGCCCTCTATGGGCTTCCAAATATCACTTTGCCAATTCCACAAGAACTGTCTTAGCGAAAGGATTCTTGAGGGAATAGCTCTATCTCTGTGAGATGATTTCACAGAACACAAAGTAGTTTCTCAGAAAGCTTCTTTCTCTTTGTTATCGGAGGATATTTACTTTGGCCCTATAGTCTTCAAAGGGATCCGAAATATCTGTTCTCAGATTCCACAGAAATAAGGCAAGCAAAGAGATCCACGAAATACAGATATAACTCTGTGAGATGAATTAACAGAACACTAAGCAGTTTCTCAGAAAGCTTCTTTCCAGATTTCATCTGAGGATATTTCCTTTTTCACCATATACCTCTATGGGCTTCCAAATATCACTTTGCCAATTCCACGAGAACTGTCTTAGCGAAAGGCTTCTTGAGGGGAAAGCCGTAACTCTACGAGATGATTTCACAGAACACAAAGAAGTTTCTCAGAAAGCTTCTTTCTCTTTGTTATCGGAGGATATTTCCTTTGGCCCTATAGTCTTCAAAGGGATCCGAAATATCTGTTCTCAGATTCCACTGAAATAAGGCTAGCAAAGAGATCCACGAAATACAGATGTAACTCTGTGAGATGAATTAACAAAACACTAAGCAGTTTCTCAGAAAGCTTCTTTCCAGATTTCATCTGAGGATATTTCCTTTTTCACCATAAACCTCTATGGGCTTCCAAATATCACTTTGCCAATTCCACAATAACTGTCTTAGAAAAAGGCTTCTTGAGGGGAACCTGTAACTCTGTGAGGTGTTTTCACAGAACACAAAGAAGTTTCTCAGAAAGCTTCTTTCTCTTTGTTATCGCGGGATATTTCCTTACGCCCTATAGTCTTCAAAGGGATCCGAAATATGTGTTCTCAGATTCCACAGAAATAAGGCTAGCAAAGAGATCCACGAAATACAGATGTACTCTGTGAGATGAATTAACAGAACACTAAGCAGTTTCTCAGAAAGCTTCTTTCCAGATTTCATCTGAGGATATTTCCTTTTTCACCATAGACCTCTATGGACTTCCAAATATCACTTTGCCAATTCCACAAGAACTGTCTTAGCGAAAGGCTTCTTGAGGGGAAACCTGTAACTCTGTGAGATGATTTCACAGGACACAAAGAAGTTTCTCAGAAAGCTTCTTTCTCTTTGTTATCGGAAGATATTTCCTTTGGCCCTATAGTCTTTAAAGGGATCCGAAATATCTGTTCTCAGATTCCACAGAAATAAGGCTAACAAAGGGATCCACGAAATAGAGATGTAACTGTGTCAGTGGAAGTCACACATCACAGAGCAGTTTCTCAGAAAGCTTCTTTCCAGATTTCATCTGAGGCTATTTCCTTTTTCACCATAGCCCTCTATGGGCTTCCAAATATCACTTTGCCAATTCCACAAGAACTGTCTTAGCGAAAGCATTCTTGAGGGAAAAGCTCTAACTCTGTGAGATGATTTCACAGAACACGAAGTAGTTTCTCAGAAAGCTTCTTTCTCTTTGTTATCGGAGGATATTTCCTTTGGCCCAATAGTCTTCAAAGGGATCCGAAATATCTGTTCTCACATTCCACAGAAATAAGGCTAGCAAAGAGATCCACGAAATACAGATGCAACTCTGTGAGATGAATTAACAGAACACTAAGCAGTTTCTCAGAAAGCTTCTTTCCAGATTTCATCTGAGGATATTTCCTTTTTCACCATAGCCCTCTATGGGCTTCCAAATATCACTTTGCCAATTACACAAGAACTGTCTCAGCGAATGGCTTCTTGAGGGGAAAGCTGTAACTCTGTGAGATGATTTCACAGAACACAAAGAAGTTTCTCAGAAAGCTTCTTTCTCTTTGTTATCGGAGGATATTTCCTTTGGCCCAATAGTCTTCAAAGGGATCCGAAATATCTGTTCTCACATTCCACAGAAATAAGGCTAGCAAAGAGATCCACGAAAAACAGATGTAACTCTGTGAGTGGAAGTCACACATCACAGAGTAGTTTCTCAAAAAGATTCTTTCCAGATTTCATCTGAGGATATTTTCTTTTTCACCATAGCCCTCTATGGGCTTCCAAATATCACTTTGCCAATTCCACAAGAACTGTCTTAGCGAAAGGATTCTTGAGGGAATAGCTCTATCTCTGTGAGATGATTTCACAGAACACAAAGTAGTTTCTCAGAAAGCTTCTTTCTCTTTGTTATCGGAGGATATTTACTTTGGCCCTATAGTCTTCAAAGGGATCCGAAATATCTGTTCTCAGATTCCACAGAAATAAGGCAAGCAAAGAGATCCACGAAATACAGATATAACTCTGTGAGATGAATTAACAGAACACTAAGCAGTTTCTCAGAAAGCTTCTTTCCAGATTTCATCTGAGGATATTTCCTTTTTCACCATATACCTCTATGGGCTTCCAAATATCACTTTGCCAATTCCACGAGAACTGTCTTAGCGAAAGGCTTCTTGAGGGGAAAGCCGTAACTCTACGAGATGATTTCACAGAACACAAAGAAGTTTCTCAGAAAGCTTCTTTCTCTTTGTTATCGGAGGATATTTCCTTTGGCCCTATAGTCTTCAAAGGGATCTGAAATATCTGTTCTCAGATTCCACTGAAATAAGGCTAGCAAAGAGATCCACGAAATACAGATGTAACTCTGTGAGATGAATTAACAAAACACTAAGCAGTTTCTCAGAAAGCTTCTTTCCAGATTTCATCTGAGGATATTTCCTTTTTCACCATAAACCTCTATGGGCTTCCAAATATCACTTTGCCAATTCCACAATAACTGTCTTAGAAAAAGGCTTCTTGAGGGGAACCTGTAACTCTGTGAGGTGTTTTCACAGAACACAAAGAAGTTTCTCAGAAAGCTTCTTTCTCTTTGTTATCGCGGGATATTTCCTTACGCCCTATAGTCTTCAAAGGGATCCGAAATATGTGTTCTCAGATTCCACAGAAATAAGGCTAGCAAAGAGATCCACGAAATACAGATGTACTCTGTGAGATGAATTAACAGAACACTAAGCAGTTTCTCAGAAAGCTTCTTTCCAGATTTCATCTGAGGATATTTCCTTTTTCACCATAGACCTCTATGGACTTCCAAATATCACTTTGCCAATTCCACAAGAACTGTCTTAGCGAAAGGCTTCTTGAGGGGAAACCTGTAACTCTGTGAGATGATTTCACAGGACACAAAGAAGTTTCTCAGAAAGCTTCTTTCTCTTTGTTATCGGAAGATATTTCCTTTGGCCCTATAGTCTTTAAAGGGATCCGAAATATCTGTTCTCAGATTCCCCAGAAATAAGGCTAACAAAGGGATCCACGAAATAGAGATGTAACTGTGTCAGTGGAAGTCACACATCACAGAGCAGTTTCTCAGAAAGCTTCTTTCCAGATTTCATCTGAGGCTATTTCCTTTTTCACCATAGCCCTCTATGGGCTTCCAAATATCACTTTGCCAATTCCACAAGAACTGTCTTAGCGAAAGCATTCTTGAGGGAAAAGCTCTAACTCTGTGAGATGATTTCACAGAACACGAAGTAGTTTCTCAGAAAGCTTCTTTCTCTTTGTTATCGGAGGATATTTCCTTTGGCCCAATAGTCTTCAAAGGGATCCGAAATATCTGTTCTCACATTCCACAGAAATAAGGCTAGCAAAGAGATCCACGAAATACAGATGCAACTCTGTGAGATGAATTAACAGAACACTAAGCAGTTTCTCAGAAAGCTTCTTTCCAGATTTCATCTGAGGATATTTCCTTTTTCACCATAGCCCTCTATGGGCTTCCAAATATCACTTTGCCAATTACACAAGAACTGTCTCAGCGAATGGCTTCTTGAGGGGAAAGCTGTAACTCTGTGAGATGATTTCACAGAACACAAAGAAGTTTCTCAGAATGCTTCTTTCTCTTTGTTATCGGAGGATATTTCCTTTGGCCCTATGGTCTTCAAATGGATCCGAAATATCTGTTATCAGATACCACAGAAATAAGGCTAGCAAAGAGATCCACGAAAAACAGATGTAACTCTGTGAGTGGAAGTCACACATCACAGAGCAGTTTCTCAGAAAGATTCTTTCCAGATTTCATCTGAGGATATTTCCTTTTTCACCATAGCCCTCTATGGGCTTCCAAATATCACTTTGCCAATTCCACAAGAACTGTCTTAGCGAAAGGCTTCTTGAGGGGAAAGCTGTAACTCGGTGAGATGATTTCACAGAACACAAAGAAGTTTCTCAGAAAGCTTCTTTCTCTTTGTTATCGGAGGATATTTCCTTTGGCCCTATAGACTTTAAAGGGATCCGAATTATCTGTTCTCAGATTCCACAGAAATAACGCTAACAAAGAGATCCACGAAAAACAGATGTAACTCTGTGAGTGGAAGTCACACATCACAGAGCAGTTTCTCAGAAAGCTTCTTTCCAGATTTCATCTGAGGATATTTCCTTTTTCACCATAGCCCTCTATGGGCTTCCAAATATCACTTTGCCAATTCCACAAGAACTGTCTTAGCGAAAGGCTTCTTAAGGGCAAAGCTGTAACTCTGTGAGATGATTTTTCCAGTACACAAAGAAGTTTCTCAGAAAGCTTCTTTCTCTTTGTTATCGGAGGATATTTCCTTTGGCCCTGTAGACTTTAAAGGGATCCGAAATATCTGTTCTCAGATACCACAGAAATAAGGCTAGCAAAGAGATCCACGAAATACAGAGGTAACTCTGTGAGATGAATTAACAGAACACTAAGCAGTTTCTCAGAAAGCTTCTTTCCAGAATTCATTTGAGGATATTTCCTTTTTCACCATAGCCCTCTATGGGCTTCCAAATATCACTTTGCCAATTCCACAAGAACTGTCTTAGCGAAACTCTTCTTGAGGGGAAAGCTGTAACTCGGTGAGATGATTTCACAGAACACAAAGAAGTTTCTCAGAAAGCTTCTTTCTCTTTGTTATCGGAGGATATTTCCTTTGGCCCTATAGACTTTAAAGGGATCCGAAATATCTGTTCTCAGATTCCACAGAAATAAGGCTAACAAAGAGATCCACGAAAAACAGATGTAACTCTGTGAGTGGAAGTCACACACCACAGAGCAGTTTCCCAGAAAGCTTCTTTCCTGATTTCATCTGAGGATATTTCCTTTTTCACCATAGGCCTCTATGGGCTTCAAAATATCACTTTGCCAATTCCACAAGAACTGTCTTAGCGAAAGGCTTCTTGAGGGGAAAGCTGTAACTCTGTGAGATGATTTCACAGAACACAAAGAAGTTTCTCAGAAAGCTTCTTTCTCTTTGTTATCGGAGGATATTTCCTTTGGCCCTATAGTCTTCAAAGGGATCCGAAATATCTGTTCTCAGATTCCACAGAAATAAGGCTAGCAAAGAGATCCACGAAATACAGATGTAACTCTGTGAGATGAATTAACAGAACACTAAGCAGTTTCTCAGAAAGCTTCTTTCCAGATTTCATCTGAGGATATTTCCTTTTTCACCATAGCCCTCTATGGGCTTCCAAATATCACTTTGCCAATTCCACAAGAACTGTCTTAGCGAAAGGCTTCTTGAGTGGAAAGCTGTAACTCTGTGAGATGATTTCACAGAACACAAAGAAGTTTCTCAGAAAGCTGCTTTCTCTTTGTTATCGGAGGATATTTCCTTTGGCCCTATAGTCTTCAAAGGGATCCGAAATATCTGTTCTCAGATTCCACAGGAATAAGGCTAGCAAAGAGATCCACGAAATACAGATGTAACTCTGTGAGATGAATTAACAGAACACTAAGCAGTTTCTCAGAAAGCTTCTTTCCAGATTTCATCTGAGGATATTTCCTTTTTCACCGTAGCCCTCTATGGGCTTCTAAATATCACTTTGCCAATTCCACAAGAACTGTCTTAGCGAAAGGCTTCTTGAGGGGAAAGCTGTAACTCTGTGAGATGAATTCACAGAACACAAAGAAGTTTCTCAGAAAGCTTCTTTCTCTTTGTTATCGGAAGATATTTCCTTTGGCCCTATAGTCTTTAAAGGGATCCGAAATATCTGTTCTCAGATTCCACAGAAATAAGGCTAACAAAGGGATCCACGAAATAGAGATGTAACTGTGTCAGTGGAAGTCACACATCACAGAGCAGTTTCTCAGAAAGCTTCTTTCCAGATTTCATCTGAGGATATTTCCTTTTTCACCATAGCCCTCTATGGGCTTCCAAATATCACTTTGCCAATTCCACAAGAACTGTCTTAGCGAAAGGCTTCTTGAGGGGAAAGCTGTAACTCTGTGAGATGATTTCACAGAACACAAAGAAGGTTCTCAGAAAGCTTCTTTCTCTTTTGTTATCGGAGGATATTTCCTTTCGCCCTATAGTCTTCAAAGGGATCCGAAATATATGTTCTCAGATTCCACAGAAATAAGGCTAGCAAATAGATCCACGAAATACAGATGTAACTCTGTGAGATGAATTAACAGAACACTAAGCAGTTTCTCAGAAAGCTTCTTTCCAGATTTCATCTGAGGATATTTCCTTTTTCACCGTAGCCCTCTATGGGCTTCCAAATATCACTTTGCCAATTCCACAAGAACTGTCTTAGCGAAAGGCTTCTTGAGGGGAAAGCTGTAACTCGGTGAGATGATTTCACAGAACCCAAAGAAGTTTCTCAGAAAGCTTCTTTCTCTTTGTTATCGGAGGATATTTCCTTTGGCCCTATAGACTTTAAAGGGATCCGAAATATCTGTTCTCAGATTCAACAGAAATAAGGCTAACAAAGAGATCCACGAAAAACAGATGTAACTCTGTGAGAGGAAGTCACACATCACAGAGCAGTTTCCCAGAAAGCTTCTTTCCAGATTTCATCTGAGGATATTTCCTTTTTCACCATAAACCTCTATGGGCTTCCAAATATCACTTTGCCAATTCCACGAGAACTGTCTTAGTGAAAGGCTTCTTTAGGGGAAAGCTGTAACTCTGTGAGATGATTTCACAGAACACAAAGAAGTTTCTCAGAAAGCTTCTTTCTCTTTGTTATCGGAGGATATTTCCTTTGGCCATATAGTCTTCAAAGGGATCCGAAATATCTGTTCTCAGATTCCACAGAAATAAGTCTAGCAAAGAGATCCACGAAACACAGAGGCAACTCTGTGAGATGAATTAACAGAACACTAAGCAGTTTCTCAGAAAACTTCTTTCCAGATTTCATCTGAGGATATTTCCTTTTTCACCATAGCCCTCTATGGGCTTCCAAATATCACTTTGCCAATTCCACAAGAACTGTCTTAGCGAAAGCATTCTTTAGGGAAAAGCTCTAACTCTGTGAGATGATTTCACAGAACACGAAGTAGTTTCTCAGAAAGCTTCTTTCTCTTTGTTATCGGAGGATATTTCCTTTGGCCCAATAGTCTTCAAAGGGATCCGAAATATGTGTTCTCAGATTCCACAGAAATAAGGCTAGCAAAGAGATCCACGAAATACAGATGTACTCTGTGAGATGAATTAACAGAACACTAAGCAGTTTCTCAGAAAGCTTCTTTCCAGATTTCATCTGAGGATATTTCCTTTTTCACCATAGACCTCTATGGACTTCCAAATATCACTTTGCCAATTCCACAAGAACTGTCTTAGCGAAAGGCTTCTTGAGGGGAAACCTGTAACTCTGTGAGATGATTTCACAGGACACAAAGAAGTTTCTCAGAAAGCTTCTTTCTCTTTGTTATCGGAAGATATTTCCTTTGGCCCTATAGTCTTTAAAGGGATCCGAAATATCTGTTCTCAGATTCCCCAGAAATAAGGCTAACAAAGGGATCCACGAAATAGAGATGTAACTGTGTCAGTGGAAGTCACACATCACAGAGCAGTTTCTCAGAAAGCTTCTTTCCAGATTTCATCTGAGGCTATTTCCTTTTTCACCATAGCCCTCTATGGGCTTCCAAATATCACTTTGCCAATTCCACAAGAACTGTCTTAGCGAAAGCATTCTTGAGGGAAAAGCTCTAACTCTGTGAGATGATTTCACAGAACACGAAGTAGTTTCTCAGAAAGCTTCTTTCTCTTTGTTATCGGAGGATATTTCCTTTGGCCCAATAGTCTTCAAAGGGATCCGAAATATCTGTTCTCACATTCCACAGAAATAAGGCTAGCAAAGAGATCCACGAAATACAGATGCAACTCTGTGAGATGAATTAACAGAACACTAAGCAGTTTCTCAGAAAGCTTCTTTCCAGATTTCATCTGAGGATATTTCCTTTTTCACCATAGCCCTCTATGGGCTTCCAAATATCACTTTGCCAATTACACAAGAACTGTCTCAGCGAATGGCTTCTTGAGGGGAAAGCTGTAACTCTGTGAGATGATTTCACAGAACACAAAGAAGTTTCTCAGAATGCTTCTTTCTCTTTGTTATCGGAGGATATTTCCTTTGGCCCTATGGTCTTCAAATGGATCCGAAATATCTGTTATCAGATACCACAGAAATAAGGCTAGCAAAGAGATCCACGAAAAACAGATGTAACTCTGTGAGTGGAAGTCACACATCACAGAGCAGTTTCTCAGAAAGATTCTTTCCAGATTTCATCTGAGGATATTTCCTTTTTCACCATAGCCCTCTATGGGCTTCCAAATATCACTTTGCCAATTCCACAAGAACTGTCTTAGCGAAAGGCTTCTTGAGGGGAAAGCTGTAACTCGGTGAGATGATTTCACAGAACACAAAGAAGTTTCTCAGAAAGCTTCTTTCTCTTTGTTATCGGAGGATATTTCCTTTGGCCCTATAGACTTTAAAGGGATCCGAATTATCTGTTCTCAGATTCCACAGAAATAACGCTAACAAAGAGATCCACGAAAAACAGATGTAACTCTGTGAGTGGAAGTCACACATCACAGAGCAGTTTCTCAGAAAGCTTCTTTCCAGATTTCATCTGAGGATATTTCCTTTTTCACCATAGCCCTCTATGGGCTTCCAAATATCACTTTGCCAATTCCACAAGAACTGTCTTAGCGAAAGGCTTCTTAAGGGCAAAGCTGTAACTCTGTGAGATGATTTTTCCAGTACACAAAGAAGTTTCTCAGAAAGCTTCTTTCTCTTTGTTATCGGAGGATATTTCCTTTGGCCCTGTAGACTTTAAAGGGATCCGAAATATCTGTTCTCAGATACCACAGAAATAAGGCTAGCAAAGAGATCCACGAAATACAGAGGTAACTCTGTGAGATGAATTAACAGAACACTAAGCAGTTTCTCAGAAAGCTTCTTTCCAGAATTCATTTGAGGATATTTCCTTTTTCACCATAGCCCTCTATGGGCTTCCAAATATCACTTTGCCAATTCCACAAGAACTGTCTTAGCGAAACTCTTCTTGAGGGGAAAGCTGTAACTCGGTGAGATGATTTCACAGAACACAAAGAAGTTTCTCAGAAAGCTTCTTTCTCTTTGTTATCGGAGGATATTTCCTTTGGCCCTATAGACTTTAAAGGGATCCGAAATATCTGTTCTCAGATTCCACAGAAATAAGGCTAACAAAGAGATCCACGAAAAACAGATGTAACTCTGTGAGTGGAAGTCACACACCACAGAGCAGTTTCCCAGAAAGCTTCTTTCCTGATTTAATCTGAGGATATTTCCTTTTTCACCATAGGCCTCTATGGGCTTCAAAATATCACTTTGCCAATTCCACAAGAACTGTCTTAGCGAAAGGCTTCTTGAGGGGAAAGCTGTAACTCTGTGAGATGATTTCACAGAACACAAAGAAGTTTCTCAGAAAGCTTCTTTCTCTTTGTTATCGGAGGATATTTCCTTTGGCCCTATAGTCTTCAAAGGGATCCGAAATATCTGTTCTCAGATTCCACAGAAATAAGGCTAGCAAAGAGATCCACGAAATACAGATGTAACTCTGTGAGATGAATTAACAGAACACTAAGCAGTTTCTCAGAAAGCTTCTTTCCAGATTTCATCTGAGGATATTTCCTTTTTCACCATAGCCCTCTATGGGCTTCCAAATATCACTTTGCCAATTCCACAAGAACTGTCTTAGCGAAAGGCTTCTTGAGTGGAAAGCTGTAACTCTGTGAGATGATTTCACAGAACACAAAGAAGTTTCTCAGAAAGCTGCTTTCTCTTTGTTATCGGAGGATATTTCCTTTGGCCCTATAGTCTTCAAAGGGATCCGAAATATCTGTTCTCAGATTCCACAGGAATAAGGCTAGCAAAGAGATCCACGAAATACAGATGTAACTCTGTGAGATGAATTAACAGAACACTAAGCAGTTTCTCAGAAAGCTTCTTTCCAGATTTCATCTGAGGATATTTCCTTTTTCACCGTAGCCCTCTATGGGCTTCTAAATATCACTTTGCCAATTCCACAAGAACTGTCTTAGCGAAAGGCTTCTTGAGGGGAAAGCTGTAACTCTGTGAGATGAATTCACAGAACACAAAGAAGTTTCTCAGAAAGCTTCTTTCTCTTTGTTATCGGAAGATATTTCCTTTGGCCCTATAGTCTTTAAAGGGATCCGAAATATCTGTTCTCAGATTCCACAGAAATAAGGCTAACAAAGGGATCCACGAAATAGAGATGTAACTGTGTCAGTGGAAGTCACACATCACAGAGCAGTTTCTCAGAAAGCTTCTTTCCAGATTTCATCTGAGGATATTTCCTTTTTCACCATAGCCCTCTATGGGCTTCCAAATATCACTTTGCCAATTCCACAAGAACTGTCTTAGCGAAAGGCTTCTTGAGGGGAAAGCTGTAACTCTGTGAGATGATTTCACAGAACACAAAGAAGGTTCTCAGAAAGCTTCTTTCTCTTTTGTTATCGGAGGATATTTCCTTTCGCCCTATAGTCTTCAAAGGGATCCGAAATATATGTTCTCAGATTCCACAGAAATAAGGCTAGCAAATAGATCCACGAAATACAGATGTAACTCTGTGAGATGAATTAACAGAACACTAAGCAGTTTCTCAGAAAGCTTCTTTCCAGATTTCATCTGAGGATATTTCCTTTTTCACCATAGCCCTCTATGGGCTTCCAAATATCACTTTGCCAATTCCACAAGAACTGTCTTAGCGAAAGGCTTCTTGAGGGGAAAGCTGTAACTCGGTGAGATGATTTCACAGAACCCAAAGAAGTTTCTCAGAAAGCTTCTTTCTCTTTGTTATCGGAGGATATTTCCTTTGGCCCTATAGACTTTAAAGGGATCCGAAATATCTGTTCTCAGATTCAACAGAAATAAGGCTAACAAAGAGATCCACGAAAAACAGATGTAACTCTGTGAGAGGAAGTCACACATCACAGAGCAGTTTCCCAGAAAGCTTCTTTCCAGATTTCATCTGAGGATATTTCCTTTTTCACCATAAACCTCTATGGGCTTCCAAATATCACTTTGCCAATTCCACGAGAACTGTCTTAGTGAAAGGCTTCTTTAGGGGAAAGCTGTAACTCTGTGAGATGATTTCACAGAACACAAAGAAGTTTCTCAGAAAGCTTCTTTCTCTTTGTTATCGGAGGATATTTCCTTTGGCCATATAGTCTTCAAAGGGATCCGAAATATCTGTTCTCAGATTCCACAGAAATAAGTCTAGCAAAGAGATCCACGAAACACAGAGGCAACTCTGTGAGATGAATTAACAGAACACTAAGCAGTTTCTCAGAAAACTTCTTTCCAGATTTCATCTGAGGATATTTCCTTTTTCACCATAGCCCTCTATGGGCTTCCAAATATCACTTTGCCAATTCCACAAGAACTGTCTTAGCGAAAGCATTCTTTAGGGAAAAGCTCTAACTCTGTGAGATGATTTCACAGAACACGAAGTAGTTTCTCAGAAAGCTTCTTTCTCTTTGTTATCGGAGGATATTTCCTTTGGCCCAATAGTCTTCAAAGGGATCCGAAATATCTGTTCTCACATTCCACAGAAATAAGGCTAGCAAAGAGATCCACGAAATACAGATGCAACTCTGTGAGATGAATTAACAGAACACTAAGCAGTTTCTCAGAAAGCTTCTTTCCAGATTTCATCTGAGGATATTTCCTTTTTCACCATAGCCCTCTATGGGCTTCCAAATATCACTTTGCCAATTACACAAGAACTGTCTCAGCGAATGGCTTCTTGAGGGGAAAGCTGTAACTCTGTGAGATGATTTCACAGAACACAAAGAAGTTTCTCAGAAAGCTTCTTTCTCTTTGTTATCGGAGGATATTTCCTTTGGCCCTATGGTCTTCAAATGGATCCGAAATATCTGTTATCAGATATCACAGAAATAAGGCTAGCAAAGAGATCCACGAAAAACAGATGTAACTCTGTGAGTGGAAGTCACACATCACAGAGCAGTTTCTCAGAAAGATTCTTTCCAGATTTCATCTGAGGATATTTCCTTTTTCACCATAGCCCTCTATGGGCTTCCAAATATCACTTTGCCAATTCCACAAGAACTGTCTTAGCGAAAGGCTTCTTGAGGGGAAAGCTGTAACTCGGTGAGATGATTTCACAGAACACAAAGAAGTTTCTCAGAAAGCTTCTTTCTCTTTGTTATCGGAGGATATTTCCTTTGGCCCTATAGACTTTAAAGGGATCCGAATTATCTGTTCTCAGATTCCACAGAAATAAGGCTAACAAAGAGATCCACGAAAAACAGATGTAACTCTGTGAGTGGAAGTCACACATCACAGAGCAGTTTCTCAGAAAGCTTCTTTCCAGATTTCATCTGAGGATATTTCCTTTTTCACCATAGCCCTCTATGGGCTTCCAAATATCACTTTGCCAATTCCACAAGAACTGTCTTAGCGAAAGGCTTCTTAAGGGCAAAGCTGTAACTCTGTGAGATGATTTTTCCAGTACACAAAGAAGTTTCTCAGAAAGCTTCTTTCTCTTTGTTATCGGAGGATATTTCCTTTGGCCCTGTAGACTTTAAAGGGATCCGAAATATCTGTTCTCAGATACCACAGAAATAAGGCTAGCAAAGAGATCCACGAAATACAGAGGTAACTCTGTGAGATGAATTAACAGAACACTAAGCAGTTTCTCAGAAAGCTTCTTTCCAGAATTCATTTGAGGATATTTCCTTTTTCACCATAGCCCTCTATGGGCTTCCAAATATCACTTTGCCAATTCCACAAGAACTGTCTTAGCGAAACTCTTCTTGAGGGGAAAGCTGTAACTCGGTGAGATGATTTCACAGAACACAAAGAAGTTTCTCAGAAAGCTTCTTTCTCTTTGTTATCGGAGGATATTTCCTTTGGCCCTATAGACTTTAAAGGGATCCGAAATATCTGTTCTCAGATTCCACAAAAATAAGGCTAACAAAGAGATCCACGAAAAACAGATGTAACTCTGTGAGTGGAAGTCACACACCACAGAGCAGTTTCCCAGAAAGCTTCTTTCCTGATTTCATCTGAGGATATTTCCTTTTTCACCATAGGCCTCTATGGGCTTCAAAATATCACTTTGCCAATTCCACAAGAACTGTCTTAGCGAAAGGCTTCTTGAGGGGAAAGCTGTAACTCTGTGAGATGATTTCACAGAACACAAAGAAGTTTCTCAGAAAGCTTCTTTCTCTTTGTTATCGGAGGATATTTCCTTTGGCCCTATAGTCTTCAAAGGGATCCGAAATATCTGTTCTCAGATTCCACAGAAATAAGGCTAGCAAAGAGATCCACGAAATACAGATGTAACTCTGTGAGATGAATTAACAGAACACTAAGCAGTTTCTCAGAAAGCTTCTTTCCAGATTTCATCTGAGGATATTTCCTTTTTCACCATAGCCCTCGATGGGCTTCCAAATATCACTTTGCCAATTCCACAAGAACTGTCTTAGCGAAAGGCTTCTTGAGGGGAAAGCTGTAACTCTGTGAGATGATTTCACAGAACACAAAGAAGTTTCTCAGAAAGCTGCTTTCTCTTTGTTATCGGAGGATATTTCCTTTGGCCCTATGTCTTCAAAGGGATCCGAAATATCTGTTCTCAGATTCCACAGGAATAAGGCTAGCAAAGAGATCCACGAAATACAGATGTAACTCTGTGAGATGAATTAACAGAACACTAAGCAGTTTCTCAGAAAGCTTCTTTCCAGATTTCATCTGAGGATATTTCCTTTTTCACCGTAGCCCTCTATGGGCTTCTAAATATCACTTTGCCAATTCCACAAGAACTGTCTTAGCGAAAGGCTTCTTGAGGGGAAAGCTGTAACTCTGTGAGATGAATTCACAGAACACAAAGAAGTTTCTCAGAAAGCTTCTTTCTCTTTGTTATCGGAAGATATTTCCTTTGGCCCTATAGTCTTTAAAGGGATCCGAAATATCTGTTCTCAGATTCCACAGAAATAAGGGTAACAAAGGGATCCACGAAATAGAGATGTAACTGTGTGAGTGGAAGTCACACATCACAGAGCAGTTTCTCAGAAAGCTTCTTTCCAGATTTCATCTGAGGATATTTCCTTTTTCACCATAGCCCTCTATGGGCTTCCAAATATCACTTTGCCAATTCCACAAGAACTGTCTTAGCGAAAGGCTTCTTGAGGGGAAAGCTGTAACTCTGTGAGATGATTTCACAGAACACAAAGAAGGTTCTCAGAAAGCTTCTTTCTCTTTTGTTATCGGAGGATATTTCCTTTCGCCCTATAGTCTTCAAAGGGATCCGAAATATATGTTCTCAGATTCCACAGAAATAAGGCTAGCAAATAGATCCACGAAATACAGATGTAACTCTGTGAGATGAATTAACAGAACACTAAGCAGTTTCTCAGAAAGCTTCTTTCCAGATTTCATCTGAGGATATTTCCTTTTTCACCATAGCCCTCTATGGGCTTCCAAATATCACTTTGCCAATTCCACAAGAACTGTCTTAGCGAAAGGCTTCTTGAGGGGAAAGCTGTAACTCGGTGAGATGATTTCACAGAACCCAAAGAAGTTTCTCAGAAAGCTTCTTTCTCTTTGTTATCGGAGGATATTTCCTTTGGCCCTATAGACTTTAAAGGGATCCGAAATATCTGTTCTCAGATTCAACAGAAATAAGGCTAACAAAGAGATCCACGAAAAACAGATGTAACTCTGTGAGAGGAAGTCACACATCACAGAGCAGTTTCCCAGAAAGCTTCTTTCCAGATTTCATCTGAGGATATTTCCTTTTTCACCATAAACCTCTATGGGCTTCCAAATATCACTTTGCCAATTCCACGAGAACTGTCTTAGTGAAAGGCTTCTTTAGGGGAAAGCTGTAACTCTGTGAGATGATTTCACAGAACACAAAGAAGTTTCTCAGAAAGCTTCTTTCTCTTTGTTATCGGAGGATATTTCCTTTGGCCATATAGTCTTCAAAGGGATCCGAAATATCTGTTCTCAGATTCCACAGAAATAAGTCTAGCAAAGAGATCCACGAAATACAGAGGCAACTCTGTGAGATGAATTAACAGAACACTAAGCAGTTTCTCAGAAAACTTCTTTCCAGATTTCATCTGAGGATATTTCCTTTTTCACCATAGCCCTCTATGGGCTTCCAAATATCACTTTGCCAATTCCACAAGAACTGTCTCAGCGAAAGGCTTTTTAAGGGCAAAGCTGTAACTCTGTGAGATGATTTCCCAGTACACAAAGAAGTTTCTCAGAAAGCTTCTTTCTCTTTGTTATCGGAGGATATTTCCTTTGGCCCTGTGGACTTTAAAGGGATCCAAAATATCTGTTCTCAGATACCACAGAAATAAGGCTAGCAAAGAGATCCACGAAATACAGAGGTAACTCTGTGAGATGATTTAACAGAACACTAAGCAGTTTCTCAGAAAGCTTCTTTCCAGAATTCATTTGAGGATATTTCCTTTTTCACCATAGCCCTCTATGGGCTTCCAAATATCACTTTGCCAATTCCACAAGAACTGTCTTAGCGAAAGGCTTCTTGAGGGGAAAGCTGTAACTCGGTGAGATGATTTCACAGATCACAAAGAAGTTTCTCAGAAAGCTTCTTTCTCTTTGTTATCGGAGGATATTTCCTTTGGCCCTATAGACTTTAAAGGGATCCGAAATATCTGTTCTCAGATTCCACAGAAATAAGGCTAACAAAGAGATCCACGAAAAACAGATGTAACTCTGTGAGTGGAAGTCACACACCACAGAGCAGTTTCCCAGAAAGCTTCTTTCCAGATTTCATCTGAGGATATTTCCTTTTCCACCATAGCCCTCTATGGGCTTCCAAATATCACTTTGCCAATTCCACGAGAACTGTCTTAGCGAAAGGCTTCTTGAGGGGAATGCTGTAACTCCGTGAGATGATTTCACAGAACACGAAGAAGTTTCTCAGAAATCTTCTTTCTCTTTCTATAGTCTTCAAAGGGATCCGAAATATCTGTTGTCAGATTCCACAGAAATAAGGCTAGCAAAGAGATCCACGAAATACAGATGTAACTCTGTGAGAGGAATTAACAGAACACTAAGCAGTTTCTCAGAAAGCTTCTTTCCAGATTTCATCTGAGGATATTTCCTTTTTTACCGTAGCCCTCTATGGGCTGCCAAATTTCTCTTTGCCAATTCCAGAAGAAGTGTCCTACCTAAAGGCTTCTTGAGGGGAAAGCTGTAACTCTGTGAGATGATTTCACAGAACACAAAGAAGTTTCTCAGAAAGCTTCTTTCTCTTTGTTATCAGAGGATATTCCCTTTGGCCCTATAGACTTCAAAGGGATCCGAAATATCTGTTCTCAGATTCCACAGAAATGAGGCTAGCAAAGAGATCCACGAAATACAGATGTAACTCTGTGAGATGAATTAACAGAACACTAAGCAGTTTCTCGGAAAGCTTCTTTCCAGATTTCATCTGAGGATATTTCCTTTTTCACCATAAACCTCTATGGAGTTCCAAATATCACTTTGCCAATTCCACAAGAACTGTCTTAGCGAAAGGCTTCTTGAGGGGAAACCTGTAACTCTGTGAGATGATTTCAGAGAACACAAAGAAGTTTCTCAGAAAGCTTCTTTCTCTTTGTTATCGGAGGATATTTCCGTTGGTCCTATAGACTTTAAAGGGATCCAAAATATCTGTTTTCAGATTCCACAGAAATAAGTCTAGCATAGAGATCCACGAAATATAGATGTAACTCTGTGAGATGAATTAACAGAACACTAAGCAGTTTCTCAGAAAGCTTCTTTCCAGATTTCATCTGAGGATATTTCCTTTTTCACCATAGCCCTCTATGGGCTTCCAAATATCACTTTGCCAATTCCACAAGAACTGTCATAGCGAAAGGATCCTTGAGGGAAAAGCTCTAACTCTGTGAGATGATTTCACAGAACACAAAGTAGTTTCTCAGAAAGCTTCTTTCTCTTTGTTATCGGAGGATATTTCCTTTGGCCCTATAGTCTTCAAAGGGATCCGAAATATCTGTTCTCAGATTCCACAGAAATAAGGCAAGCAAAGAGATCCACGAAATACACATATAACTCTGTGAGATGAATTAACAGAACACTAAGCAGTTTCTCAGAAAGCTTCTTTCCAGATTTCATCTGAGGATATTTCCTTTTTCACCATATCCCTCTATGGGCTTCCAAATATCACTTTGCCAAGTCCACGAGAACTGTCTTAGCGAAAGGCTTCTTGAGGGGAAAGCCGTAACTCTATGAGATGATTTCACAGAACACAAAGAAGTTTCTCAGAAAGCTTCTTTCTCTTTGTTATCGGAGGATATTTCCTTTGGCCCTGTAGTCTTCAAAGGGATCCGAAATATCTGTTCTCAGATTCCACAGAAATAAGGCTCGCAAAGAGATCCACGAAATACAGGTGTAACTCTGTGTGATGAATTAACAGAACACTAAGCAGTTTCTCAGAAAGCTTCTTTCCAGATTTCATCTGAGGATATTTCCTTTTTCACAATAGCCCTCTATGGGCTTCCAAATATCACTTTGCCAATTCCACAACAACTGTCTTAGCGAAAGGCTTCTTGAGGGGAAAGCTGTAACTCTGTGAGATGATTTCACAGAACACAAAGAAGTTTCTCAGAAAGCTTCTTTCTCTTTGTTATCGGAGGATATTTGCTTAGGCCCTATAATCTTCAAAGGGATCCGCAATATCTGTTCTCAGATTCCACAGAAATGAGGCTAGCAAAGAGATCCACGAAATACAGATGTAACTCTGTGAGATGAATTAACAGAACACTAAGCAGTTTCCCAGAAAGCTTCTTTCCAGATTTCATCTGAGGATATTTCCTTTTTCACCATAGCCCTCTAAGGGCTTCCAAATATCACTTTGCCAATTCCAGAAGAACTTCTTAGCGAAAGGCTTCTTGAGGGGAAAGCTGTATCTCTGTGAGATGATTTCACAGAACACAAAGAAGTTTCTCAGAAAGCTTCTTTCTCTTTGTTATCGGAGGATATTTCCTTTGGCCCTATAGACTTTAAAGCGATCCGAAATATCTGTTCTCAGATTCCACAGAAATAAGGCTAAAAAAGAGATCCACGAAAAACAGATGTAACTCTGTGAGTGGATTCACACACCACAGAGCAGTTTCTCAGAAAGCTTCTTTCCAGATTTCATCTGAGGATATTTCCTTTTCCACCATAGCCCTCTATGGGCTTCGAAATATCACTTTGCCAATTCCACAAGAACTGTCTTATCGAAAGTCTTCTTGAGGGGAAAGCTCTAACTCTGTGAGATGATTTCACAGAACACAAAGAAGTTTCTCAGAAAGCTTCTTTCTCTTTGTTATCGGAGGATATTTCCTTTGGCCCTATAGTCTTCAGAGGGATCCGAAATATCTGTTCTCAGATTCCACAGAAATAAGGCTAGCAAAGAGATCCAGGAAATACAGATGTAACTCTGTGAGATGAATTAACAAAACACGAAGCAGTTTCTCAGAAAGCTTCTTTCCAGATTTCATCTGAGGATATTTCCTTTTTCACCATAGTCCTCTATGGGCATCCAAATATCACTTTGCCAATTCCACAAGAACTGTCTTATCGCAAGACTTTTGAGGGGAAAGCTGTAACTCTGTGAGATGATTTCACAGAACACAAAGAATTTTCTCAGAAAGCTTCTTTCTCTTTGTTATCGGAGGGTATTTCCTTTGGCCCTATAGTCTTCAAAGGGATCCGAAATATCTGTTCTCAGATTCCACAGAAATAAGGCTAGCAAAGAGATCCACTAAATACAGATGTAACACTGTGAGATGAATTAACAGATCACTAAGCAGTTTCTCAGAAAGCTTCTTTCCAGATTTCATCTGAGGATATTTCCTTTTTCACCATAGCCCTCTAGGGGCTTCCAAATATCACTTTGCCAATTCCACAAGAACTGACTTAGCGAAAGGCTTCTTGAGGGGAAAGCTGTAACACTGTGAGATGATTTCACAGAACACAAAGAAGTTTCTCAGAAAGCTTCTTTCTCTTTGTTATCAGAGGATATTTCCTTTGGCCCTATAGTCTACAAAGGGATCCGATATATCTGTTCTCAGATTCCACAGAAATAAGGCTAGCAAAGAGATCCACGAAATACTGATGTAACTCTGTGAGGTGAATTAACAGAACAATAAGAAGTTTCTCAGAAAGCTTCTTTCCAGATTTCATCAGAGAATATTTCCTTTTTCACCATAGCCCTCTATGGGCTTCCAAATATCACTTTGCCAATTCCACAAGAACTGTCTTAGCGAAAGGCTTCTTGAGAGTAAAGCTGTAACTCTGTGAGGTGATTTCACAGAAAACAAAGAGGTTTCTCAGAGAGCTTCTTTCTCTTTGTTATCGGAGGATATTTCCTTTGGCCCTATAGTCTTCAAAGGGATCCGAAATATCTCTTCTCAGATTCCACAGAAATAAGGCTAGCAAAGAGATCCACGAAAAACAGATGTAACTCTGTGAGTGGAAGTCACACATCACAGAGCAGTTTCTCAGAAAGCTTCTTTCCAGATTTCATCTGAGGGTATTTCCTTTTTCACCGTAGCCCTCTAAGGGCTTCCAAATATCACTTTGCCAATTCCATAAGAACTGCCTTAGCGAAAGGCTTCTTGGGGGCAAAGCTGTAACTCTGTGAGATGATTTCACAGAACACAAAGAAGTTTCTCAGAAAGCTTCGTTCTCTTTGTTATCGGAGGATATTTCCTTGGCCCTCTAGACTTTAAAGGGATCCGAAATATCTGTTCTCAGATACCACAGAAATAAGGCTAGCAAAGAGATCCACGAAATAGAGATATAACTCTGTGAGATGAATTAACAAAACACTAAGCAGTTTCTCAGAAAGCTTCTCTCCAGATTTCATCTGAGGATATTTCCTTTTTCACCATAGCCATCTATGGGCTTCCAAATATCACTTTGCCAATTCCACAAGAACTGTCTTACCGAAAGGCTTCTTGAGGGGAAAGCTGTAACTCTGTGAGATGATTTCAAAGAACACAAAGAAGTTTCTCAGAAACCTTCTTTCTCTTTGTTATCGGAGGATATTTCCTTTGGCCCTATAGTCTTCAAAGGGATCTGAAATATCTGTTCTCAGATTCCACAGAAATAAGGCTAGCAAAGAGATCCACGAAATACAGATGTAACTCTGTGAGATGAATTAACAGAACACTAAGGAGTTTCTCAGAAAGTCTCTTTCCAGATTTCATCTGAGGATATTTCCTTTTTCACCATAGCCCTCTATTGCCTTCCAAATATCACTTTGCCAATTCCACAAGAACTGTCTTAGCGAAAGTCTTCTTGAGCGGAAAGCTGTAACTCTGTGAGATGATTTCACAGAACCCAAAGAAGTTTCTCAGAAAGCTTCTTTCTCTTTGTTATAGGAGGATATTTCCTTAGGCCCTATAGTCTTCAAAGGGATCCGAAATATCTGTTCTCAGATTCCACAGAAATAAGGCTAGCAAAGAGATCCAGGAAATACAGATGTAACTCTGTGAGATGAATTAACAAAACACTAAGCAGTTTCTAAGAAACATTCTTTCCAGATTTCATCTGAGGATATTTCCTTTTTCACCATAGTCCTCTATGGGCATCCAAATATCACTTTGCCAATTCCACAAGAACTGTCTTATCGAAAGACTTTTGAGGGGAAAGCTGTAACTCTGTGAGATGATTTCACAGAACACAAGGAATTTTCTCAGAAAGCTTCTTTCTCTTTGTTATCGGAGGGTATTTCCTTTGGCCCTATAGTCTTCAAAGGGATCCGAAATATCTGTTCTCAGATTCCACAGAAATAAGGCTAGCAAAGAGATCCACTAAATACAGATGTAACACTGTGAGATGAATTAACAGATCACTAAGCAGTTTCTCAGAAAGCTTCTTTCCAGATTTCATCTGAGGATATTTCCTTTTTCACCATAGCCCTCTAGGGGCTTCCAAATATCACTTTGCCAATTCCACAAGAACTTCTTAGCGAAAGGATTCTTGAGGGGAAAGCTGTATCTCTGTGAGATGATTTCACAGAACACAAGGAAGTTTCCCAGAAAGATTCTTTCTCTTTGTTATCGGAAGATATTTCCTTTGGCCCTATAGTCTTTAAAGGGATCCGAAATATCTGTTCTCAGATCCAACAGAAATAAGGCTAGCAAAGAGATCCACGAAAAACAGATGTAACTCTGTGAGATGAATTAACAGAACACTAAACAGTTTCTCAGAAAGCTTCTTTCCAGATTTCATCTGAGGATATTTCCTTTTTCACCATAGCCCTCTATGGGATTCCAAATATCACTTTGCTAATTCCACAAGAACTGTCTTAGCGAAAGGCTTCTTGAGGGGAAAGCTGTAACTCTGTGAGATGATTTCACAGAACACAAAGAAGTTTCTCAGAAAGCTTCTTTCTCTTTGTTATCGGAGGATATTTCCTTCGGCCCTATAGACTATAAAGGGATCCGAAATATCTGTTCTCAGATTCCACAGAAATAAGGCTACAAAGAGATCCACGAAATACAGATGTAACTCTGTGAGATGAATTAACAGAACACTAAGCAGTTTCTCAGAAAGCTTCTTTCCAGATTTCATCTGAGGATATTTCCTTTTTCACCATAGCCCTCTATGGGCTTCCAAATATCACTTTGCCAATTCCACAAGAACTTCTTAGCGAAAGGCTTCTTGAGGGGAAAGCTGTATCTCTGTGAGATGATTTCACAGAACACAAAGAAGTTTCTCAGAAAGATTCTTTCACTTTGTTATCGGAAGATATTTCCTTTGGTCCTATAGTCTTTAAAGGGATCCGAAATATCTGTTCTCAGATTCCACAAATTAGGCTAACAAAGAGATCCAAGAAATACAGATGTAACTCTGTGAATGGAAGTCACACATCACAGAGCAGTTTCTCAGAAAGCTTTTTCCAGATTTCATCTGAGGATATTTCCTTTTTCACCAAAACCCTCTATGGGTTTCCAAATATCACTTTGCCAATTCCACAAGAACTGTCTTAGCGAAAGGCTTCTTGAGGGGAAAGCTGTAACTCTGTGAGATGATTTCACAGAACACAAAGAAGTTTCTCAGAAAGCTTCTTTCTCTTTGTTATCGGAGGATGTTTCCTTTGGCCATATAGTCTTCAAATAGATCCGAAATATCTGTTCTCAGATTCCACAGAAATAAGACTACAAAGAGATCCACGAAATACAGATGTAACACTGTGAGCTGAATTAACAGAACACTAAGCAGTTTCTCAGAAAGCTTCTTTCCAGATTTCATCTGAGGATATTTCCTTTTTCACCATAGCCCTCTATGGGCTTCCAAATATCACTTTGCCAATTCCACAAGAACATCTTAGCGAAAGACTTCTTGAGGGGAAAGCTGTATCTCTGTTAGATGATTTCACAGAACACAAAGAAGTTTCTCAGAAAGATTCTTTCTCTTTGTTATCGGAAGATATTTCCTTTGGCCCTATAGTCTTTAAAGGGATCCGAAATATCTGTTCTCAGATTCCACAAAATAAGGCTAACAAAGAGATCCACGAAATACAGATGTAACTCTGTGAGTGGAAGTCACACATCACAGAACAGTTTATCAGAAAGCTTCTTTCCAGATTTCATCTGAGGATATTTCCTTTTTAACCATAGCCCTCTATGGGCTTCCAAATATCACTTTGCCAATTCCACAAGAACTGTCTTAGCGAAAGGCTTCTGGAGGGGAAAGCTGTAACTCTGTGAGATGATTTCACAGAACACAAAGAAGTTTCTCAGAAAGCTTCTTTCTCTTTGTTATCGGAGGATATTTCCTTTGGCCCTCTAGTCTTCAAAGGGATCCGAAATATCTGTTCTCAGATTCCACAGAAATAAGGCTAGCAAAGAGATGCACGAAATACAGATGTAACTCTGTGAGATGAATTAACAGAACACTAAGCAGTTTCTCAGAAAGCTTCTTTCCAGATTTCATCGGAGGATATTTCCTTTTTCACCATAGCCCTCTATGGGCTTCCAAATATCACTTTGCCAATTCCACAAGAACTGTCTTAGCGAAAGGCTTCTTTAGGGGAAAGGTGTAACTCTGTGAGATGATTTCACAGAACACAAAGAGGTTTCTCAGAAAGCTTCTTTCTCTTTGTTATCGGAGGATATTTCCTTTGGCCCTATAGTCTTCAAAGGGATCCGAAATATCTGTTCTCAGATTCCACAGAAATAAGGCTAGTAAAGAGATCCACGAAATACAGATGTAACTCTTTGAGATGAATTAACGGAACACTAAGCAGTTTCACAGAAAGCTTCTTTGCAGATTTCATCTGAGGATATTTCCCTTCTCACCATAGCCCTCTATGGGCTTCCAAATATCACTTTGCAATTCCAAAAGAACTGTCTTAGCGAAAGGCTTCTTAAGGGGAAAGCTGTAACTCTGTGAGATGATTTCACAGAACACAAAGAAGTTTCTAAGAAAGATTCTTTCACTTTGTTATCAGAAGATATTTCCTTTGGCCCTATAGTCTTTAAAGGGATCCGAAATATCTGTTCTCAGATTCCACAAAATAAGGCTAACAAAGAGATCCACGAAATACAGATGTAACTCTGTGAATGGAAGTCACACATCACAGAGCAGTTTCTCAGAAAGCTTTTTCCAGATTTCATCTGAGGATATTTCCTTTTTCACCAAAACCCTCTATGGGTTTCCAAATATCACTTTGCCAATTCCACAAGAACTGACTTAGCGAAAGGCTTCTTGAGGGGAAAGCTGTAACTCTGTGAGATGATTTCACAGAACACAAAGAAGTTTCTCAGAAAGCTTCTTTCTCTTTGTTATCGGAGGATGTTTCCTTTGGCCCTATAGTCTTCAAAGAGATCCGAAATATCTGTTCTCAGATTCCACAGAAATAAGGCTACAAAGAGATCCACGAAATACAGATGTAACACTGTGAGATGAATTAACAGAACACTAAGCAGTTTCTCAGAAAGCTTCTTTCCAGATTTCATCTGAGGATATTTCCTTTTTCACCATAGCCCTCTATGGGCTTCCAAATATCACTTTGCCAATTCCACAAGAACTTCTTAGCGAAAGGCTTCTTGAGGGGAAAGCTGTATCTCTGTGAGATGATTTCACAGAACACAAAGAAGTTTCTCAGAAAGATTCTTTCACTTTGTTATCAGAAGATATTTCCTTTCGCCCTATAGTCTTTAAAGGGATCCGAAATATCTCTTCTCAGATTCCACAAAATAAGGCTAACAAAGAGATCCACGAAATACAGATGTAACTCTGTGAATGGAAGTCACACATCACAGAGCAGTTTCTCAGAAAGCTTCTTTCCAGATTTCATCTGAGGATATTTCCTTTTTCACCATAGCCCTCTATGGGTTTCCAAATATCACTTTGCCAATTCCACAAGAACTGTCTTAGCGAAAGGCTTCTTGAGGGGAAAGCTGTAACTCTGTGAGATGATTTCACAGAACACAAAGAAGTTTCTCAGAAAGCTTCTTTCTCTTTGTTATCGGAGGATATTTCCTTTGTCCCTATAGTCTTCAAAGGGATCCGAAATATCTGTTTTCAGATTCCACAAAAGTAAGGCTAGCAAAGAGATCCACGAAATACAGATGTAACTCTGTGAGATGAATTATCGGAACACTAAGCAGTTTCTCAGAAAGCTTCTTTCCAGATTTCATCTGAGGATATTTCCCTTCTCACCATAGCCCTCTATGGGCTTCCAAATATCACTTTGCATTTCCAAAAGAACTGTCTTAGCGAAAGGCTTCTTGAGGGGAAAGCTGTAATTCTGTGAGATGATTTCAGAGAACACAAAGAAGTTTCTCAGAAAGCTTCTTTCTCTTTGTTATCGGAGGATATTTCCTTTGGCCCTATAATCTTCAAAGGGATCCGAAATATCTGTTCTCAGATTCCACAGAAATAAGGCTAGCAAAGAGATGCACGAAATACAGATGTAACTCTGTGAGATGAATTAACAGAACACTAAGCAGTTTCTCAGAAAGCTTCTTTCCAGATTTCATCGGAGGATATTTCCTTTTTCACCATAGCCCTCTATGGGCTTCCAAATATCACTTTGCCAATTCCACAAGAACTGTCTTAGCGAAAGGCTTCTTTAGGGGAAAGGTGTAACTCTGTGAGATGATTTCACAGAACACAAAGAGGTTTCTCAGAAAGCTTCTTTCTCTTTGTTATCGGAGGATATTTCCTTTGGCCCTATAGTCTTCAAAGGGATCCGAAATATCTGTTCTCAGATTCCACAGAAATAAGGCTAGTAAAGAGATCCACGAAATACAGATGTAACTCTTTGAGATGAATTAACGGAACACTAAGCAGTTTCACAGAAAGCTTCTTTGCAGATTTCATCTGAGGATATTTCCCTTCTCACCATAGCCCTCTATGGGCTTCCAAATATCACTTTGCAATTCCAAAAGAACTGTCTTAGCGAAAGGCTTCTTAAGGGGAAAGCTGTAACTCTGTGAGATGATTTCACAGAACACAAAGAAGTTTCTAAGAAAGATTCTTTCACTTTGTTATCAGAAGATATTTCCTTTGGCCCTATAGTCTTTAAAGGGATCCGAAATATCTGTTCTCAGATTCCACAAAATAAGGCTAACAAAGAGATCCACGAAATACAGATGTAACTCTGTGAATGGAAGTCACACATCACAGAGCAGTTTCTCAGAAAGCTTTTTCCAGATTTCATCTGAGGATATTTCCTTTTTCACCAAAACCCTCTATGGGTTTCCAAATATCACTTTGCCAATTCCACAAGAACTGACTTAGCGAAAGGCTTCTTGAGGGGAAAGCTGTAACTCTGTGAGATGATTTCACAGAACACAAAGAAGTTTCTCAGAAAGCTTCTTTCTCTTTGTTATCGGAGGATGTTTCCTTTGGCCCTATAGTCTTCAAAGAGATCCGAAATATCTGTTCTCAGATTCCACAGAAATAAGGCTACAAAGAGATCCACGAAATACAGATGTAACACTGTGAGATGAATTAACAGAACACTAAGCAGTTTCTCAGAAAGCTTCTTTCCAGATTTCATCTGAGGATATTTCCTTTTTCACCATAGCCCTCTATGGGCTTCCAAATATCACTTTGCCAATTCCACAAGAACTTCTTAGCGAAAGGCTTCTTGAGGGGAAAGCTGTATCTCTGTGAGATGATTTCACAGAACACAAAGAAGTTTCTCAGAAAGATTCTTTCACTTTGTTATCAGAAGATATTTCCTTTCGCCCTATAGTCTTTAAAGGGATCCGAAATATCTCTTCTCAGATTCCACAAAATAAGGCTAACAAAGAGATCCACGAAATACAGATGTAACTCTGTGAATGGAAGTCACACATCACAGAGCAGTTTCTCAGAAAGCTTCTTTCCAGATTTCATCTGAGGATATTTCCTTTTTCACCATAGCCCTCTATGGGTTTCCAAATATCACTTTGCCAATTCCACAAGAACTGTCTTAGCGAAAGGCTTCTTGAGGGGAAAGCTGTAACTCTGTGAGATGATTTCACAGAACACAAAGAAGTTTCTCAGAAAGCTTCTTTCTCTTTGTTATCGGAGGATATTTCCTTTGTCCCTATACTCTTCAAAGGGATCCGAAATATCTGTTTTCAGATTCCACAAAAGTAAGGCTAGCAAAGAGATCCACGAAATACAGATGTAACTCTGTGAGATGAATTATCGGAACACTAAGCAGTTTCTCAGAAAGCTTCTTTCCAGATTTCATCTGAGGATATTTCCCTTCTCACCATAGCCCTCTATGGGCTTCCAAATATCACTTTGCATTTCCAAAAGAACTGTCTTAGCGAAAGGCTTCTTGAGGGGAAAGCTGTAATTCTGTGAGATGATTTCAGAGAACACAAAGAAGTTTCTCAGAAAGCTTCTTTCTCTTTGTTATCGGAGGATATTTCCTTTGGCCCTATAATCTTCAAAGGGATCCGAAATATCTGTTCTCAGATTCCACAGAAATAAGGGTAGCAAAGAGATCCACGAAATACAGATGTAACTCTGTGAGATGAATTAACAGAACACTAAGCAGTTTCTCAGAAAGCTTCTTTCCAGATTTCATCTGAGGATATTTCCTTTTTCACCATAGCCCTCTATGGGCTTCCAAATATCACTTTGCCAATTCCACAAGAACTTCTTAGCGAAAGGCTTCTTGAGGGGAAAGCTGTATCTCGGTGAGATGATTTCACAGAACACAAAGAAGTTTCTCAGAAAGATTCTTTCTCTTTGTTATAGGAAGATATTTCCTTTGGCCCTATAGTCTTTAAAGGGATCCGAAATATCTGTTCTCAGATTCCACAAAATAAGGCTAACAAAGAGATCCACGAAATACAGATGTAACTCTGTGAGTGGAAGTCACACATCACAGAGCAGTTTCTCAGAAAGTTTCTTTCCAGATTTCATCTGAGGATATTTCCTTTTTCACCATAGCCCTCTATGGGCTTCCAAATATCACTTTGCCAATTCCACAAGAACAGTCTTAGCGAAAGGCTTCTTGAGGGGAAAGCTGTAACTCTGTGAGATGATTTCACAGAACACAAAGAAGTTTCTCAGAAAGCTTCTTTCTCTTTGTTATCGGAGGATGTTTCTTTGGCCCGGTAGTCTTCAAAGGGATCCGAAATATCTGTTCTCAGATTCCACAGAAATAAGGCTAGCAAAGACATCCACGAAATACAGATGTAACTCTGTGAGATGAATTAACAGAACACTAAGCAGTTTCTCAGAAAGCTTCTTTCCAGATTTCATCTGAGGATATTTCCTTTTTCACCATAGCCCTCTATGGGCTTCCAAATATCACTTTGCCAATTTCACAATAACTGTCTTAGCGAAAGGCTTCTTGATGGGAAAGCTGTAACTCTGTGAGATGATTTCACAGAACACAAAGAGGTTTCTCAGAAAGCTTCTTTCTCTTTGTTATCGGAGGAAATTTCCTTTGGCCCTATAGTCTTCAAAGGGATCCGAAATATCTGTTCTCAGATTCCACAGAAATAAGGCTAGCAAAGAGATACACGAAATACAGATGTAACTCTGTGAGATGAATTAACAGAACACTAAGCAGTTTCTCAGAAAGCTTCTTTCCAGATTTCATCGGAGGATATTTATTTTTCACCATAGCCCTCTATGGGCTTCCAAATATCACTTTGCAAATTCCACAAGAACTGTCTTAGCGAAAGGCTTCTTGAGGGGAAAGCTGTAACTCTGTGAGATGATTTCACAGAACACAAAGAAGTTTCTCAGAAAGCTTCTTTCTCTTTATTTTCGGAGAATATTTCCTTTGGCCCTATAGACTTTAAAGGGATCCGAAATATCTGTTCTCAGATTCCACAGAAATAAGGCTAGCAAACAGATCCACGAAATACAGATGTAACTCTGTGAGATGAATTAACAGAACACTAAGCAGTTTCTCAGAAAGCTTCTTTCCAGATTTCATCTGAGTATATTTCCTTTTTCACCATAGCCCTCTATGGGCTTCCAAATATCACTTTGCCAATACCACAAGAACTGTCTTAGCGAAAGGCTTCTTGAGGGGAAATCTGTAACTCTGTGAGATGATTTCACAGAACACAAAGAAGTTTCTCAGAAAGCTTCTTTCTCTTTGTTATCGGAGGATATTTCCTTTGGCCCTATAGTCTTCAAAGGGATCCGAAATATCTGTTCTCAGATTCCACAGAAATAAGGCTAGCAAAGAGATCCACGAAATACAGATGTAACTATGTGAGATGAATTAACAGAACACTAAGCAGTTTCTCATAAAGCTTCTTTCCAGATTTCATCTGAGGATATTTCCCTTCTCACCATAGCCCTCTATGGGCTTCCAAATATCACTTTGCAATTCCAAAAGAACTGTCTTAGTGAAAGGCTTCTTGAGGGGAAAGCTGTAACTCTGTGAGATGATTTCACAGAACACAAAGATGTTTCTCAGAAAGCTTCTTTCTTTTTGTTATCGGAGGATATTTCCTTTGGCCCTATAATCTTCAAAGGGATCCGAAATATCTGTTCTCAGATTCCACAGAAATAAGGCTACAAAGAGATCCACGAAATACAGATGTAACTCTGTGAGATGAATTAACAGAACACTAAGCAGTTTCTCAGAAAGCTTCTTTCCAGATTTCATCTGAGGATATTTCCTTTTTCACCATAGCCCTCTATGGGCTTCCAAATATCACTTTGCCAATTCCACAAGAACTTCTTAGCGAAAGGCTTCTTGAGGGGAAAGCTGTAACTCTGTGAGATGATTTCACAGAACACAAAGAAGTTTCTAAGAAAGATTCTTTCACTTTGTTATCAGAAGATATTTCCTTTGGCCCTATAGTCTTTAAAGGGATCCGAAATATCTGTTCTCAGATTCCACAAAATAAGGCTAACAAAGAGATCCACGAAATACAGATGTAACTCTGTGAATGGAAGTCACACATCACAGAGCAGTTTCTCAGAAAGCTTTTTCCAGATTTCATCTGAGGATATTTCCTTTTTCACCAAAACCCTCTATGGGTTTCCAAATATCACTTTGCCAATTCCACAAGAACAGTCTTAGCGAAAGGCTTCTTGAGGGGAAAGCTGTAACTCTGTGAGATGATTTCACAGAACACAAAGAAGTTTCTCAGAAAGCTTCTTTCTCTTTGTTATCGGAGGATGTTTCTTTGGCCCGGTAGTCTTCAAAGGGATCCGAAATATCTGTTCTCAGATTCCACAGAAATAAGGCTAGCAAAGACATCCACGAAATACAGATGTAACTCTGTGAGATGAATTAACAGAACACTAAGCAGTTTCTCAGAAAGCTTCTTTCCAGATTTCATCTGAGGATATTTCCTTTTTCACCATAGCCCTCTATGGGCTTCCAAATATCACTTTGCCAATTTCACAATAACTGTCTTAGCGAAAGGCTTCTTGATGGGAAAGCTGTAACTCTGTGAGATGATTTCACAGAACACAAAGAGGTTTCTCAGAAAGCTTCTTTCTCTTTGTTATCGGAGGAAATTTCCTTTGGCCCTATAGTCTTCAAAGGGATCCGAAATATCTGTTCTCAGATTCCACAGAAATAAGGCTAGCAAAGAGATACACGAAATACAGATGTAACTCTGTGAGATGAATTAACAGAACACTAAGCAGTTTCTCAGAAAGCTTCTTTCCAGATTTCATCGGAGGATATTTCCTTTTTCACCATAGCCCTCTATGGGCTTCCAAATATCACTTTGCAAATTCCACAAGAACTGTCTTAGCGAAAGGCTTCTTGAGGGGAAAGCTGTAACTCTGTGAGATGATTTCACAGAACACAAAGAAGTTTCTCAGAAAGCTTCTTTCTCTTTATTTTCGGAGAATATTTCCTTTGGCCCTATAGACTTTAAAGGGATCCGAAATATCTGTTCTCAGATTCCACAGAAATAAGGCTAGCAAAGAGATCCACGAAATACAGATGTAACTCTGTGAGATGAATTAACAGAACACTAAGCAGTTTCTCAGAAAGCTTCTTTCCAGATTTCATCTGAGTATATTTCCTTTTTCACCATAGCCCTCTATGGGCTTCCAAATATCACTTTGCCAATACCACAAGAACTGTCTTAGCGAAAGGCTTCTTGAGGGGAAATCTGTAACTCTGTGAGATGATTTCACAGAACACAAAGAAGTTTCTCAGAAAGCTTCTTTCTCTTTGTTATCGGAGGATATTTCCTTTGGCCCTATAGTCTTCAAAGGGATCCGAAATATCTGTTCTCAGATTCCACAGAAATAAGGCTAGCAAAGAGATCCACGAAATACAGATGTAACTATGTGAGATGAATTAACAGAACACTAAGCAGTTTCTCAGAAAGCTTCTTTCCAGATTTCATCTGAGGATATTTCCCTTCTCACCATAGCCCTCTATGGGCTTCCAAATATCACTTTGCAATTCCAAAAGAACTGTCTTAGTGAAAGGCTTCTTGAGGGGAAAGCTGTAACTCTGTGAGATGATTTCACAGAACACAAAGATGTTTCTCAGAAAGCTTCTTTCTTTTTGTTATCGGAGGATATTTCCTTTGGCCCTATAATCTTCAAAGGGATCCGAAATATCTGTTCTCAGATTCCACAGAAATAAGGCTACAAAGAGATCCACGAAATACAGATGTAACTCTGTGAGATGAATTAACAGAACACTAAGCAGTTTCTCAGAAAGCTTCTTTCCAGATTTCATCTGAGGATATTTCCTTTTTCACCATAGCCCTCTATGGGCTTCCAAATATCACTTTGCCAATTCCACAAGAACTTCTTAGCGAAAGGCTTCTTGAGGGGAAAGCTGTAACTCTGTGAGATGATTTCACAGAACACAAAGAAGTTTCTAAGAAAGATTCTTTCATTTGTTATCAGAAGATATTTCCTTTGGCCCTATAGTCTTTAAAGGGATCCGAAATATCTGTTCTCAGATTCCACAAAATAAGGCTAACAAAGAGATCCACGAAATACAGATGTAACTCTGTGAATGGAAGTCACACATCACAGAGCAGTTTCTCAGAAAGCTTTTTCCAGATTTCATCTGAGGATATTTCCTTTTTCACCAAAACCCTCTATGGGTTTCCAAATATCACTTTGCCAATTCCACAAGAACTGACTTAGCGAAAGGCTTCTTCAGGGGAAAGCTGTAACTCTGTGAGATGATTTCACAGAACACAAAGAAGTTTCTCAGAAAGCTTCTTTCTCTTTGTTATCGGAGGATGTTTCCTTTGGCCCTATAGTCTTCAAAGAGATCCGAAATATCTGTTCTCAGATTCCACAGAAATAAGGCTACAAAGAGATCCACGAAATACAGATGTAACACTGTGAGATGAATTAACAGAACACTAAGCAGTTTCTCAGAAAGCTTCTTTCCAGATTTCATCTGAGGATATTTCCTTTTTCACCATAGCCCTCTATGGGCTTCCAAATATCACTTTGCCAATTCCACAAGAACTTCTTAGCGAAAGGCTTCTTGAGGGGAAAGCTGTATCTCTGTGAGATGATTTCACAGAACACAAAGAAGTTTCTCAGAAAGATTCTTTCACTTTGTTATCAGAAGATATTTCCTTTCGCCCTATAGTCTTTAAAGGGATCCGAAATATCTGTTCTCAGATTCCACAAAATAAGGCTAACAAAGAGATCCACGAAATACAGATGTAACTCTGTGAATGGAAGTCACACATCACAGAGCAGTTTCTCAGAAAGCTTCTTTCCAGATTTCATCTGAGGATATTTCCTTTTTCACCATAGCCCTCTATGGGCTTCCAAATATCACTTTGCCAATTCCACGAGAACTGTCTTAGCGAAAGGCTTCTTGAGGGGAAAGCTGTAACTCTGTGAGATGATTTCACAAAACACAAAGAAGTTTCTCAGAGAGCTTCTTTCTCTTTGTTATCGGAGGAAATTTCCTTTGGCCCTATAGTCTTCAAAGGGATCCGAAATATCTGTTCTCAGATTCCACAGAAATAAGGCTAGCAAAGAGATCCACGAAATACAGATGTAACTCTTTGAGATGAATTAACAGAACACTAAGCAGTTTCTCAGAAAGCTTCTTTCCAGATTTCATCTGAGGATATTTCCTTTTTCACCATAGTCCTCTATGGGCATCCAAATATCACTTTGCCAATTCCACAAGAACTGTCTTATCGAAAGACTTTTGAGGGGAAAGCTGTAACTCTGTGAGATGATTTCACAGAACACAAAGAATTTTCTCAGAAAGCTTCTTTCTCTTTGTTATCGGAGGGTATTTCCTTTGGCCCTATAGTCTTCAAAGGGATCCGAAATATCTGTTCTCAGATTCCACAGAAATAAGGCTAGCAAAGAGATCCACTAAATACAGATGTAACACTGTGAGATGAATTAACAGATCACTAAGCAGTTTCTCAGAAAGCTTCTTTCCAGATTTCATCTGAGGATATTTCCTTTTTCACCATAGCCCTCTATGGGCTTCCAAATATCACTTTGCCAATTCCACAAGAAGTGTCTTAGCGAAAGGCTTCTTGAGGGGAAAGCTGTAACTCTGTGAGATGATTTCACAGAACACAAAGAAGTTTCTCAGAAAGCTTCTTTCTCTTTGTTATCGGAGGATATTTCCTTTGGCCCTATAGTCTTCAAAGGGATCCGAAATATCTGTTCTCAGATTCCACAGAAATAAGGCTAGCAAAGAGATGCACGAAATACAGATGTAACTCTGTGAGATGAATTAACAGAACACTAAGCAGTTTCTCAGAAAGCTTCTTTCCAGATTTCATCGGAGGATATTTCCTTTTTCACCATAGCCCTCTATGGGCTTCCAAATATCACTTTGCCAATTCCACAAGAACTGTCTTAGCGAAAGGCTTCTTTAGGGGAAAGGTGTAACTCTGTGAGATGATTTCACAGAACACAAAGAGGTTTCTCAGAAAGCTTCTTTCTCTTTGTTATCGGAGGATATTTCCTTTGGCTCTATAGTCTTCAAAGGGATCCGAAATATCTGTTCTCAGATTCCACAGAAATAAGGCTAGTAAAGAGATCCACGAAATACAGATGTAACTCTTTGAGATGAATTAACGGAACACTAAGCAGTTTCACAGAAAGCTTCTTTCCAGATTTCATCTGAGGATATTTCCCTTCTCACCATAGCACTCTATGGGCTTCCAAATATCACTTTGCAATACCAAAAGAACTGTCTTAGCGAAAGGCTTCTTGAGGGGAAAGCTGTAACTCTGTGAGATGATTTCACAGAACACAAAGAAGTTTCTAAGAAAGATTCTTTCACTTTGTTATCGGAAGATATTTCCTTTGGCCCTATAGTCTTTAAAGGGATCCGAAATATCTGTTCTCAGATTCCACAAAATAAGGCTAACAAAGAGATGCACGAAATACAGATGTAACTCTGTGAATGGAAGTCACACATCACAGAGCAGTTTCTCAGAAAGCTTTTTCCAGATTTCATCTGAGGATATTTCCTTTTTCACCAAAACCCTCTATGGGTTTCCAAATATCACTTTGCCAATTCCACAAGAACTGACTTAGCGAAAGGCTTCTTGAGGGGAAAGCTGTAACTCTGTGAGATGATTTCACAGAACACAAAGAAGTTTCTCAGAAAGCTTCTTTCTCTTTGTTATCGGAGGATGTTTCCTTTGGCCCTATAGTCTTCAAAGAGATCCGAAATATCTGTTCTCAGATTCCACAGAAATAAGGCTAGCAAAGAGATCCACGAAATACAGATGTAACTATGTGAGATGAATTAACAGAACACTAACCAGTTTCTCAGAAAGCTTCTTTCCAGATTTCATCTGAGGATATTTCCCTTCTCACCATAGCCCTCTATGGGCTTCCAAATATCACTTTGCAATTCCAAAAGAACTGTCTTAGTGAAAGGCTTCTTGAGGGGAAAGCTGTAACTCTGTGAGATGATTTCACAGAACACAAAGATGTTTCTCAGAAAGCTTCTTTCTTTTTGTTATCGGAGGATATTTCCTTTGGCCCTATAATCTTCAAAGGGATCCGAAATATCTGTTCTCAGATTCCACAGAAATAAGGCTACAAAGAGATCCACGAAATACAGATGTAACTCTGTGAGATGAATTAACAGAACACTAAGCAGTTTCTCAGTAAGCTTCTTTCCAGATTTCATCTGAGGATATTTCCTTTTTCACCATAGCCCTCTATGGGCTTCCAAATATCACTTTGCCAATTCCACAAGAACTTCTTAGCGAAAGCCTTCTTGAGGGGAAAGCTGTATCTCTGTGAGATGATTTCACAGAACACAAAGAAGTTTCTCAGAAAGATTCTTTCACTTTGTTATCGGAAGATATTTCCTTTGGCCCTATAGTCTTTAAAGGGATCCGAAATATCTGTTCTGAGATTCCACAAAATAAGGCTAAAAAAGAGATCCAGGAAATACAGATGTCACGCTGTGAGTGGAAGTCACACATCACAGAGCAGTTTCTCAGAAAGCTTCTTTCCAGATTTCATCTGAGGATATTTCCTTTTTCACCATAGCCCTCTATGGGTTTCCAAATATCACTTTGCCAATTCCACAAGAACTGTCTTAGCGAAAGGCTTCTTGAGGGGAAAGCTGTAACTCTGTGAGATGATATCACAGAACACAAAGACGTTTCTCAAAAAGCTTCTTTCTCTTTGTTATCGGAGGATATTTCCTTTGGCCCTATTATCTTCAAAGGGATCCGAAATATCTGTTTTCAGATTCCACGAAAATAAGGCTAGCAAAGAGATCCACGAAATACAGATGTAACACTGTGAGATGAATTAACAGAACACTAAGCAGTTTCTCAGAAAGCTTCTTTCCAGATTTCATCGGAGGATATTTCCTTTTTCACCATAGCCCTCTATGGGCTTCCAAATATCACTTTGCCAATTCCACAAGGACTGTCTTAGCGAAAGGCTTCTTGAATGGAAAGCTGTATCTCTGTGAGATGATTTCACAGAACACAAAGAAGTTTCTCAGAATGATTCTTTCTTTTTGTTATCCGAAGATATTTCCTTTTTCCCTATAGTCTTTAAAGGGATCCGAAATATCTGTTCTCAGATTCCACAAAATAAGGCTAACAAAGAGATCCACGAAATACAGATGTAACTCTGTGAGTGGATGTCACACATCACAGAACAGTTTCTCAGAAAGCTTCTTTCCAGATTTCATCTGAGGATATTTCCTTTTTCACCATAGCCCTCTATGGGCTTCCAAATATCACTTTGCCAATTCCACAAGAACTGTCTTAGCGAAAGGCTTCTTGAGGGGAAAGCTGTAACTCTGTGAGATGATTTCACAGAACACAAAGAAGTTTCTCAGAAAGCTTCTTTCTCTTTGTTATCGGAGGATATTTCCTTTGGCCCTCTAGTCTTCAAAGGGATCCGAAATATCTGTTCTCAGATTCCACAGAAATAAGGCTAGCAAAGAGATCCACGAAATACAGATGTAACTCTGTGAGATGAATGAACAGAACACTAAACAGTTTCTCAGAAAGCTTCTTTCCAGATTTCATCTGAGGATATTTCCTTTTTCACCATAGCCCTGTAAGGGCTTCCAAATATCACTTTTCCAATTCCACAAAAACTCTCTTAGCGAAAGGCTTCTTGAGGGGAAAGCTGTAACTCTGTGAGATGATTTCACAGAACACAAAGAAGTTTCTCAGAAAGCTTCTTTCTCTTTGTTATCGGAGGATATTTCCTTCGGCCCTATAGACTTTAAAGGGATTCGAAATGTCTGTTCTCAGATTCCACAGAAATAAGGCTAGCAAAGAGATCCACGAAATACAGATGTAACTCTGTGAGTGGAAGTCACACACCACAGAGCAGTTTCTCAGAAAGCTTCTTTCCAGATTTCATATGAGGATATTTCCTTTTTCACCATAGCCCTCTATGGGCTTCCAAATATCACTTTGCCATTCCACAAGAACTGTCTTAGCGAAAGGCTTCTTTAGGGGAAAGCTGTAACTCTGTGAGATGATTTCACAGAACACAAAGAAGTTTCTCAGAAAGCTTCTTTCTCTTTGTTATCGGAGGATATTTCCTTTGGCCCTATAGTCTTCAAAGGGATCCGAAATCTCTGTTCTCAGATTCCACAGAAATAAGGCTAGCAAAGAGATCCACGAAATACAGATGTAACTCTGTGAGATGAATTAACGTAACACTAAGCAGTTTCTCAGAAAGCTTCTTTCCAGATTTCATCTGAGTATATTTCCCTTCTCACCATAGCCCTCTATGGGCTTCCAAATATCACTTTGCCAATTCCACAAGAACTCTCTTAGCGAAAGGCTTCTTGAGGGGAAAGCTGTAACTCTGTGAGATGATTTCACAGAACACAAAGAAGTTTCTCAGAAAGCTTCTTTCTCTTTGTTATCGGAGGATATTTGCTTTGGCCCTATAATCTTCAAAGGGATCCGAAATATCTGTTCTCAGATTCCACAGAAATGAGGCTAGCAAAGAGATCCACGAAATACAGATGTAACTCTGTGAGCTGAATTAACAGAACACTAAGCAGTTTCTCAGAAAGCTTCTTTCCAGATTTCTATGAGGATATTTCCTTTTTCACCATAGCCCTCTATGGGCTTCCAAATATCACTTTGCCAATTCCACAAGAACTTCTTAGCGAAAGGATTCTTGAGGGGAAAGCTGTATCTCTGTGAGATGATTTCACAGAACACAAGGAAGTTTCCCAGAAAGATTCTTTCTCTTTGTTATCGGAAGATATTTCCTTTGGCCCTATAGTCTTTAAAGGGATCCGAAATATCTGTTCTCAGATCCAACAGAAATAAGGCTAGCAAAGAGATCCACGAAAAACAGATGTAACTCTGTGAGATGAATTAACAGAACACTAAACAGTTTCTCAGAAAGCTTCTTTCCAGATTTCATCTGAGGATATTTCCTTTTTCACCATAGCCCTCTATGGGATTCCAAATATCACTTTGCTAATTCCACAAGAACTGTCTTAGCGAAAGGCTTCTTGAGGGGAAAGCTGTAACTCTGTGAGAGGATTTCACAGAACACAAAGAAGTTTCTCAGAAAGCTTCTTTCTCTTTGTTATCGGAGGATATTTCCTTCGGCCCTATAGACTATAAAGGGATCCGAAATATCTGTTCTCAGATTCCACAGAAATAAGGCTACAAAGAGATCCACGAAATACAGATGTAACTCTGTGAGATGAATTAACAGAACACTAAGCAGTTTCTCAGAAAGCTTCTTTCCAGATTTCATCTGAGGATATTTCCTTTTTCACCATAGCCCTCTATGGGCTTCCAAATATCACTTTGCCAATTCCACAAGAACTTCTTAGCGAAAGGCTTCTTGAGGGGAAAGCTGTATCTCTGTGAGATGATTTCACAGAACACAAAGAAGTTTCTCAGAAAGATTCTTTCACTTTGTTATCGGAAGATATTTCCTTTGGTCCTATAGTCTTTAAAGGGATCCGAAATATCTGTTCTCAGATTCCACAAATTAGGCTAACAAAGAGATCCAAGAAATACAGATGTAACTCTGTGAATGGAAGTCACACATCACAGAGCAGTTTCTCAGAAAGCTTTTTCCAGATTTCATCTGAGGATATTTCCTTTTTCACCAAAACCCTCTATGGGTTTCCAAATATCACTTTGCCAATTCCACAAGAACTGTCTTAGCGAAAGGCTTCTTGAGGGGAAAGCTGTAACTCTGTGAGATGATTTCACAGAACACAAAGAAGTTTCTCAGAAAGCTTCTTTCTCTTTGTTATCGGAGGATGTTTCCTTTGGCCATATAGTCTTCAAATAGATCCGAAATATCTGTTCTCAGATTCCACAGAAATAAGACTACAAAGAGATCCACGAAATACAGATGTAACACTGTGAGCTGAATTAACAGAACACTAAGCAGTTTCTCAGAAAGCTTCTTTCCAGATTTCATCTGAGGATATTTCCTTTTTCACCATAGCCCTCTATGGGCTTCCAAATATCACTTTGCCAATTCCACAAGAACATCTTAGCGAAAGACTTCTTGAGGGGAAAGCTGTATCTCTGTTAGATGATTTCACAGAACACAAAGAAGTTTCTCAGAAAGATTCTTTCTCTTTGTTATCGGAAGATATTTCCTTTGGCCCTATAGTCTTTAAAGGGATCCGAAATATCTGTTCTCAGATTCCACAAAATAAGGCTAACAAAGAGATCCACGAAATACAGATGTAACTCTGTGAGTGGAAGTCACACATCACAGAACAGTTTATCAGAAAGCTTCTTTCCAGATTTCATCTGAGGATATTTCCTTTTTCACCATAGCCCTCTATGGGCTTCCAAATATCACTTTGCCAATTCCACAAGAACTGTCTTAGCGAAAGGCTTCTTGAGGGGAAAGCTGTAACTCTGTGAGATGATTTCACAGAACACAAAGAAGTTTCTCAGAAAGCTTCTTTCTCTTTGTTATCGGAGGATATGTCCTTTGGCCCTCTAGTCTTCAAAGGGATCCGAAATATCTGTTCTCAGATTCCACAGAAATAAGGCTAGCAAAGAGATGCACGAAATACAGATGTAACTCTGTGAGATGAATTAACAGAACACTAAGCAGTTTCTCAGAAAGCTTCTTTCCAGATTTCATCGGAGGATATTTCCTTTTTCACCATAGCCCTCTATGGGCTTCCAAATATCACTTTGCCAATTCCACAAGAACTGTCTTAGCGAAAGGCTTCTTTAGGGGAAAGGTGTAACTCTGTGAGATGATTTCACAGAACACAAAGAGGTTTCTCAGAAAGCTTCTTTCTCTTTGTTATCGGAGGATATTTCCTTTGGCCCTATAGTCTTCAAAGGGATCCGAAATATCTGTTCTCAGATTCCACAGAAATAAGGCTAGTAAAGAGATCCACGAAATACAGATGTAACTCTTTGAGATGAATTAACGGAACACTAAGCAGTTTCACAGAAAGCTTCTTTGCAGATTTCATCTGAGGATATTTCCCTTCTCACCATAGCCCTCTATGGGCTTCCAAATATCACTTTGCAATTCCAAAAGAACTGTCTTAGCGAAAGGCTTCTTAAGGGGAAAGCTGTAACTCTGTGAGATGATTTCACAGAACACAAAGAAGTTTCTAAGAAAGATTCTTTCACTTTGTTATCAGAAGATATTTCCTTTGGCCCTATAGTCTTTAAAGGGATCCGAAATATCTGTTCTCAGATTCCACAAAATAAGGCTAACAAAGAGATCCACGAAATACAGATGTAACTCTGTGAATGGAAGTCACACATCACAGAGCAGTTTCTCAGAAAGCTTTTTCCAGATTTCATCTGAGGATATTTCCTTTTTCACCAAAACCCTCTATGGGTTTCCAAATATCACTTTGCCAATTCCACAAGAACTGACTTAGCGAAAGGCTTCTTGAGGGGAAAGCTGTAACTCTGTGAGATGATTTCACAGAACACAAAGAAGTTTCTCAGAAAGCTTCTTTCTCTTTGTTATCGGAGGATGTTTCCTTTGGCCCTATAGTCTTCAAAGAGATCCGAAATATCTGTTCTCAGATTCCACAGAAATAAGGCTACAAAGAGATCCACGAAATACAGATGTAACACTGTGAGATGAATTAACAGAACACTAAGCAGTTTCTCAGAAAGCTTCTTTCCAGATTTCATCTGAGGATATTTCCTTTTTCACCATAGCCCTCTATGGGCTTCCAAATATCACTTTGCCAATTCCACAAGAACTTCTTAGCGAAAGGCTTCTTGAGGGGAAAGCTGTATCTCTGTGAGATGATTTCACAGAACACAAAGAAGTTTCTCAGAAAGATTCTTTCACTTTGTTATCAGAAGATATTTCCTTTCGCCCTATAGTCTTTAAAGGGATCCGAAATATCTCTTCTCAGATTCCACAAAATAAGGCTAACAAAGAGATCCACGAAATACAGATGTAACTCTGTGAATGGAAGTCACACATCACAGAGCAGTTTCTCAGAAAGCTTCTTTCCAGATTTCATCTGAGGATATTTCCTTTTTCACCATAGCCCTCTATGGGTTTCCAAATATCACTTTGCCAATTCCACAAGAACTGTCTTAGCGAAAGGCTTCTTGAGGGGAAAGCTGTAACTCTGTGAGATGATTTCACAGAACACAAAGAAGTTTCTCAGAAAGCTTCTTTCTCTTTGTTATCGGAGGATATTTCCTTTGTCCCTATAGTCTTCAAAGGGATCCGAAATATCTGTTTTCAGATTCCACAAAAGTAAGGCTAGCAAAGAGATCCACGAAATACAGATGTAACTCTGTGAGATGAATTATCGGAACACTAAGCAGTTTCTCAGAAAGCTTCTTTCCAGATTTCATCTGAGGATATTTCCCTTCTCACCATAGCCCTCTATGGGCTTCCAAATATCACTTTGCATTTCCAAAAGAACTGTCTTAGCGAAAGGCTTCTTGAGGGGAAAGCTGTAATTCTGTGAGATGATTTCAGAGAACACAAAGAAGTTTCTCAGAAAGCTTCTTTCTCTTTGTTATCGGAGGATATTTCCTTTGGCCCTATAATCTTCAAAGGGATCCGAAATATCTGTTCTCAGATTCCACAGAAATAAGGGTAGCAAAGAGATCCACGAAATACAGATGTAACTCTGTGAGATGAATTAACAGAACACTAAGCAGTTTCTCAGAAAGCTTCTTTCCAGATTTCATCTGAGGATATTTCCTTTTTCACCATAGCCCTCTATGGGCTTCCAAATATCACTTTGCCAATTCCACAAGAACTTCTTAGCGAAAGGCTTCTTGAGGGGAAAGCTGTATCTCGGTGAGATGATTTCACAGAACACAAAGAAGTTTCTCAGAAAGATTCTTTCTCTTTGTTATAGGAAGATATTTCCTTTGGCCCTATAGTCTTTAAAGGGATCCGAAATATCTGTTCTCAGATTCCACAAAATAAGGCTAACAAAGAGATCCACGAAATACAGATGTAACTCTGTGAGTGGAAGTCACACATCACAGAGCAGTTTCTCAGAAAGTTTCTTTCCAGATTTCATCTGAGGATATTTCCTTTTTCACCATAGCCCTCTATGGGCTTCCAAATATCACTTTGCCAATTCCACAAGAACAGTCTTAGCGAAAGGCTTCTTGAGGGGAAAGCTGTAACTCTGTGAGATGATTTCACAGAACTCAAAGAAGTTTCTCAGAAAGCTTCTTTCTCTTTGTTATCGGAGGATGTTTCTTTGGCCCGGTAGTCTTCAAAGGGATCCGAAATATCTGTTCTCAGATTCCACAGAAATAAGGCTAGCAAAGACATCCACGAAATACAGATGTAACTCTGTGAGATGAATTAACAGAACACTAAGCAGTTTCTCAGAAAGCTTCTTTCCAGATTTCATCTGAGGATATTTCCTTTTTCACCATAGCCCTCTATGGGCTTCCAAATATCACTTTGCCAATTCCACAAGAACTCTCTTAGCGAAAGGCTTCTTGATGGGAAAGCTGTAACTCTGTGAGATGATTTCACAGAACACAAAGAGGTTTCTCAGAAAGCTTCTTTCTCTTTGTTATCGGAGGAAATTTCCTTTGGCCCTATAGTCTTCAAAGGGATCCGAAATATCTGTTCTCAGATTCCACAGAAATAAGGCGAGCAAAGAGATACACGAAATACAGATGTAACTCTGTGAGATGAATTAACAGAACACTAAGCAGTTTCTCAGAAAGCTTCTTTCCAGATTTCATCGGAGGATATTTCCTTTTTCACCATAGCCCTCTATGGGCTTCCAAATATCACTTTGCAAATTCCACAAGAACTGTCTTAGCGAAAGGCTTCTTGAGGGGAAAGCTGTAACTCTGTGAGATGATTTCACAGAACACAAAGAAGTTTCTCAGAAAGCTTCTTTCTCTTTATTTTCGGAGAATATTTCCTTTGGCCCTATAGACTTTAAAGGGATCCGAAATATCTGTTCTCAGATTCCACAGAAATAAGGCTAGCAAAGAGATCCACGAAATACAGATGTAACTCTGTGAGATGAATTAACAGAACACTAAGCAGTTTCTCAGAAAGCTTCTTTCCAGATTTCATCTGAGTATATTTCCTTTTTCACCATAGCCCTCTATGGGCTTCCAAATATCACTTTGCCAATACCACAAGAACTGTCTTAGCGAAAGGCTTCTTGAGGGGAAATCTGTAACTCTGTGAGATGATTTCACAGAACACAAAGAAGTTTCTCAGAAAGCTTCTTTCTCTTTGTTATCGGAGGATATTTCCTTTGGCCCTATAGTCTTCAAAGGGATCCGAAATATCTGTTCTCAGATTCCACAGAAATAAAGCTAGCAAAGAGATCCACGAAATACAGATGTAACTATGTGAGATGAATTAACAGAACACTAAGCAGTTTCTCAGAAAGCTTCTTTCCAGATTTCATCTGAGGATATTTCCCTTCTCACCATAGCCCTCTATGGGCTTCCAAATATCACTTTGCAATTCCAAAAGAACTGTCTTAGTGAAAGGCTTCTTGAGGGGAAAGCTGTAACTCTGTGAGATGATTTCACAGAACACAAAGATGTTTCTCAGAAAGCTTCTTTCTTTTTGTTATCGGAGGATATTTCCTTTGGCCCTATAATCTTCAAAGGGATCCGAAATATCTGTTCTCAGATTCCACAGAAATAAGGCTACAAAGAGATCCACGAAATACAGATGTAACTCTGTGAGATGAATTAACAGAACACTAAGCAGTTTCTCAGAAAGCTTCTTTCCAGATTTCATCTGAGGATATTTCCTTTTTCACCATAGCCCTCTATGGGCTTCCAAATATCACTTTGCCAATTCCACAAGAACTTCTTAGCGAAAGGCTTCTTGAGGGGAAAGCTGTAACTCTGTGAGATGATTTCACAGAACACAAAGAAGTTTCTAAGAAAGATTCTTTCACTTTGTTATCAGAAGATATTTCCTTTGGCCCTATAGTCTTTAAAGGGATCCGAAATATCTGTTCTCAGATTCCACAAAATAAGGCTAACAAAGAGATCCACGAAATACAGATGTAACTCTGTGAATGGAAGTCACACATCACAGAGCAGTTTCTCAGAAAGCTTTTTCCAGATTTCATCTGAGGATATTTCCTTTTTCACCAAAACCCTCTATGGGTTTCCAAATATCACTTTGCCAATTCCACAAGAACAGTCTTAGCGAAAGGCTTCTTGAGGGGAAAGCTGTAACTCTGTGAGATGATTTCACAGAACACAAAGAAGTTTCTCAGAAAGCTTCTTTCTCTTTGTTATCGGAGGATGTTTCTTTGGCCCGGTAGTCTTCAAAGGGATCCGAAATATCTGTTCTCAGATTCCACAGAAATAAGGCTAGCAAAGACATCCACGAAATACAGATGTAACTCTGTGAGATGAATTAACAGAACACTAAGCAGTTTCTCAGAAAGCTTCTTTCCAGATTTCATCTGAGGATATTTCCTTTTTCACCATAGCCCTCTATGGGCTTCCAAATATCACTTTGCCAATTTCACAATAACTGTCTTAGCGAAAGGCTTCTTGATGGGAAAGCTGTAACTCTGTGAGATGATTTCACAGAACACAAAGAGGTTTCTCAGAAAGCTTCTTTCTCTTTGTTATCGGAGGAAATTTCCTTTGGCCCTATAGTCTTCAAAGGGATCCGAAATATCTGTTCTCAGATTCCACAGAAATAAGGCTAGCAAAGAGATACACGAAATACAGATGTAACTCTGTGAGATGAATTAACAGAACACTAAGCAGTTTCTCAGAAAGCTTCTTTCCAGATTTCATCGGAGGATATTTCCTTTTTCACCATAGCCCTCTATGGGCTTCCAAATATCACTTTGCAAATTCCACAAGAACTGTCTTAGCGAAAGGCTTCTTGAGGGGAAAGCTGTAACTCTGTGAGATGATTTCACAGAACACAAAGAAGTTTCTCAGAAAGCTTCTTTCTCTTTATTTTCGGAGAATATTTCCTTTGGCCCTATAGACTTTAAAGGGATCCGAAATATCTGTTCTCAGATTCCACAGAAATAAGGCTAGCAAAGAGATCCACGAAATACAGATATAACTCTGTGAGATGAATTAACAGAACACTAAGCAGTTTCTCAGAAAGCTTCTTTCCAGATTTCATCTGAGTATATTTCCTTTTTCACCATAGCCCTCTATGGGCTTCCAAATATCACTTTGCCAATACCACAAGAACTGTCTTAGCGAAAGGCTTATTGAGGGGAAATCTGTAACTCTGTGAGATGATTTCACAGAACACAAAGAAGTTTCTCAGAAAGCTTCTTTCTCTTTGTTATCGGAGGATATTTCCTTTGGCCCTATAGTCTTCAAAGGGATCCGAAATATCTGTTCTCAGATTCCACAGAAATAAGGCTAGCAAAGAGATCCACGAAATACAGATGTAACTATGTGAGATGAATTAACAGAACACTAAGCAGTTTCTCAGAAAGCTTCTTTCCAGATTTCATCTGAGGATATTTCCCTTCTCACCATAGCCCTCTATGGGCTTCCAAATATCACTTTGCAATTCCAAAAGAACTGTCTTAGTGAAAGGCTTCTTGAGGGGAAAGCTGTAACTCTGTGAGATGATTTCACAGAACACAAAGATGTTTCTCAGAAAGCTTCTTTCTTTTTGTTATCAGAGGATATTTCCTTTGGCCCTATAATCTTCAAAGGGATCCGAAATATCTGTTCTCAGATTCCACAGAAATAAGGCTACAAAGAGATCCACGAAATACAGATGTAACTCTGTGAGATGAATTAACAGAACACTAAGCAGTTTCTCAGAAAGCTTCTTTCCAGATTTCATCTGAGGATATTTCCTTTATCACCATAGCCCTCTATGGGCTTCCAAATATCACTTTGCCAATTCCACAAGAACTTCTTAGCGAAAGGCTTCTTGAGGGGAAAGCTGTAACTCTGTGAGATGATTTCACAGAACACAAAGAAGTTTCTAAGAAAGATTCTTTCATTTGTTATCAGAAGATATTTCCTTTGGCCCTATAGTCTTTAAAGGGATCCGAAATATCTGTTCTCAGATTCCACAAAATAAGGCTAACAAAGAGATCCACGAAATACAGATGTAACTCTGTGAATGGAAGTCACACATCACAGAGCAGTTTCTCAGAAAGCTTTTTCCAGATTTCATCTGAGGATATTTCCTTTTTCACCAAAACCCTCTATGGGTTTCCAAATATCACTTTGCCAATTCCACAAGAACTGACTTAGCGAAAGGCTTCTTCAGGGGAAAGCTGTAACTCTGTGAGATGATTTCACAGAACACAAAGAAGTTTCTCAGAAAGCTTCTTTCTCTTTGTTATCGGAGGATGTTTCCTTTGGCCCTATAGTCTTCAAAGAGATCCGAAATATCTGTTCTCAGATTCCACAGAAATAAGGCTACAAAGAGATCCACGAAATACAGATGTAACACTGTGAGATGAATTAACAGAACACTAAGCAGTTTCTCAGAAAGCTTCTTTCCAGATTTCATCTGAGGATATTTCCTTTTTCACCATAGCCCTCTATGGGCTTCCAAATATCACTTTGCCAATTCCACAAGAACTTCTTAGCGAAAGGCTTCTTGAGGGGAAAGCTGTATCTCTGTGAGATGATTTCACAGAACACAAAGAAGTTTCTCAGAAAGATTCTTTCACTTTGTTATCAGAAGATATTTCCTTTCGCCCTATAGTCTTTAAAGGGATCCGAAATATCTGTTCTCAGATTCCACAAAATAAGGCTAACAAAGAGATCCACGAAATACAGATGTAACTCTGTGAATGGAAGTCACACATCACAGAGCAGTTTCTCAGAAAGCTTCTTTCCAGATTTCATCTGAGGATATTTCCTTTTTCACCATAGCCCTCTATGGGTTTCCAAATATCACTTTGCCAATTCCACAAGAACTGTCTTAGCGAAAGGCTTCTTGAGGGGAAACCTGTAACTCTGTGAGATGATTTCACAGAACACAAAGAAGTTTCTCAGAAAGCTTCTTTCTCTTTGTTATCGGAGGATATTTCCTTTGGCCCTATAGTCTTCAAAGGGATCCGAAATATCTGTTTTCAGATTCCACAAAAGTAAGGCTAGCAAAGAGATCCACGAAATACAGATGTAACTCTGTGAGATGAATTAACAGAACACTAAGTAGTTTCTCAGAAAGCTTCTTTCCAGATTTCATCTGAGGATATTTCCTTTTTCACCATAGCCCTCTATGGGCTTCCAAATATCACTTTGCCAATTCCACAAGAACTGTCTTAGCGAAAGGCTTCTTGAGGGGAAAGCTGTAACTCTGTGAGATGATTTCACAGAACACAAAGAGGTTTCTCAGAAAGCTTCTTTCTCTTTGTTATCGGAGGATATTTCCTTTGGCTCTATAGTCTTCAAAGGGATCCGAAATATCTGTTCTCAGATTCCACAGAAATAAGGCTAGCAAAGAGATCCACGAAATACAGATGTAACACTTTGAGATGAATTAAAGGAACACTAAGCAGTTTCTCAGAAAGCTTCTTTCCAGATTTCATCTGAGGATATTGCCTTTCTCACCATAGCCCTCTATGGGCCTCCAAATATCACTTTGCAATTCCAAAAGAACTGTCTTAGCGAAAGGCTTCTTGAGGGGACAGCTGTAACTCTGTGAGATGATTTCACAGAACACAAAGAAGTTTCTCAGAAAGCTTCCTTCACTTTGTTATCGGAGGATATTTCCTTTGGCCCTATAATCTTCAAAGGGATCCGCAATATCTGTTCTCAGATTCCACAGAAATAAGAGTAGCAAAGAGATCCACGAAATACAGATGTAACTCTGTGAGATGAATTAACAGAACACTAAGTAGTTTCTCAGAAAGCTTCTTTCCAGATTTCATCTGAGGATATTTCCTTTTTCAACATAGCCCACTATGGGCTTCCAAATATCACTTTGCCAATTCTACAAAAACTTCTTAGCGAAAGGCTTCTTGAGGGGAAAGCTGTATCTCTGTTAGATGATTTCACAGAACACAAAGAAGTTTCTCAGAAAGATTCTTTCTCTTTGTTATCGGAAGATATTTCCTTTGGCCCTATAGTCTTTAAAGGGATCCGAAATATCTGTTCTCAGATTCCACAGAAATAAGGCTAACAAAGAGATCCACGAAATACAGATGTAACTCTGTGAGTGGAAGTCACACATCACAGAGCAGTTTCTCAGAAAGCTTCTTTCCAGATTTCATCTGAGGATATTTCCTTTTTCACCATATCCCTCTATGGCTTTCCAAATATCACTTTGCCAATTCCACAAGAACTGTCTTAGCGAAAGGCTTCTTGAGGGGAAAGCTGTAACTCTGTGAGATGATTTCACAGAACACAAAGACGTTTCTCAGAAAGCTTCTTTCTCTTTGTTATCGGAGGATATTTCCTTTGGCCCTATTATCTTCAAAGGGATCCGAAATATCTGTTTTCAGATTCCACAAAAATAAGGCTAGCAAAGAGATCCACGAAATACAGATGTAACACTGTGAGATGAATTAACAGAACACTAAGCAGTTTCTCAGAAAGCTTCTTTCCAGATTTCATCGGAGGATATTTCCTTTTTCACCATAGCCCTCTATGGGCTTCCAAATATCACTTTGCCAATTCCACAAGGACTGTCTTAGCGAAAGGCTTCTTGAGGGGAAAGCTGTATCTCTGTGAGATGATTTCACAGAACACAAAGAAGTTTCTCAGAATGATTCTTTCTTTTTGTTATCCGAAGATATTTCCTTTTTCCCTATAGTCTTTAAAGGGATCCGAAATATCTGTTCTCAGATTCCACAAAATAAGGCTAACAAAGAGATCCACGAAATACAGATGTAACTCTGTGAGTGGATGTCACACATCACAGAGCAGTTTCTCCGAAAGCTTCTTTCCAGATTTCATCTGAGGATATTTCCTTTTTCACCATAGCCCTCTATGGGCTTCTAAATATCACTTTGCCAATTCCACAAGAACTGTCTTAGCGAAAGGCTTCTTGAGGGCACAGCTGTAACTCTGTGAGATGATTTCACAGAACACAAAGAAGTTTCCCAGAAAGCTTATTTCTCTTTGTTATCGGAGGATATTTCCTTTGGCCCTATAGTCTTCAAAGTGATCCGAAATATCTGTTCTCAGATTCCACAGAAATAAGGCTAGCAAAGAGATCCACGAAATACAGATGTAACTCTGTGAGATGAATTAACAGAACACTAAGTAGTTTCTCAGAAAGCTTCTTTCCAGATTTCATCTGAGGATATTTCCTTTTTCACCATAGCCCTCTATGGGCTTCCAAATATCACTTTGACAATTCTACAAAAACTTCTTAGCGAAAGGCTTCTTGAGGGGAAAGCTGTATCTCTGTTAGATGATTTCACAGAACACAAAGAAGTTTCTCAGAAAGATTCTTTCTCTTTGTTATCGGAAGATATTTCCTTTGGCCCTATAGTCTTTAAAGGGATCTGAAATATCTGTTCTCAGATTCCACAGAAATAAGGCTAACAAAGAGATCAACGAAATACAGATGTAACTCTGTGAGTGGAAGTCACACATCACAGAGCAGTTTCTCAGAAAGCTTCTTTCCAGATTTCATCTGAGGATATTTCCTTTTTCACCATAGCCCTCTATGGGCTTCCAAATATCACTTTGCCAATTCCACAAGAACTGTCTTAGCGAAAGGCTTTTTGAGGGTAAAGCTGTAACTCTGTGAGATGATTTCACAAAACACAAAGAAGTTTCTCAGAAAGCTTCTTTCTCTTTGTTATCGGAGGATATTTCCTTTGGCCCTGTAGTCTTCAAAGGGATCCGAAATATCTGTTCTCAGATTCCACAGAAATAAGGCTAGCAAAGAGATCCACGAAATACAGATGTAACTCTGTGAGACGAATTAACAGAACACTAACCAGTTTCTCAGAAAGCTTCTTTCCAGATTTCATCTGAGGATATTTCCCTTCTCACCATGGCCCTCTATGGGCTTCCAAATATCACTTTGCCAATTCCAAAAGAACTGTCTTAGTGAAAGGCTTCTTGAAGGGAAAGCTGTAACTCTGTGAGATGATTTCACAGAACACAAAGATGTTTCTCAGAAAGCTTCTTTCTCTTGGTTATCGGAGGATATTTCCTTTGGCCCTATAATCTTCAAAGGGATCCGAAATATCTGTTCTCAGATTCCACAGAAATAAGGCTACAAAGAGATCCACGAAATACAGATGTAACACTGTAAGATGAATTAACAGAACACTAAGCAGTTTCTCAGAAAGCTTCTTTCCAGATTTCATCGGTGGATATTTCCTTTTTCACCATAGCCCTCTATGGGCTTCCAAATATCACTTTGCCAATTCCACAAGGACTGTCTTAGCGTAAGGCTTCTTGAGGGGAAAGCTGTATCTCTGTGAGATGATTTCACAGAACACAAAGAAGTTTCTCAGAAAGATTCTTTCTTTTTGTTATCCGAAGATATTTCCTTTGGCCCTATAGTCTTTAAAGGGATCCGAAATATCTATTCTCAGATTCCACAAAATAAGGCTAACAAAGAGATCCAAGAAACACAGATGTAACTCTTTGAGTGGAAGTCACACATCACAGAGCAGTTTCTCAGAAAGCTTCTTTCCAGATTTCATCTGAGGATATTTCCCTTCTCACCATGGCCCTCTATGGGCTTCCAAATATCACTTTGCCAATTCCACAAGAACTGTCTTAGCGAAAGTCTTCTTGAGGGGAAAGCTGTAACTCTGTGAGATGATTTCACAGAACACAAAGAGGTTTCTCAGAAAGCTTCTTTCTCTTTGTTATCGGAGCATATTTCCTTGGGCTCTATAGTCTTCAAAGGTATCCGAAATATCTGTTCTCAGATTCCACAGAAATAAGGCTAGCAAAGAGATCCAACGAAATACAGATGTAACTCTGTGAGTGGAAGTCCCACATCACAGAGCAGTTTCTCAGAAAGCTTCTTTCCAGATTTCACCTCAGGATATTTCCTTTTTCACCAAGCCGTCTATGGGCTTGCAAATATCACTTTGCCAATTCCACAACAACTGTCTTAGCATAAGACTTATTGAGGGGAAAGCTGTAACTCTGTGAGATGATTTCACAGAACACAAAGAAGTTTCTCAGAAAGCTTCTTTCTCTTTGTTATCGGAGGATATTTCCTTTGGCCCTATAGTCTTCAAAGGGCTCCGAAATATCTGTTCTCAGATTCCACAGAAATAAGACTAGCAAAGAAATCCACGAAATACAGATGTAACTCTGTGAGATGAATTAACAGAACACTAAGCAGTTTCTCAGAAAGCTTCTTTCCAGATTTCATCTGAGGATATTTCCATTTTCACCATAGCCCTCTATGGGCTTCCAAATATCACTTTGCCAATTCCACAAGAACTGTCTTAGCGAAAGGCTTCTTGAGGGTAAAGCTGTAACTCTGTGAGATGATTTCACAGAACACAAAGAAGTTTCCCAGAAAGCTTATTTCTCTTTGTTATCGGAGGATATTTCCTTTGGCCCTATAGTCTTCAAAGTGATCCGAAATATCTGTTCTCAGATTCCACAGAAATAAGGCTAGCAAAGAGATCCACGAAATACAGATGTAACTCTGTGAGATGAATTAACAGAACACTAAGTAGTTTCTCAGAAAGCTTCTTTCCAGATTTCATCTGAGGATATTTCCTTTTTCACCATAGCCCTCTATGGGCTTCCAAATATCACTTTGCCAATTCCACAAGAACTGTCTTAGCGAAAGGCTTCTTGAGGGGAAAGCTGTAACTCTGTGAGATGATTTCACAGAACACAAAGAGGTTTCTCAGAAAGCTTCTTTCTCTTTGTTATCGGAGGATATTTCCTTTGGCTGTATAGTCTTCAAAGGGATCCGAAATATCTGTTCTCAGATTCCACAGAAATAAGGCTAGCAAAGAGATCCACGAAATACAGATGTAACACTTTGAGATGAATTAACGGAACACTAAGCAGTTTCTCAGAAAGCTTCTTTCCAGATTTCATCTGAGGATATTGCCCTTCTCACCATAGCCCTCTATGGGCCTCCAAATATCACTTTGCAATTCCAAAAGAACTGTCTTAGCGAAAGGCTTCTTGAGGGGAAAGCTGTAACTCTGTGAGATGATTTCACAGAACACAAAGAAGTTTCTCAGAAAGCTTCCTTCACTTTATTATCGGAGGATATTTCCTTTGGCCCTATAATCTTCAAAGGGATCCGAAATATCTGTTCTCAGATTCCACAGAAATAAGGGTAGCAAAGAGATCCACGAAATACAGATGTAACTCTGTGAGATGAATTAACAGAACACTAAGTAGTTTCTCAGAAAGCTTCTTTCCAGATTTCATCTGAGGATATTTCCTTTTTCAACATAGCCCTCTATGGGCTTCCAAATATCACTTTGCCAATTCTACAAAAACTTCTTAGCGAAAGGCTTCTTGAGGGGAAAGCTGTATCTCTGTTAGATGATTTCACAGAACACAAAGAAGTTTCTCAGAAAGATTCTTTCTCTTTGTTATCGGAAGATATTTCCTTTGGCCCTATAGTCTTTAAAGGGATCTGAAATATCTGTTTTCAGATTCCACAGAAATAAGGCTAACAAAGAGATCCACGAAATACAGATGTAACTCTGTGAGTGGAAGTCACACATCACAGAGCAGTTTCTCAGAAAGCTTCTTTCCAGATTTCATCTGAGGATATTTCCTTTTTCACCATAGCCCTCTATGGGCTTCTAAATATCACTTTGCCAATTCCACAAGAACTGTCTTAGCGAAAGGCTTCTTGAGGGGAAAGCTGTAACTCTGTGAGGTGATTTCACAAAACACAAAGAAGTTTCTCAGAAAGCTTCTTTCTCTTTGTTATCGGAGGATATTTCCTTTGGCCCTATAGTCTTCAAAGGGATCGGAAATATCTGTTCTCAGATTCCACAGAAATAAGGCTAGCAAAGAGATCCACGAAATACAGATGTAACTCTGTGAGACGAATTAACAGAACACTAACCAGTTTCTCAGAAAGCTTCTTTCCAGATTTCATCTGAGGATATTTCCCTTCTCACCATAGCCCTCTATGGGCTTCCAAATATCACTTTGCCAATTCCAAAAGAACTGTCTTAGTGAAAGGCTTCTTGAGGGGAAAGCTGTAACTCTGTGAGATGATTTCACAGAACACAAAGAAGTTTCTCAGAAAGCTTCTTTCTCTTTGTTATCGGAGGATATTTCCTTTGGCCCTAAATTCTTCAAAGGGATCCGAAATATCTGTTCTCAGATTCCACAGAAATAAGGCTAGCAAAGAGATCCACGAAATACAGATGTAACTCTGTGAGATGAATTAACAGAACACTAACCAGTTTCTCAGAAAGCTTCTTTCCAGATTTCGTCTGAGGATATTTCCTTTTTCACCATAGCCCTCTATGGGCTTTCAAATATCACTTTGCCAATTCCACAAGAACTGTCTTAGCGAAAGGCTTCTTGAGGGGAAAGCTGTAACTCTGTGAGATGATTTCACAGAACACAAAGAAGTTTCTCAGAAAGCTTCTTTCTCTTTGTTATCGCAGGATATTTCCTTTGGCCCTATAGTCTTCAAAGGGATCCGAAATATCTGTTCTCAGATTCCACAGAAATAAGGCTAGCAAAGAGATCCACGAAATCCAGATGTAACTCTGTGAGATGAATTAACAGAACACTAAGCAGTTTCTCAGAAAGCTTCTTTCCAGATTTCATCTGAGGATATTTCCTTTTTTCACCATAGCCCTCTATGGGATTCCAAATATCACTTTGCCAATTCCACAAGAACTGTCTTAGAGAAAGGCTTCTTGAGGGGAAAGCTGTAACTCTGTGAGATGATTTCACAGAACACAAAGAAGTTTCTCAGAAAGCTTCTTTCTCTTTGTTATCGGAGGATATTTCCTTTGGCCCTATAGTCTTCAAAGGGATCCGAAATATCTGTTCTCAGATTCCACAGAAATAAGGCTACCAAAGAGATCCACGAAAAACAGATGTAACTCTGTGAGATGAATTAACAGAACACTAACCAGTTTCTCAGTAAGCTTCTTTCCATATTTCATCGGAGGATGTTTCCTTTTTCACCATAGCCCTCTATGGGCTTCCAAATATCACTTTGCCAATTCCACAAGAACTGTCGTAGCGAAAGGCTTCTTGGGGGGAAAGGTGTAACTCTTTGAGATGATTTCACAGAACACAAAGAGGTTTCTCAGAAAGCTTCTTTCTCTTTGTTATCGGAGGATATTTCCTTTGTCCCTATAGTCTTCAAAGGGATCCGAAATATCTGTTCTCAGATTCCACAGAAATAAGGCTAGCAAAGAGATCCACGAAATACAGATGTAACTCTTTGAGATGAATTAACGGAACAACAAGCAGTTTCACAGAAAGGTTCTTTCCAGATTTCATCTGAGGATATTTCCCTTCTCACCATAGCCCTCTATGGGCTTCCAAATATCACTTTGCAATTCCAAAAGAACTGTCTTAGCGAAGGCTTCTTGAGGGGAAAGCTGTAACTCTGTGAGATGATTTCACAGAACACAAAGAAGTTTCTCAGAAAGCTTCTTTCTCTTTGTTATCGGAGGATATTTCCTTTGGCCTTATAGTCTTCAAAGGGTTCCGAAATATCTGTTCTCAAATTCCACAGAAATAAGGCCAGCAAAGAGATCCACGAAATACAGATGTAACTCTGTGAGATGAATTAACAGAACACTAAGCAGTTTCTCAGAAAGCTTCTTTCCAGATTTCATCTGAGGATATTTCCTTTTTCACCAAAGCCCTCTATGGGATTTAAATATCTCTTTGCCAATTCCACAAGGACTGTCTTAGCGAAAGGCTTCTTGAGGGGAAAGCTGTATCTCTGTGAGATGATTTCACAGAACACAAAGAAGTTTCTCAGAAAGATTCCTTCTTTTTGTTATCCGAAGATATTTCCTTTGGCCCTATAGTCTTCAAAGGGATCCGAAATATCTGTTCTCAGATTCCACAGAAATAAGGCTAGCAAAGAGATCCACGAAAAACAGATGTAACTCTGTGAGTGGAAGTCACACATCACAGAGCAGTTTCTCAGAAAGCTTCTTTCCAGATTTCATCTGAGGATATTTCCTTTATCACCATAGCCCTCTATGGGCTTCCAAATATCACTTTGCCAATTCCACAAGAACTCTCTTAGCGAAAGGCTTTTTGGGGGGAAAGCAGTAACTCTGTGAGTTGATTTCACAGAACACAAAGAAGTTTCTCAGAAAGCTTCTTTCTCTTTGTTATCGGAGGATAATTCCTTTGGCCTTATAGTCTTCAAGGGGATCCGAAATATCTGTTCTCAGATTTCACAGAAATAAGGCTAGCAAAGAGATCCACGAAATACAGGTGTAACTCTGTGAGATGAATTAACAGAACACTAAGCAGTTTCTCCGAAAGCTTCTTTCCAGATTTCATCTGAGGATAATTCCTTTTTCACCATAGCCCTCTATGGGCTTCCAAATATCACTTTGCCAATTCCACGAGAACTGTCTTAGCGAAAGGCTTCTTGAGGGGAAAGCTGTAACTCGGTGAGATGATTTCACAGAAAACAAAGAAGTTTCTCAGAAAGCTTCTTTCTCTTTGTTATCGCAGGATATTTCCTTTGGCCCAATAGTCTTCAAAGGGATCCGAAATATCTGTTCTCAGATTCCACAGAAATAAGGCTACCAAAGAGATCCACGAAATACAGATGTAACTCTGTGAGATGAATTAACAGAACACTAAGCAGTTTCTCAGAAAGCTTCTTTCCAGATTTCATCTGAGGATATTTCCTTTTTTCACCATAGCCCTCTATGGGATTCCAAATATCACTTTGCCAATTCCACAAGAACTGTCTTAGCGAAAGGCTTCTTGAGGAGAAAGCTGTAACTCTGCGAGATGATTTCACAGAACACAAAGAAGTTTCTCAGAAAGCTTCTTTCTTTTTGTTATCGGAGGATATTTCCTTCGACCCTATAGACTATAAAGGGATCCGATATATCTGTTCTCAGATTCCACAGAAATAAGGCTAGCAAAAGATCCACGAAATACAGATGTAACTCTGTGAGATGAATTAACAGAACACTAAGCAGTTTCTCAGAAAGCTTCTTTCCAGATTTCATCTGAGGATATTTCCCTTTTCACCATAGTCCTCTATGGGCTTCCAAATATCACTTTGCCAATTCCACAAGAACTTCTTAGCGAAAGGCTTCTTGAGGGGAAATCTGTATCTCCGTGAGATGATTTCACAGAACACAAAGAAGTTTCTCAGAAACATTTTTTCTCTTTGTTATCGGAAGATATTTCCTTTGGCCCTATAGTCTTTAAAGGGATCCGAAATATCTGTTCTCAGATTCCACAAAATAAGGCTAACAAAGAGATCCACGAAATACAGATGTCACTCTGTGAGTGGAAGTCAAACATCACAGAGCAGTTTATCAGAAAGCTTCTTTCCAGATTTCATCTGAGGATATTTCCTTTTTCACCATAGCCCTCTAAGGGCTTCCAAATATCACTTTGCCAATTCCACAAGAACTGTCTTAGCAAAAGGCTTCTTGAGGGGAAAGCTGCAACTCTGTGAGATGATTTCACAGAACACAAAGAAGTTTCTCAGAAAGCTTCTTTCTCTTTGTTATCGGAGGATATTTCCTTTGGCCCTATAGTCTTCAAAGGGATCCGAAATATCCGTTCTCAGATTCCACAGAAATAAGGCTAGCAAAGAGATCCACGAAATACAGATGTAACTCTTTGAGATGAATTAACGGAACACTAAGCAGTTTCACAGAAAGCTTCTTTCCAGATTTCATCTGAGGATATTTCCCTTCTCACCATAGCCCTCTATGGGCTTCCAAATATCACCTTGCAATTCCAAAAGAACTGTCTTAGCAAAGGCTTCTTGAGGGGAAAGCTGTAACTCTGTGAGATGATTTCACAGAACACAAAGAAGTTTCTCAGAAAGCTTCTCTCTCTTTGTTATCGGAGGATATTTCCTTTGGCCCTATAATCTTCAAAGGGATCCGAAATATCTGTTCTCAGATTCCACAGAAATAAGGCTACAAAGAGATCCACGAAATACAGATGTAACTCTGTGAGATGAATTAACAGAACACTAAGCAGTTTCTCAGAAAGCTCTTTCCAGATTTCATCTGAGGATATTTCCTTTTTCACCATAGCCCTCTATCGGCTTCCAAATAACACTTTGCCAATTATACAAGAACTTCTTAGCGAAAGACTTTTTGAGGGGAAAGCTGTATCTCTGTGAGATGATTTCACAGAACACAAAGAAGTTTCTCAGAAAGATTCTTTCACTTTGTTATCGGAAGATATTTCCTTTGGCCCTATAGTCTTTAAAGGGATCCGAAATATCTGTTCTCAGATTCCACAAAATAAGGCTAACAAAGAGATCCACGAAATACAGATGTAACTCTGTGAGTGGAAGTCACACATCACAGAGCAGTTTCTCAGAAAGCTTCTTTCCAGATTTCATCTGAGGATATTTCCTTTTTCACCATAGCCCTCTATGGGTTTCCAAACATCACTTTGCCAATTCCACAAGAACTGTCTTAGCGAATGGCTTCTTGAGGGGAAAGCTGTAACTCTGTGAGATGATTTCACAGAACACAAAGAAGTTTCTCAGAAAGCTTCTTTCTCTTTGTTATCGGAGGATATTTCCTTTGGCCCTACAGTCTTCAAAGGGATCCGAAATATCTGTTTTCAGATTCCACAAAAATAAGGCTAGCAAAGAGATCCACGAAATACAGATGTAACTCTGTGAGTTGAATTAACAGAACACAAAGCAGTTTCTCAGAAAGCTTCTTTCCAGATTTCATCGGAGGATATTTCCTTTTTCACCATAGCCCTCTATGGGCTTCCAAATATCACTTTGCCAATTCCACAAGGACTGTCTTAGCGAAAGGCTTCTTGAGGGGAAAGCTGTATCTCTGTGAGATGATTTCACAGAACACAAAGAAGTTTCTCAGAAAGATTCTTTCTTTTTGTTATCCGAAGATATTTCCTTTGGCCCTATAGTCTTTAAGGTATCCGAAATATCTGTTCTCAGATTCCACAAAAGAAGGCTAACAAAGAGATCCACGAAATACAGATGTAACTCTGTGAGTGGAAGTCACACATCACAGAGCAGTTTCTCAGAAAGCTTCTTTCCAGATTTCATCTGAGGATATTTCCTTTTTCACCATATCCCTCTATGGGCTTCCAAAGATCACTTTGCCAATTCCACAAGAACTGTCTTAGCGAAAGGCTTCTTGAGGGGAAAGCTGTAACTCTGTGAGATGATTTCACAGAACACAAAGAAGTTTCCCAGAAAGCTTATTTCTCTTTGTTATCGGAGGATATTTCCTTTGGCCCTATAGTCTTCAAAGGGATCCGAAATATCTGTTCTCAGATTCCACAGAAATAAGGCTAGCAAAGAGATCCACGAAAAACAGATGTAACTCTGTGAGTGGAAGTCACACATCACAGAGCAGTTTCTCAGAAAGCTTCTTTCCAGATTTCATCTCAGGATATTTCCTTTTTCACCATAGCCCTCTATGGGCTTCCAAATATCACTTTGCCAATTCCACAAGAACTGTCTTAGCGAAAGGCTTCTTGAGGAGAAAGCTGTAAATCACTGAGTTCATTTCACAGAACACAAAGAAGTTTCTCAGAAAGCTTCTTTCTCTTTGTTATCGGAGGATATTTACTTTGGCCCTATAGTCTTCAAAGGGTTCCGAAATATCTGTTCTCAGATTCCACAGAAATAAGGCTAGCAAAGAGATCCACGAAATACAGATGTAACTCTGTGAGATGAATTAACAGAACACTAAGCAGTTTCTTAGAAAGCTTCTTTCCAGATTTCATCTGAGGATAATTCCTTTTTCACCATAGCCCTCTATGGGCTTCCAAATATCACTTTGCCAATTCCACGAGAACTGTCTTAGCGAAAGGTTTCTTGAGGGGAAAGCTGTAACTCTGTGAGATGATTTCACAGAACACAAAGAAGTTTCTCAGAAAGCTTCTTTCTCTTTGTTATCGGAGGATATTTCCTTTGGCCCTATAGTCTTCAAAGGGTTCCGAAATATCTGTTCTCAAATTCCACAGAAATAAGGCCAGCAAAGAGATCCACGAAATACAGATGTAACTCTGTGAGATGAATTAACAGAACACTAAGCAGTTTCTCAGAAAGCTTCTTTCCAGATTTCATCGGAGGATATTTCCTTTTTCACCATAGCCCTCTATGGGCTTCCAAATATCACTTTGCCAATTCCACAAGAACTGTCTTAGCGAAAGGCTTCTTGAGGGGTAAGCTGTAACTCTGTGAGATGATTTCACAGAACACAAAGCAGTTTCTCAGAAAGCTTCTTTCTCTTTGTTATCGGAGGATATTTCCTGTGGCCCAATAGTCTTCAAAGAGAAAGGAAATATCTGTTCTCAGATTCCACCGAAATAAGGCAAGCAAAGAGATCCACCAAATACAGATGTAACTCTGTGAGATGAATTAACAGAACACTAAGCAGTTTCTCAGAAAGCTTCTTTCCAGATATCAACGGAGGATAATTCCTTATTCACCATAGTCCTCTATGGGCTTCCAAATATCACTTTGCCAATTCCACAAGAACTGTCTTAGCGAAAGGCTTCTTGAGGGGAAAGCTGTATCTCTGTGAGATGATTTCACAGAACACAAAGTAGTTTCTCAGAAAGATTCTTTCTTTTTGTTATCCGAAGATATTTCCTTTGGCCCTATAGTCTTTAAAGGGATCCGAAATATCTGTTCTCAGATTCCACAAAATAAGGCTAAGAAAGAGATCCACGAAATACAGATGTAACTCTGTGAGTGGAAGTCACACATCACAGAGCAGATTCTCAGAAAGCTTCTTTCCAGATTTCATCTGAGGATATTTCCTTTTTCACCATAGCCCTCTATGGGCTTCCAAATATCACTTTGCCAATTCCACGAGAACTGTCTTAGCGAAAGGTTTCTTGAGGGGAAAGCTGTAACTCTGTGAGATGATTTCACACAACACAAAGAAGTTTCTCAGAAAGCTTCTTTCTCTTTGTTATCGGAGGATATTTCCTTTGGCCCTATAGTCTTCAAAAGGATCCGAAATATCTGTTTTCAGATTCCACAGAAATAAGGCTAGCAAAGAGATCCAGGAAAAACAGATGTAACTCTGTGAGTGGAAGTCACACATCACAGAGCAGTTTCTCAGAAAGCTTCTTTCCAGATTTCATCTGAGGATATTTCCTTTCTCACCATAGCCCTCTATGGGCTTCCAAATATCACTTTGCCAATTCCACAAGAACTGTCTTAGCGAAAGGCTTCTTGAGGGGAAAGCTGTAACTCTGTGAGATGATTTCACAGAATACAAAGAAGTTTCTCAGAAAGCTTCTTTCTCTTTGTTATCGGAGGATATTTCCTTTGGCCCTATAGTCTTCAAAGGGATCCGAAATATCTGTTCTCAGATTCCAGAGAAATAAGGCTAGCAAAGAGATCCACAAAATACAGATGTAACTCTGTGAGATGAATTAACAGAACACTAAGCAGTTTCTCAGAAAGCTTCTTTCCAGATTTCATCTGAGGATATTTCCTTTTTCACCATAGCCCTCTATGGGCTTCCAAATATCTTTTTGCCAATTCCACAAGAACAGTCTTAGCGAAAGGCTTCTTGAGCGGAAAGCTGTAACTCTGTGAGATGATTTCACAGAACAAAAAGAAGTTTCTCAGAAAGCTTCTTTCTCTTTGTTATCGGAGGATATTTCCTTTGGCCCTATAGTCTTCAAAGGGATCCGAAATATCTGTTCTCAGATTCCACAGAAATAAGGCTAGCAAAGAGATCCACGAAATACAGATGTAACTCTGTGAGATGAATTAATAGAACACTAAGCAGTTTCTCAGAAAGCTTCTTTCCAGATTTCATCTGAGGATATTTCCTTTTTCACCATAGCCCTCTAAGGGCTTCCAAATATCACTTTGCCAATTCCACAAGAAGTGTCTTAGCGAAAGGCTTCTTGAGGGGAAAGCTGTAACTCTGTGAGATGATTTCACAGAACACAAAGAAGTTTCTCAGAAAGCTTCTTTCTCTTTGTTATCGGAGGATATTTCCTTTGGCCCTATAGTCTTCAAAGGGATCCGAATTATCTGTTCTCAGATTCCACAGAAATAAGGCTAGCAAAGAGATCCACGAAAAACAGATGTAACTCTGTGAGTGGAACTCACACATCACAGAGCAGTTTCTCAGAAAGCTTCTTTCCAGATTTCATCTGAGGATATTTCTTTTATCACCATAGCCCTCTATGGGCTTCCAAATATCACTTTGCCAATTCCACAAGAACTGTCTTAGCGAAAGGCTTTTTGGGGGGAAAGCAGTAACTCTGTGAGTTGATTTCACAGAACACAAAGAAGTTTCTCAGAAAGCTTCTTTCTCTTTGTTATCGGAGGATAATTCCTTTGGCCCTATAGTGTTCAAAGGGATCCCAAATATCTGTTCTCAGATTCCATAGAAATAAGGCTAGCAAAGAGATCCACGAAATACAGATGTAACACTGTGAGATGAATTAACAGAACACTAAGCAGTTTCTCAGAAAGCTTCTTTCCAGATGTCATCCGAGGATATTTCCTAATTCACCATAGCCCTCTATGGGATTCCAAATATCACTTTGCCAATTCCACAAGTACTGTCTTAGCGAAAGGCTTCTTGAGGGGTAAGCTGTAACTCTGTGAGATGACTTCACAGAAGACAAAGAAGTTTCTCAGAAAGCTTCTTTCTCTTTGTTATCGGAGGATATTTCCTTTGGCCCTATAGTCTTCAAAGGGATCCGAAATATCGGTTCTTAGATTCCTCAGAAATAAGGCTAGCAAAGAGATCCACGAAATACAGGTGTAACTCTGTGAGATGAATTAACAGAACACTGAGCAGTTTCTCAGAAAGCTTCTTTCCAGATTTCATCTGAGGATATTTCCTTTTTCACCATAGCCCTCTATGGGCTTCCAAATATCTCTTTGCCAATTCCACAGGAAGTGTCTTAGTGAAAGGCTTCTTGAGGGGAAAGCTGTAACTCTATGAGACGATTTCACAGAACACAAAGAAGTTTCTCAGAAAGCTTCTTTCTCTTTGTTATTGGAGGATATTTCCTTTGGTCCTATAGACTTTAAAGGGATCCGAAATATCTGTTCTCAGATTCCACAGAAATAATGGTAGCAAAGAGATCCGCGAAATATAGATGTAAGTCTGCGAGATGAATTAACAGAACACTAAGCAGTTTCTGAGAAAGCTTCTCTCCAGATTTCATCTGAGGATATTACCTTTCTCACCATAGCCCTCTACGGGCTTCCAAATATCACTTTGCCAATTCCACAAGAAATGTCTTAGCGAAAGGCTTCTTGACGGGAAAACTGTATCTCTGTGATATGATTTCACAGAACACAAAGAAGTTTCTCAGAAAGCTTCTTTCTCTTTGTTATCGGAGGATATTTCCTTTGGCCCTATAGTCTTCAAAGGGATCGGAAATATCTGTTCTCAGTTTCCACAGAAATAAGGCTAGCAAAGAGATCCACGAAATGCAGATGTAACTCTGTGAGATGAATTAACAGAACGCTAGGCAGTTTCTCAGAAAGCTTCTTTCCAGATTTCATCTGAGGATATTTCCTTTTTCACCATAGCCCTCTATGGGCTTCCAAATATCACTTTGCCAATTCCACAAGAATTGTCTTAGCGAAAGGCTTCTTGATGGAAAAGCTGTAAATCTGTGAGATGATTTCACAGAACACAAAGAAGTTGCTCAGAAAGCTTCTTTCTCTTTGTTACCGGAGGATATTTCCTTTGGCCCTATAGTCTTCAAAGGGATCCGAAATATCTGTTCTCAGATTCCACAGAAATAAGGCTAGCAAAGAGATCCACGAAATACAGGTGTAACTCTGTGAGATGAATTAACAAAACACTAAGCAGTTTCACAGAAAGCTTCTTTCCAGATTTGATCTGAGGATATTTCCCTTCTCACCAGAGCCCTCTATGGGCTTCCAAATATCACTCTGCAATTCCAAAAGAACTGTCTTAGCGAAGGCTTCTTGAGGGGAAAGCTGTAACTCTGTGAGATGATTTCACAGAACACAAAGAAGTTTCTCAGAAAGCTTCTTTCTCTTTGTTATCGGAGGATATTTCCTTTGGCCCTATATTCTTCAAAGGGATCCGAAATATCTGTTATCAGATTCCACAGAAATAAGGCTACAAAGTGATCCACGAAATACAGATGTAACTCTGTGAGATGAATTAACAGAACACTAAGCAGTTTCTCAGAAAGCTCTTTCCAGATTTCATCTGAGGATATTTCCTTTTTCACCATAGCCCTCTATGGGCTTCCAAATATCACTTTGCCAATTCCACAAGAACTTCTTAGCGAAAGGCTTCTTGAGGGGAAAGCTGTATCTCTGTGAGATGATTTCACAGAACACAAAGAAGTTTCTCAGAAAGATTCTTTCACTTTGTTATCGGAAGGTATTTCCTTTCGCCCTATAGTCTTTAAAGGGATCCGAAATATCTGTTCTCAGATTCCACAAAATAAGGCTAACAAAGAGATCCACGAAATACAGATGTAACTCTGTGAGTGGAAGTCACACATCACAGAGCAGTTTCTCAGAAAGCTTCTTTCCAGATTTCATCTGAGGATATTTCCTTTTTCACCATAGCCCTCTATGGGTTTCCAAACATCACTTTGCGAATTCCACAAGAACTGTCTTAGCGAAAGATTTCTTGAGGGGAAAGCTGTAACTCTGTGAGATGATTTCACAGAACACAAAGAAGTTTCTCAGAAAGCTTCTTTCTCTTTGTTATCGGAGGATATTTCCTTTGGCCCTATAGTCTTCAAAGGGATCCGAAATATCTGTTTTCAGATTCCACAAAAATAAGGCTAGCAAAGAGATCCACGAAATACAGATGTAACTCTGTGAGATGAATTAACAGAACACTAAGCAGTTTCTCAGAAAGCTTCTTTCCAGATTTCATCGGAGGATATTTCCTTTTTCACCATAGCCCTCTATGGGCTTCCAAATATCACTTTGCCAATTCCACGAGAACTGTCTTAGCGAAAGGTTTCCTGAGGGGAAAGCTGTAACTCTGTGAGATGATTTCACAGAACACAAAGAAGTTTCTCAGGAAGCTTCTTTCTCTTTGTTATCGGAGGATATTTCCTTTGGCCCTATAGTCTTCAAAGGGATCCGAAATATCTGTTCTCAGATTCCACAGAAATAAGGCTAACAAAGAGATCCACGAAAAACAGATGTAACTCTGTGAGTGGAAGTCACACATCACAGAGCAGTTTCTCAGAAAGCTTCTTTCCAGATTTCATCTGAGGATATTTCCTTTATCACCATAGCCCTCTATGGGCTTCCAAATATCACTTTGCCAATTCCACAAGAACTGTCTTAGCGAAAGCCTTTTTGGGGGGAAAGCAGTAACTCTGTGAGTTGATTTCACAGAACACAAAGAAGTTTCTCAGAAAGCTTCTTTCTCTTTGTTATCGGAGGATAATTCCTTTGGCCCTATAGTCTTCAAGGGGATCCGAAATATCTGTTCTCAGATTCCACAGAAATAAGGCTAGCAAAGAGATCCACGAAATACAGGTGTAACTCTGTGAGATGAATTAACAGAACACTAAGCAGTTTCTCAGAAAGCTTCTTTCCAGATTTCATCTGAGGATAATTCCTTTTTCACCATAGCCCTCTATGGGCTTCCAAATATCACTTTGCCAATTCCACGAGAACTGTCTTAGCGAAAGGCTTCTTGAGGGGAAAGCTGTAACTTTCTGAGATGATTTCACAGAACACAAAGAAGTTTCTCAGAAAGCTTCTTTCTCTTTGTTATCGGAGGATATTTCCTTTGGCCCTATAGTGTTCAAAGGGATCCGAAATATCTGTTCTCAGATTCCACAGAAATAAGGCTAGCAAAGAGATCCACGAAATACAGATGTAACACTTTGAGATGAATTAACAGAACACTAAGCAGTTTCTCAGAAAGCTTCTTTCCAGATGTCATCCGTGGATATTTCCTTTTTCACCATAGCCCTCTATGGGATTCCAAATATCACTTTGCCAATTCCACAAGTACTGTCTTAGCGAAAGGCTTCTTGAGGGGTAAGCTGTAAGTCTGTGAGATGATTTCACAGACACAAAGAAGTTTCTCAGAAAGCTTCTTTCTCTTTGTTATCGGAGGATATTTCCTTTGGCCCTATAGACTTTAAAGGGATCCGAAATATCTGTTCTCAGATTCCACAGAAATAAGGCTAGCAAAGAGATCCACGAAAAACAGATGTAACTCTGTGAGATGAATTAACAGAACACTAAGCAGTTTCTCAGAAAGCTTCTTTCCAGATTTCATCGGAGGATATTTCCTTTTTCACCATAGCCCTCTATGGGCTTCCAAATATCACTTTGCCAATTCCACAAGAACTGTCTTAGCGAAAGTCTTCTTGAGGGGAAAGCTGTAACTCTGGGAGATGATTTCACAGAACACAAAAAAGTTTCTCAGAAAGCTTCTTTCTGTTTTTTATCGGAGGATATTTCCTTTGGCGCTAAATTCTTCAAAGTGATCCGAAATATCTGTTCTCAGATTCCACAGAAATAAGGCTAGCAAAGAGATCCACGAAATACAGATGTAACTCTGTGAGATGAATTAACAGAACACTAACCAGTTTCTCAGAAAGCTTCTTTCCATATTTCGTCTGAGGATATTTCCTTTTTCTACATAGCCCTCTATGGACTTTCAAATATCACTTTGCAAATTCCACAAGAACTGTCTTAGCAAAAGGCTTCTTGAGGGGAAAGCTGTAACTCTGTGAGATGATTTCACAGAAAACAAAGAAGTTTCTCAGAAAGCTTCTTTCTCTTTGTTATCGGAGGATATTTCCTTTGGCCCTATAGTCTTCAAAGGGATCCGAAATATCTGTTCTCAGATTCCACAGAAATAAGGCTAGCAAAGAGATCCACGAAATACAGATGTAACTCTGTGAGATGAATTAACAGAACACTAAGCAGTTTCTCAGAAAGCTTCTTTCCAGATTTCATCTGAGGATATTTCCTTTTTTCACCATAGCCCTTTATGGGATTCCAAATATCACTTTGCCAATTCCACAAGAACTGTCTTAGCGAAAGGCTTCTTGAGGGGAAAGCTGTAACTCTGTGAGATGATTTCACAGAACACAAAGAAGTTTCTCAGAAAGCTTCTTTCTCTTTGTTATCGGAGGATATTTCCTTCGGCCCTATAGACTTTAAAGGGATCCGAAATATCTGTTCTCAGATTCCACAAAATAAGGCTAACAAAGAGATCCACGAAATACAGATGTAACTCTGTGAGTGGAAGTCACACATCACAGAGCAGTTTTTCAGAAAGCTTCTTTCCAGATTTCATCTGAGGATATTTCCTTTTTCACCATAGCCCTCTAAGGGCTTCCAAATATCACTTTGCCAATTCCACAAGAACTGTCTTAGCGAAAGGCTTCTTGAGGGGAAAGCTGTAACTCTGTGAGATGATTTCACAGAACACAAAGAAGTTTCTCAGAAAGCTTCTTTCTCTTTGTTATCGGAGGATATTTCCTTTGGCCCTATAGTCTTCAAAGGTATCCGAAATATCTGTTCTCAGATTCCACAGAAATAAGGCTAGCAAAGAGATCCACGAAATACAGATGTAACCCTGTGAGATGAATTAACAGAACCCTAAGCAGTTTCTCAGAAAGCTTCTTTCCAGATTTCAACGGAGGATGTTTCCTTTTTCACCATAGCCCTCTAAGGGCTTCCAAATATCACTTTGCCAATTCCACAAGAACTGTCTTAGCGAAAGGCTTCTTGAGGGGAAAGCTGTAACTCTGTGAGATGATTTCACAGAACACAAAGAAGTTTCTCAGAAAGCTTCTTTCTCTTTGTTATCGGAGGATATTTCCTTTGGCCCTATAGTCTTAAAAGGGATCCGAAATATCTGTTCTCAGATTCCACAGAAATAAGGCTAGCAAAGAGATCCACGAAATACAGATGTAACTCTTTGCGATGAATTAACGGAACACTAAGCAGTTTCACAGAAAGCTTCTTTCCAGATTTCATCTGAGGATATTTCCCTTCTCACCATAGCCCTCTATGGGCTTACAAATATCACTTTGCAATACCAAAAGAACTGTCTTAGCGAAGGCTTCTTGAGGGGAAAGCTGTAACTCTGTGAGATGATTTCCAGAACACAAAGAAGTTTCTCAGAAAGCTTCTTTCTCTTTGTTATCGGAGGATATTTCCTTTGGCCCTATAATCTTCAAAGGGATCCGAAATATCTGTTCTCAGATTCCACAGAAATAAGGCTACAAAGAGATCCACGAAATACAGATGTAACTCTGTGAGATGAATTAACAGAACACTAAGCAGTTTCTCAGAAAGCTCTTTCCAGATTTCATCTGAGGATATTTCCTTTTTCACCATAGCCCCCTATGGGCTTCCAAATAACACTTTGCCAATTCCACAAGAACTTCTTAGCGAAAGGCTTCTTGAGGGGAAAGCTGTATCTCTGTGAGATGATTTCACAGAACACAAAGAACTTTCTCAAAAAGATTCTTTCACTTTGTTATCGGAAGATATTTCCTTTGGCCCTATAGTCTTTAAAGGGATCCGAAATATCTGTTCTCAGATTCCACAAAATAAGGCTAACAAAGAGATCCACGAAATACAGATGTAACTCTGTGAGTGGAAGTCACACATCACAGAGCAGTTTCTCAGAAAGCTTCTTTCCAGATTTCATCTGAGGATATTTCCTTTTTCACCATAGCCCTCTATGGGTTTCCAAACATCACTTTGCCAATTCCACAAGAACTGTCTTAGCGAAAGGCTTCTTGAGGCGAAAGCTATAACTCTGTGAGATGATTTCACAGAACACAAAGAAGTTTCACAGAAAGCTTCTTTCTCTTTGTTATCGGAGGATATTTCCTTTGGCCCTACAGTCTTCAAAGGGATCCGAAATATCTGTTTTCAGATTCCACAAAAATAAGGCTAGCAAAGAGATCCACGAAATACAGATGTAACTCTGTGAGATGAATTAACAGAACACAAAGCAGTTTCTCAGAGAGCTTCTTTACAGATTTCATCTGAGGATATTTCCTTTTTCACCATAGCCCTCTATGGGCTTCCAAATATCTCTTTGCCAATTCCACAAAGACTGTCTTAGCGAAAGGCTTCTTGAGGGGAAAGCTGTATCTCTGTGAGATGATTTCACAGAACACAAAGAAGTTTCTCAGAAAGATTCCTTCTTTTTGTTATCCGAAGATATTTCCTTTGGCCCCATAGTCTTTAAAGGTATCCGAAATATCTGTTCTCAGATTCCACAAAAGAAGGCTAACAAAGAGATCCACGAAATACAGATGTAACTCTGTGAGTGGAAGTCACACATCACAGAGCAGTTTCTCAGAAAGCTTTTTTCCAGATTTCATCTGAGGATATTTCCTTTTTCACCATAGCCCTCTATGGGCTTCCAAAGATCACTTTGCCAATTCCACAAGAACTGTCTTAGCGAAAGGCTTCTTGAGGGGAAAGCTGTAACTCTGTGAGATGATTTCACAGAACACAAAGAAGTTTCCCAGAAAGCTTATTTCTCTTTGTTATCGGAGGATATTTCCTTTGGCCCTATTGTCTTCAAAGGGATCCGAAATATCTGTTCTCAGATTCCACAGCAATAAGGCTAGCAAAGAGATCCACGAAAAACAGATGTAACTCTGTGAGTGGAAGTCACACATCACAGAGCAGTTTCTCAGAAAGCTTCTTTCCAGATTTCATCTGAGGATATTTCCTTTTTCACCATAGCCCTCTATGGGCTTCCAAATATCACTTTGCCAATTCCACAAGAACTGTCTTAGCGAAAGGCTTCTTGAGGAGAAAGCTGTAAATCACTGAGTTCATTTCACAGAACACAAAGAAGTTTCTCAGAAAGCTTCTTTCTCTTTGTTATCGGAGGATATTTACTTTGGCCCTATAGACTTTAAAGGGATCCGAAATATCTGTTCTCAGATTCCACAGAAATAAGGCTAGCAAAGAGATCCACGAAATACAGATGTAACTCTGTGAGATGAATTAATAGAACACTAAGCAGTTTCTCAGAAAGCTTCTTTCCAGATTTCATCTGAGGATATTTCCTTTTTCACCATAGCCCTCTAAGGGCTTCCAAATATCACTTTGCCAATTCCACAAGAACTATCTTAGCGAAAGGCTTCTTGAGGGGAAAGCTGTAACTCTGTGAGCTGATTTCACAGAACACAAAGAAGTTTCTCAGAAAGCTTCTTTCTCTTTGTTATCGGAGGATATTTCCTTTGGCCCTATAGTCTTCAAAGGGATCCGAAATATCTGTTCTCAGATTCCACCGAAATAAGGCTAACAAAGAGATCCACGAAATACAGGTGTAACTCTGTAAGATGAATTAACAGAACACTAAGCAGTTTCTCAGAAAGCTTCTTTCCAGATTTCATCTGAGGATATTTCCTTTTTCACCATAGCCCTCTATGGGCTTCCAAATATCACTTTGCCAATTCCACGAGAACTGTCTTAGCGAAAGGTTTCTTGAGGGGAAAGCTGTAACTCTGTGAGATGATTTCACAGAACACAAAGAAGTTTCTCAGGAAGCTTCTTTCTCTTTGTTATCGGAGGATATTTCCTTTGGCCCTATAGTCTTCAAAGGGATCCGAAATATCTGTTCTCAGATTCCACAGAAATAAGGCTAGCAAAGAGATCCACGAAAAACAGATGTAACTCTGTGAGTGGAAGTCACACATCACAGAGCAGTTTCTCAGAAAGCTTCTTTCCAGATTTCATCTGAGGATATTTCCTTTATCACCATAGCCCTCTATGGGCTTCCAAATATCACTTTGCCAATTCCACAAGAACTGTCTTAGCGAAAGCCTTTTTGGGGGGAAAGCAGTAACTCTGTGAGTTGATTTCACAGAACACAAAGAAGTTTCTCAGAAAGCTTCTTTCTCTTTGTTATCGGAGGATAATTCCTTTGGCCCTATAGTCTTCAAGGGGATCCGAAATATCTGTTCTCAGATTCCACAGAAATAAGGCTAGCAAAGAGATCCACGAAATACAGGTGTAACTCTGTGAGATGAATTAACAGAACACTAAGCAGTTTCTCGGAAAGCTTCTTTCCAGATTTCATCTGAGGATAATTCCTTTTTCACCATAGCCCTCTATGGGCTTCCAAATATCACTTTGCCAATTCCACGAGAACTGTCTTAGCGAAAGGCTTCTTGAGGGGAAAGCTGTAACTTTCTGAGATGATTTCACAGAACACAAAGAAGTTTCTCAGAAAGCTTCTTTCTCTTTGTTATCGGAGGATATTTCCTTTGGCCCTATAGTGTTCAAAGGGATCCGAAATATCTATTCTCAGATTCCACAGAAATAAGGCTAGCAAAGAGATGCACGAAATACAGATGTAACACTTTGAGATGAATTAACAGAACACTAAGCAGTTTCTCAGAAAGCTTCTTTCCAGATGTCATCCGTGGATATTTCCTTTTTCACCATAGCCCTCTTGGGCTTCCAAATATCACTTTGCCAATTCCACAAGAACTGTCTTAGCGAAAGTCTTCTTGAGGGGAAAGCTGTAACTCTGGAAGATGATTTCACAGAACACAAAAAAGTTTCTCAGAAAGCTTCTTTCTGTTTTTTATCGGAGGATATTTCCTTTGGCGCTAAATTCTTCAAAGTGATCCGAAATATCTGTTCTCAGATTCCACAGAAATAAGGCTAGCAAAGAGATCCACGAAATACAGATGTAACTCTGTGAGATGAATTAACAGAACACTAACCAGTTTCTCAGAAAGCTTCTTTCCATATTTCGTCTGAGGATATTTCCTTTTTCTACATAGCCCTCTATGGACTTTCAAATATCACTTTGCAAATTCCACAAGAACTGTCTTAGCAAAAGGCTTCTTGAGGGGAAAGCTGTAACTCTGTGAGATGATTTCACAGAAAACAAAGAAGTTTCTCAGAAAGCTTCTTTCTCTTTGTTATCGGAGGATATTTCCTTTGGCCCTATAGTCTTCAAAGGGATCCGAAATATCTGTTAACAGATTCCACAGAAATAAGGCTAGCAAAGAGATCCACGAAATACAGATGTAACTCTGTGAGATGAATTAACAGAACACTAAGCAGTTTCTCAGAAAGCTTCTTTCCAGATTTCATCTGAGGATATTTCCTTTTTTCACCATAGCCCTTTATGCGATTCCAAATATCACTTTGCCAATTCCACAAGAACTGTCTTAGCGAAAGGCTTCTTGAGGGGAAAGCTGTAACTCTGTGAGATGGTTTCACAGAACACAAAGAAGTTTCTCAGAAAGCTTCTTTCTCTTTGTTATCGGAGGATATTTCCTTCGGCCCTATAGACTTTAAAGGGATCCGAAATATCTGTTCTCAGATTCCACAGAAATAAGGCTAGCAAAGAGATCCACGAAATACAGATGTAACTCTGTGAGATGAATTAACAGAACACTAAGCAGTTTCTCAGAAAGCTTCTTTCCAGATTTCATCTGAGGATATTTCCTTTTTCACCATAGTCCTCTATGGGCTTCCAAATATCACTTTGCCAATTCCACAAGAACTTCTTAGCGAAAGGCTTCTTGAGGGGAAATCTGTATCTCCGTGAGATGATTTCACAGAACACAAAGAAGTTTCTCAGAAAGATTCTTTCTCTTTGTTATCGGAAGATATTTCCTTTGGCCCTATAGTCTTTAAAGGGATCCGAAATATCTGTTCTCAGATTCCACAAAATAAGGCTAACAAAGAGATCCACGAAATACAGATGTAACTCTGTGAGTGGAAGTCACACATCACAGAGCAGTTTTTCAGAAAGCTTCTTTCCAGATTTCATCTGAGGATATTTCCTTTTTCACCATAGCCCTCTAAGGGCTTCCAAATATCACTTTGCCAATTCCACAAGAACTGTCTTAGCGAAAGGCTTCTTGAGGGGAAAGATGTAACTCTGTGAGATGATTTCACAGAACACAAAGAAGTTTCTCAGAAAGCTTCTTTCTCTTTGTTATCGGAGGATATTTCCTTTGGCCCTATAGTCTTCAAAGGTATCCGAAATATCTGTTCTCAGATTCCACAGAAATAAGGCTAGCAAAGAGATCCACGAAATACAGATGTAACTCTGTGAGATGAATTAACAGAACACTAAGCAGTTTCTCAGAAAGCTTCTTTCCAGATTTCATCGGAGGATGTTTCCTTTTTCACCATAGCCCTCTAAGGGCTTCCAAATATCACTTTGACAATTCCACGAGAACTGTCTTAGCGAAAGGTTTCTTGAGGGGAAAGCTGTAACTCTGTGAGATGATTTCACAGAACACAAAGAAGTTTCTCAGGAAGCTTCTTTCTCTTTGTTATCGGAGGATATTTCCTTTGGCCCTATAGTCTTCAAAGGGATCCGAAATATCTGTTCTCAGATTCCACAGAAATAAGGCTAGCAAAGAGATCCACGAAAAACAGATGTAACTCTGTGAGTGGAAGTCACACATCACAGAGCAGTTTCTCAGAAAGCTTCTTTCCAGATTTCATCTGAGGATATTTCCTTTATCACCATAGCCCTCTATGGGCTTCCAAATATCACTTTGCCAATTCCACAAGAACTGTCTTAGCGAAAGCCTTTTTGGGGGGAAAGCAGTAACTCTGTGAGTTGATTTCACAGAACACAAAGAAGTTTCTCAGAAAGCTTCTTTCTCTTTGTTATCGGAGGATATTTCCTTTGGCCCTATAATCTTCAAAGGGATCCGAAATATCTGTTCTCAGATTCCACAGAAATAAGGCTACAAAGAGATCCACGAAATACAGATGTAACTCTGTGAGATGAATTAACAGAACACTAAGCAGTTTCTCAGAAAGCTCTTTCCAGATTTCATCTGAGGATATTTCCTTTTTCACCATAGCCCCCTATGGGCTTCCAAATAACACTTTGCCAATTACACAAGAACTTCTTAGCGAAAGGCTTCTTGAGGGGAAAGCTGTATCTCTGTGAGATGATTTCACAGAACACAAAGAACTTTCTCAAAAAGATTCTTTCACTTTGTTATCGGAAGATATTTCCTTTGGCCCTATAGTCTTTAAAGGGATCCGAAATATCTGTTCTCAGATTCCACAAAATAAGGCTAACAAAGAGATCCACGAAATACAGATGTAACTCTGTGAGTGGAAGTCACACATCACAGAGCAGTTTCTCAGAAAGCTTCTTTCCAGATTTCATCTGAGGATATTTCCTTTTTCACCATAGCCCTCTATGGGTTTCCAAACATCACTTTGCCAATTCCACAAGAACTGTCTTAGCGAAAGGCTTCTTGAGGGGAAAGCTATAACTCTGTGAGATGATTTCACAGAACACAAAGAAGTTTCACAGAAAGCTTCTTTCTCTTTGTTATCGGAGGATATTTCCTTTGGCCCTACAGTCTTCAAAGGGATCCGAAATATCTGTTTTCAGATTCCACAAAAATAAGGCTAGCAAAGAGATCCACGAAATACAGATGTAACTCTGTGAGATGAATTAACAGAACACAAAGCAGTTTCTCAGAAAGCTTCTTTACAGATTTCATCTGAGGATATTTTCTTTTTCACCATAGCCCTCTATGGGCTTCCAAATATCTCTTTGCCAATTCCACAAAGACTGTCTTAGCGAAAGGCTTCTTGAGGGGAAAGCTGTATCTCTGTGAGATGATTTCACAGAACACAAAGAAGTTTCTCAGAAAGATTCTTTCTTTTTGTTATCCGAAGATATTTCCTTTGGCCCCATAGTCTTTAAAGGTATCCGAAATATCTGTTCTCAGATTCCACAAAAGAAGGCTAACAAAGAGATCCACGAAATACAGATGTAACTCTGTGAGTGGAAGTCACACATCACAGAGCAGTTTCTCAGAAAGCTTTTTTCCAGATTTCATCTGAGGATATTTCCTTTTTCACCATAGCCCTCTATGGGCTTCCAAAGATCACTTTGCCAATTCCACAAGAACTGTCTTAGCGAAAGGCTTCTTGAGGGGAAAGCTGTAACTCTGTGAGATGATTTCACAGAACACAAAGAAGTTTCCCAGAAAGCTTATTTCTCTTTGTTATCGGAGGATATTTCCTTTGGCCCTATAGTCTTCAAAGGGATCCGAAATATCTGTTCTCAGATTCCACAGAAATAAGGCTAGCAAAGAGATCCACGAAAAACAGATGTAACTCTGTGAGTGGAAGTCACACATCACAGAGCAGTTTCTCAGAAAGCTTCTTTCCAGATTTCATCTGAGGATATTTCCTTTTTCACCATAGCCCTCTATGGGCTTCCAAATATCACTTTGCCAATTCCACAAGAACTGTCTTAGCGAAAGGCTTCTTGAGGAGAAAGCTGTAAATCACTGAGTTCATTTCACAGAACACAAAGAAGTTTCTCAGAAAGCTTCTTTCTCTTTGTTATCGGAGGATATTTACTTTGGCCCTATAGTCTTCAAAGGGTTCCGAAATATCTGTTCTCAGATTCCGCAGAAATAAGGCTAGCAAAGAGATCCACGAAATACAGATGTAACTCTGTGAGATGAATTAACAGAACACTAAGCAGTTTCTTAGAAAGCTTCTTTCCAGATTTCATCTCAGGATATTTCCTTTTTCACCATAGCCCTCTATGGACTTCCAAATATCACTTTGCCAATTCCACGAGAACTGTCTTAGCGAAAGGTTTCTTGAGGGGAAAGCTGTAACTCTGTGAGATGATTTCACAGAACACAAAGAAGTTTCTCAGGAAGCTTCTTTCTCTTTGTTATCGGAGGATATTTCCTTTGGCCCTATAGTCTTCAAAGGGATCCGAAATATCTGTTCTCAAATTCCACAGAAATAAGGCTAGCAAAGAGATCCACGAAAAACAGATGTAACTCTGTGAGTGGAAGTCACACATCACAGAGCAGTTTCTCAGAAAGCTTCTTTCCAGATTTCATCTGAGGATATTTCCTTTATCACCATAGCCCTCTATGGGCTTCCAAATATCACTTTGCCAATTCCACAAGAACTGTCTTAGCGAAAGCCTTTTTGGGGGGAAAGCAGTAACTCTGTGAGTTGATTTCACAGAACACAAAGAAGTTTCTCAGAAAGCTTCTTTCTCTTTGTTATCGGAGGATATTTCCTTTGGCCCTATAATCTTCAAAGGGATCCGAAATATCTGTTCTCAGATTCCACAGAAATAAGGCTACAAAGAGATCCACGAAATACAGATGTAACTCTGTGAGATGAATTAACAGAACACTAAGCAGTTTCTCAGAAAGCTCTTTCCAGATTTCATCTGAGGATATTTCCTTTTTCACCATAGCCCCCTATGGGCTTCCAAATAACACTTTGCCAATTCCACAAGAACTTCTTAGCGAAAGGCTTCTTGAGGGGAAAGCTGTATCTCTGTGAGATGATTTCACAGAACACAAAGAACTTTCTCAAAAAGATTCTTTCACTTTGTTATCGGAAGATATTTCCTTTGGCCCTATAGTCTTTAAAGGGATCCGAAATATCTGTTCTCAGATTCCACAAAATAAGGCTAACAAAGAGATCCACGAAATACAGATGTAACTCTGTGAGTGGAAGTCACACATCACAGAGCAGTTTCTCAGAAAGCTTCTTTCCAGATTTCATCTGAGGATATTTCCTTTTTCACCATAGCCCTCTATGGGTTTCCAAACATCACTTTGCCAATTCCACAAGAACTGTCTTAGCGAAAGGCTTCTTGAGGGGAAAGCTATAACTCTGTGAGATGATTTCACAGAACACAAAGAAGTTTCACAGAAAGCTTCTTTCTCTTTGTTATCGGAGGATATTTCCTTTGGCCCTACAGTCTTCAAAGGGATCCGAAATATCTGTTTTCAGATTCCACAAAAATAAGGCTAGCAAAGAGATCCACGAAATACAGATGTAACTCTGTGAGATGAATTAACAGAACACAAAGCAGTTTCTCAGAAAGCTTCTTTACAGATTTCATCTGAGGATATTTTCTTTTTCACCATAGCCCTCTATGGGCTTCCAAATATCTCTTTGCCAATTCCACAAAGACTGTCTTAGCGAAAGGCTTCTTGAGGGGAAAGCTGTATCTCTGTGAGATGATTTCACAGAACACAAAGAAGTTTCTCAGAAAGATTCTTTCTTTTTGTTATCCGAAGATATTTCCTTTGGCCCCATAGTCTTTAAAGGTATCCGAAATATCTGTTCTCAGATTCCACAAAAGAAGGCTAACAAAGAGATCCACGAAATACAGATGTAACTCTGTGAGTGGAAGTCACACATCACAGAGCAGTTTCTCAGAAAGCTTTTTTCCAGATTTCATCTGAGGATATTTCCTTTTTCACCATAGCCCTCTATGGGCTTCCAAAGATCACTTTGCCAATTCCACAAGAACTGTCTTAGCGAAAGGCTTCTTGAGGGGAAAGCTGTAACTCTGTGAGATGATTTCACAGAACACAAAGAAGTTTCCCAGAAAGCTTATTTCTCTTTGTTATCGGAGGATATTTCCTTTGGCCCTATAGTCTTCAAAGGGATCCGAAATATCTGTTCTCAGATTCCACAGAAATAAGGCTAGCAAAGAGATCCACGAAAAACAGATGTAACTCTGTGAGTGGAAGTCACACATCACAGAGCAGTTTCTCAGAAAGCTTCTTTCCAGATTTCATCTGAGGATATTTCCTTTTTCACCATAGCCCTCTATGGGCTTCCAAATATCACTTTGCCAATTCCACAAGAACTGTCTTAGCGAAAGGCTTCTTGAGGAGAAAGCTGTAAATCACTGAGTTCATTTCACAGAACACAAAGAAGTTTCTCAGAAAGCTTCTTTCTCTTTGTTATCGGAGGATATTTACTTTGGCCCTATAGTCTTCAAAGGGTTCCGAAATATCTGTTCTCAGATTCCGCAGAAATAAGGCTAGCAAAGAGATCCACGAAATACAGATGTAACTCTGTGAGATGAATTAACAGAACACTAAGCAGTTTCTTAGAAAGCTTCTTTCCAGATTTCATCTCAGGATATTTCCTTTTTCACCATAGCCCTCTATGGACTTCCAAATATCACTTTGCCAATTCCACGAGAACTGTCTTAGCGAAAGGTTTCTTGAGGGGAAAGCTGTAACTCTGTGAGATGATTTCACAGAACACAAAGAAGTTTCTCAGAAAGATTCTTTCTCTTTGTTATCGGAGGATATTTCCTTTGGCCCTATAGTCTTCAAGGGGATCCGAAATATCTGTTCTCAAATTCCACAGAAATAAGGCCAGCAAAGAGATCCACGAAATACAGATGTAACTCTGTGAGATGAATTAACAGAACACTAAGCAGTTTCTCAGAAAGCTTCTTTCCAGATTTCATCTGAGGATATTTCCTTTTTCACCGTAGCCCTCTATGGGATTCCAAATATCTCTTTGCCAATTCCACAAGGACTGTCTTAGCGAAAGGCTTCTTGAGGGGAAAGCTGTATCTCTGTGAGATGATTTCACAGAACACAAAGAAGTTTCTCAGAAAGCTTCTTTCTTTTTGTTATCCGGAGATATTTCCTTTGGCCCTATAGTCTTTAAAGGGATCCGAAATATCTGTTCTCAGATTCCACAAAATAAGGCTAACAAAGAGATCCACGAAATACAGATGTAACTCTGTGAGTGGAAGTCACACATCAAAGAGCAGTTTCTCAGAAAGCTTCTTTCCAGATTTCATCTGAGGATATTTCCTTTTTCACCATAGCCCTCTATGGGCTTCCAAATATCACTTTGCCAATTCCACGAGAACTGTCTTAGCGAAAGGTTTCTTGAGGGGAAAGCTGTAACTCTGTGAGATGATTTCACAGAACACAAAGAAGTTTCTCAGAAAGCTTCTTTCTCTTTGTTATCGGAGGATATTTCCTTTGGCCCTATAGTCTTCAAAAGGATCCGAAATATCTGTTCTCAGATTCCACAGAAATAAGGCTAGCAAAGAGATCCAGGAAAAACAGATGTAACTCTGTGAGTGGAAGTCACACATCACAGAGCAGTTTCTCAGAAAGCTTCTTTACAGATTTCATCTGAGGATATTTCTTTTCTCACAATAGCCCTCTATGGGCTTCCAAATATCACTTTGCCAATTCCACAAGAACTGTCTTAGCGAAAGGCTTCTTGAGGGGAAACCTGTAACTCTGGGAGATGATTTCACAGAACACAAAGTAGATTCTCAAAAAGCTTCTTTCTCTTTGTTATCGGAGGATATTTCCTTTGGCCCTATAGTTTTCAAATGGATTCGAAATATTTGTTCTCAGATTCCACAGAAATAAGGCTAGCAAAGAGATCCACGAAATACAGATGTAACTCTGTGAGATGAATTAACAGAACACTAAGCAGTTTCTCAGAAAGCTTCTTTCCAGATTTCATCTGAGGATATTTCCTTTCTCACCATAGCCCTCTATGGGCTTCCAAATATCACTTTGCCAATTGCACAAGAACTGTCTTAGCGAAAGGCTTCTTGAGGGGAAAGCTGTAAATCTGTGAGTTGATTTCACAGAACACAAAGAAGTTTCTCAGAAAGCTTCTTTCTCTTTGTTATCGGAGGATATTTCCTTTGGCCCTATGGACTTTAAAGGGATCCGAAATATCTGTTCTCAGATTCCACAGAAATAAGGCTAGCAAAGAGATCCACGAAATATAGATGTAACTCTCTGAGTTGAATTAACAGAACCCTAAGCAGTTTCTCAGAAAGCTTCTTTCCAGATTTCATCTGAGGATATTTCCTTTTTCACCACAGCTCTCTAAGGCCTTCCAAATATCACTTTGCCAATTCCACAAGAACTGTCTTACCGAAAGGCTTCTTGAGGGGAAAGCTGTAACTCTGTGAGATGATTTCACAGAACACAAAGAAGTTTCTCAGAAAGCTTCTTTCTCTTTGTTATCGGAGGATATTTCCTTTGGCCCTATAGTCTTCATAGGGATCCGAAATATCTGTTCTCAGATTCCACAGAAATAAGGATAGCAAAGAGATCTACGAAATACAGATGTAACTCTGTGAGATGAATTAACAGAACACTAAGCAGTTTCTCAGAAAGCTTCTTTCCAGATGTCATCCGAGGATATTTCCTTTTTCACCATAGCCCTCTATGGGATTCCAAATATCACTTTGCCAATTCCACAAGTACTGTCTTAGCGAAAGGCTTCTTGAGGGGTAAGCTGTAACTCTGTGAGATGATTTCACAGAAGAGAAAGAAGTTTCTCAGAAAGCTTCTTTCTCTTTGTTATCGGAGGATATTTCCTTTGGCCCTATAGTCTTCAAAGGGATCCGAAATATCGGTTCTTAGATTCCTCAGAAATAAGGCTAGCAAAGAGATCCACGAAATACAGGTGTAACTGTGTGAGATGAATTAGCAGAACACTGAGCAGTTTCTCAGAAATCTTCTTTCCAGATTTCATCTGAGGATATTTCCTTTTTCACCATAGCCCTCTATGGCCTTCCAAATATCTCTTTGCCAATTCCACAGGAAGTGTTTTAGTGAAAGGCTTCTTGAGGGGAAAGCTGTAACTCTATGAGACGATTTCACAGAACACAAAGAAGTTTCTCAGAAAGCTTCTTTCTCTTTGTTATCGGAGGATATTTCCTTTGGTCCTATAGACTTTAAAGGGATCCGAAATATCTGTTCTCAGATTCCACAGAAATAATGCTAGCAAAGAGATCCGCGAAATATAGATGTAAGTCTGTGAGATGAATTAACAGAACACTAAGCAGTTTCTGAGAAAGCTTCTCTCCAGATTTCATCTGAGGATATTTCCTTTCTCACCATAGCCCTCTATGGGCTTCCAAATATCACTTTGCCAATTCCACAATAACTGTCTTAGCGAAAGGCTTCTTGAGGGGAAAGCTGTAACTCTGTGATATGATTTCACAGAACACAAAGAAGTTTCTCAGAAAGCTTCTTTCTCTTTGTTATCGGAGGATATTTCCATTGGCCCTGTAGTCTTCAAAGGGATCCGAAATACCTGTTCTCAGTTTCCACAGAAATAAGGCTAGCAAAGAGATCCACGAAATACAGATGTAACTCTGTGAGATGAATTAACAGAACACTAAGCAGTTTCTTAGAAAGCTTCTTTCCAGATTTCCTCTGAGGATATTTCATTTTTCACCATAGCCCTCTATGGGCTTCCAAATATCACTTTGCCAATTCCACGAGAACTGTCTTAGCGAAAGGTTTCTTGAGGGGAAAGCTGTAACTCTGTGAGATGATTTCACAGAACACAAAGAAGTTTCTCAGAAAGATTCTTTCTCTTTGTTATCGGAGGATATTTCCTTTGGCCCTATAGTCTTCAAGGGGATCCGAAATATCTGTTCTCAAATTCCACAGAAATAAGGCCAGCAAAGAGATCCACGAAATACAGATGTAACTCTGTGAGATGAATTAACAGAACACTAAGCAGTTTCTCAGAAAGCTTCTTTCCAGATTTCATCTGAGGATATTTCCTTTTTCACCATAGCCCTCTATGGGCTTCCAAATATCTCTTTGCCAATTCCACAAGGACTGTCTTAGCGAAAGGCTTCTTGAGGGGAAAGCTGTATCTCTGTGAGATGATTTCACAGAACACAAAGTAGTTTCTCAGAAAGATTCTTTCTTTTTTTATCCGAAGATATTTCCTTTGGCCCTATAGTCTTATAGGGATCCGAAATATCTGTTCTCAGATTCCACAAAATAAGGCTAAAAAGGAGATCCACGAAATACAGATGTAACTCTGTGAGTGGAAGTCACACATCACAGAGCAGTTTCTCAGAAAGCTTCTTTCCAAATTTCATCTGAGGATATTTCCTTTTTCACCATAGCCCTCTATGGGCTTCCAAATATCACTTTGCCAATTCCACGAGAACTGTCTTAGCGAAAGGTTTCTTGAGGGGAAAGCTGTAACTCTGTGAGATGATTTCACACAACACAAAGAAGTTTCTCAGAAAGCTTCTTTCTCTTTGTTATCGGAGGATATTTCCTTTGGCCCTATAGTCTTCAAAAGGATCCGAAATATCTGTTCTCAGATTCGACAGAAATAAGGCTAGCAAAGAGATCCAGGAAAAACAGATGTAACTCTGTGAGTGGAAGTCACACATCACAGAGCAGTTTCTCAGAAAGCTTCTTTCCAGATTTCATCTGAGGATATTTCCTTTCTCACAATAGCCCTCTATGGGCTTCCAAATATCACTTTGCCAATTCCACAAGAACTGTCTTAGCGAAAGGCTTCTTGAGGGGAAACCTGTAACTCTGGGAGATGATTTCACAGAACACAAAGTAGATTCTCAAAAAGCTTCTTTCTCTTTGTTATCGGAGGATATTTCCTTTGGCCCTATAGTTTTCAAATGGATCCGAAATATTTGTTCTCAGATTCCACAGAAATAAGGCTAGCAAAGAGATCCACGAAATACAGATGTAACTCTGTGAGATGAATTAACAGAACACTAAGCAGTTTCTCAGAAAGCTTCTTTCCAGATTTCATCTGAGGATATTTCCTTTTTCACCATAGCCCTCTAAGGCCTTCCAAATATCACTTTGCCAATTGCACAAGAACTGTCTTACCGAAAGGCTTCTTGAGGGGAAAGCTGTAACTCTTTGAGATGATTTCACAGAACACAAAGAAGTTTCTCAGAAAGATTCTTTCTCTTTGTTATCGGAGGATATTTCCTTTGGCCCTATAGTCTTCAAAGGGATCCGAAATATCTGTTCTCAGATTCCACAGAAATAAGGATAGCAAAGAGATCCACGAAATACAGATGTAACTCTGTGAGATGAATTAACAGAACACTAAGCAGTTTCTCAGAAAGCTTCTTTCCAGATTTCATCTGAGGATATTTCCTTTTTCCCCATAGCCCTCTATGGGCTTCCAAATATCACTTTGCCAATTCCAAAAGAACTGTCTTAGCGAAAGGCTTCTTGAGGGGAAAGCTGTAACTCTGTGAGATGATTTCACAGAACACAAAGAAGTTTCTCAGAAAGCTTCTTTCTCTTTGTTATCGGAGGATATTTCCTTTGGCCCTATAGTCTTCAAAGGTTTCCGAAATATCTGTTCTCAGATTCCACAGAAATAAGGCTAGCAAAGAGATCCACGAAATACAGATGTAAAACTGTGAGATGAAGTAACACAACACCAAGCAGTTTCTCAGAAAGCTTCTTTCCAGATTTCATCTCAGGATATTTCCATTTTCACCATAGCCCTCTATGGGCTTCCAAATATCACTTTGCCATTTCCACAAGAACTGTCTTAGCGAAAGGCTTCTTGAGGGGAAAGCTGTAACTCTGGGAGATGATTTCACAGAACACAAAGAAGTTTCTCAGAAAGCTTCTTTCTCTTTGTTTTCGGAGGATATTTCCTTTGGCCCTATAGTCTTCAAAGGGATCCGAAATATCTGTTCTCAGATTCCACAGAAATAAGGCTAGCAAAGAGATCCACGAAATACAGATGTAACTCTGTGAGATGAAGTAACACAACACTAAGCAGTTTCTCAGAAAGCTTCTTTCTAGATTTCATCTGAGGATATTTCCTTTTTCACCATAGCCCTCTATGGGCTTCCAAATATCACTTTGGCAATACCACAAGAACTGTCTTAGCGAAAGGCTTCTTGAGGGGAAACCTGTAACTCTGTGAGATGATTTCACAGAACACAAAGAAGTTTCTAAGAAAGCTTCTTTCTCTTTGTTATCGTAGGATATTTCCTTTGGCCCTATAGTCATCAATGGGATCCGAAATATCTGTTCTCAGATTAAACAGAAATAAGGCTAGCAAACAGATCCACGAAAAACAGATGTATCTCTGTGAGTGGAAGTCACACATCCCAGAGCAGTTTCTCAGAAAGCTTCTTTCCAGATTTCATCTGAGGATAGTTCCTTTTTCACCATAGCCCTCTATGGGCTTCCAAATATCACTTTGCCAATTCCAGCATAACTGTCTTAGCGAAAGGCTTCTTGAGGTGAAAGCTGTAACTCTTTGAGATGATTTTACAGAACACAAAGAAGTTTCTCAGAAATCTTCTTTCTCTTTCTTATCGGAGGATATTTACTTTGGCCCTATAGTCTTCAAAGGGATCCGAAATATCTGTTCTCAGATTCCAAAGAAATAAGGCTAGTAAAGAGATCCACGAAATACAGGTGTAACTCTGTGAGATGAATTAACAGAACACTAAGCAGTTTCTCAGAAAGCTTCTTTCCATATTTCATCTGAGGATATTTCCTTTTTCACCATAGCCCTCTATGGGCTTCCAAATATCTCTTTGCCAATTCCACAAGAACTGTCTTAGCGAAAGGCTTCTTGAGGGGAAAGCTGTAACTCTGTGAGATGATTTCACAGAACACAAAGAAGTTTCTCAGAAAGCTTCTTTTTCTTTGTTATCGGAGGATATTTCCTTTGGCCGTATAGTCTTCAAAGGGTTCCGAAATATCTGTTCTCAGATTCCACAGAAATAAGGCAAGCAAAGAGATCCACGAAATACAGATGTAACTCTGTGAGATGAATTAACAAAACACTAAGCAGATTCTCAGAAAGCTTCTTTCCAGATTTCATCTGAGGATATTTCCTTTTTCACCATAGCCCTCTAAGGGCTTCCAAATATCTCTTTGCCAATTCCACAAGAACTGTCTTAGTGATAGGCTTCTTGAGGGGAAAGCTGTAACTCTGTGAGATGATTTCGCAGAACACAAAGAAGTTTCTCAGAAAGCTTCTTTCTCTTTGTTATCGGAGGATATTTCCTTTGGCCGTATAGTCTTCAAAGGGTTCCGAAATATCTGTTCTCATATTCCACAGAAATAAGGCAAGCAAAGAGATCCACGAAATACAGATGTAACTCTGTGAGATGAATTAACAAAACACTAAGCAGATTCTCAGAAAGCTTCTTTCCAGATTTCATCTGAGGATATTTCCTTTTTCACCATAGCCCTCTATGGGCTTCCAAATATCTCTTTGCCAATTCCACAAGAAGTGTCTTTGCGAAAGGCTTCTTGAGGGGAAAGCTGAAACTCTGTGAGATGATTTCACAGAACACAAAGAAGTTTCTCAGAAAGCTTCTTTCTCTTTCTTATCGGAGGATATTCCCTTTGGCCCTATAGACTTCAAAGGGATCTGAAATATCTGTTCTCAGATTCCACAGAAATAAGGCTAGCAAAGAGATCCACGAAATACAGGTGTAACTCTGTGAGATGAATTAACAGAACACTAAACAGTTTCTCAGAAAGCTTCTTTCCAGATTTCATCTGAGGATATTTCCTTTTTCACCATAGCCCTCTATTGGCTTCCAAATATCACTTTGCCAATTCCACGAGAACTGTCTTAGCGAAAGGCTTCTTGAGGGGAAAGCTGTAACTGTGTGAGATGATTTCACAGAACACAAAGAAGTTTCTCAGAAAGCTTCTTTCTCTTTGTTATCGGAGGATATTTCCTATGGCCCTATTGTCTTCAAAGGGATCCGAAATATCTGTTCTCAGATTCCACGGAAATAAGGCTAGCAAAGAGATCCTCGAAATACAGGTGTAACTCTGTGAGATGAATTAACAGAACACTAAGCAGTTTCTCAGAAAGCTTCTTTCCAGATTTCATCTGAGGATATTTCCTTTTTCACCATAGACCTCTATGGGCTTCCAAATATCTCTTTGCCAATTCCACAAGAACTGTCTTAGCGAAAGGCTTCTTGACGGGAAAGCTGTACATCTGTGAGATGATTTCACAGTACACAAAGAAGTTTCTCAGAAAGATTCTTTCTCTTTTTTATCGGAGGATATTTCCTTTGGCCCTATAGTCTTCAAAGGGATCTGAAATATCTGTTCTCAGATTCCACAGAAATAAGGCTAGCAAAGAGATCCACGAAATACAGATGTAACTCTGTGAGATGCATTAACAGAACACTAAGCAGTTTCTCAGAAAGCTTCTTTCCAGATTTCATCTGTGGATATTTCCTTTTTCACCATAGCCCTCTATGGGTTTCCAAATATCACTTTTCCAATTCCACGAGAACTGCTTGGCTAAAGGCTTCTTGAGGGGAATCCTGTAAATCTGTGAGATGATTTCACAGAACACAAAGAAGTTTCTCAGAAAGCTTCTTTCTCTTTGTTATCGGAGGATATTTCCTTTGGCCCTATAGTCTTCAAAGCGAACCGAAATATCTGTTCTCAGATTCCACAGAAATAAGGCTAGCAAAGAGATCCACGAAATACAGATGTAACTCTGTGAGATGAATTAACAGAACACTAAGCAGTTTCTCAGAAAGCTTCTTTCCAGATTTCATCGGAGGATATTTCCTTTTTCACCATAGCCCTCTATGGGCTTCCAAATATCACTTTGCCAATTCCTCAAGAACGGTCTTAGCGAAAGGCTTCTTGAGGGGGAAGCTGTATCTCTGTGAGATGATTTCACAGAACACAAAGAAGTTTCTCAGAAAGCTTCTTTCTCTTTGTTATCGGAGGATATTTCCTTTGGCCCTATAGTCTTCAAAGGGATCTGAAATATCTGTTCTCAGATTCCAAATAAATAAGGCTAGCAAAGAGATCCACGAAATACAGGTGTAACTCTGTGAGATGAATTAACAGAACACTAAACAGTTTCTCAGAAAGCATCTTTCCAGATTTCATCTGAGGATATTTCCTTTTTCACCATAGCCCTCTATGGGCTTCCAAATATCTCTTTGCCAATTCCACAGGAAGTGTCTTAGAGAATGGCTTCTTGAGAGGAAAGCTGTAACTCTGTGAGATGATTTCACAGAACACAAAGAAGTTTCTCAGAAAGCTTCTTTCTCTTTGTTATCGGAGGATGTTTCCTTTGGCCCTATAGTCTTCAAAGGGATCCGAAATATCTGTTCTCAGATTCAACAGAAATAAGGCTAGCAAAGAGATCCACGAAATACAGGTGTAACTCCGTGAAATGAATTAACAGAACAATAAGCAGTTTCTCAGAAAGCTTCTTTCCAGATTTCATCTGAGGATATTTCGTTTTTCACCATAGCCCTCTATGGGCTTCCGAATATCTCTTCGCCAATTCCACAGGAAGTGTCTTAGAGAATGGCTTCTTGAGAGGAAAGCTGTAACTCTTTGAGATGATTTCACAGAACACAAAGAAGTTTATCAGAAAGCTTCTTTCTCTTTGTTAACGGAGGATATTTCCTTTGGCCCTATAGTCTTCAAAGGGATCCGAAATATCTGTTCTCAGATTCCACAGAAATAAGACTAGCAAAGAGATCCACGAAATACAGATGTAACTCTGCGAGATGAATTAACAGAACACTAAGCAGTTTCTCAGAAAGCTTCTTTCCAGATTTCATCTGAGGATATTTCCTTTCTAACCCTAGCCCTCTAAGGGCTTCCAAATATCACTTTGCCAATTCCACAAGAACTGTCTTAGCGAAAGGCTTCTTGAGGGGAAAGCTGTAACTCTGTGATATGATTTCACAGAACACAAAGAAGTTTCTCAGAAAGCTTCTTTCTCTTTGTTATCGGAGGATATTTCCTTTGGCCCTATAGTCTTCAAAGGGTTCCGAAATATCTGTTCTCAGATTCCACAGAAATAAGGCTAGCAAAGAGATCCACGAAATACAGGTGTAACTCTGTGAGATGAATTAACAGAACACTAAGCAGTTTCTCAGAAAGCATCTTTCCAGATTTTATCTGAGGATATTTCCTTTTTCACCATAGCCCTCTAAGGGCTTCCAAATATCTCTTTGCCAATTCCACAGGAAGTGTCTTAGAGAAAGGCTTCTTGAGGGGAAAGCTGTAACTCTGTGAGATGATTTCACAGAACACAAAGAAGTTTCTCAGAAAGCTTCTTTCTCTTTCTTATCGGAGGATATTTACTTTGGCACTATTGTCTTCAAAGGGATCCGAAATATCTGTTCTCAGATTCCACAGAAATAATGCTAGCAAAGAGATCCACGAAACACAGGTGTAACTTTGTGAGATGAATTAACAGAACACTAAGCAGTTTCTCAGAAAGCTTCTTTCCAGATTTCATCTGAGGATATTTCCTTTTTCACCATAGCCCTCTATGGGTTTCCAAATATCACTTTGCCAATTCCACGAGAACTGTCTTAGCGAAAGGCTTCTTGAGGGAAAACCTGTAAATCTGTGAGATGATTTCACAGAACACAAAGAAGTTTCTCAGAAAGCTTCTTTCTCTTTGTTATCGGAGGATATTTCCTCTGGCCCTATAGTCTTCAAAGGGATCCGAAATATCTGTTCTCAGATTCCACAGAAATAAGGCCAGCAAAGAGATCCACGAAATACAGATGTAACTTTGTGAGATGAATTAACAGAACACTAAGCAGTTTCTCAGAAAGCTTCTTTCCAGATTTCATCTGAGGATATTTACTTTTTCACCATAGCCCTCTATGGGCTTCCAAATATCACTTTACCAATTCCTCAAGAAATGTCTTAGCGAAAGGCTTCTTGAGGGGAAAGCTGTAACTCTGTGAGATGATTTCACAGAACACAAAGAAGTTTCTCAGAAAGCTTCTTTCTCTTTGTTATCGGAGGATATTTCCTTTGGTCCTATAATCTTCAAAGGGATGCGAAATATCTGTTCTCAGATTCAACAGAAATAAGGCTAGCAAAGAGATCCACGAAATACAGGTGTAACTCTGTGAGATGAATTAACAGAACACTAAGGAGTTTCTCAGAAAGCTTCTTTCCAGATTTCATCTGAGGATATTTCGTTTTTCACCATAGCCCTCTATGGGCTTCCAAATATCTCTTTGTCAATTCCACAAGAAGTGTCTTAGGGAAAGGCTTCTTGAGGGGAAAGCTGTAACTCTGTGAGATGATTTCACAGAACACAAAGAAGTTTCTCAGAAAGCTTCTTTCTCTTTGTTATCGGAGGGTATTTCCTTTGGCCGTATAGTCTTCAAAGGGATCTGAAATATCTGTTCTCAGATTCCACAGAAATAAGGCTAGCAAAGAGATCCACGAAATACAGGTGTAACTCTGTGAGATGAATTAACAGAACACTAAGCAGTTTCTCAGAAACATCTTTCCAGATGTCATCTGAGGATATTTCCTTTTTCACCATAGCCCTCTATGGGCTTCCGAATATCTCTTTGCCAATTCCACAGGAAGTGTCTTAGAGAATGGCTTCTTGAGAGGAAAGCTGTAACTCTGTGAGATGATTTCACAGAACACAAAGAAGTTTCTCAGAAAGCTTCTTTCTCTTTGTTATCGGAGGATATTTCCTTTGGCCCTATAGTCTTCAAAGGGATCCGAAATATCTGTTCTCAGATTCCACAGAAATAAGACTAGCAAAGAGATCCACGAAATACAGATGTAACTCTGCGAGATGAATTAACAGAACACTAAGCAGTTTCTCAGAAAGCTTCTTTCCAGATTTCATCTGAGGATATTTCCTTTCTCACCCTAGCCCTCTATGGGCTTCCAAATATCACTTTGCCATTTCCACAAGAACTGTCTTAGCGAAAGGCTTCTTGAGGGGAAAGCTGTAACTCTGTGATATGATTTCACAGAACACAAAGAAGTTTCTCAGAAAGCTTCTTTCTCTTTGTTATCGGAGGATATTTCCTTTGGCCCTATAGTCTTCAAAGGGTTCCGAAATATCTGTTCTCAGATTCCACAGAAATAAGGCTAGCAAAGAGATCCACGAAATACAGGTGTAACTCTGTGAGATGAATTAACAGAACACAAAGCAGTTTCTCAGAAAGCATCTTTCCAGATTTTATCAGAGGATATTTCCTTTTTCACCATAGCTCTCTATGGGCTTCCAAATATCTCTTTGCCAATTCCACAGGAAGTGTCTTACAGAAAGGCTTCTTGAGGGGAAAGCTGTAACTCTGTGAGATGATTTCGCAGAACACAAAGAAGTTTCTCAGAAAGCTTCTTTCTCTTTGTTATCGGAGGATATTTCCTTTGGCACTATTTTCTTCAAAGGGATCCGAAATATCTGTTCTCAGATTCCACAGAAATAATGCTAGGAAAGAGATCCACGAAACACAGGTGTAACTCTGTGAGATGAATTAACAGAGCACTAAGCAGTTTCTCAGAAAGCTTCTTTCCAGATTTCATCTGAGGATATTTCCTTTTTCACCATAGACCTCTATGGGCTTCCAAATATCTCTTTGCCAATTCCACAAGAACTGTCTTAGCGAAAGGCTTCTTGACGGGAAAGCTGTACCTCTGTGAGATGATTTCACAGAACACAAAGAAGTATCTCAGAAAGATTCTTTCTCTTTGTTATCGGAGGATATTTCCTCTGGCCTTATAGTCTTCAAAAGGATCCGAAATATCTGTTCTCAGATTCCACAGAAATAAGGCTAGCAAAGAGATCCACGAAATACAGATGTAACACTGTGAGATGAATTAACAGAAATCTAAGCAGTTTCTCAGAAAGCTTTTTTCAAGATTTCATCTGAGGATATTTACTTTTTCGCCATAGCCCTCTATGGGCTTCCAAATATCACTTTACCAATTCCTCAAGAACAGTCTTAGCGAAAGGCTTCTTCAGGAGAAAGCTGTAACTCTGTGAGATGATTTCACAGAACACAAAGAAGTTTCTCAGAAAGCTTCTTTCTCTTTGTTATCGGAGGATATTTCCTTTGGCCCTATAGTCTTCAAAGGGATCCGAAATATCTGTTCTCAGATTCCACAGAAATAAGGCTAGCAAAGAGATCCACGAAATACAGGTGTAACTCTGTGAGATGAATTAACAGAACACTAAGCAGTTTCTCAGAAAGCTTCTTTCCAGATTTCATCTGAGGATATTTCCTTTTTCACCATAGCCCTCTATGGGCTTCCAAATATCTCTTTGCCAATTCCACAGGAAGTGTCTTAGAGAATGGCTTCCTGAGGGGAAAGCTGTAACTCTGTGAGATGATTTCACAGAACACAAAGAAGTTTCTCAGAAAGCTTTTTTCTCTTTGTTATCGGAGGATATTTACTTTGGCCCTATAGTCTTCAAATGGATCCGAAATATCTGTTCTCAGATTCCACAGAAATAAGGCTAGCAAAGAGATCCACGAAATACAGGTGTAACTCTGTGAGATGAATTTACAGAACACTAAGCAGTTTCTCAGAAAGCATCTTTCCAGATTTCACCTGAGGATATTTCCTTTTTCACCATAGCCCTCTATGGGCTTCCAAATATCTCTTTGCCAATTCCTCAGGAAGTGTCTTAGAGAAAGGCTTCTTGAGGGGAAAGCTGTTACTCTGTGAGATGATTTCACAGAACACAAAGAAGTTTCTCAGAAAGCTTCTTTCTCTTTGTTATCGGAGGATATTCCCTTTGGCCCTATAGACTTCAAAGGGATCCGAAATATCTGTTCTCATATTCCACAGAAATAAGGCTAGCAAAGAGATCCACGAAATACAGATGTAACTCTGTGAGATGATTTAACAGAACACTAAGCAGTTTCTCAGAAAGCTTCTTTCCAGATTTCATCTGAGGATATTTCCTTTCTCACCCTAGCCCTCTATGGGCTTCCAAATATCACTTTGCCAATTCCACAAGAACTGTCTTAGCGAAAGGCTTCTTGAGGGGAAAGCTGTAACTCTGTGAGATGATTTCACAGAACACAAAGAAGTTTCTCAGAAAGCTTCTTTCTCTTTGTTATCGGAGGATATTTCCTTTGGCCCTATAGTCTTCAAAGGGATCCGAAATATCTGTTCTCAGATTCCACAGAAATAAGGCTAGCAAAGAGATCCACGAAATACAGATGTAACTCTGTGAGATGAATTAACAGAACACTAAGCAGTTTCTCAGAAATCTTCTTTCCAGATTTCATCTGAGGATATTTCCTTTTTCACCATAGCCCTCTATGGGCTTCCAAATATCTCTTTGCCAATTCCACAGGGAGTGTCTTAGCGAAAGGCTTCTTGAGGGGAAAGCTGTAACTCTGTGAGATGATTTCACAGTATACAAAGAAGTTTCTCAGAAAACTTCTTTCTCTTTGTTAACGGAGGATATTTCCTTTGGCCCTATAGTCTTCAAAAGGATCCGAAATATCTGTTCTCAGATTCCACAGAAATAAGTCTAGCAAAGAGATCCACGAAATACAGATGTAACTCTGTGAGATGAATATACAGAACACTAAGCAGTTTCTCAGAAAGCTTCTTTCCAGATTTCATCTGAGGATATTTCCTTTTTCACCATAGCCCTCTAGGGGCTTCCAAATATCTCTTTGCCAATTCCACAAGAAGTGTCGTAGCGAAAGGCTTCTTGAGGGGAAAGCTGTAACTCTGTGAGATGATTTCACAGAACACAAAGAAGTTTCTCAGAAAGCTTCTTTCTCTTTGTTATCGGAGGATATTTCCTTTGGCCCTATATTCTTCAAGGGGATCCGAAATATCTGTTCTCAGATTCCACAGAAATAAGGCTAGCAAAGAGATCCACGAAATACAGATGTAACTCTGTGAGATGAATTAACAGAACACTAAGCAGTTTCTCAGAAAGCTTCTTTCCAGATTTCATCTGGGGATATTTCCTTTCTCACCATAGCCCTCTATGGGCTTCCTATATCACTTTGCCCATTCCACAAGAACTGTCTTAGCGAAAGGCTTCTTGAGGGGAAAGCTGTAACTCTGTGAGATGATTTCACAGAACACAAAGAAGTTTCTCAGAAAGCTTCTTTAACTTTGTTATCGGAGGATATTTCCTTTGGCCCTATAGTCTTCAAAGGGATCCGAAATATCTGTTGTCAGATTCCACAGAAATAAGGCTAGCAAAGAGATCCACGAAATACAGATGTAATTCTGTGAGACGAATTAACAGAACACTAAGCAGTTTCTCAGAAAGCTTCTTTCCAGATTTCATCTGAGGATATTTCCTTTTCCACCATAGCCCTCCATGGGCTTCGAAATATCACTTTGCGAATTCTACAAGAACTGTCTTAGCGAAAGGCTTCTTGAGGGGAAAGCTGTAACTCTGTGAGATGATTTCACAGAACACAAAGAAGTTTCTCAGAAAGCTTCTTTCCCTTTGTTATCGGAGGATATTTCCTTTGGCCCTGTAGTCTTCAAAGGGATCCGAAATATCTGTTCTCAGATTCCACAGAAATAAGGCTAGCAAAGAGATCCACGAAATACAGATGTAACTCTGTGAGATGAATTAACAGAACACTAAGCAGTTTCTCAGAAAGCTTCTTTCCAGATTTCATCTGAGGATATTTCCTTTCTCACCATAGCCCTCTATGGGCTTCCAAATATCTCTTTGCCAATTCCACAAGAACTGTCTTAGCGAAAGGCTTCTTGAGGGGAAAGCTGTAACTCTGTGAGATGATTTCACAGAACACAAAGAAGTTTCTCAGAAAGCTTCTTTCTCTTTGTTATCGGAGGATATTTCCTTTGGCCCTATAGTCTTCAAAGGGATCCGAAATATCTGTTCTCAGATTCCACAGAAATAAGGCTATCAAAGAGATCCACGAAATACAGATGTAACTCTGTGAGATGAATTAACAGAACACTAAGCAGTTTCTCAGAAAGCTTCTTTCCAGATTTCATCTGAGGATATTTCCTTTTTCACCATAGCCCTCTATGGGCTTCGAAATATCACTTTGCCAATTCCACAAGAACTGTCTTAGCGAAAGGCTTCTTGAGGGGAAACCTGTAACTCTGTGAGATGATTTCACAGAACACAAAGAAGTTTCTCAGAAAGCTTCTTTCTCTTTGTTATCGGAGGATATTTCCTTTGGCCCTATAGTCTTCAAAGGGATCCGAAATATCTGTTCTCAGATTCCACAGAAATAAGGCTAGCAAACAGATCCACGAAATACAGACGTAACTCTGTGAGATGAATTAACAGAACACTAAGCAGTTTCTCAGAAAGCTTCTTTCCAGATTTCATCTGATGATATTTCCTTTTTCACCATAGCCCTCTAGGGGTTCCAAATATCACTTTGCCAATTCCAAAAGAACTGTCTTAGCGAAAGGCTTCTTGAGGGGAAAGCTGTAACTCTGTGAGATGATTTCACAGAACACAAAGAAGTTTCTCAGAAAGCTTCTTTCTCTTTGTTATCGGAGGATATTTCCTTTGGCCCTATAGTCTTCAAAGGGATCCGAAATATCTGTTCTCAGATTCCACAGAAATAAGGCTAGCAAAGAGATCCACGAAATACAGATGTAACTCTGTGAGATGAATTAACAGACCACTAAGCAGTTTCTCAGAATGCTTCTTTCCAGATTTCATCTGGGGATATTTCCTTTCTCACCATAGCCCTCTATGGGCTTCCATATATCACTTTGCCCATTCCACAAGAACTGTCTTAGCGACAGGCTTCTTGAGGGGAAAGCTGTAACTCTGTGAGATGATTTCACAGAACACAAAGAAGTTTCTCAGAAAGCTTCTTTAACTTTGTTATCGGAGGATATTTCCTTTGGCCCTATAGTCTTCAAAGGGATCCGAAATATCTGTTGTCAGATTCCACAGAAATAAGGCTAGCAAAGAGATCCACGAAATACAGATGTAATTCTGTGAGACGAATTAACAGAACACTAAGCAGTTTCTCAGAAAGCTTCTTTCCAGATTTCATCTGAGGATATTTCCTTTTCCACCATAGCGCTCCATGGGCTTCGAAATATCACTTTGCGAATTCTACAAGAACTGTCTTAGCGAAAGGCTTCTTGAGGGGAAAGCTGTAACTCTGTGAGATGATTTCACAGAACACAAAGAAGTTTCTCAGAAAGCTTCTTTCCCTTTGTTATCGGAGGATATTTCCTTTGGCCCTATAGTCTTCAAAGGGATCCGAAATATCTGTTCTCAGATTCCACAGAAATAAGGCTAGCAAAGAGATCCACGAAATACAGATGTAACTCTGTGAGATGAATTAACAGAACACTAAGCAGTTTCTCAGAAAGCTTCTTTCCAGATTTCATCTGAGGATATTTCCTTTCTCACCATAGCCCTCTATGGGCTTCCAAATATCTCTTTGCCAATTCCACGAGAACTGTCTTAGCGAAAGGCTTCTTGAGGGAAAAGCTGTAACTCTGTGAGATGATTTCACAGAACACAAAGAAGTTTCTCAGAAAGCTTCTTTCTCTTTGTTATCGTAGGATATTTCCTTTGGCCCTATAGTCTTCAAAGGGATCCGAAATATCTGTTCTCAGATTCCACAGAAATAAGGCAAGCAAGGAGATCCACGAAATACAGATGTAACTCTGTGAGATGAATTAACAGAACACTAAGCAGTTTCTCAGAAAGCTTCTTTCCAGAATTCATCTGAGGATATTTCCTTTTTCACCATAGCCCTCTAGGGGCTTTCAAATATCTCTTTGCCAATTCCACAAGAACTGTCTTAGCGAAAGGCTTCTTGAGGGGAAAGCTGTAACTCTGTGAGATGATTTAACAGAACACAAAGAAGTTTCTCAGAAATCTTCTTTCTCTTTGTTATCGGAGGATATTTCCTTTGGCCCTATAGTCTTCAAAGGGATCCGAAATATCTGTTCTCAGATTCCAAAGAAATAAGGCTATCAAAGAGATCCACGAAATACAGATGTAACTCTGTGAGATGAATTAACAGAATACTAAGCAGTTTCTCAGAAAGCTTCTTTCCAGATTTCATCTGAGGATATTTCCTTTTTCACCATAGCCCTCTATGGGCTTCCAAATATCACTTTGCCAATTCCACAAGAACTGTCTTAGCGAAAGGCTTCTTGAGGGGAAACCTGTAACTCTGTGAGATGATTTCACAGAACACAAAGAAGTTTCTCAGAAAGCTTCTTTCTCTTTGTTATCGGAGGATATTTCCTTTGGCCCTATAGTCTTCAAAGGGATCCGAAATATCTGTTCTCAGATTCCACAGAAATAAGGCTACCAAACAGATCCACGAAATACAGATGTAACTCTGTGAGATGAATTAACAGAACACTAAGCAGTTTCTCAGAAAGCTTCTTTCCAGATTTCATCTGATGATATTTCCTTTTTCACCATAGCCCTCTAGGGGTTCCAAATATCACTTTGCCAATTCCAAAAGAACTGTCTTAGCGAAAGGCTTCTTGAGGGGAAAGCTGTAACTCTGTGAGATGATTTCACAGAACACAAAGAAGTTTCTCAGGAAGCTTCTTTCTCTTTGTTATCGGAGGATATTTCCTTTGGCCCTATAGTCTTCAAAGGGATCCGAAATATCTGTTCTCAGATTCCACAGAAATAAGGCTAGCAAAGAGATCCACGAAATACAGATGTAACTCTGTGAGATGAATTAACAGAACACTCAGCAGTTTCTCAGAAAGCTTCTTTCCAGATTTCATCTGAGGATATTTCCTTTTTCACCATAGCCCTCTATGGGCTTCCAAATATCACTTTGCCAATTCCACAAGAACTGTCTTAGCGAAAGGCTTCTTGAGGGGAAAGCTGTAACTCTGTGAGATGATTTCACAGAACACAAAGAAGTTTCTCAGAAAGCTTCTTTCTCTTTGTTATCGGAGGATATTTCCTTTGGCCCTATATTCTACAAAGGGATCCGAAATATCTGTTCTCAGATTCCACAGAAATAAGGCTAGCAAGGAGATCCACGAAATACAGATGTAACTCTGTGAGATGAATTAACAGAACACTAAGCAGTTTCTCAGAAAGCTTCTTTCCAGAATTCATCTGAGGATATTTCCTTTTTCACCATAGCCCTCTAGGGGCTTTCAAATATCTCTTTTCCAATTCCACAAGAACTGTCTTAGCGAAAGGCTTCTTGAGGGGAAAGCTGTAACTCTGTGAGATGATTTCACAGAACACAAAGAAGTTTCTCAGAAAGCTTCTTTCTCTTTGTTATCGGAGGATATTTCCTTTGGCCCTATAGTCTTCAAAGGGATCCGAAATAACTGTTCTCAGATTCCACAGAAATAAGGCTAGCAAAGAGATCCACGAAATACAGATGTAACTCTGTGAGATGAATTAACAGAACACTACGCAGTTTCTCAGAAAGCTTCTTTCCAGATTTCATCTGACGATATTTCCTTTTTCACCATAGCCCTCTATGGGCTTCGAAATATCACTGTGCCAATTCCACAAGAAGTGTCTTAGCGAAAGGCTTCTTGAGGGGAAAGCTGTAACTCTGTGCGATAATTTCACAGAACACAAAGAAGTTTCTCAGAAAGCTTCTTTCTCTTTGTTATCGGAGGATATTTCCTTTGGCCCTATAGTCTTCAAAGGGATCCGAAATATCTGTTCTCAGATTCCACAGAAATAAGGCTAGCAAAGAGATCCACGAAATACAGATGTAACTCTGTGAGATGAATTAACAGAACACTCAGCAGTTTCTCAGAAAGCTTCTTTCCAGATTTCATCTGAGGATATTTACTTTTTCACCATAGCCCTCTATGGGCTTCCAAATATCACTTTGCCAATTCCACAAGAACTGTCTTAGCGAAAGGCTTCTTGAGGGGAAAGCTGTAACTCTGTGAGATGATTTCACAGAACACAAAGAAGTTTCTCAGAAAGCTTCTTTCTCTTTGTTATCGGAGGATATTTCCTTTGGCCCTATAGTCTTCAAAGGGATCCGAAATATCTGTTCTCAGATTCCAAAGAAATAAGGCTATCAAAGAGATCCACGAAATACAGATGTAACTCTGTGAGATGAATTAACAGAACACTAAGCAGTTTCTCAGAAAGCTTCTTTCCAGATTTCATCTGAGGATATTTCCTTTTTCACCATAGCCCTCTATGGGCTTCCAAATATCACTTTGCCAATTCCACAAGAACTGTCTTAGCGAAAGGCTTCTTGAGGGGAAACCTGTAACTCTGTGAGATGATTTCACAGAACACAAAGAAGTTTCTCAGAAAGCTTCTTTCTCTTTGTTATCGGAGGATATTTCCTTTGGCCCTATAGTCTTCAAAGGGATCCGAAATATCTGTTCTCAGATTCCACAGAAATAAGGCTACCAAACAGATCCACGAAATACAGATGTAACTCTGTGAGATGAATTAACAGAACACTAAGCAGTTTCTCAGAAAGCTTCTTTCCAGATTTCATCTGATGATATTTCCTTTTTCACCATAGCCCTCTAGGGGTTCCAAATATCACTTTGCCAATTCCAAAAGAACTGTCTTAGCGAAAGGCTTCTTGAGGGGAAAGCTGTAACTCTGTGAGATGATTTCACAGAACACAAAGAAGTTTCTCAGGAAGCTTCTTTCTCTTTGTTATCGGAGGATATTTCCTTTGGCCCTATAGTCTTCAAAGGGATCCGAAATATCTGTTCTCAGATTCCACAGAAATAAGGCTAGCAAAGAGATCCACGAAATACAGATGTAACTCTGTGAGATGAATTAACAGAACACTCAGCAGTTTCTCAGAAAGCTTCTTTCCAGATTTCATCTGAGGATATTTCCTTTTTCACCATAGCCCTCTATGGGCTTCCAAATATCACTTTGCCAATTCCACAAGAACTGTCTTAGCGAAAGGCTTCTTGAGGGGAAAGCTGTAACTCTGTGAGATGATTTCACAGAACACAAAGAAGTTTCTCAGAAAGCTTCTTTCTCTTTGTTATCGGAGGATATTTCCTTTGGCCCTATATTCTACAAAGGGTCCGAAATATCTGTTCTCAGATTCCACAGAAATAAGGCTAGCAAGGAGATCCACGAAATACAGATGTAACTCTGTGAGATGAATTAACAGAACACTAAGCAGTTTCTCAGAAAGCTTCTTTCCAGAATTCATCTGAGGATATTTCCTTTTTCACCATAGCCCTCTAGGGGCTTTCAAATATCTCTTTTCCAATTCCACAAGAACTGTCTTAGCGAAAGGCTTCTTGAGGGGAAAGCTGTAACTCTGTGAGATGATTTCACAGAACACAAAGAAGTTTCTCAGAAAGCTTCTTTCTCTTTGTTATCGGAGGATATTTCCTTTGGCCCTATAGTCTTCAAAGGGATCCGAAATAACTGTTCTCAGATTCCACAGAAATAAGGCTAGCAAAGAGATCCACGAAATACAGATGTAACTCTGTGAGATGAATTAACAGAACACTACGCAGTTTCTCAGAAAGCTTCTTTCCAGATTTCATCTGACGATATTTCCTTTTTCACCATAGCCCTCTATGGGCTTCGAAATATCACTTTGCCAATTCCACAAGAAGTGTCTTAGCGAAAGGCTTCTTGAGGGGAAAGCTGTAACTCTGTGCGATAATTTCACACAACACAAAGAAGTTTCTCAGAAAGCTTCTTTCTCTTTGTTATCGGAGGATATTTCCTTTGGCCCTATAGTCTTCAAAGGGATCCGAAATATCTGTTCTCAGATTCCACAGAAATAAGGCTAGCAAAGAGATCCACGAAATACAGATGTAACTCTGTGAGATGAATTAACAGAACACTCAGCAGTTTCTCAGAAAGCTTCTTTCCAGATTTCATCTGAGGATATTTACTTTTTCACCATAGCCCTCTATGGGCTTCCAAATATCACTTTGCCAATTCCACAAGAACTGTCTTAGCGAAAGGCTTCTTGAGGGGAAAGCTGTAACTCTGTGAGATGATTTCACAGAACACAAAGAAGTTTCTCAGAAAGCTTCTTTCTCTTTGTTATCGGAGGATATTTCCTTTGGCCCTATAGTCTTCAAAGGGATCCGAAATATCTGTTCTCAGATTCCAAAGAAATAAGGCTATCAAAGAGATCCACGAAATACAGATGTAACTCTGTGAGATGAATTAACAGAACACTAAGCAGTTTCTCAGAAAGCTTCTTTCCAGATTTCATCTGAGGATATTTCCTTTTTCACCATAGCCCTCTATGGGCTTCCAAATATCACTTTGCCAATTCCACAAGAACTGTCTTAGCGAAAGGCTTCTTGAGGGGAAAGCTGTAACTCTGTGAGATGATTTCACAGAACACAAAGAAGTTTCTCAGAAAGCTTCTTTCTCTTTGTTATCGGAGGATATTTCCTTTGGCCCTATAGTCTTCAAAGGGATCCGAAATATCTGTTCTCAGATTCCACAGAAATAAGGCTACCAAACAGATCCACGAAATACAGATGTAACTCTGTGAGATGAATTAACAGAACACTAAGCAGTTTCTCAGAAAGCTTCTTTCCAGATTTCATCTGATGATATTTCCTTTTTCACCATAGCCCTCTAGGGGTTCCAAATATCACTTTGCCAATTCCAAAAGAACTGTCTTAGCGAAAGGCTTCTTGAGGGGAAAGCTGTAACTCTGTGAGATGATTTCACAGAACACAAAGAAGTTTCTCAGGAAGCTTCTTTCTCTTTGTTATCGGAGGATATTTCCTTTGGCCCTATAGTCTTCAAAGGGATCCGAAATATCTGTTCTCAGATTCCACAGAAATAAGGCTAGCAAAGAGATCCACGAAATACAGATGTAACTCTGTGAGATGAATTAACAGAACACTCAGCAGTTTCTCAGAAAGCTTCTTTCCAGATTTCATCTGAGGATATTTCCTTTTTCACCATAGCCCTCTATGGGCTTCCAAATATCACTTTGCCAATTCCACAAGAACTGTCTTAGCGAAAGGCTTCTTGAGGGGAAAGCTGTAACTCTGTGAGATGATTTCACAGAACACAAAGAAGTTTCTCAGAAAGCTTCTTTCTCTTTGTTATCGGAGGATATTTCCTTTGGCCCTATATTCTACAAAGGGATCCGAAATATCTGTTCTCAGATTCCACAGAAATAAGGCTAGCAAGGAGATCCACGAAATACAGATGTAACTCTGTGAGATGAATTAACAGAACACTAAGCAGTTTCTCAGAAAGCTTCTTTCCAGAATTCATCTGAGGATATTTCCTTTTTCACCATAGCCCTCTAGGGGCTTTCAAATATCTCTTTTCCAATTCCACAAGAACTGTCTTAGCGAAAGGCTTCTTGAGGGGAAAGCTGTAACTCTGTGAGATGATTTCACAGAACACAAAGAAGTTTCTCAGAAAGCTTCTTTCTCTTTGTTATCGGAGGATATTTCCTTTGGCCCTATAGTCTTCAAAGGGATCCGAAATAACTGTTCTCAGATTCCACAGAAATAAGGCTAGCAAAGAGATCCACGAAATACAGATGTAACTCTGTGAGATGAATTAACAGAACACTACGCAGTTTCTCAGAAAGCTTCTTTCCAGATTTCATCTGAGGATATTTCCTTTTTCACCATAGCCCTCTATGGGCTTCGAAATATCACTTTGCCAATTCCACAAGAAGTGTCTTAGCGAAAGGCTTCTTGAGGGGAAAGCTGTAACTCTGTGCGATAATTTCACAGAACACAAAGAAGTTTCTCAGAAAGCTTCTTTCTCTTTGTTATCGGAGGATATTTCCTTTGGCCCTATAGTCTTCAAAGGGATCCGAAATATCTGTTCTCAGATTCCACAGAAATAAGGCTAGCAAAGAGATCCACGAAATACAGATGTAACTCTGTGAGATGAATTAACAGAACACTCAGCAGTTTCTCAGAAAGCTTCTTTCCAGATTTCATCTGAGGATATTTCCTTTTTCACCATAGCCCTCTAGGGGCTTTCAAATATCTCTTTTCCAATTCCACAAGAACTGTCTTAGCGAAAGGCTTCTTGAGGGGAAAGCTGTAACTCTGTGAGATGATTTCACAGAACACAAAGAAGTTTCTCAGAAAGCTTCTTTCTCTTTGTTATCGGAGGATATTTCCTTTGGCCCTATAGTCTTCAAAGGGATCCGAAATAACTGTTCTCAGATTCCACAGAAATAAGGCTAGCAAAGAGATCCACGAAATACAGATGTAACTCTGTGAGATGAATTAACAGAACACTACGCAGTTTCTCAGAAAGCTTCTTTCCAGATTTCATCTGAGGATATTTCCTTTTTCACCATAGCCCTCTATGGGCTTCGAAATATCACTTTGCCAATTCCACAAGAAGTGTCTTAGCGAAAGGCTTCTTGAGGGGAAAGCTGTAACTCTGTGCGATAATTTCACAGAACACAAAGAAGTTTCTCAGAAAGCTTCTTTCTCTTTGTTATCGGAGGATATTTCCTTTGGCCCTATAGTCTTCAAAGGGATCCGAAATATCTGTTCTCAGATTCCACAGAAATAAGGCTAGCAAAGAGATCCACGAAATACAGATGTAACTCTGTGAGATGAATTAACAGAACACTCAGCAGTTTCTCAGAAAGCTTCTTTCCAGAATTCATCTGAGGATATTTCCTTTTTCACAATAGCCCTCTAGGGGCTTTCAAATATCTCTTTGCCAATTCCACAAGAACTGTCTTAGCGAAAGGCTTCTTGAGGGGAAAGCTGTAACTCTGTGAGATGATTTCACAGAACACAAAGAAGTTTCTCAGAAAGCTTCTTTCTCTTTGTTATCGGAGGATATTTCCTTTGGCCCTATAGTCTTCAAAGGGATCCGAAATAACTGTTCCCAGATTCCAAAGAAATAAGGCTAGCAAAGAGATCCACGAAATACAGATGTAACTCTGTGAGATGAATTAACAGAACACTACGCTGTTTCTCAGAAAGCTTCTTTCCAGATTTCATCTGAGGATATTTCCTTTTTCACCATAGCCCTCTATGGGCTTCGAAATATCACTTTGCCAATTCCACAAGAAGTGTCTTAGCGAAAGGCTTCTTGAGGGGAAAGCTGTAACTCTGTGCGATAATTTCACAGAACACAAAGAAGTTTCTCAGAAAGCTTCTTTCTCTTTGTTATCGAAGGATATTTCCTTTGGCCCTATAGTCTTCGAAGGGATCCGAAATATCTGTTCTCAGATTCCACAGAAATAAGTCTAGCAAAGAGATCCACGAAATACAGATGTAACTCTGTGAGATGAATTAACAGAACACTAGGCAGTTTCTCAGAAAGCTTCTTTACAGATTTCATCTGAGGATATTTCCTTTTTCACCATAGCCCTCTATGGGCTTCCAAATATCTCTTTGCCAATTCCACAGGAACTGTCTTAGCGAAAGGCTTCTTGAGGGGAAAGCTGTAACTCTGTGAGATGATTTCACAGAACACAAAGAAGTTTCTCAGAAAGCTTCCTTCTCTTTGTTATCGGAGGATATTTCCTTTGGCCCTATAGTCTTCAAAGGGATCCGAAATATCTGTTCTCAGATTCCACAGAAATAAGGCTAGCAAAGAGATCCACGAAATACAGATGTAACTCTGTGAGATGATTTCACAGAACACTAAGCAGTTTCTCAGAAAGCTTCTTTCCAGATTTCATCTGAGGATATTTCCTTTTTCACCATAGCCCTCTATGGGCTTCGAAATAGCACTTTGCCAATTCCACAAGGACTGTCTTAGCTAAAGGCTTCTTGAGGGAAAAGCTGTAACTCTTTGAGATGATTTCACAGAACACAAAGAAGTTTCTCAGAAAGCTTCTTTCTCTTTGTTATCGGAGGATATTTCCTTTGGCCCTATAGTCTTCAAAGGGATCCGAAATATCTGTTCTCAGATTCCACAGAAATAAGGCTAGCAAAAAGATCCACGAAATACAGATGTAACTCTGTGAGATGAATTAAGAGAACACTAAGCAGTATCTCAGAAAGCTTCTTTCCAGATTTCATCTGAGGATATTTCCTTTTTCAAAATAGCCCTCTAAGGGCTTCCAAATATCACTTTGAGAATTCCACGAGAACTGTCTTAGCGAAAGGCTTCTTGAGGGGAAAGCTGTAACTCTGTGAGATAATTTCACAGAACACAAAGAAGTTTCTCAGAAAGCTTCTTTCTCTTTGTTATCGGAGGATATTTCCTTTGGCCCTATAGTCTTCAAAGGGATCCGAAATATCTGTTCTCAGATTCCACAGAAATAAGGCTAGTAAAGAGATCCACGAAATACAGATGTAACACTGTGAGATGAATTAACAGAACACTAAGCAGTTTCTCAGAAAGCTTCTTTCCAGATTTCATCTGAGGATATTTCCTTTTTCACCATAGCCTTCTATGGGCTTCCAAATATCACTTTTCCAATTCCACGAGAACTGTCTTAGCGAAAGGCTTCTTGAGGGGAAAGCTGTAACTCTGTGACATGATTTCACAGAACACAAAGAAGTTTCTCAGAAAGCTTCTTTCTCTTTGTTATCGGAGGATATTTCCTTTGGCCCTATAGTCTTCAAAGGGATCCGAAATATCTGTTCTCAGATTCCACAGAAATAAGGCTAGCAAAGAGATCCACGAAATACAGATGTAACTCTGTGAGATGAATTAACAGAACACTAAGCATTTTCTCAGAAGGCTTCTTTCCAGATTTCATCTGAGGATATTTCCTTTTTCACCATAGCCTTCTATGGGCTTCCAAATATCACTTTTCCAATTCCACAAGAACTGTCTTAGCGAAAGGCTTCTTGAGGGGAAAGCTGTAACTCTGTGAGATGATTTCACAGAACACAAAGAAGTTTCTCAGAAAGCTTCTTTCTCTTTGTTATCGGAGGATATTTCCTTTGGCCCTATAGTCTTCAAAGGGATCCGAAATATCTGTTCTCAGATTCCACAGAAATAAGGCTAGCAAGGAGATCCACGAAATACAGATGTAACTCTGTGAGATGAATTCACAGAACACTAAGCAGTTTCTCAGAAAGGTTCTTTCCAGATTTCATCTGAGGATATTTCCTTTTTCACCATAGCCCTCTATGGGCTTCCAAATATCACTTTGCCAATTCCACAAGAACTGTCTTAGCGAAAGACTTCTTGAGGGGAAACCTGTAACTTTGTGAGATGATTTCACAGAACACAAAGAAGTTTCTCAGAAAGCTTCTTTCTCTTTGTTATCAGAGGATATTTCCTTTGGCCCTATAGACTTTAAAGGGATCCGAAATATCTGTTCCCAGATTCCACAGAAAGAAGGCTAGCAAAGAGATCCAGGAAATATAGATGTAACTCTGTGAGATGAATTAACAGAACACTAAGCAGTTTCTCAGAAAGCTTCTTTCCAGATTTCATCTGAGGATATTTCCTTTTTCACCATAGCCCTCTATGGGCTTCCAAATATCACTTTGCCAATTCCACAACAACTGTCTTAGCGAAAGGCTTCTTGAGGGGAAACCTGTAACTTTGTGAGATGATTTCACAGAACACAAAGAAGTTTCTCAGAAAGCTTCTTTCTCTTTGTTATCGGAGGATATTTCCTTTGGCCCTATAGTATTCAAAGAATCCGAAATATCTGTTCTCAGATTCCGCAGAAATAAGGCTAGCAAAGAGTTCCACGAAATACAGATGTAACGCTGTGAGATGAATTAACAGAACACTAAGCAGTTTCTCAGAAAGCTTTTTTCCAGATTTCATCTGAGGATATTTCCTTTTTCACCGTAGCCCTCTATGGGCTTCCGAATATCACTTTGCCAATTCCACAAGAACTGTCTTAGCGAAAGGCTTCTTGAGGGGAAAGCTGTAACTCTGTGAGATGATTTCACAGAACACAAAGAAGTTTCTCAGAAAGCTTCTTTCTCTTTGTTATCGGAGGATATTTCCTTTGGCCCTATGGTCTTCAAATGGATCCGAAATATCTGTTCTCAGATTCCACAGAAATAAGGCTAGCAAGGAGATCCACGAAATACAGATGTAACTCTGTGAGATGAATTAACAGAACACTAAGCAGTTTCTCAGAAAGCTTCTTTCCAGATTTCATCTGAGGATATTTCCTTTTTCACCATAGCCCTCTATGGGCTTCCAAATATCACTTTGCCAATTCCATGAGAACTGTCTTAGCGAAAGGTTTCTTGAGGGGAAAGCTGTAACTCTGTGAGATGATTTCACACAACACAAAGAAGTTTCTCAGAAAGCTTCTTTCTCTTTGTAATCGGAGGATATTTCCTTTGGCCCTATAGTTATCAAAAGGATCCGAAATATCTGTTCTCAGATTCCACAGAAATAAGGCTAGCAAAGAGATCCAGGAAAAACAGATGTAACTCTGTGAGTGGAAGTCACACATCACAGAGCAGTTTCTCAGAAAGCTTCTTTCCAGATTTCATCTGAGGATATTTCCTTTCTCACAATAGCCCTCTATGGGCTTCCAAATATCACTTTGCCAATTCCACAAGAACTGTCTTAGCGAAAGGCTTCTTGAGGGGAAACCTGTAACTCTGGGAGTTGATTTCACAGAACACAAAGTAGATTCTCAAAAAGCTTCTTTCTCTTTGTTATCGGAGGATATTTCCTTTGGCCCTATAGTTTTCAAACGGATCCGAAATATTTGTTCTCAGATTCCACAGAAATAAGGCTAGCAAAGAGATCCACGAAATACAGATGTAACTCTGTGAGATGAATTAACAGAACACTAAGCAGTTTCTCAGAAAGCTTCTTTCCAGATTTCATCTGAGGATATTTCCTTTCTCACCATAGCCCTCTATGGGCTTCCAAATATCACTTTGCCAATTGCACAAGAACTGTCTTAGCGAAAGGCTTCTTGAGGGGAAAGCTGTAACTCTGTGAGATGATTTCACAGAACACAAAGAAGTTTCTCAGAAAGCTTCTTTCTCTTTGTTATCGGAGGATATTTCCTTTGGCCCTATAGTCTTCAAAGGGATCCGAAATATCTGTTCTCAGATTCCACAGAAATAAGGCTAGCAAAGAGATCCACGAAATACAGATGTAACTCTGTGAGATGAATTAACAGAACACTACGCATTTTCTCAGAAGGCTTCTTTCCAGATTTCATCTGAGGATATTTCCTTTTTCACCATAGCCTTCTATGGGCTTCCAAATATCACTTTTCCAATTCCACAAGAACTGTCTTAGCGAAAGGCTTCTTGAGGGGAAAGCTGTAACTCTGTGAGATGATTTCACAGAACACAAAGAAGTTTCTCAGAAAGCTTCTTTCTCTTTGTTATCGGAGGATATTTCCTTTGGCCCTATAGTCTTCAAAGGGATCCGAAATATCTGTTCTCAGATTCCACAGAAATAAGGCTAGCAAGGAGATCCACGAAATACAGATGTAACTCTGTGAGATGAATTCACAGAACACTAAGCAGTTTCTCAGAAAGCTTCTTTCCAGATTTCATCTGAGGATATTTCCTTTTTCACCATAGCCCTCTATGGGCTTCCAAATATCACTTTGCCAATTCCACAAGAACTGTCTTAGCGAAAGACTTCTTGAGGGGAAACCTGTAACTTTGTGAGATGATTTCACAGAACACAAAGAAGTTTCTCCGAAAGCTTCTTTCTCTTTGTTATCAGAGGATATTTCCTTTGGCCCTATAGACTTTAAAGGGATCCGAAATATCTGTTCCCAGATTCCACAGAAATAAGGCTAGCAAAGAGATCCAGGAAATATAGATGTAACTCTGTGAGATGAATTAACAGAACACTAAGCAGTTTCTCAGAAAGCTTCTTTCCAGATTTCATCTGAGGATATTTCCTTTTTCACCATAGCCCTCTATGGGCTTCCAAATATCACTTTGCCAATTCCACAACAACTGTCTTAGCGAAAGGCTTCTTGAGGGGAAACCTGTAACTTTGTGAGATGATTTCACAGAACACAAAGAAGTTTCTCAGAAAGCTTCTTTCTCTTTGTTATCGGAGGATATTTCCTTTGGCCCTATAGTATTCAAAGAATCCGAAATATCTGTTCTCAGATTCCGCAGAAATAAGGCTAGCAAAGAGTTCCACGAAATACAGATGTAACGCTGTGAGATGAATTAACAGAACACTAAGCAGTTTCTCAGAAAGCTTTTTTCCAGATTTCATCTGAGGATATTTCCTTTTTCACCGTAGCCCTCTATGGGCTTCCGAATATCACTTTGCCAATTCCACAAGAACTGTCTTAGCGAAAGGCTTCTTGAGGGGAAAGCTGTAACTCTGTGAGATGATTTCACAGAACACAAAGAAGTTTCTCAGAAAGCTTCTTTCTCTTTGTTATCGGAGGATATTTCCTTTGGCCCTATGGTCTTCAAATGGATCCGAAATATCTGTTCTCAGATTCCACAGAAATAAGGCTAGCAAGGAGATCCACGAAATACAGATGTAACTCTGTGAGATGAATTAACAGAACACTAAGCAGTTTCTCAGAAAGCTTCTTTCCAGATTTCATCTGAGGATATTTCCTTTTTCACCATAGCCCTCTATGGGCTTCCAAATATCACTTTGCCAATTCCACGAGAACTGTCTTAGCGAAAGGTTTCTTGAGGGGAAAGCTGTAACTCTGTGAGATGATTTCACACAACACAAAGAAGTTTCTCAGAAAGCTTCTTTCTCTTTGTAATCGGAGGATATTTCCTTTGGCCCATTAGTATTCAAAAGGATCCGAAATATCTGTTCTCAGATTCCACAGAAATAAGGCTAGCAAAGAGATCCAGGAAAAACAGATGTAACTCTGTGAGTGGAAGTCACACATCACAGAGCAGTTTCTCAGAAAGCTTCTTTCCAGATTTCATCTGAGGATATTTCCTTTCTCACAATAGCCCTCTATGGGCTTCCAAATATCACTTTGCCAATTCCACAAGAACTGTCTTAGCGAAAGGCTTCTTGAGGGGAAACCTGTAACTCTGGGAGTTGATTTCACAGAACACAAAGTAGATTCTCAAAAAGCTTCTTTCTCTTTGTTATCGGAGGATATTTCCTTTGGCCCTATAGTTTTCAAACGGATCCGAAATATTTGTTCTCAGATTCCACAGAAATAAGGCTAGCAAATAGATCCACGAAATACAGATGTAACTCTGTGAGATGAATTAACAGAACACTAAGCAGTTTCTCAGAAAGCTTCTTTCCAGATTTCATCTGAGGATATTTCCTTTCTCACCATAGCCCTCTATGGGCTTCCAAATATCACTTTGCCAATTGCACAAGAACTGTCTTAGCGAAAGGCTTCTTGAGGGGAAAGCTGTAACTCTGTGAGATGATTTCACAGAACACAAAGAAGTTTCTCAGAAAGCTTCTTTCTCTTTGTTATCGGAGGATATTTCCTTTGGCCCTATGGACTTTAAAGGGATCCGAAATATCTGTTCTCAGATTCCACAGAAATAAGGCTAGCAAAGAGATCCACGAAATATAGATGTAACTCTCTGAGATGAATTAACAGAACCCTAAGCAGTTTCTCAGAAAGCTTCTTTCCAGATTTCATCTGAGGATATTTCCTTTTTCACCATAGCCCTCTAAGGCCTTCCAAATATCACTTTGCCAATTCCACAAGAACTGTCTTACCGAAAGGCTTCTTGAGGGGAAAGCTGTAACTCTGTGAGATGATTTCACAGAACACAAAGAAGTTTCTCAGAAAGATTCTTTCTCTTTGTTATCGGAGGATATTTCCTTTGGCCCTATAGTCTTCATAGGGATCCGAAATATCTGTTCTCAGATTCCACAGAAATAAGGCTAGCAAAGGGATCCACGAAATACAGATGTAACTCTGTGAGATGAATTAACAGAACACTAAGCAGTTTCTCAGAAAGCTTCTTTCCAGATGTCATCCGAGGATATTTCCTTTTTCACCATAACCCTCTATGGGATTCCAAATATCACTTTGCCAATTCCACAAGTACTGTCTTAGCGAAAGGCTTCTTGAGGGGTAAGCTGTAACTCTGTGAGATGATTTCACAGAAGACAAAGAAGTTTCTCAGAAAGCTTCTTTCTCTTTGTTATCGGAGGATATTTCCTTTGGCCCTATAGTCTTCAAAGGGATCCGAAATATCGGTTCTTAGATTCCTCAGAAATAAGGCTAGCAAAGAGATCCACGAAATACAGGTGTAACTCTGTGAGATGAATTAACAGAACACTGAGCAGTTTCTCAGAAATCTTCTTTCCAGATTTCATCTGAGGATATTTCCTTTTTCACCATAGCCCGCTATGGGCTTCCAAATATCTCTTTGCCAATTCCACAGGAAGTGTTTTAGTGAAAGGCTTCTTGAGGGGAAAGCTGTAACTCTATGAGACGATTTCACAGAACACAAAGAAGTTTCTCAGAAAGCTTCTTTCTCTTTGTTATCGGAGGATATTTCCTTTGGTCCTATAGACTTTAAAGGGATCCGAAATATCTGTTCTCAGATTCCACAGAAATAATGCTAGCAAAGAGATCCGCGAAATATAGATGTAAGTCTGTGAGATGAATTAACAGAACACTAAGCAGTTTCTGAGAAAGCTTCTCTCCAGATTTCATCTGAGGATATTTCCTTTCTCACCATAGCCCTCGAAGGGCTTCCAAATATCACTTTGCCAATTCCACAATAACTGTCTTAGCGAAAGGCTTCTTGAGGGGAAAGCTGTAACTCTGTGATATGATTTCACAGAACACAAAGAAGTTTCTCAGAAAGCTTCTTTCTCTTTGTTATCGGAGGATATTTCCTTTGGCCCTATAGTCTTCAAAGGGATCCGAAAAATCTGTTCTCAGATTCCACAGAAATAAGGCTAGCAAAGAGATCCACGAAATACAGGTGTAACTCTGTGAGATGAATTAACAAAACACTAAGCAGTTTCTCAGAAAGCTTCTTTCCAGATTTCATCTGAGGATATTTCCTTTTTCACCATAGCCCTCAGTGGGCTTCCAAATATCTCTTTGCCAATTCCACAGGAAGTGTCTTAGCGAAAGGCTTCTTGAGGGGAAAGCTGTAACTCTGTGAGATGATTTCACAGAACACAAAGAAGTTTCTCAGAAAGCTTCTTTCTCTTTGTTATCGGAGGATATTTCCTTCGGCCCTATAGACTATAAAGGGATCCGAAATATCTGTTCTCAGATTCCACAGAAATAAGGCTAGCAAAGAGATCCACGAAATACAGATGTAACTCTGTGAGATGAATGAACAGAACACTAAGCAGTTTCTCAGAAAGCTTCTTTCCAGATTTCATCTGAGGATATTTCCTTTTTCACCATAGCCCTCTATGGGCTTCCAAATATCACTTTGCCAATTCCACAAGAACTTCTTAGCGAAAGGCTTCTTGAGGGGAAATCTGTATCTCTGTGAGATGATTTCACAGAACACAAAGAAGTTTCTCAGAAAGCTTCTTTCTCTTTGTTATCGGAGGATATTTCCTTTGGCCCTATAGTCTTCAAAGGGATCCGAAATATCTGTTCTCAGATTCCACAGAAATAAGGCTAGCAAAGAGATCCACGAAATACAGATGTAACTCTGTGAGTTGAATTAACAGAACACTAAGCAGTTTCTCAGAAAGCTTCTTTCCAGATTTCATCGGAGGATGTTTCCTTTTTCACCATAGCCCTCTATGGGCTTCCAAATATCACTTTGCCAATTCCACAAGAAGTGTCTTAGCGAAAGGCTTCTTGAGGGGAAAGGTGTAACTCTTAGAGATGATTTCACAGAACACAAAGAGGTTTCTCAGAAAGCTTCTTTCTCTTTGTTATCGGAGGATATTTCCTTTGACCCTATAGTCTTCAAAGGGATCCGAAATATCTGTTCTCAGATTCCACAGAAATAAGGCTAGCAAAGAGATCCACGAAATACAGATGTAACTCTTTGAGATGAATTAACGGAACACTAAGCAGTTTCACAGAAAGCTTCTTTCCAGATTTCATCTGAGGATATTTCTCTTCTCACCAGAGCCCTCTATTGGCTTCCAAATATCACTTTGCAATTCCAAAAGAACTGTCTTAGCGAAGGCTTCTTGAGGGGAAAGCTGTAACTCTGTGAGATGATTTCACAGAACACAAAGAAGTTTCTCAGAAAGCTTCTTTCTCTTTGTTATCGGAGGATATTTCCTTTGGCCCTATAATCTTCAAAGGAATCCGAAATATCTGTTCTCAGATTCCACAGAAATAAGGCTACAAAGAGATCCACGAAATACAGATGTAACTCTGTGAGATGAATTAACAGAACACTAAGCAGTTTCTCAGAAAGCTCTTTCCAGATTTCATCTGAGGATATTTCCTTTTTCACCATAGCCCTCTATGGGCTTCCAAATATCACTTTGCCAATTCCACAAGAACTTCTTAGCGAAAGGCTTCTTGAGGGGAAAGCTGTATCTCTGTGAGATGATTTCACAGAACACAAAGAAGTTTCTCAGAAACATTCTATCACTTTGTTATCGGAAGATATTTCCTTTGGCCCTATAGTCTTTAAAGGGATCCGAAATATCTGTTCTCAGATTCCACAAAATAAGGCTAACAAAGAGATCCACGAAATACAGATGTAACTCTGTGAGTGGAAGTCACACATCACAGAGCAGTTTCTCAGAAAGCTTCTTTCCAGATTTCATCTGAGGATATTTCCTTTCTCACAATAGCCCTCTATGGGCTTCCAAATATCACTTTGCCAATTCCACAAGAACTGTCTTAGCGAATGGCTTCTTGAGGGGAAACCTGTAACTCTGGGAGATGATTTCACAGAACACAAAGTAGATTCTCAAAAAGCTTCTTTCTCTTTGTTATCGGAGGATATTTCCTTTGGCCCTATAGTTTTCAAATGGATCCGAAATATTTGTTCTCAGATTCCACAGAAATAAGGCTAGCAAAGAGATCCACGAAAAACAGATGTAACTCTGTGAGTGGAAGTCACACATCACAGAGCAGTTTCTCAGAAAGCTTCTTTCCAGATTTCATCTGAGGATATTTCCTTTCTCACAATAGCCCTCTATGGGCTTCCAAATATCACTTTGCCAATTCCACAAGAACTGTCTTAGCGAAAGGCTTCTTGAGGGGAAACCTGTAACTCTGGGAGTTGATTTCACAGAACACAATGTAGATTCTCAAAAAGCTTCTTTCTCTTTGTTATCGGAGGATATTTCCTTTGGCCCTATAGTTTTCAAACGGATCCGAAATATTTGTTCTCAGATTCCACAGAAATAAGGCTAGCAAAGAGATCCACGAAATACAGATGTAACTCTGTGAGATGAATTAACAGAACACTAAGCAGTTTCTCAGAAAGCTTCTTTCCAGATTTCATCTGAGGATATTTCCTTTCTCACCATAGCCCTCTATGGGCTTCTGAATATCACTTTGCCAATTGCACAAGAACTGTCTTAGCGAAAGGCTTCTTGAGGGGAAAGCTGTAACTCTGTGAGATGATTTCACAGAACACAAAGAAGTTTCTCAGAAAGCTTCTTTATCTTTGTTATCGGAGGATATTTCCTTTGGCCCTATGGACTTTAAAGGGATCCGAAATATCTGTTCTCAGATTCCACAGAAATAAGGCTAGCAAAGAGATCCACGAAATATGGATGTAACTCTCTGAGATGAATTATCAGAACCCTAAGCAGTTTCTCAGAAAGCTTCTTTCCAGATTTCATCTGAGGATATTTCCTTTTTCACCATAGCCCTCTAAGGCCTTCGAAATATCACTTTGCCTATTCCACAAGAACTGTCTTACCGAAAGGCTTCTTGAGGGGAAAGCTGTAACTCTGTGAGATGATTTCACAGAACACAAAGAAGTTTCTCAGAAAGATTCTTTCTCTTTGTTATCGGAGGATATTTCCTTTGGCCCTATAGTCTTCATAGGGATCCGAAATATCTGTTCTCAGATTCGACAGAAATAAGGATAGCAAAGAGATCCACGAAATACAGATGTAACTCTGTGAGATGAATTAACAGAACACTAAGCAGTTTCTCAGAAAGCTTCTTTCCAGATGTCATCCGAGGATATTTCCTTTTTCACCATAACCCTCTATGGGATTCCAAATATCACTTTGCCAATTCCACAAGTACTGTCTTAGCGAAAGGCTTCTTGAGGGGTAAGCTGTAACTCTGTGAGATGATTTCACAGTACACAAAGAAGTTTCTCAGAAAGCTTCTTTCTCTTTGTTATCGGAGGATATTTCCTTTGGCCCTATAGTCTTCAAAGGGATCCGAAATATCGGTTCTTAGATTCCTCAGAAATAAGGCTAGCAAAGAGATCCACGAAATACAGGTGTAACTCTGTGAGATGAATTAACAGAACACTGAGCAGTTTCTCAGAAAGCTTCTTTCCAGATTTCATCTGAGGATATTTCCTTTTTCACCATAGCCCGCTATGGGCTTCCAAATATCTCTTTGCCAATTCCACAGGAAGTGTTTTAGTGAAAGGCTTCTTGAGGGGAAAGCTGTAACTCTATGAGACGATTTCACAGAACACAAAGAAGTTTCTCAGAAAGCTTCTTTCTCTTTGTTATCGGAGGATATTTCCTTTGGTCCTATAGACTTTAAAGGGATCCGAAATATCTGTTCTCAGATTCCACAGAAATACTGCTAGCAAAGAGATCCGCGAAATATAGATGTAAGTCTGTGAGATGAATTAACAGAACACTAAGCAGTTTCTGAGAAAGCTTCTCTCCAGATTTCATCTGAGGATATTTCCTTTCTCACCATAGCCCTCTAAGGGCTTCCAAATATCACTTTGCCAATTCCACAATAACTGTCTTAGCGAAAGGCTTCTTGAGGGGAAAGCTGTAACTCTATGAGACGATTTCACAGAACACAAAGAAGTTTCTCAGAAAGCTTCTTTCTCTTTGTTATCGGAAGATATTTCCTTTGGCTCTGTAGTCTTTAAAGGGATCCGAAATATCTGTTCTCAGATTCCACAAAATAAGGCTAACAAAGAGATCCACGAAATACAGATGTAACTCTGTGAGTGGAAGTCACACATCACAGAGCAGTTTCTCAGAAAGCTTCTTTCCAGATTTCATCTGAGGATATTTCCTTTCTCACAATAGCCCTCTATGGGCTTCCAAATATCACTTTGCCAATTCCACAAGAACTGTCTTAGCGAATGGCTTCTTGAGGGGAAACCTGTAACTCTGGGAGATGATTTCACAGAACACAAAGTAGATTCTCAAAAAGCTTCTTTCTCTTTGTTATCGGAGGATATTTCCTTTGGCCCTATAGTTTTCAAATGGATCCGAAATATTTGTTCTCAGATTCCACAGAAATAAGGCTAGCAAAGAGATTCACGAAATACAGATGTAACACTGTGAGATGAATTAACAGAACACTAAGCAGTTTCTCAGAAAGCTTCTTTCCAGATTTCATCTGAGGATATTTCCTTTTTCACCATAGCCCTCTAAGGCCTTCCAAATATCACTTTGCCAATTCCACAAGAACTGTCTTAGCGAAAGGCTTCTTGAGGGGAAAGCTGTAACTCTGTGAGATGATTTCACAGAACACAAAGAAGTTTCTCAGAAAGCTTCTTTCTCTTTGTTATCGGAGGATATTTCCTTTGGCCCTATAGTCTTCAAAGGGATCCGAAATATCTGTTCTCAGATTCCACAGAAATAAGGCTAGCAAAGAGATCCACGAAATACAGATGTAAAACTGTGAGATGAAGTAACACAACACCAAGCAGTTTCTCAGAAAGCTTCTTTCCAGATTTCATCTCAGGATATTTCCATTTTCACCATAGCCCTCTATGGGCTTCCAAATATCACTTTGCCATTTCCACAAGAACTGTCTTAGCGAAAGGCTTCTTGAGGGGAAAGCTGTAACTCTGTGAGATGATTTCACAGAACACAAAGAAGTTTCTCAGAAAGCTTCTTTCTCTTTGTTATCGGAGGATATTTCCTTTGGCCCTATAGTCTTCAAAGGGATCCGAAATATCTGTTCTCAGATTCCACAGAAATAAGGCTAGCAAAGAGATCCACGAAATACAGATGTAACTCTGTGAGTTGAATTAACAGAACACTAAGCAGTTTCTCAGAAAGCTTCTTTCCAGATTTCATCGGAGGATGTTTCCTTTTTCACCATAGCCCTCTATGGGCTTCCAAATATCACTTTGCCAATTCCACAAGAAGTGTCTTAGCGAAAGGCTTCTTGAGGGGAAAGGTGTAACTCTTAGAGATGATTTCTCAGAACACAAAGAGGTTTCTCAGAAAGCTTCTTTCTCTTTGTTATCGGAGGATATTTCCTTTGACCCTATAGTCTTCAAAGGGATCCGAAATATCTGTTCTCAGATTCCACAGAAATAAGGCTAGCAAAGAGATCCACGAAATACAGATGTAACTCTTTGAGATGAATTAACGGAACACTAAGCAGTTTCACAGAAAGCTTCTTTCCAGATTTCATCTGAGGATATTTCCCTTCTCACCAGAGCCCTCTATTGGCTTCCAAATATCACTTTGCAATTCCAAAAGAACTGTCTTAGCGAAGGCTTCTTGAGGGGAAAGCTGTAACTCTGTGAGATGATTTCACAGAACACAAAGAAGTTTCTCAGAAAGCTTCTTTCTCTTTGTTATCGGAGGATATTTCCTTTGGCCCTATAATCTTCAAAGGGATCCGAAATATCTGTTCTCAGATTCCACAGAAATAAGGCTACAAAGAGGTCCACGAAATACAGATGTAACTCTGTGAGATGAATTAACAGAACACTAAGCAGTTTCTCAGAAAGCTCTTTCCAGATTTCATCTGAGGATATTTCCTTTTTCACCATAGCCCTCTATGGGCTTCCAAATATCACTTTGCCAATTCCACAAGAACTTCTTAGCGAAAGGCTTCTTGAGGGGAAAGCTGTATGTCCGTGAGATGATTTCACAGAACACAAAGAAGTTTCTCAGAAACATTCTTTCACTTTGTTATCGGAAGATATTTCCTTTGGCCCTATAGTCTTTAAAGAGATCCGAAATATCTGTTCTCAGATTCCACAAAATAAGGCTAACAAAGAGATCCACGAAATACAGATGTAACTCTGTGAGTGGAAGTCACACATCACAGAGCAGTTTCTCAGAAAGCTTCTTTCCAGATTTCATCTGAGGATATTTCCTTTCTCACAATAGCCCTCTAGGGGCTTCCAAATATCACTTTGCCAATTCCACAAGAACTGTCTTAGCGAATGGCTTCTTGAGGGGAAACCTGTAACTCTGTGAGATGATTTCACAGAACACAAAGTAGATTCTCAAAAAGCTTCTTTCTCTTTGTTATCGGAGGATATTTCCTTTGGCCCTATAGTTTTCAAATGGATCCGAAATATTTGTTCTCAGATTCCACAGAAATAAGGCTAGCAAAGAGATTCACGAAATACAGATGTAACTCTGTGAGATGAATTAACAGAACACTAAGCAGTTTCTCAGAAAGCTTCTTTCCAGATTTCATCTGAGGATATTTCCTTTTTCACCATAGCCCTCTAAGGCCTTCCAAATATCACTTTGCCAATTCCACAAGAACTGTCTTACCGAAAGGCTTCTTGAGGGGAAAGCTGTAACTCTGTGTGATGATTTCACAGAACACAAAGAAGTTTCTCAGAAAGATTCTTTCTCTTTGTTATCGGAGGATATTTCCTTTGGCCCTATAGTCTTCAAAGGGATCCGAAATATCTGTTCTCAGATTCCACAGAAATAAGGATAGCAAAGAGATCCACGAAATACAGATGTAACTCTGTGAGATGAATTAACAGAACACTAAGCAGTTTCTCAGAAAGCTTCTTTCCAGATTTCATCTGAGGATATTTCCTTTTTCCCCATAGCCCTCTATGGGCTTCCAAATATCACTTTGCCAATTCCACAAGAACTGTCTTAGCGAAAGGCTTCTTGAGGGGAAAGCTGTAACTCTGTGAGATGATTTCACAGAACACAAAGAAGTTTCTCAGAAAGCTTCTTTCTCTTTGTTATCGGAGGATATTTCCTTTGGCCCTATAGTCTTCAAAGGGATCCGAAATATCTGTTCTCAGATTCCACAGAAATAAGGCTAGCAAAGAGATCCACGAAATACAGATGTAAAACTGTGAGATGAAGTAACACAACACCAAGCAGTTTCTCAGAAAGCTTCTTTCCAGATTTCATCTCAGGATATTTCCATTTTCACCATAGCCCTCTATGGGCTTCCAAATATCACTTTGCCATTTCCACAAGAACTGTCTTAGCGAAAGGCTTCTTGAGGGGAAAGCTGTAACTCTGGGAGATGATTTCACAGAACACAAAGAAGTTTCTCAGAAAGCTTCTTTCTCTTTGTTTTCGGAGGATATTTCCTTTGGCCCTATAGTCTTCAAAGGGATCCGAAATATCTGTTCTCAGATTCCACAGAAATAAGGCTAGCAAAGAGATCCACGAAATACAGATGTAACTCTGTGAGATGAAGTAACACAACACTAAGCAGTTTCTCAGAAAGCTTCTTTCTAGATTTCATCTGAGGATATTTCCTTTTTCACCATAGCCCTCTATGGGCTTCCAAATATCACTTTGCGAATACCAAAAGAACTGTCTTAGCGAAAGGCTTCTTGAGGGGAAACCTGTAACTCTGTGAGATGATTTCACAGAACACAAAGAAGTTTCTCAGAAAGCTTCTTTCTCTTTGTTATCGGAGGATATTTCCTTTGGCCCTATAGTCTTCAAAGGGATCCGAAATATCTGTTCTCAGATTCCACAGAAATAAGGTTAACAAAGAGATTCACGAAATACAGATGTAACTCTGTGAGATGAATTAACAGAAGACTAAGCAGTTTCTCAGAAAGCTTCTTTCCAGATTTCATCTGAGGATATTTCCTTTTTCACCATAGCCCTCTATGGGCTTCCAAATATCACTTTGCCAATTCCACAAGAAGTGTCTTTGCGAAAGGTTTCTTGAGGGGAAAGCTGTAACTCTGTGAGATGATTTCACAGAACACAAAGAAGTTTCTTAGAAAGCTTCTTTCTCTTTGTTATCGGAGGATATTTCCTTTGGCCCTATAGTCATCAATGGGATCCGAAATATGTGTTCTCAGATTAAACAGAAATAAGGCTAGCAAAGAGATCCACGAAAAACAGATGTATCTCTGTGAGTGGAAGTCACACATCACAGAGCAGTTTCTCAGAAAGCTTCTTTCCAGATTTCATCTGAGGATAGTTCCTTTTTCACCATAGCCCTCTATGGGCTTCCAAATATCACTTTGCCAATTCCAGCATAACTGTCTTAGCGAAAGGCTAATTGAGGGGAGAGCTGTAACTCTGTGAGATGATTTTACAGAACACAAAGAAGTTTCTCAGAAAGCTTCTTTCTCTTTCTTATCGGAGGATATTTCCTTTGGCCCTATAGTCTGCAAAGGGATCCGAAATATCTGTTCTCAGATTCCACAGAAATAAGGCTAGCAAAGAGATCCACGAAATACAGGTGTAACTCTGTGAGATGAATTAACAGAACACTAAGCAGTTTCTCAGAAAGCTTCTTTCCAGATTTCATCTGAGGATATTTCCTTTTTCACCATAGCCCTCTAAGGGCTTCCAAATATCTCTTTGCCAATTCCAGAAGAACTGTCTTAGTGATAGGCTTCTTGAGGGGAACGCTGTAACTCTGTGAGATGATTTCACAGAACACAAAGAAGTTTCTCAGAAAGCTTCTTTCTCTTTGTTATCGGAGGATATTTCCTTTGGCCCTATGGTCTTTAAAGGGATCCGATATATCTGTTCTCAGATTCCACGGAAATAAGGCTAGCAAAGAGATCCACGAAATACAGGTGTAACTCTGTGAGATGAATTAACAGAACACTAAGCAGTTTCTCAGAAAGCTTCTTTCCAGATTTCATCTGAGGATATTTCCTTTTTCACCATAGACCTCTAAGGGCTTCCAAATATCTCTTTGCCAATTTCACAAGAACTGTCTTAGCGAAAGGCTTCTTGACGGGAAAGCTGTACCTCTGTGAGATGATTTCACAGTACACAAAGAAGTTTCTCAGAAAGCTTCTTTCTCTTTTTTATCGGAGGATATTTCCTTTGGCCCTATAGTCTTCAAAGGGATCTGAAATATCTGTTCTCAGATTCCACAGAAATAAGGCTAGCAAAGAGATCCACGAAACACAGATGTAACTCTGTGAGATGAATTAACAGAACACTAAGCAGTTTCTCAGAAAGCTTCTTTCCAGATTTCATGTGTGGATATTTCCTTTTTCACCATAGCCCTCTATGGGTTTCCAAATATCACTTTGGAAATTCCACGAGAACTGCTTAGCTAAAGGCTTCTTGAGGGGAATCCTGTAAATCTGTGAGATGATTTCACAGAACACAAAGAAGTTTCTCAGAAAGCTTCTTTCTCTTTGTTATCGGAGGATATTTCCTTTGGCCCTATAGTCTTCAAAGCGAACCGAAATATCTGTTCTCAGATTCCACAGAAATAAGGCTAGCAAAGAGATCCACGAAATACAGGTGTAACTCTGTGAGATGAATTAACAGAACACTAAACAGTTTCTCAGAAAGCTTCTTTCCAGATTTCATCTGAGGATATTTCCTTTTTCACCATAGCCCTCTATGGGCTTCCAAATATCTCTTTGCCAATTCCACAGGAAGTGTCTTAGAGAATGGCTTCTTGAGAGGAAAGCTGTAACTCTGTGAGATGATTTCACAGAACACAAAGAAGTTTCTCAGAAAGCTTCTTTCTCTTTGTTATCGGAGGATATTTCCTTTGGCCCTATAGTCTTCAAAGGGATCCGAAATATCTGTTCTCAGATTCAACGGAAATAAGGCTAGCAAAGAGATCCACGAAATACAGGTGTAACTCCGTGAAATGAATTAACAGAACAATAAGCAGTTTCTCAGAAAGCTTCTTTCCAGATTTCATCTGAGGATATTTCGTTTTTCACCATAGCCCTCTATGGGCTTCCAAATATCTCTTTGTCAATTCCACAAGAAGTGTCTTAGGGAAAGGCTTCTTGAGGGGAAAGCTGTAACTCTGTGAGATGATTTCACAGAACACAAAGAAGTTTCTCAGAAAGCTTCTTTCTTTTTGTTATCGGAGGATATTTCCTTTGGCCCTATAGTCTTCAAAGGGATCTGAAATATCTGTTCTCAGATTCCACAGAAATAAGGCTAGCAAAGAGAACCACGAAATACAGGTGTAACTCCGTGAGATGAATTAACAGAACACTAAACAGTTTCTCAGAAAGCTTCTTTCCAGATTTCATCTGAGGATATTTCCTTTCTAACCCTAGCCCTCTAAGGGCTTCCAAATATCACTTTGCCAATTCCACAAGAACTGTCTTAGCGAAAGGCTTCTTGAGGGGAAAGCTGTAACTCTGTGATATGATTTCACAGAACACAAAGAAGTTTCTCAGAAAGCTTCTTTCTCTTTGTTATCGGAGGATATTTCCTTTGGCCCTATAGTCTTCAAAGGGTTCCGAAATATCTGTTCTCAGATTCCACAGAAATAAGGCTAGCAAAGAGATCCACGAAATACAGGTGTAACTCTGTGAGATGAATTAAGAGAACACTAAGCAGTTTCTCAGAAAGCATCTTTCCAGATTTTATCTGAGGATATTTCCTTTTTCACCATAGCCCTCTAAGGGCTTCCAAATATCTCTTTGCCAATTCCACAGGAAGTGTCTTAGAGAAAGGCTTCTAGAGGGGAAAGCTGTAACTCTGTGAGATGATTTCACAGAACACAAAGACGTTTCTCAGAAAGCTTCTTTCTCTTTGTTATCGGAGGATATTTACTTTGGCACTATTGTCTTCAAAGGGATCCGAAATATCTGTTCTCAGATTCCACAGAAATAATGCTAGCAAAGAGATCCACGAAACACAGGTGTAACTCTGTGAGATGAATTAACAGAACACTAAGCAGTTTCTCAGAAAGCTTCTTTCCAGATTTCATCTGAGGATATTTCCTTTTTCACCATAGACCTCTATGGGCTTCCAAATATCTCTGTGCCAATTCCACAAGAACCGTCTTAGCGAAAGGTTTCTTGACGGGAAAAGTGTACCTCTGTGAGATGATTTCACAGAACACAAAGAAGTTTCTCAGAAAGCTTCTTTCTCTTTTTTATCGGAGGATATTTCCTTTGGCCCTGTAGTCTTCAAAGGGATCTGAAATATCTGTTCTCAGATTCCACAGAATTAAGGCTAGCAAAAAGATCCACGAAATACAGATGTAACTCTGTGAGATGAATTAACAGAACACTAAGCAGTTTCTCAGAAAGCTTCTTTCCAGATTTCATCTGAGGATATTTCCTTTTTCACCATAGCCCTCTATGGGCTTCCGAATATCTCTTCGCCAATTCCACAGGAAGTGTCTTAGAGAATGGCTTCTTGAGAGGAAAGCTGTAACTCTGTGAGATGATTTCACAGAACACAAAGAAGTTTATCAGAAAGCTTCTTTCGCTTTGTTAACGGAGGATATTTCCTTTGGCCCTATAGTCTTCAAAGGGATCCGAAATATCTGTTCTCAGATTCCACAGAAATAAGACTAGCAAAGAGATCCACGAAATACAGATGTAACTCTGCGAGATGAATTAACAGAACACTAAGCAGTTTCTCAGAAAGCTTCTTTCCAGATTTCATCTGAGGATATTTCCTTTCTAACCCTAGCCCTCTAAGGGCTTCCAAATATCACTTTGCCAATTCCACAAGAACTGTCTTAGCGAAAGGCTTCTTGAGGGGAAAGCTGTAACTCTGTGATATGATTTCACAGAACACAAAGAAGTTTCTCAGAAAGCTTCTTTCTCTTTGTTATCGGAGGATATTTCCTTTGGCCCTATAGTCTTCAAAGGGTTCCGAAATATCTGTTCTCAGATTCCACAGAAATAAGGCTAGCAAAGAGATCCACGAAATACAGGTGTAACTCTGTGAGATGAATTAACAGAACACTAAGCAGTTTCTCAGAAAGCATCTTTCCAGATTTTATCTGAGGATATTTCCTTTTTCACCATAGCCCTCTAAGGGCTTCCAAATATCTCTTTGCCAATTCCACAGGAAGTGTCTTAGAGAAAGGCTTCTTGAGGGGAAAGCTGTAACTCTGTGAGATGATTTCACAGAACACAAAGAAGTTTCTCAGAAAGCTTCTTTCTCTTTGTTATCGGAGGATATTTACTTTGGCACTATTGTCTTCAAAGGGATCCGAAATATCTGTTCTCAGATTCCACAGAAATAATGCTAGCAAAGAGATCCACGAAACACAGGTGTAACTCTGTGAGATGAATTAACAGAACACTAAGCAGTTTCTCAGAAAGCTTCTTTCCAGATTTCATCTGAGGATATTTCCTTTTTCACCATAGACCTCTATGGGCTTCCAAATATCTCTGTGCCAATTCCACAAGAACCGTCTTAGCGAAAGGCTTCTTGACGGGAAAAGTGTACCTCTGTGAGATGATTTCACAGAACACAAAGAAGTTTCTCAGAAAGCTTCTTTCTCTTTTTTATCGGAGGATATTTCCTTTGGCCCTGTAGTCTTCAAAGGGATCTGAAATATCTGTTCTCAGATTCCACAGAATTAAGGCTAGCAAAAAGATCCACGAAATGCAGATGTAACTCTGTGAGATGAATTAACAGAACACTAAGCAGTTTCTCAGAAAGCTTCTTTCCAGATTTCATCTGAGGATATTTCCTTTTTCACCATAGCCCTCTATGGGCTTCCGAATATCTCTTCGCCAATTCCACAGGAAGTGTCTTAGAGAATGGCTTCTTGAGAGGAAAGCTGTAACTCTGTGAGATGATTTCACAGAACACAAAGAAGTTTATCAGAAAGCTTCTTTCTCTTTGTTAACGGAGGATATTTCCTTTGGCCCTATAGTCTTCAAAGGGATCCGACATATCTGTTCTCAGATTCCACAGAAATAAGACTAGCAAAGAGATCCACGAAATACAGATGTAACTCTGCGAGATGAATTAACAGAACACTAAGCAGTTTCTCAGAAAGCTTCTTTCCAGATTTCATCTGAGGATATTTCCTTTCTCACCCTAGCCCTCCATGGGCTTCCAAATATCACTTTGCCATTTCCAAAAGAACTGTCTTAGCGAAAGGCTTCTTGAGGGGAAAGCTGTAACTCTGTGAGATGATTTCAAAGAACACAAAGAAGTTTCTCAGAAAGCTTCTTTCTCTTTGTTATCGGAGGATATTTCCTTTGGCCCTATAGTCTTCAAAGGGTTCCGAAATATCTGTTCTCAGATTCCACAGAAATAAGGCTAGCAAAGAGATCCACGAAATACAGGTGTAACTCTGTGAGATGAATTAACAGAACACTAAGCAGTTTCTCAGAAAGCATCTTTCCAGATTTTATCAGAGGATATTTCCTTTTTCACCATAGCTCTCTATGGGCTTCCAAATATCTCTTTGCCAATTCCACAGGAAGTGTCTTACAGAAAGGCTTCTTGAGGGGAAAGCTGTAACTCTGTGAGATGATTTCGCAGAACACAAAGAAGTTTCTCAGAAAGCTTCTTTCTCTTTGTTATCGGAGGATATTTCCTTTGGCACTATTGTCTTCAAAGGGATCCGAAATATCTGTTCTCAGATTCCACAGAAATAATGCTAGCAAAGAGATCCACGAAACACAGGTGTAACTCGGTGAGATGAATTAACAGAGCACTAAGCAGTTTCTCAGAAAGCTTCTTTCCAGATTTCATCTGAGGATATTTCCTTTTTCACCATAGACCTCTATGGGCTTCCAAATATCTCTTTGCCAATTCCACAAGAACTGTCTTAGCGAAAGGCTTCTTGACGGGAAAGCTGTACCTCTGTGAGATGATTTCACAGAACACAAAGAAGTTTCTCAGAAAGCTTCTTTCTCTTTTTTATCGGAGGACACTTCCTTTGGCCCTATAGTCTTCAAAGGGATCTGAAATATCTGTTCTCAGATTCCACAGAAATAAGGCTAGCAAAGAGATCCACGAAATACAGATGTAACTCTGTGAGATGAATTAACAGAACACTAAGCAGTTTCTCAGAAAGCTTCTTTCCAGATTTCATCTGAGGATATTTCCTTTTTCACCATAGCCCTCTATGGGCTTCCAAATATCACTTTGCCAATTCCTCAAGAACGGTCTTAGCGAAAGGCTTCTTGAGGGGGAAGCTGTAACTCTGTGAGATGATTTCACAGAACACAAAGAAGTTTCTCAGAAAGCTTCTTTCTCTTTGTTATCAGAGGATATTTCCTTTGGCCCTATAGTCTTCAAAGGGATCTGAAATATCTGTTCTCAGATTCCAAAGAAATAAGGCTAGCAAAGAGATCCACGAAATACAGGTGTAACTCTGTGAGATGAATTAACAGAACACTAAACAGTTTCTCAGAAAGCTTCTTTCCAGATTTCATCTGAGGATATTTCCTTTTTCACCATAGCCCTCTATGGGCTTCCAAATATCTCTTTGCCAATTCCACAGGAAGTGTCTTAGAGAATGGCTTCTTGAGAGGAAAGCTGTAACTCTGTGAGATGATTTCACAGAACACAAAGAAGTTTCTCAGAAAGCTTCTTTCTCTTTGTTATCGGAGGATATTTCCTTTGGCCCTATAGTCTTCAAAGGGATCCGAAATATCTGTTCTCAGATTCAACAGAAATAAGGCTAGCAAAGAGATCCACGAAATACAGGTGTAACTCCGTGAAATGAATTAACAGAACAATAAGCAGTTTCTCACAAAGCTTCTTTCCAGATTTCATCTGAGGATATTTCGTTTTTCACCATAGCCCTCTATGGGCTTCCAAATATCTCTTTGTCAATTCCACAAGAAGTGTCTTAGGGAAAGGCTTCTTGAGGGGAAAGCTGTAACTCTGTGAGATGATTTCACAGAACACAAAGAAGTTTCTCAGAAAGCTTCTTTCTTTTTGTTATCGGAGGATATTTCCTTTGGCCCTATAGTCTTCAAAGGGATCTGAAATATCTGTTCTCAGATTCCACAGAAATAAGGCTAGCAAAGAGATCCACGAAATACAGGTGTAACTCCGTGAGATGAATTAACAGAACACTAAGCAGTTTCTCAGAAACATCTTTCCAGATTTCATCTGAGGATATTTGCTTTTTCAACATAGCCCTCTATGGGCTTCCGAATATCTCTTCGCCAATTCCACAGGAAGTGTCTTAGAGAATGGCTTCTTGAGAGGAAAGCTGTAACTCTGTGAGATGATTTCACAGAACACAAAGAAGTTTATCAGAAAGCTTCTTTCTCTTTGTTAACGGAGGATATTTCCTTTGGCCCTATAGTCTTCAAAGGGATCCGAAATATCTGTTCTCAGATTCCACAGAAATAAGACTAGCAAAGAGATCCACGAAATACAGATGTAACTCTGCGAGATGAATTAACAGAACACTAAGCAGTTTCTCAGAAAGCTTCTTTCCAGATTTCATCTGAGGATATTTCCTTTCTAACCCTAGCCCTCTAAGGGCTTCCAAATATCACTTTGCCAATTCCACAAGAACTGTCTTAGCGAAAGGCTTCTTGAGGGGAAAGCTGTAACTCTGTGATATGATTTCACAGAACACAAAGAAGTTTCTCAGAAAGCTTCTTTCTCTTTGTTATCGGAGGATATTTCCTTTGGCCCTATAGTCTTCAAAGGGTTCCGAAATATCTGTTCTCAGATTCCACAGAAATAAGGCTAGCAAAGAGATCCACGAAATACAGGTGTAACTCTGTGAGATGAATTAACAGAACACTAAGCAGTTTCTCAGAAAGCATCTTTCCAGATTTTATCTGAGGATATTTCCTTTTTCACCATAGCCCTCTAAGGGCTTCCAAATATCTCTTTGCCAATTCCACAGGAAGTGTCTTAGAGAAAGGCTTCTTGAGGGGAAAGCTGTAACTCTGTGAGATGATTTCACAGAACACAAAGAAGTTTCTCAGAAAGCTTCTTTCTCTTTGTTATCGGAGGATATTTACTTTGGCACTATTGTCTTCAAAGGGATCCGAAATATATGTTCTCAGATTCCACAGAAATAATGCTAGCAAAGAGATCCACGAAACACAGGTGTAACTCTGTGAGATGAATTAACAGAACACTAAGCAGTTTCTCAGAAAGCTTCTTTCCAGATTTCATCTGAGGATATTTCCTTTTTCACCATAGACCTCTATGGGCTTCCAAATATCTCTGTGCCAATTCCACAAGAACTGTCTTAGCGAAAGGCTTCTTGACGGGAAAAGTGTACCTCTGTGAGATGATTTCACAGAACACAAAGAAGTTTCTCAGAAAGCTTCTTTCTCTTTTTTATCGGAGGATATTTCCTTTGGCCCTGTAGTCTTCAAAGGGATCTGAAATCTCTGTTCTCAGATTCCACAGAATTAAGGCTAGCAAAAAGATCCACGAAATACAGATGTAACTCTGTGAGATGAATTAACAGAACACTAAGCAGTTTCTCAGAAAGCTTCTTTCCAGATTTCATCTGAGGATATTTCCTTTTTCACCATAGCCCTCTATGGGTTTCCAAATATCACTTTGCCAATTCCACGAGAACTGTCTTAGCGAAAGGCTTCTTGAGGGGAAACCTGTAAATCTGTGAGATGATTTCACAGAACACAAAGAAGTTTCTCAGAAAGCTTCTTTCTCTTTGTTATCGGAGGATATTTCCTCTGGCCCTATAGTCTTCAAAGGGATCCGAAATATCTGTTCTCAGATTCCACAGAAATAAGGCTAGAAAGAGATCCACGGAATACAGATGTAACTTTGTGAGATGAATTAACAGAACACTAAGCAGTTTCTCAGAAAGCTTCTTTCCAGATTTCATCTGAGGATATTTACTTTTTCACCATAGCCCTCTATGGGCTTCCAAATATCACTTTACGAATTCCTCAAGAACTGTCTTAGCGAAAGGCTTCTTCAGGGGAAAGCTGTAACTCTGTGAGATGATTTCACAGAACACAAAGAAGTTTCTCAGAAAGCTTCTTTCTCTTTGTTATCGGAGGATATTTCCTTTGGCCCTATAGTCTTCAAAGGGATGCGAAATATCTGTTCTCAGATTCAACAGAAATAAGGCTAGCAAAGAGATCCACGAAATACAGGTGTAACTCTGTGAGATGAATTAACAGAACACTAAGGAGTTTCTCAGAAAGCTTCTTTCCAGATTTCATCTGAGGATATTTCGTTTTTCACCATAGCCCTCTATGGGCTTCCAAATATCTCTTTGTCAATTCCACAAGAAGTGTCTTAGGGAAAGGCTTCTTGAGGGGAAAGCTGTAACTCTGTGAGATGATTTCACAGAACACAAAGAAGTTTCTCAGAAAGCTTCTTTCTCTTTGTTATCGGAGGATATATCCTTTGGCCCTATAGTCTTCAAAGGGATCCGAAATATCTGTTCTCAGATTCCACAGAAATAAGGCTAGCAAAGAGATCCACGAAATACAGATGTAACTCTGTGAGATGAATTAACAGAACACTAAGCAGTTTCTCAGAAAGCTTCTTTCCAGATTTCATCTGGGGATATTTCCTTTCTCACCATAGCCCTCTATGGGCTTCGAAATATCACTTTGCGAATTCTACAAGAACTGTCTTAGCGAAAGGCTTCTTGAGGGGAAAGCTGTAACTCTGTGAGATGATTTCACAGAACACAAAGAAGTTTCTCAGAAAGCTTCTTTCCCTTTGTTATCGGAGGATATTTCCTTTGGCCCTATAGTCTTCAAAGGGATCCGAAATATCTGTTCTCAGATTCCACAGAAATAAGGCTAGCAAAGAGATCCACGAAATACAGATGTAACTCTGTGAGATGAATTAACAGAACACTAAGCAGTTTCTCAGAAAGCTTCTTTCCAGATTTCATCTGAGGATATTTCCTTTTTCACCATAGCCCTCTATGGGCTTCCAAATATCTCTTTGCCAATTCCACGAGAACTGTCTTAGCGAAAGGCTTCTTGAGGGGAAAGCTGTAACTCTGTGAGATGATTTCACAGAACACAAAGAAGTTTCTCAGAAAGCTGCTTTCTCTTTGTTATCGGAGGATATTTCCTTTGGCCCTATAGTCTTCAAAGGGATCCGAAATATCTGTTCTCAGATTCCACAGAAATAAGGCTAGCAAGGAGATCCACGAAATACAGATGTAACTCTGTGAGATGAATTAACAGAACACTAAGCAGTTTCTCAGAAAGCTTCTTTCCAGAATTCATCTGAGGATATTTCCTTTTTCACCATAGCCCTCTAGGGGCTTTCAAATATCTCTTTGCCAATTCCACAAGAACTGTCTTAGCGAAAGGCTTCTTGAGGGGAAACCTGTAACTCTGTGAGATGATTTCACAGAACACAAAGAAGTTTCTCAGAAATCTTCTTTCTCTTTGTTATCGGAGGATATTTCCTTTGGCCCTATAGTCTTCAAAGGGATCCGAAATATCTGTTCTCAGATTCCAAAGAAATAAGGCTATCAAAGAGATCCAGGAAATACAGATGTAACTCTGTGAGATGAATTAACAGAACACTAAGCAGTTTCTCAGAAAGCTTCTTTCCAGATTTCATCTGAGGATATTTCCTTTTTCACCATAGCCCTCTATGGGCTTCCAAATATCACTTTGCCAATTCCACAAGAACTATCTTAGCGAAAGGCTTCTTGAGGGGAAACCTGTAACTCTGTGAGATGATTTCACAGAACACAAAGAAGTTTCTCAGAAAGCTTCTTTCTCTTTGTTATCGGAGGATATTTCCTTTGGCCCTATAGTCTTCAAAGGGATCCGAAATATCTGTTCTCAGATTCCACAGAAATAAGGCTAGCAAACAGATCCACGAAATACAGATGTAACTCTGTGAGATGAATTAACAGAACACTAAGCAGTTTCTCAGAAAGCTTCTTTTCAGATTTCATCTGATGATATTTCCTTTTTCACCATAGCCCTCTAGGGGTTCCAAATATCACTTTGCCAATTCCAAAAGAACTGTCTTAGCGAAAGGCTTCTTGAGGGGAAAGCTGTAACTCTGTGAGATGATTTCACAGAACACAAAGAAGTTTCTCAGAAAGCTTCTTTCTCTTTGTTATCGGAGGATATTTCCTTTGGCCCTATAGTCTTCAAAGAGATCCGAAATATCTGTTCTCAGATTCCACAGAAATAAGGCTAGCAAAGAGATCCACGAAATACAGATGTAACTCTGTGAGATGAATTAACAGAACACTAAGCAGTTTCTCAGAAAGCTTCTTTCCAGATTTCATCTGAGGATATTTTCTTTTTCACCATAGCCCTCTATGGGCTTCCAAATATCACTTTGCCAATTCCACGAGAACTGTGTTAGTGAAAGGCTTCTTGAGGGGAACGCTGTAACTCTGTGAGATGATTTCACAGAACACAAAGAAGTTTCTCAGAAAGCTTCTTTCTCTTTGTTATCGGAGGATATTTCCTTTGGCCCTATAGTCTTCAAAGGGATCCGAAATATCTGTTCTCAGATTCCACAGAAATAAGGCTAGCAAAGAGATCCACGAAATACAGATGTAACTCTGTGAGATGAATTAACAGAACACTCAGCAGTTTCTCAGAAAGCTTCTTTCCAGATTTCATCTGAGGATATTTCCTTTTTCACCATAGCCCTCTATGGGCTTCCAAATATCACTTTGCCAATTCCACAAGAACTGTCTTAGCGAAAGGCTTCTTGAGGGGAAAGCTGTAACTCTGTGAGATGATTTCACAGAACACAAAGAAGTTTCTCAGAAAGCTTCTTTCCCTTTGTTATCGGAGGATATTTCCTTTGCCCCTATAGTCTTCAAAGGGATCCGAAATATCTGTTCTCAGATTCCACAGAAATAAGGCTATCAAAGAGATCCACGAAATACAGATGTAACTCTGTGAGATGAATTAACAGAACACTAAGCAGTTTCTCAGAAAGCTTCTTTCCAGATTTCATCTGAGGATATTTCCTTTTTCACCATAGCCCTCTATGGGCTTCCAAATATCACTTTGCCAATTCCACAAGAACTATCTTAGCGAAAGGCTTCTTGAGGGGAAACCTGTAACTCTGTGAGATGATTTCACAGAACACAAAGAAGTTTCTCAGAAAGCTTCTTTCTCTTTGTTATCGGAGGATATTTCCTTTGGCCCTATAGTCTTCAAAGGGATCCGAAATATCTGTTCTCAGATTCCACAGAAATAAGGCTAGCAAACAGATCCACGAAATACAGATGTAACTCTGTGAGATGAATTAACAGAACACTAAGCAGTTTCTCAGAAAGCTTCTTTTCAGATTTCATCTGATGATATTTCCTTTTTCACCATAGCCCTCTAGGGGTTCCAAATATCACTTTGCCAATTCCAAAAGAACTGTCTTAGCGAAAGGCTTCTTGAGGGGAAAGCTGTAACTCTGTGAGATGATTTCACAGAACACAAAGAAGTTTCTCAGAAAGCTTCTTTCTCTTTGTTATCGGAGGATATTTCCTTTGGCCCTATAGTCTTCAAAGGGATCCGAAATATCTGTTCTCAGATTCCACAGAAATAAGGCTAGCAAAGAGATCCACGAAATACAGATGTAACTCTGTGAGATGAATTAACAGAACACTAAGCAGTTTCTCAGAAAGCTTCTTTTCAGATTTCATCTGATGATATTTCCTTTTTCACCATAGCCCTCTAGGGGTTCCAAATATCACTTTGCCAATTCCAAAAGAACTGTCTTAGCGAAAGGCTTCTTGAGGGGAAAGCTGTAACTCTGTGAGATGATTTCACAGAACACAAAGAAGTTTGTCAGAAAGCTTCTTTCTCTTTGTTATCGGAGGATATTTCCTTTGGCCCTATAGTCTTCAAAGGGATCCGAAATATCTGTTCTCAGATTCCACAGAAATAAGGCTAGCAAAGAGATCCACGAAATACAGATGTAACTCTGTGAGATGAATTAACAGAACACTAAGCAGTTTCTCAGAAAGCTTCTTTTCAGATTTCATCTGATGATATTTCCTTTTTCACCATAGCCCTCTAGGGGTTCCAAATATCACTTTGCCAATTCCAAAAGAACTGTCTTAGCGAAAAGCTTCTTGAGGGGAAAGCTGTAACTCTGTGAGATGATTTCACAGAACACAAAGAAGTTTCTCAGAAAGCTTCTTTCTCTTTGTTATCGGAGGATATTTCCTTTGGCCCTATAGTCTTCAAAGGGATCCGAAATATCTGTTCTCAGATTCCACAGAAATAAGGCTAGCAAAGAGATCCACGAAATACAGATGTAACTCTGTGAGATGAATTAACAGAACACTAAGCAGTTTCTCAGAAAGCTTCTTTCCAGATTTCATCTGAGGATATTTTCTTTTTCACCATAGCCCTCTATGGGCTTCCAAATATCACTTTGCCAATTCCACGAGAACTGTCTTAGTGAAAGGCTTCTTGAGGGGAACGCTGTAACTCTGTGAGATGATTTCACAGAACACAAAGAAGTTTCTCAGAAAGCTTCTTTCTCTTTGTTATCGGAGGATATTTCCTTTGGCCCTATAGTCTTCAAAGGGATCCGAAATATCTGTTCTCAGATTCCACAGAAATAAGGCTAGCAAAGAGATCCACGAAATACAGATGTAACTCTGTGAGATGAATTAACAGAACACTCAGCAGTTTCTCAGAAAGCTTCTTTCCAGATTTCATCTGAGGATATTTCCTTTTTCACCATAGCCCTCTATGGGCTTCCAAATATCACTTTGCCAATTCCACAAGAACTGTCTTAGCGAAAGGCTTCTTGAGGGGAAAGCTGTAACTCTGTGAGATGATTTCACAGAACACAAAGAAGTTTCTCAGAAAGCTTCTTTCCCTTTGTTATCGGAGGATATTTCCTTTGCCCCTATAGTCTTCAAAGGGATCCGAAATATCTGTTCTCAGATTCCACAGAAATAAGGCTAGCAAAGAGATCCACGAAATACAGATGTAACTCTGTGAGATGAATTAACAGAACACTAAGCAGTTTCTCAGAAAGCTTCTTTCCAGATTTCATCTGAGGATATTTCCTTTTTCACCATAGCCCTCTATGGGCTTCCAAATATCTCTTTGCCAATTCCACGAGAACTGTCTTAGCGAAAGGCTTCTTGAGGGGAAAGCTGTAACTCTGTGAGATGATTTCACAGAACACAAAGAAGTTTCTCAGAAAGCTGCTTTCTCTTTGTTATCGGAGGATATTTCCTTTGGCCCTATAGTCTTCAAAGGGATCCGAAATATCTGTTCTCAGATTCCACAGAAATAAGGCTAGCAAGGAGATCCACGAAATACAGATGTAACTCTGTGAGATGAATTAACAGAACACTAAGCAGTTTCTCAGAAAGCTTCTTTCCAGAATTCATCTGAGGATATTTCCTTTTTCACCATAGCCCTCTAGGGGCTTTCAAATATCTCTTTGCCAATTCCACAAGAACTGTCTTAGCGAAAGGCTTCTTGAGGGGAAACCTGTAACTCTGTGAGATGATTTCACAGAACACAAAGAAGTTTCTCAGAAATCTTCTTTCTCTTTGTTATCGGAGGATATTTCCTTTGGCCCTATAGTCTTCAAAGGAATCCGAAATATCTGTTCTCAGATTCCAAAGAAATAAGGCTATCAAAGAGATCCACGAAATACAGATGTAACTCTGTGAGATGAATTAACAGAACACTAAGCAGTTTCTCAGAAAGCTTCTTTCCAGATTTCATCTGGGGATATTTCCTTTCTCACCATAGCCCTCTATGGGCTTCGAAATATCACTTTGCGAATTCTACAAGAACTGTCTTAGCGAAAGGCTTCTTGAGGGGAAAGCTGTAACTCTGTGAGATGATTTCACAGAACACAAAGAAGTTTCTCAGAAAGCTTCTTTCCCTTTGTTATCGGAGGATATTTCCTTTGGCCCTATAGTCTTCATAGGGATCCGAAATATCTGTTCTCAGATTCCACAGAAATAAGGCTAGCAAAGAGATCCACGAAATACAGATGTAACTCTGTGAGATGAATTAACAGAACACTAAGCAGTTTCTCAGAAAGCTTCTTTCCAGATTTCATCTGAGGATATTTCCTTTCTCACCATAGCCCTCTATGGGCTTCCAAATATCTCTTTGCCAATTCCACGAGAACTGTCTTAGCGAAAGGCTTCTTGAGGGGAAACCTGTAACTCTGTGAGATGATTTCACAGAACACAAAGAAGTTTCTCAGAAAGCTGCTTTCTCTTTATTATCGGAGGATATTTCCTTTGGCCCTATAGTCTTCAAAGGGATCCGAAATATCTGTTCTCAGATTCCACAGAAATAAGGCTAGCAAGGAGATCCACGAAATACAGATGTAACTCTGTGAGATGAATTAACAGAACACTAAGCAGTTTCTCAGAAAGCTTCTTTCCAGAATTCATCTGAGGATATTTCCTTTTTCACCATAGCCCTCTAGGGGCTTTCGAATATCTCTTTGCCAATTCCACAAGAACTGTCTTAGCGAAAGGCTTCTTGAGGGGAAAGCTGTAACTCTGTGAGATGATTTCACAGAACACAAAGAAGTTTCTCAGAAATCTTCTTTCTCTTTGTTATCGGAGGATATTTCCTTTGGCCCTATAGTCTTCAAAGGGATCCGAAATATCTGTTCTCAGATTCCAAAGAAATAAGGCTATCAAAGAGATCCAGGAAATACAGATGTAACTCTGTGAGATGAATTAACAGAACACTAAGCAGTTTCTCAGAAAGCTTCTTTCCAGATTTCATCTGAGGATATTTCCTTTTTCACCATAGCCCTCTAGGGGTTCCAAATATCACTTTGCCATTTCCAAAAGAACTGTCTTAGCGAAAGGCTTCTTGAGGGGAAAGCTGTAACTCTGTGAGATGATTTCACAGAACACAAAGAAGTTTCTCAGAAAGCTTCTTTCTCTTTGTTATCGGAGGATATTTCCTTTGGCCCTATAGTCTTCAAAGGGATCCGAAATATCTGTTCTCAAATTCCACAGAAATAAGGCTAGCAAAGAGATCCACGAAATACAGATGTAACTCTGTGAGACGAATTAACAGAACACTAAGCAGTTTCTCAGAAAGCTTCTTTCCAGATTTCATCTGAGGATATTTCCTTTTTCATCATTGCCCTCTATGGGCTTCCAAATATCACTTTGCCAATTCCACGAGAACTGTCTTAGTGAAAGGCTTCTTGAGGGGAAAGCTGTAACTTTGTGAGATGATTTCACAGAACACAAAGAAGTTTCTCAGAAAGCTTCTTTCTCTTTGTTATCGGAGGATATTTCCTTTGGCCCTATAGTCTTCAAAGGGATCCGAAATATCTGTTCTCAGATTCCACAGAAATAAGGCTAGCAAAGAGATCCACGAAATACAGATGTAACTCTGTGAGATGAATTAACAGAACACTAAGCAGTTTCTCAGAAAGCTTCTTTCCAGAATTCATCTGAGGATATTTCCTTTTTCACCATAGCCCTCTAGGGGCTTGCAAATATCTCTTTGCCAATTCCACAAGAACTGTCTTAGCGAAAGGCTTCTTGAGGGGAAAGCTGTAACTCTGTGAGATGATTTCACAGAACACAAAGAAGTTTCTCAGAAATCTTCTTTCTCTTTGTTATCGGAGGATATTTCCTTTGGCCCTATAGTCTTCATAGGGATCCGAAATATCTGCTCTCAGATTCCAAAGAAATAAGGCTATCAAAGAGATCCACGAAATACAGATGTAACTCTGTGAGATGAATTAACAGAACACTAAGCAGTTTCTCAGAAAGCTTCTTTCCAGATTTCATCTGAGGATATTTCCTTTTTCACCATAGCCCTCTATGGGCTTCCAAATATCACTTTGCCAATTCCACAAGAACTGTCTTAGCGAAAGGCTTCTTGAGGGGAAACCTGTAACTCTGTGAGATGATTTCACAGAACACAAAGAAGTTTCTCAGAAAGCTTCTTTCTCTTTGTTATCGGAGGATATTTCCTTTGGCCCTATAGTCTTCAAAGGGATCCGAAATATCTGTTCTCAGATTCCACAGAAATAAGGCTAGCAAACAGATCCACGAAATACAGATGTAACTCTGTGAGATGAATTAACAGAACACTAAGCAGTTTCTCAGAAAGCTTCTTTCCAGATTTCATCTGATGATATTTCCTTTTTCACCATAGCCCTCTAGGGGTTCCAAATATCACTTTGCCAATTCCAAAAGAACTGTCTAAGCGAAAGGCTTCTTGAGGGGAAAGCTGTAACTCTGTGAGATGATTTCACAGAACACAAAGAAGTTTCTCAGAAAGCTTCTTTCTCTTTGTTATCGGAGGATATTTCCTTCGGCCCTATAGTCTTCAAAGGGATCCGAAATATCTGTTCTCAGATTCCACAGAAATAAGGCTAGCAAAGAGATCCACGAAATACAGATGTAACTCTGTGAGATGAATTAACAGAACACTAAGCAGTTTCTCAGAAAGCTTCTTTCCAGATTTCATCTGGGGATATTTCCTTTCTCACCATAGCCCTCTATGGGCTTCGAAATATCACTTTGCGAATTCTACAAGAACTGTCTTAGCGAAAGGCTTCTTGAGGGGAAAGCTGTAACTCTGTGAGATGATTTCACAGAACACAAAGAAGTTTCTCAGAAAGCTTCTTTCCCTTTGTTATCGGAGGATATTTCCTTTGGCCCTATAGTCTTCAAAGGGATCCGAAATATCTGTTCTCAGATTCCACAGAAATAAGGCTAGCAAAGAGATCCACGAAATACAGATGTAACTCTGTGAGATGAATTAACAGAACACTAAGCAGTTTCTCAGAAAGCTTCTTTCCAGATTTCATCTGAGGATATTTCCTTTTTCACCATAGCCCTCTAGGGGTTCCAAATATCACTTTGCCAATTCCAAAAGAACTGTCTTAGCGAAAGGCTTCTTGAGGGGAAAGCTGTAACTCTGTGAGATGATTTCACAGAACACAAAGAAGTTTCTCAGAAAGCTTCTTTCTCTTTGTTATCGGAGGATATTTCCTTTGGCCCTATAGTCTTCAAAGGGATCCGAAATATCTGTTCTCAGATTCCACAGAAATAAGGCTAGCAAAGAGATCCACGAAATACAGATGTAACTCTGTGAGACGAATTAACAGAACACTAAGCAGTTTCTCAGAAAGCTTCTTTCCAGATTTCATCTGAGGATATTTCCTTTTTCATCATTGCCCTCTATGGGCTTCCAAATATCACTTTGCCAATTCCACGAGAACTGTCTTAGCGAAAGGCTTCTTGAGGGGAAAGCTGTAACTTTGTGAGATGATTTCACAGAACACAAAGAAGTTTCTCAGAAAGCTTCTTTCTCTTTGTTATCGGAGGATATTTCCTTTGGCCCTATAGTCTTCAAAGGGATCCGAAATATCTGTTCTGAGATTCCACAGAAATAAGGCTAGCAAAGAGATCCACGAAATACAGATGTAACTCTGTGAGATGAATTAACAGAACACTAAGCAGTTTCTCAGAAAGCTTCTTTCCAGAATTCATCTGAGGATATTTCCTTTTTCACCATAGCCCTCTAGGGGCTTTCAAATATCTCTTTGCCAATTCCACAAGAACTGTCTTAGCGAAAGGCTTCTTGAGGGGAAAGCTGTAACTCTGTGAGATGATTTCACAGAACACAAAGAAGTTTCTCAGAAATCTTCTTTCTCTTTGTTATCGGAGGATATTTCCTTTGGCCCTATAGTCTTCAAAGGGATCCGAAATATCTGTTCTCAGATTCCACAGAAATAAGGCTATCAAAGAGATCCACGAAATACAGATGTAACTCTGTGAGATGAATTAACAGAACACTAAGCAGTTTCTCAGAAAGCTTCTTTCCAGATTTCATCTGAGGATATTTCCTTTTTCACCATAGCCCTCTATGGGCTTCCAAATATCACTTTGCCAATTCCACAAGAACTGTCTTAGCGAAAGGCTTCTTGAGGGGAAACCTGTAACTCTGTGAGATGATTTCACAGAACACAAAGAAGTTTCTCAGAAAGCTTCTTTCTCTTTGTTATCGGAGGATATTTCCTTTGGCCCTATAGTCTTCAAAGGGATCCGAAATATCTGTTCTCAGATTCCACAGAAATAAGGCTAGCAAAGAGATCCACGAAATACAGATGTAACTCTGTGAGATGAATTAACAGAACACTAAGCAGTTTCTCAGAAAGCTTCTTTCCAGATTTCATCTGATGATATTTCCTTTTTCACCATAGCCCTCTAGGGGTTCCAAATATCACTTTGCCAATTCCAAAAGAACTGTCTAAGCGAAAGGCTTCTTGAGGGGAAAGCTGTAACTCTGTGAGATGATTTCACAGAACACAAAGAAGTTTCTCAGAAAGCTTCTTTCTCTTTGTTATCGGAGGATATTTCCTTTGGCCCTATAGTCTTCAAAGGGATCCGAAATATCTGTTCTCAGATTCCACAGAAATAAGGCTAGCAAAGAGATCCACGAAATACAGATGTAACTCTGTGAGATGAATTAACAGAACACTAAGCAGTTTCTCAGAAAGCTTCTTTCCAGATTTCATCTGGGGATATTTCCTTTCTCACCATAGCCCTCTATGGGCTTCGAAATATCACTTTGCGAATTCTACAAGATCTGTCTTAGCGAAAGGCTTCTTGAGGGGAAAGCTGTAACTCTGTGAGATGATTTCACAGAACACAAAGAAGTTTCTCAGAAAGCTTCTTTCCCTTTGTTATCGGAGGATATTTCCTTTGGCCCTATAGTCTTCAAAGGGATCCGAAATATCTGTTCTCAGATTCCACAGAAATAAGGCTAGCAAGTAGATCCACGAAATACAGATGTAACTCTGTGAGATGAATTAACAGAACACTAAGCAGTTTCTCAGAAAGCTTCTTTCCAGAATTCATCTGAGGATATTTCCTTTTTCACCATAGCCCTCTAGGGGCTTTCAAATATCTCTTTGCCAATTCCACAAGAACTGTCTTAGCGAAAGGCTTCTTGAGGGGAAAGCTGTAACTCTGTGAGATGATTTCACAGAACACAAAGAAGTTTCTCAGAAAGCTTCTTTCTCTTTGTTATCAGAGGATATTTCCTTTGGCCCTATAGTCTTCAAAGGGATCCGAAATATCTGTTCTCAGATTCCAAAGAAATAAGGCTAGCAAAGAGATCCACGAAATACAGATGTAACTCTGTGAGATGAATTAACAGAACACTAAGCAGTTTCTCAGAAAGCTTCTTTCCAGATTTCATCTGAGGATATTTCCTTTTTCACCATAGCCCTCTATGGGCTTCGAAATATCACTTTGCCAATTCCACAAGAACTGTCTTAGCGAAAGGCTTCTTGAGGGGGAACCTGTAACTCTGTGAGATGATTTCACAGAACACAAAGAAGTTTCTGAGAAAGCTTCTTTCTCTTTGTTATCGGAGGATATTTCCTTTGGCCCTATAGACATTAAAGGATTCCGAAATATCTGTTCTCAGATTCCACAGAAATAAGGCTAGCTAAGAGATCCATGATTTATAGATGTAACTCTGTGAGATGAATTAAGAGAACACTAAGCAGTATCTCAGAAAGCTTCTTTCCAGATTTCATCTCAGGATATTTCCTTTTTCAAAAGAGCCCTCTAAGGGCTTCCAAATATCAGTTTGCGAATTCCACGAGAACTGTCTTAGCTAAAGGCTTTTTGAGGGGAAAGCTGTAACTCTGTGAGATAATTTCACAGAACACAAAGAAGTTTCTCAGAAAGCTTCTTTCTCTTTGTTATCGGAGGATATTTCCTTTGGCCCTATAGTCTTCAAAGGGATCCGAAATATCTGTTCTCAGATTCCACAGAAATAAGGCTAGCAAAGAGATCCACGAAATACAGATGTAACTCTGTGAGACGAATTAACAGAACACTAAGCAGTTTCTCAGAAAGCTTCTTTCCAGATTTCATCTGAGGATATTTCCTTTTTCACCATTGCCCTCTATGGGCTTCCAAATATCACTTTGCCAATTCCACAAGTACTGTCTTAGCGAAAGACTTCTTGAGGGGAAACCTGTAACTTTGTGAGATGATTTCACAGAACACAAAGAAGTTTCTCAGAAAGCTTCTTTCTCTTTGTTATCAGAGGATATTTCCTTTGGCCCTATAGACTTTAAAGGGATCCGAAATATCTGTTCCCAGATTCCACAGAAATAAGGCTAGCAAAGAGATCCAGGAAATATAGATGTAACTCTGTGAGATGAATTAACAGAACACTAAGCAGTTTCTCAGAAAGCTTCTTTCCAGATTTCATCTGAGGATATTTCCTTTTTCACCATAGCCCTCTATGGGCTTCCAAATATCACTTTGCCAATTCCACAAGAACTGTCTTAGCGAAAGGCTTCTTGAGGGGAAACCTGTAACTTTGTGAGATGATTTCACAGAACACAAAGAAGTTTCTCAGAAAGCTTCTTTCTCTTTGTTATCGGAGGATATTTCCTTTGGCCCTATAGTATTCAAAGAATCCGAAATATCTGTTCTCAGATTCCGCAGAAATAAGGCTAGCAAAGAGTTCCACGAAATACAGATGTAACTCTGTGAGATGAATTCACAGAACACTAAGCAGTTTCTCAGAAAGCTTTTTTCCAGATTTCATCTGAGGATATTTCCTTTTTCACCATAGCCCTCTATGGGCTTCCGAATATCACTTTGCCAATTCCACAAGAACTGTCTTAGCGAAAGGCTTCTTGAGGGGAAAGCTGTAACTCTGTGAGATGATTTCACAGAACACAAAGAAGTTTCTCAGAAAGCTTCTTTCTCTTTGTTATCGGAGGATATTTCCTTTGGCCCTATGGTCTTCAAATGGATCCGAAATATCTGTTCTCAGATTCCCCAGAAATAAGGCTAGCAAAGAGACCCACGAAATACAGATGTAACTCTGTGAGATGAATTAAGAGAACACTAAGGAGTTTCTCAGAAAGCTTCTTTCCAGATTTCATCTGAGGATATTTCCTTTTTCACCATAGCCCTCTATGGGCTTCCAAATATCTCTTTGCCAATTCCACAAGAACTGTCTTAGCGAAAGGCTTCTTGAGGGGAAAGCTGTAACTCTGTGAGATGATTTCACAGAACACAAAGAAGTTTCTCAGAAAGCTTCTTTCTCTTTGTTATCGGAGGATATTTCCTTTGGCCCTATAGTCTTCAAAGGGATCCGAAATATCTGTTCTCAGATTCCACAGAAATAAGGCTAGCAAAGAGATCCACGAAATACAGATGTAACTCTGTGAGATGAATTAACAGAACACTAAGCAGTTTCTCAGAAAGCTTCTTTCCAGATTTCATCTGAGGATATTTCCTTTTTCACCATAGCCCTCCATGGTCTTCGAAATAGCACTTTGCCAATTCCACAAGGACTGTCTTAGCGAAAGGCTTCTTGAGGGGAAAGCTGTAACTCTGTGAGATGATTTCACAGAACCCAAAGGAGTTTCTCAGAAAGCTTCTTTCTCTTTGTTATCGGAGGATATTTCCTTTGGCCCTATAGTCTTCAAAGGGATCCGAAATATCTGTTCTCAGATTCCACAGAAATAAGGCTAGCAAAGAGATCCACGAAATACAGATGTAACTCTGTGAGATGAATTAACAGAACACTAAGCAGTTTCTCAGAAAGCTTCTTTCCAGATTTCATCTGAGGATATTTCCTTTTTCACCATAGCCCTCTAAGGGCTTCCAAATATCACCTTGCGAATTCCACGAGAACTGTCTTAGCGAAAGGCTTCTTGAGGGGAAAGCTGTAACTCTGTGAGATAATTTCACAGAACACAAAGAAGTTTCTCAGAAAGCTTCTTTCTCTTTGTTATCGGAGGATATTTCCTTTGGCCCTATAGTCTTCAAAGGGATCCGAAATATCTGTTCTCAGATTCCACAGAAATAAGGCTAGCAAAGAGATCCACGAAATACAGATGTAACTCTGTGAGATGAATTAACAGAACACTAAGCAATTTCTCAGAAAGCTTCTTTCCAGGTTTCATCTGAGGATATTTCCTTTTTCACCATAGCCCTCTATGGGCTTCCAAATATCACTTTGCCAATTACACAAGAACTGTCTTAGCGAAAGGCTTCTTGAGGGGAAAGCTGTAACTCGATGAGATGATTTCACAGAACACAAAGAAGTTTCTCAGAAAGATTCTTTCTCTTTGTTATCGGAGGATATTTCCTTTGGCCCTATAGTCTTCAAAGGGATCCGAAATATCTGTTCTCAGATTCCACAGAAATAAGGCTAGCAAAGAGATCCACGAAATAAAGATGTAACTCTGTGAGATGAATTAACAGAACACTAAGCAGTTTCTCAGAAAGCTTCTTTCAGGTTTCATCTGAGGATATTTCCTTTTTCACCATAGCCCTCTATGGGCTTCCAAATATCACTTTGCCAATTCCACAAGAACTGTCTTAGCGAAAGGCTTCTTGAGGGGAAACCTGTAACTCTGTGAGATGATTTCACAGAATACAAAGAAGATTCTCAGAAAGCTTCTTTCTCTTTGTTATCGGAGGATATTTCCTTTGGCCCTATAGTCTTCAAAGGGATCCGAAATATCTGTTCTCAGATTCCACAGAAATAAAGCTAACAAAGAGATCCACGAAATATAGATGTAACTCTGTGAGATAAATTAACAGAACACTAAGCAGTTTCTCAGAAGGCTTCTTTCCAGATTTCATCTGAGGATATTTCCTTTTTCACCATAGCCCTCTATGGACTTCCAAATATCACTTTTCCAATTCCACAAGAACTGTCTTAGCGAAAGGCTTCTTGAGGGGAAAGCTGTAACTCGATGAGATGATTTCACAGAACACAAAGAAGTTTCTCAGAAAGCTTCTTTCTCTTTGTTATCGGAGGATATTTCCTTTGGCCCTATAGTCTTCAAAGGGATCCGAAATATCTGTTCTCAGATTCCACAGAAATAAGGCTAGCAAAGAGATCCACGAAATACAGATGTAACTCTGTGAGATGAATTAGCAGAACACTAAGCAGTTTCTCAGAAAGCTTCTTTCCAGATTTCATCTGAGAATATTTCCTTTTTCACCCTAGCCCTCTACGGGGTTCCAAATATCACTTTGCCAATTCCACAACAACTGTCTTAGCGAAAGGCTTCTTGAGGGGAAAGCTGTAACTCTGTGAGATGATTTCACAGAACACAAAGAAGTTTCTCAGAAATCTTCTTTCTCTTTGTTATCAGAGGATATTTCCTTTGGCCCTATAGTCTTCAAAGGGATCCGAAATATCTGTTCTCAGATTCCACAGAAATAAGGCTAGCAAAGAGATCCACGAAATACAGATGTAACTCTGTGAGATGAATTAACAGAACACTAAGCAGTTTCTCAGAAAGCTTCTTTCCAGATTTCATCTGAGGATATTTCCTTTCTCACCCTAGCCCTCTATGGGCTTCCAAATATCACTTTGCCAATTCCACAAGAACTGTCTTAGCGAAAGGCTTCTTGAGGGGAAAGCTGTAACTCTGTGAGATGATTTCACAGAACACAAAGAAGTTTCTCAGAAAGCTTCTTTCTCTTTGTTATCGGAGGATATTTCCTTTGGCCCTATAGTCTTCAAAGGGATCCGAAATATCTGTTCCCAGATTCCACAGAATTAAGGCTAGCAAAGAGATCCACGAAATACAGATGTAACTCTGTGAGATGAATTACCAGAACACTAAGCAGTTTCTCAGAAAGCTTCTTTCCAGATTTCATCTGAGGATATTTCCTTTTTCACCATAGCCCTCTATGGGCTTCCAAATATCACTTTGCCAATTCCACAAGAACTGTCTTAGCGAAAGGCTTCTTGAGGGGAAAGCTGTAACTCTGTGAGATGATTTCACAGAACACAAAGAAGTTTCTCAGAAAGCTTCTTTCTCTTTGTTATCGGAGGATATTTCCTTTGGCCCTATAGTCTTCAAAGGGATCCGAAATATCTGTTCTCAGATTCCAAAGAAATAAGGCTAGCAAAGAGATCCACGAAATACAGATGTAACTCTGTGAGATGAATTAACAGAACACTAAGCAGTTTCTCAGAAAGCTTCTTTCCAGATTTCATCTGAGGATATTTCCTTTTTCACCATAGCCCTCCATGGTCTTCGAAATAGCACTTTGCCAATTCCACAAGGACTGTCTTAGCGAAAGGCTTCTTGAGGGGAAAGCTGTAACTCTGTGAGATGATTTCACAGAACCCAAAGGAGTTTCTCAGAAAGCTTCTTTCTCTTTGTTATCGGAGGATATTTCCTTTGGCCCTATAGTCTTCAAAGGGATCCGAAATATCTGTTCTCAGATTCCACAGAAATAAGGCTAGCAAAGAGATCCACGAAATACAGATGTAACTCTGTGAGATGAATTAACAGAACACTAAGCAATTTCTCAGAAAGCTTCTTTCCAGGTTTCATCTGAGGATATTTCCTTTTTCACCATAGCCCTCTATGGGCTTCCAAATATCACTTTGCCAATTACACAAGAACTGTCTTAGCGAAAGGCTTCTTGAGGGGAAAGCTGTAACTCGATGAGATGATTTCACAGAACACAAAGAAGTTTCTCAGAAAGATTCTTTCTCTTTGTTATCGGAGGATATTTCCTTTGGCCCTATAGTCTTCAAAGGGATCCGAAATATCTGTTCTCAGATTCCACAGAAATAAGGCTAGCAAAGAGATCCACGAAATAAAGATGTAACTCTGTGAGATGAATTAACAGAACACTAAGCAGTTTCTCAGAAAGCTTCTTTCAGGTTTCATCTGAGGATATTTCCTTTTTCACCATAGCCCTCTATGGGCTTCCAAATATCACTTTGCCAATTCCACAAGAACTGTCTTAGCGAAAGGCTTCTTGAGGGGAAACCTGTAACTCTGTGAGATGATTTCACAGAATACAAAGAAGATTCTCAGAAAGCTTCTTTCTCTTTGTTATCGGAGGATATTTCCTTTGGCCCTATAGTCTTCAAAGGGATCCGAAATATCTGTTCTCAGATTCCACAGAAATAAAGCTAACAAAGAGATCCACGAAATATAGATGTAACTCTGTGAGATAAATTAACAGAACACTAAGCAGTTTCTCAGAAGGCTTCTTTCCAGATTTCATCTGAGGATATTTCCTTTTTCACCATAGCCCTCTATGGACTTCCAAATATCACTTTTCCAATTCCACAAGAACTGTCTTAGCGAAAGGCTTCTTGAGGGGAAAGCTGTAACTCGATGAGATGATTTCACAGAACACAAAGAAGTTTCTCAGAAAGCTTCTTTCTCTTTGTTATCGGAGGATATTTCCTTTGGCCCTATAGTCTTCAAAGGGATCCGAAATATCTGTTCTCAGATTCCACAGAAATAAGGCTAGCAAAGAGATCCACGAAATACAGATGTAACTCTGTGAGATGAATTAGCAGAACACTAAGCAGTTTCTCAGAAAGCTTCTTTCCAGATTTCATCTGAGAATATTTCCTTTTTCACCCTAGCCCTCTACGGGGTTCCAAATATCACTTTGCCAATTCCACAACAACTGTCTTAGCGAAAGGCTTCTTGAGGGGAAAGCTGTAACTCTGTGAGATGATTTCACAGAACACAAAGAAGTTTCTCAGAAATCTTCTTTCTCTTTGTTATCAGAGGATATTTCCTTTGGCCCTATAGTCTTCAAAGGGATCCGAAATATCTGTTCTCAGATTCCACAGAAATAAGGCTAGCAAAGAGATCCACGAAATACAGATGTAACTCTGTGAGATGAATTAACAGAACACTAAGCAGTTTCTCAGAAAGCTTCTTTCCAGATTTCATCTGAGGATATTTCCTTTCTCACCCTAGCCCTCTATGGGCTTCCAAATATCACTTTGCCAATTCCACAAGAACTGTCTTAGCGAAAGGCTTCTTGAGGGGAAAGCTGTAACTCTGTGAGATGATTTCACAGAACACAAAGAAGTTTCTCAGAAAGCTTCTTTCTCTTTGTTATCGGAGGATATTTCCTTTGGCCCTATAGTCTTCAAAGGGATCCGAAATATCTGTTCCCAGATTCCACAGAATTAAGGCTAGCAAAGAGATCCACGAAATACAGATGTAACTCTGTGAGATGAATTACCAGAACACTAAGCAGTTTCTCAGAAAGCTTCTTTCCAGATTTCATCTGAGGATATTTCCTTTTTCACCATAGCCCTCTATGGGCTTCCAAATATCACTTTGCCAATTCCACAAGAACTGTCTTAGCGAAAGGCTTCTTGAGGGGAAAGCTGTAACTCTGTGAGATGATTTCACAGAACACAAAGAAGTTTCTCAGAAAGCTTCTTTCTCTTTGTTATCGGAGGATATTTCCTTTGGCCCTATAGTCTTCAAAGGGATCCGAAATATCTGTTCTCAGATTCCAAAGAAATAAGGCTAGCAAAGAGATCCACGAAATACAGATGTAACTCTGTGAGATGAATTAACAGAACACTAAGCAGTTTCTCAGAAAGCTTCTTTCCAGATTTCATCTGAGGATATTTCCTTTTTCACCATAGCCCTCTATGGGCTTCGAAATATCACTTTGCCAATTCCAGAAGAACTGTCTTAGCGAAAGGCTTCTTGAGGGGAAAGCTGTAACTCTGTGAGATGATTTCACAGAACACAAAGAAGTTTCTCAGAAAGCTTCTTTCTCTTTGTTATCGGAGGATATTTCCTTTGGCCCTATAGTCTTCAAAGGGATCCGAAATATCTGTTCTCAGATTCCACAGAAATAAGGCTAGCAAAGAGATCCACGAAATACAGATGTAACTCTGTGAGATGAAGTAACACAACACTAAGCAGTTTCTCAGAAAGCTTCTTTCAGATTTCATCTGAGGGTATTTCCTTTTTCACCATAGCCCTCTATAGGCTTCCAAATATCACTTTGCCAATTCCACAAGAACTGTCTTAGCGAAAGGCTTCTTGAGGGGAAACCTGTAACTCTGTGAGATGATTTCACAGAACACAAAGAAGTTTCTCAGAAAGCTTCTTTCTCTTTGTTATCGGAGGATATTTCCTTTGGCCCTATAGACTTTAAAGGATTCCGAAATATCTGTTCTTAGATTCCACAGAAATAAGGCTAGCTAAGAGATCCATGATATATAGATGTAACTCTGTGAGATGAATTAACAGAACACTAAGCAGTTTCTCAGAAAGCTTCTTTCCAGATTTCATCTGAGGATATTTCCTTTCTCACCGTAGCCCTCTATGGGCTTCCAAATATCACTTTGCCATATCCACAAGAACTCTCTTAGCGAAAGGCTTCTTGAGGGGAAAGCTCTAACTCTGTGAGATGATTTCACAGAACACAAAGAAATTTCTCAAAAAGCTTTTTCTCTTTGTTATCGGAGGATATTTCCTTTGGCCCTATAGTCTTCAAAGGGATCCGAAATATCTGTTCTCAGATTCCACAGAAATAAGGCTAGCAAGTAGATCCACGAAATACAGATGTAACTCTGTGAGATGAATTAACAGAACACTAAGCAGTTTCTCAGAAAGCTTCTTTCCAGAATTCATCTGAGGATATTTCCTTTTTCACCATAGCCCTCTAGGGGCTTTCAAATATCTCTTTGCCAATTCCACAAGAACTGTCTTAGCGAAAGGCTTCTTGAGGGGAAAGCTGTAACTCTGTGAGATGATTTCACAGAACACAAAGAAGTTTCTCAGAAAGCTTCTTTCTCTTTGTTATCAGAGGATATTTCCTTTGGCCCTATAGTCTTCAAAGGGATCCGAAATATCTGTTCTCAGATTCCAAAGAAATAAGGCTAGCAAAGAGATCCACGAAATACAGATGTAACTCTGTGAGATGAATTAACAGAACACTAAGCAGTTTCTCAGAAAGCTTCTTTCCAGATTTCATCTGAGGATATTTCCTTTTTCACCATAGCCCTCTATGGGCTTCGAAATATCACTTTGCCAATTCCACAAGAACTGTCTTAGCGAAAGGCTTCTTGAGGGGGAACCTGTAACTCTGTGAGATGATTTCACAGAACACAAAGAAGTTTCTGAGAAAGCTTCTTTCTCTTTGTTATCGGAGGATATTTCCTTTGGCCCTATAGACATTAAAGGATTCCGAAATATCTGTTCTCAGATTCCACAGAAATAAGGCTAGCTAAGAGATCCATGATTTATAGATGTAACTCTGTGAGATGAATTAAGAGAACACTAAGCAGTATCTCAGAAAGCTTCTTTCCAGATTTCATCTCAGGATATTTCCTTTTTCAAAAGAGCCCTCTAAGGGCTTCCAAATATCAGTTTGCGAATTCCACGAGAACTGTCTTAGCTAAAGGCTTTTTGAGGGGAAAGCTGTAACTCTGTGAGATAATTTCACAGAACACAAAGAAGTTTCTCAGAAAGCTTCTTTCTCTTTGTTATCGGAGGATATTTCCTTTGGCCCTATAGTCTTCAAAGGGATCCGAAATATCTGTTCTCAGATTCCACAGAAATAAGGCTAGCAAAGAGATCCACGAAATACAGATGTAACTCTGTGAGACGAATTAACAGAACACTAAGCAGTTTCTCAGAAAGCTTCTTTCCAGATTTCATCTGAGGATATTTCCTTTTTCACCATTGCCCTCTATGGGCTTCCAAATATCACTTTGCCAATTCCACAAGTACTGTCTTAGCGAAAGACTTCTTGAGGGGAAACCTGTAACTTTGTGAGATGATTTCACAGAACACAAAGAAGTTTCTCAGAAAGCTTCTTTCTCTTTGTTATCAGAGGATATTTCCTTTGGCCCTATAGACTTTAAAGGGATCCGAAATATCTGTTCCCAGATTCCACAGAAATAAGGCTAGCAAAGAGATCCAGGAAATATAGATGTAACTCTGTGAGATGAATTAACAGAACACTAAGCAGTTTCTCAGAAAGCTTCTTTCCAGATTTCATCTGAGGATATTTCCTTTTTCACCATAGCCCTCTATGGGCTTCCAAATATCACTTTGCCAATTCCACAAGAACTGTCTTAGCGAAAGGCTTCTTGAGGGGAAACCTGTAACTTTGTGAGATGATTTCACAGAACACAAAGAAGTTTCTCAGAAAGCTTCTTTCTCTTTGTTATCGGAGGATATTTCCTTTGGCCCTATAGTATTCAAAGAATCCGAAATATCTGTTCTCAGATTCCGCAGAAATAAGGCTAGCAAAGAGTTCCACGAAATACAGATGTAACTCTGTGAGATGAATTCACAGAACACTAAGCAGTTTCTCAGAAAGCTTTTTTCCAGATTTCATCTGAGGATATTTCCTTTTTCACCATAGCCCTCTATGGGCTTCCGAATATCACTTTGCCAATTCCACAAGAACTGTCTTAGCGAAAGGCTTCTTGAGGGGAAAGCTGTAACTCTGTGAGATGATTTCACAGAACACAAAGAAGTTTCTCAGAAAGCTTCTTTCTCTTTGTTATCGGAGGATATTTCCTTTGGCCCTATGGTCTTCAAATGGATCCGAAATATCTGTTCTCAGATTCCCCAGAAATAAGGCTAGCAAAGAGACCCACGAAATACAGATGTAACTCTGTGAGATGAATTAAGAGAACACTAAGGAGTTTCTCAGAAAGCTTCTTTCCAGATTTCATCTGAGGATATTTCCTTTTTCACCATAGCCCTCTATGGGCTTCCAAATATCTCTTTGCCAATTCCACAAGAACTGTCTTAGCGAAAGGCTTCTTGAGGGGAAAGCTGTAACTCTGTGAGATGATTTCACAGAACACAAAGAAGTTTCTCAGAAAGCTTCTTTCTCTTTGTTATCGGAGGATATTTCCTTTGGCCCTATAGTCTTCAAAGGGATCCGAAATATCTGTTCTCAGATTCCACAGAAATAAGGCTAGCAAAGAGATCCACGAAATACAGATGTAACTCTGTGAGATGAATTAACAGAACACTAAGCAGTTTCTCAGAAAGCTTCTTTCCAGATTTCATCTGAGGATATTTCCTTTTTCACCATAGCCCTCCATGGTCTTCGAAATAGCACTTTGCCAATTCCACAAGGACTGTCTTAGCGAAAGGCTTCTTGAGGGGAAAGCTGTAACTCTGTGAGATGATTTCACAGAACCCAAAGGAGTTTCTCAGAAAGCTTCTTTCTCTTTGTTATCGGAGGATATTTCCTTTGGCCCTATAGTCTTCAAAGGGATCCGAAATATCTGTTCTCAGATTCCACAGAAATAAGGCTAGCAAAGAGATCCACGAAATACAGATGTAACTCTGTGAGATGAATTAACAGAACACTAAGCAGTTTCTCAGAAAGCTTCTTTCCAGATTTCATCTGAGGATATTTCCTTTTTCACCATAGCCCTCTAAGGGCTTCCAAATATCACCTTGCGAATTCCACGAGAACTGTCTTAGCGAAAGGCTTCTTGAGGGGAAAGCTGTAACTCTGTGAGATAATTTCACAGAACACAAAGAAGTTTCTCAGAAAGCTTCTTTCTCTTTGTTATCGGAGGATATTTCCTTTGGCCCTATAGTCTTCAAAGGGATCCGAAATATCTGTTCTCAGATTCCACAGAAATAAGGCTAGCAAAGAGATCCACGAAATACAGATGTAACTCTGTGAGATGAATTAACAGAACACTAAGCAATTTCTCAGAAAGCTTCTTTCCAGGTTTCATCTGAGGATATTTCCTTTTTCACCATAGCCCTCTATGGGCTTCCAAATATCACTTTGCCAATTACACAAGAACTGTCTTAGCGAAAGGCTTCTTGAGGGGAAAGCTGTAACTCGATGAGATGATTTCACAGAACACAAAGAAGTTTCTCAGAAAGATTCTTTCTCTTTGTTATCGGAGGATATTTCCTTTGGCCCTATAGTCTTCAAAGGGATCCGAAATATCTGTTCTCAGATTCCACAGAAATAAGGCTAGCAAAGAGATCCACGAAATAAAGATGTAACTCTGTGAGATGAATTAACAGAACACTAAGCAGTTTCTCAGAAAGCTTCTTTCAGGTTTCATCTGAGGATATTTCCTTTTTCACCATAGCCCTCTATGGGCTTCCAAATATCACTTTGCCAATTCCACAAGAACTGTCTTAGCGAAAGGCTTCTTGAGGGGAAACCTGTAACTCTGTGAGATGATTTCACAGAATACAAAGAAGATTCTCAGAAAGCTTCTTTCTCTTTGTTATCGGAGGATATTTCCTTTGGCCCTATAGTCTTCAAAGGGATCCGAAATATCTGTTCTCAGATTCCACAGAAATAAAGCTAACAAAGAGATCCACGAAATATAGATGTAACTCTGTGAGATAAATTAACAGAACACTAAGCAGTTTCTCAGAAGGCTTCTTTCCAGATTTCATCTGAGGATATTTCCTTTTTCACCATAGCCCTCTATGGACTTCCAAATATCACTTTTCCAATTCCACAAGAACTGTCTTAGCGAAAGGCTTCTTGAGGGGAAAGCTGTAACTCGATGAGATGATTTCACAGAACACAAAGAAGTTTCTCAGAAAGCTTCTTTCTCTTTGTTATCGGAGGATATTTCCTTTGGCCCTATAGTCTTCAAAGGGATCCGAAATATCTGTTCTCAGATTCCACAGAAATAAGGCTAGCAAAGAGATCCACGAAATACAGATGTAACTCTGTGAGATGAATTAGCAGAACACTAAGCAGTTTCTCAGAAAGCTTCTTTCCAGATTTCATCTGAGAATATTTCCTTTTTCACCCTAGCCCTCTACGGGGTTCCAAATATCACTTTGCCAATTCCACAACAACTGTCTTAGCGAAAGGCTTCTTGAGGGGAAAGCTGTAACTCTGTGAGATGATTTCACAGAACACAAAGAAGTTTCTCAGAAATCTTCTTTCTCTTTGTTATCAGAGGATATTTCCTTTGGCCCTATAGTCTTCAAAGGGATCCGAAATATCTGTTCTCAGATTCCACAGAAATAAGGCTAGCAAAGAGATCCACGAAATACAGATGTAACTCTGTGAGATGAATTAACAGAACACTAAGCAGTTTCTCAGAAAGCTTCTTTCCAGATTTCATCTGAGGATATTTCCTTTCTCACCCTAGCCCTCTATGGGCTTCCAAATATCACTTTGCCAATTCCACAAGAACTGTCTTAGCGAAAGGCTTCTTGAGGGGAAAGCTGTAACTCTGTGAGATGATTTCACAGAACACAAAGAAGTTTCTCAGAAAGCTTCTTTCTCTTTGTTATCGGAGGATATTTCCTTTGGCCCTATAGTCTTCAAAGGGATCCGAAATATCTGTTCCCAGATTCCACAGAATTAAGGCTAGCAAAGAGATCCACGAAATACAGATGTAACTCTGTGAGATGAATTACCAGAACACTAAGCAGTTTCTCAGAAAGCTTCTTTCCAGATTTCATCTGAGGATATTTCCTTTTTCACCATAGCCCTCTATGGGCTTCCAAATATCACTTTGCCAATTCCACAAGAACTGTCTTAGCGAAAGGCTTCTTGAGGGGAAAGCTGTAACTCTGTGAGATGATTTCACAGAACACAAAGAAGTTTCTCAGAAAGCTTCTTTCTCTTTGTTATCGGAGGATATTTCCTTTGGCCCTATAGTCTTCAAAGGGATCCGAAATATCTGTTCTCAGATTCCAAAGAAATAAGGCTAGCAAAGAGATCCACGAAATACAGATGTAACTCTGTGAGATGAATTAACAGAACACTAAGCAGTTTCTCAGAAAGCTTCTTTCCAGATTTCATCTGAGGATATTTCCTTTTTCACCATAGCCCTCCATGGTCTTCGAAATAGCACTTTGCCAATTCCACAAGGACTGTCTTAGCGAAAGGCTTCTTGAGGGGAAAGCTGTAACTCTGTGAGATGATTTCACAGAACCCAAAGGAGTTTCTCAGAAAGCTTCTTTCTCTTTGTTATCGGAGGATATTTCCTTTGGCCCTATAGTCTTCAAAGGGATCCGAAATATCTGTTCTCAGATTCCACAGAAATAAGGCTAGCAAAGAGATCCACGAAATACAGATGTAACTCTGTGAGATGAATTAACAGAACACTAAGCAATTTCTCAGAAAGCTTCTTTCCAGGTTTCATCTGAGGATATTTCCTTTTTCACCATAGCCCTCTATGGGCTTCCAAATATCACTTTGCCAATTACACAAGAACTGTCTTAGCGAAAGGCTTCTTGAGGGGAAAGCTGTAACTCGATGAGATGATTTCACAGAACACAAAGAAGTTTCTCAGAAAGATTCTTTCTCTTTGTTATCGGAGGATATTTCCTTTGGCCCTATAGTCTTCAAAGGGATCCGAAATATCTGTTCTCAGATTCCACAGAAATAAGGCTAGCAAAGAGATCCACGAAATAAAGATGTAACTCTGTGAGATGAATTAACAGAACACTAAGCAGTTTCTCAGAAAGCTTCTTTCAGGTTTCATCTGAGGATATTTCCTTTTTCACCATAGCCCTCTATGGGCTTCCAAATATCACTTTGCCAATTCCACAAGAACTGTCTTAGCGAAAGGCTTCTTGAGGGGAAACCTGTAACTCTGTGAGATGATTTCACAGAATACAAAGAAGATTCTCAGAAAGCTTCTTTCTCTTTGTTATCGGAGGATATTTCCTTTGGCCCTATAGTCTTCAAAGGGATCCGAAATATCTGTTCTCAGATTCCACAGAAATAAAGCTAACAAAGAGATCCACGAAATATAGATGTAACTCTGTGAGATAAATTAACAGAACACTAAGCAGTTTCTCAGAAGGCTTCTTTCCAGATTTCATCTGAGGATATTTCCTTTTTCACCATAGCCCTCTATGGACTTCCAAATATCACTTTTCCAATTCCACAAGAACTGTCTTAGCGAAAGGCTTCTTGAGGGGAAAGCTGTAACTCGATGAGATGATTTCACAGAACACAAAGAAGTTTCTCAGAAAGCTTCTTTCTCTTTGTTATCGGAGGATATTTCCTTTGGCCCTATAGTCTTCAAAGGGATCCGAAATATCTGTTCTCAGATTCCACAGAAATAAGGCTAGCAAAGAGATCCACGAAATACAGATGTAACTCTGTGAGATGAATTAGCAGAACACTAAGCAGTTTCTCAGAAAGCTTCTTTCCAGATTTCATCTGAGAATATTTCCTTTTTCACCCTAGCCCTCTACGGGGTTCCAAATATCACTTTGCCAATTCCACAACAACTGTCTTAGCGAAAGGCTTCTTGAGGGGAAAGCTGTAACTCTGTGAGATGATTTCACAGAACACAAAGAAGTTTCTCAGAAATCTTCTTTCTCTTTGTTATCAGAGGATATTTCCTTTGGCCCTATAGTCTTCAAAGGGATCCGAAATATCTGTTCTCAGATTCCACAGAAATAAGGCTAGCAAAGAGATCCACGAAATACAGATGTAACTCTGTGAGATGAATTAACAGAACACTAAGCAGTTTCTCAGAAAGCTTCTTTCCAGATTTCATCTGAGGATATTTCCTTTCTCACCCTAGCCCTCTATGGGCTTCCAAATATCACTTTGCCAATTCCACAAGAACTGTCTTAGCGAAAGGCTTCTTGAGGGGAAAGCTGTAACTCTGTGAGATGATTTCACAGAACACAAAGAAGTTTCTCAGAAAGCTTCTTTCTCTTTGTTATCGGAGGATATTTCCTTTGGCCCTATAGTCTTCAAAGGGATCCGAAATATCTGTTCCCAGATTCCACAGAATTAAGGCTAGCAAAGAGATCCACGAAATACAGATGTAACTCTGTGAGATGAATTACCAGAACACTAAGCAGTTTCTCAGAAAGCTTCTTTCCAGATTTCATCTGAGGATATTTCCTTTTTCACCATAGCCCTCTATGGGCTTCCAAATATCACTTTGCCAATTCCACAAGAACTGTCTTAGCGAAAGGCTTCTTGAGGGGAAAGCTGTAACTCTGTGAGATGATTTCACAGAACACAAAGAAGTTTCTCAGAAAGCTTCTTTCTCTTTGTTATCGGAGGATATTTCCTTTGGCCCTATAGTCTTCAAAGGGATCCGAAATATCTGTTCTCAGATTCCAAAGAAATAAGGCTAGCAAAGAGATCCACGAAATACAGATGTAACTCTGTGAGATGAATTAACAGAACACTAAGCAGTTTCTCAGAAAGCTTCTTTCCAGATTTCATCTGAGGATATTTCCTTTTTCACCATAGCCCTCTATGGGCTTCGAAATATCACTTTGCCAATTCCAGAAGAACTGTCTTAGCGAAAGGCTTCTTGAGGGGAAAGCTGTAACTCTGTGAGATGATTTCACAGAACACAAAGAAGTTTCTCAGAAAGCTTCTTTCTCTTTGTTATCGGAGGATATTTCCTTTGGCCCTATAGTCTTCAAAGGGATCCGAAATATCTGTTCTCAGATTCCACAGAAATAAGGCTAGCAAAGAGATCCACGAAATACAGATGTAACTCTGTGAGATGAAGTAACACAACACTAAGCAGTTTCTCAGAAAGCTTCTTTCAGATTTCATCTGAGGGTATTTCCTTTTTCACCATAGCCCTCTATAGGCTTCCAAATATCACTTTGCCAATTCCACAAGAACTGTCTTAGCGAAAGGCTTCTTGAGGGGAAACCTGTAACTCTGTGAGATGATTTCACAGAACACAAAGAAGTTTCTCAGAAAGCTTCTTTCTCTTTGTTATCGGAGGATATTTCCTTTGGCCCTATAGACTTTAAAGGATTCCGAAATATCTGTTCTTAGATTCCACAGAAATAAGGCTAGCTAAGAGATCCATGATATATAGATGTAACTCTGTGAGATGAATTAACAGAACACTAAGCAGTTTCTCAGAAAGCTTCTTTCCAGATTTCATCTGAGGATATTTCCTTTCTCACCGTAGCCCTCTATGGGCTTCCAAATATCACTTTGCCATATCCACAAGAACTCTCTTAGCGAAAGGCTTCTTGAGGGGAAAGCTCTAACTCTGTGAGATGATTTCACAGAACACAAAGAAATTTCTCAAAAAGCTTTTTCTCTTTGTTATCGGAGGATATTTCCTTTGGCCCTATAGTCTTCGAAGGGATCCGAAATATCTGTTCTCAGATTCCAAGGAAATAGGGGTAGCAAAGAGATCCACGAAATACAGATGTAACTCTGTGAGATGAATTAACAGAACACTAAGCAGTTTCTCAGAAAGCTTCTTTCCAGATTTCATCTGAGGATATTTCCTTTTTCACCATAGCCCTCTATGGGCTTCCGAATATCACTTTGCCAATTCCACAAGAACTGTCTTAGCGAAAGGCTTCTTGAGGAGAAAGCTGTAACTCTGTGAGATGATTTCACAGAAGACAAAGAAGTTTCTCAGAAAGCTTCTTTCTCTTTGTTATCGGAGGATATTTCCTTTGGCCCTATAGTCTTCAAAGGGATCCGAAATATCTGTTCTCAGGTTGCACAGAAATAAGGCTAGCAAAGAGATCCACGAAATACAGATATAACTCTGTGAGACGAATTAACAGAACACTAAGCAGTTTCTCAGAAAGCTTCTTTCCAGAATTCATCTGAGGATATTTCCTTTTTCACCATAGCCCTCTATGGGCTTCGAAATATCACTTTGAAAAATTCCACAAGAACTGTCTTAGCGAAAGGCTTCTTGAGGGGAAACCTGACACTCTGTGAGATGATTTCACAGAACACAAAGAAGTTTCTCAGAATGCTTCTTTGTCTTTGTTATCGGAGGATATTGCCTTTGGCCCTATAGACTTTAAAGGAATCCGAAATATCTCTTCTCAGATTCCACAGAAATAAGGCTAGCAAGGAGATCCACGAAATATAGATGTAACTCTGTGAGATGAATTAACAGAACACTAAGCAGTTTCTCAGAAAGCTTCTTTCCAGATTTCATCTGAGGATATTTCCTTTTTCACCATAGCCCTCTATGGCCTTCCAAATATCTCTTTGCCAATTCCACAGGGAGTGTCTTAGCGAAAGGCTTCTTGAGGTGAAAGCTGTAACTCTGTGACATGATTTCACAGTATACAAAGAAGTTTCTCAGAAAACTTCTTTCTCTTTGTTATCGGAGGATATTTCCTTTGTCCGTATAGTCTTCAAAGGGATCCGAAATATCTGTTCTCAGATTCCACAGAAATAAGGCTAGCAAAGAGATCCACGAAATACAGATGTAACTCTGTGAGATGAATTAACAGAACACTAAGCAATTTCTCAGAAAGCTTCTTTCCAGATTTCATCTGAGGATATTTCCTTTTTCACCATAGCCCTCTATGGGCTTCCAAATATCACTTTGCCAATTCCACAAGAACTGTCTTAGCGAAAGGCTTACTCAGGGGAAAGCTGTAACTCTGTGAGATGATTTCACAGAACACAAAGAAGTTTCTCAGAAAGCTTCTTTCTCTTTGTTATCGGAGGATATTTCCTTTGGCCCTATAGTATTCAAAGAATCCGAAATATCTGTTCTCAGATTCCGCAGAAATAAGGCTAGCAAAGAGTTCCACGAAATACAGATGTAACTCTGTGAGATGAATTAACAGAACACTGAGCAGTTTCTCAGAAAGCTTCTTTCCAGATTTCATCTGAGGATATTTCCTTTCTCAACATAGCCCTCTATGGGCTTCCAAATATCACTTTTCCAATTCTACGAGAACTGTCTTAGCGAAAGGCTTCTTGAGGGAAAAGCTGTAACTCTGTGAGATAATTTCACAGAACACAAAGAAGTTTCTCAGAAAGCTTCTTTCTCTTTGTTATCGGAAGGTATTTCCTTTGGCCCTATAGTCTTCAAAGGGATCCGAAATATCTGTTCTCAGATTCCACAGAAATAAGGCTAGCAAAGAGATCCACGAAATACAGATGTAACTCTGTGAGATGAATTAACAGAACACTAAGCAGTTTCTCAGAAAGCTTCTTTCCAGATTTCATCTGAGGATATTTCCTTTTTCACCATAGCCCTCTATGGGCTTCCAAATATCTCTTTGCCTATTCCACGGGGAGTGTCTTAGCGAAAGGCTTCTTGAGGGGAAACCTGTAACTCTGTGAGATGATTTCACAGAACACAAAGTAGTTTCTCAGAAGGCTTCTTTCTCTTTGTTATCGGAGGATATTTCCTTTGGCCCTATAGTCTTCAAAGGGATCCGAAATATCTGTTCTCAGATTCCACAGAAATAAGGCTAGCAAAGAGATCCACGAAATACAGATATAACACTGTGAGGCGAATTAACAGAACACTAAGCAGTTTCTCAGAAAGCTTCTTTCCAGATTTCATCTGAGGATATTTCCTTTGTCACCATAGCCCTCTATGGGCTTCGAAATATCACTTTGAAAAATTCCACAAGAAGTGTCTTAGCGAAAGGCTTCTTGAGGGGAAACCTGACACTCTGTGAGATGATTTCACAGAACACAAAGAAGTTTCTCAGAAAGCTTCTTTGTCTTTGTTATCGGAGGATATTGCCTTTGGCCCTATAATCTTCAAAGGGATCCGAAATATCTGTTCTCAGATTCCACAGAAATAAGGCTAGCAAAGAGATCCAGGAAATATAGATGTAACTCTGTGAGATGAATTAACAGAACACTAAGCAGTTTCTCAGAAAGCTTCTTTCCAGATTTCATCTGAGGATATTTCCTTTTTCACCATAGCCCTCTATGTGCTTCCAAATATCACTTTTCCAATTCCACAACAACTGTCTTAGCGAAAGGCTTCCTCAGGGGAAAGCTGTAACTCTGTGAGATGATTTCACAGAACACAAAGAAGTTTCTCAGAAAGCTTCTTTCTCTTTGTTATCGGAGGATATTTCCTTTGGCCCTATAGTATTCAAAGAATCCGAAATATCTGTTCTCAGATTCCGCAGAAATAAGGCTAGCAAAGAGTTCCACGAAATACAGATGTAACTCTGTGAGATGAATTAACAGAACACTGAGCAGTTTCTCAGAAAGCTTCTTTCCAGATTTCATCTGAGGATATTTCCTTTCTCAACATAGCCCTCTATGGGCTTCCAAATATCACTTTTCCAATTCTACGAGAACTGTCTTAGCGAAAGGCTTCTTGAGGGAAAAGCTGTAACTCTGTGAGATAATTTCACAGAACACAAAGAAGTTTCTCAGAAAGCTTCTTTCTCTTTGTTATCGGAGGATATTTCCTTTGGCCCTATAGTCTTCAAAGGGATCCGAAATATCTGTTCTCAGATTCCACAGAAATAAGGCTAGCAAAGAGATCCACGAAATACAGATGTAACTCTGTGAGATGAATTAACAGAACACTAAGCAGTTTCTCAGAAAGTTTCTTTCCAGATTTCATCTGAGGATATTTCCTTTTTCACCATAGCCCTCTATGGGCTTCCAAATATCACTTTGACAATTCCACGAGAACTGTCTTAGCGAAAGGCTTCTTGAGGGGAAACCTGTAACTTTGTGAGATGATTTCACAGAACACAAAGAAGTTTCTCAGAAAGCTTCTTTCTCTTTGTTATCGGAGGATATTTCCTTTGGCCCTATAGACTTTAAAGGGATCCGAAATATCTGTTCTCAGATTCCAAAGAAATAAGGCTAGCAAAGAGATCCACGAAATACAGATGTAACTCTGTGAGATGAATTAACAGAACACTAATCAGTTTCTCAGAAAGCTTCTTTCCAGATTTCATCTGAGGATATTTCCTTTTTCACCATAGCCCTCTATGGGCTTCCAAATATCACTTTGCCAATTCCACAAGAACTGTCTTAGCGAAAGGCTTCTTGAGGGGAAACCTGTAAATCTGTGAGATGATTTCACAGAACACAAAGAAGTTTCTGAGAAAGTTTCTTTCTCTTTGTTATCGGAGGATATTTCCTTTGGCCCTATAGACTTTAAAGGATTCCGAAATATCTGTTCTCAGATTCCACAGAAATAAGGCTAGCTAAGAGATCCATGAAATATAGATGTAACTCTGTGAGATGAATTAACAGAACACTAAGCAGTTTCTCAGAAAGCTTCTTTCCAGATTTCATCTGAGGATATTTCCTTTTTCACCATAGCCCTCTATGGGCTTCCAAATATCACTTTGCCAATTCCACAAGAACTGTCTTAGCGAAAGGCTTCTTGAGGGGAAAGCTGTAACTCTGTGAGATGATTTCACAGAACACAAAGAAGTTTCTCATAAAGCTTTTTCTCTTTGTTATCAGAGGATATTTCCTTTGGCCCTATAGTCTTCAAAGGGATCCTAAATATCTGTTCTCAGATTCCACAGAATTAAGGCTAGCAAAGAGATCCACGAAATACAGATGTAACTCTGTGAGATGAATTAACAGAACACTAAGCAGTTTCTCAGAAAGCTTCTTTCCAGATTTCATCTGAGGATATTTCCTTTTTCACCATAGCCCTCTATGGGCTTCCAAATATCACTTTGACAATTCCACGAGAACTGTCTTAGGGAAAGGCTTCTTGAGGAAAAAGCTGTAACTCTCTGAGATAATGTCACAGAACACAAAGAAGTTTCTCAGAAAGCTTCTTTCTCTTTGTTATCGGAGGATATTTCCTTTGGCCCTATAGTCTTCAAAGGGATCCGAAATATCTGTTCTCAGATTCCACAGAAATAAGGCTAGCAAAGAGATCCACGAAATACAGATGTAATTCTGTGAGATGAATTAACACAACACTAAGCAGTTTCTCAGAAAGCTTCTTTCCAGATTTCATCTGAGGATATTTCCTTTTTCACCATAGCCCTCTATGGCCTTCCAAATATCTCTTTGCCAATTCCACAGGGAGTGTCTTAGCGAAAGGCTTCTTGAGGGGAAAGCTGTAACTCTGTGAGATGATTTCACAGTATACAAAGAAGTTTCTCAGAAAACTTCTTTCTCTTTGTTATCGGAGGATATTTCCTTTGGCCGTATAGTCTTCAAAGGATTCCGAAATATCTGTTCTCAGATTCCACAGAAATAAGGCTAGCTAAGAGATCCATGATATATAGATGTAACTCTGTGAGATGAATTAACAGAACACTAAGCAGTTTCTCAGAAAGCTTCTTTCCAGATTTCATCTGAGGATATTTCCTTTCTCACCGTAGCCCTCTATGGGCTTCCAAATATCACTTTGCCATATCCACAAGAACTGTCTTAGCGAAAGGCTTCTTGAGGGGAAAGCTCTAACTCTGTGAGATGATTTCACAGAACACAAAGAAATTTCTCAAAAAGCTTTTTCTCTTTGTTATCGGAGGATATTTCCTTTGGCCCTATAGTCTTCAAAGGGATCCGAAATATCTGTTCTCAGATTCCAAGGAAATAGGGCTAGCAAAGAGATCCACGAAATACAGATGTAACTCTGTGAGATGAATTAACAGAACACTAAGCAGTTTCTCAGAAAGCTTCTTTCCAGATTTCATCTGAGGATATTTCCTTTTTCACCATAGCCCTCTATGGGCTTCCGAATATCACTTTGCCAATTCCACAAGAACTGTCTTAGCGAAAGGCTTCTTGAGGGGAAAGCTGTAACTCTGTGAGATGATTTCACAGAACACAAAGAAGTGTCTCAGAAAGCTTCTTTCTCTTTGTTATCGGAATATATTTCCTTTGGCCCTATAGTCTTCAAAGGGATCCGAAATATCTGTTCTCAGATTGCACAGAAATAAGGCTAGCAAAGAGATCCACGAAATACAGATATAACTCTGTGAGACGAATTAACAGAACACTAAGCAGTTTCTCAGAAAGCTTCTTTCCAGATTTCATCTGAGGATATTTCCTTTTCCACCATAGCCCTCTATGGGCTTCGAAATATCACTTTGAAAAATTCCACAAGAACTGTCTTAGCGAAAGGCTTCTTGAGGGGAAACCTGACACTCTGTGAGATGATTTCACAGAACACAAAGAAGTTTCTCAGAATGCTTCTTTGTCTTTGTTATCGGAGGATATTGCCTTTGGCCCTATAGACTTTAAAGGAATCCGAAATATCTGTTCTCAGATTCCACAGAAATAAGGCTAGCAAGGAGATCCACGAAATATAGATGTAACTCTGTGAGATGAATTAACAGAACACTAAGCAGTTTCTCAGAAAGCTTCTTTCCAGATTTCATCTGAGGATATTTCCTTTTTCACCATAGCCCTCTATGGCCTTCCAAATATCTCTTTGCCAATTCCACAAGAAGTGTCTTAGCGAAAGGCTTCTTGAGGGGAAAGCTGTAACTCTGTGAGATGATTTCACAGAACACAAAGAAGTTTCTCAGAAAACTTCTTTCTCTTTGTTATCGGAGGATATTTCCTTTGTCCGTATAGTCTTCAAAGGGATCCGACATATCTGTTCTCAGATTCCACAGAAATAAGGCTAGCAAAGAGATCCACGAAATAGAGATGTAACTCTGTGAGATGAATTAACAGAACACTAAGCAATTTCTCAGAAAGCTTCTTTCCAGATTTCATCTGAGGATATTTCCTTTTTCACCATAGCCCTCTATGGGCTTCCAAATATCACTTTGCCAATTCCACAAGAACTGTCTTAGCGAAAGGCTTACTCAGGGGAAAGCTGTAACTCTGTGAGATGATTTCACAGAACACAAAGAAGTTTCTCAGAAAGCTTCTTTCTCTTTGTTATCGGAGGATATTTCCTTTGGCCCTATAGTATTCAAAGAATCCGAAATATCTGTTCTCAGATTCCGCAGAAATAAGGCTAGCAAAGAGTTCCACGAAATACAGATGTAACTCTGTGAGATGAATTAACAGAACACTGAGCAGTTTCTCAGAAAGCTTCTTTCCAGATTTCATCTGAGGATATTTCCTTTCTCAACATAGCCCTCTATGGGCTTCCAAATATCACTTTTCCAATTCTACGAGAACTGTCTTAGCGAAAGGCTTCTTGAGGGAAAAGCTGTAACTCTGTGAGATAATTTCACAGAACACAAAGAAGTTTCTCAGAAAGCTTCTTTCTCTTTGTTATCGGAAGGTATTTCCTTTGGCCCTATAGTCTTCAAAGGGATCCGAAATATCTGTTCTCAGATTCCACAGAAATAAGGCTAGCAAAGAGATCCACGAAATACAGATGTAACTCTGTGAGATGAATTAACAGAACACTAAGCAGTTTCTCAGAAAGCTTCTTTCCAGATTTCATCTGAGGATATTTCCTTTTTCACCATAGCCCTCTATGGGCTTCCAAATATCTCTTTGCCTATTCCAAGGGGAGTGTCTTAGCGAAAGGCTTCTTGAGGGGAAACCTGTAACTCTGTGAGATGATTTCACAGAACACAAAGTAGTTTCTCAGAAGGCTTCTTTCTCTTTGTTATCGGAGGATATTTCCTTTGGCCCTATAGTCTTCAAAGGGATCCGAAATATCTGTTCTCAGATTCCACAGAAATAAGGCTAGCAAAGAGATCCACGAAATACAGATATAACACTGTGAGGCGAATTAACAGAACACTAAGCAGTTTCTCAGAAAGCTTCTTTCCAGATTTCATCTGAGGATATTTCCTTTGTCACCATAGCCCTCTATGGGCTTCGAAATATCACTTTGAAAAATTCCACAAGAAGTGTCTTAGCGAAAGGCTTCTTGAGGGGAAACCTGACACTCTGTGAGATGATTTCACAGAACACAAAGAAGTTTCTCAGAAAGCTTCTTTGTCTTTGTTATCGGAGGATATTGCCTTTGGCCCTATAATCTTCAAAGGGATCCGAAATATCTGTTCTCAGATTCCACAGAAATAAGGCTAGCAAAGAGATCCAGGAAATATAGATGTAACTCTGTGAGATGAATTAACAGAACACTAAGCAGTTTCTCAGAAAGCTTCTTTCCAGATTTCATCTGAGGATATTTCCTTTTTCACCATAGCCCTCTATGTGCTTCCAAATATCACTTTGCCAATTCCACAACAACTGTCTTAGCGAAAGGCTTCCTCAGGGGAAAGCTGTAACTCTGTGAGATGATTTCACAGAACACAAAGAAGTTTCTCAGAAAGCTTCTTTCTCTTTGTTATCGGAGGATATTTCCTTTGGCCCTATAGTATTCAAAGAATCCGAAATATCTGTTCTCAGATTCCGCAGAAATAAGGCTAGCAAAGAGTTCCACGAAATACAGATGTAACTCTGTGAGATGAATTAACAGAACACTGAGCAGTTTCTCAGAAAGCTTCTTTCCAGATTTCATCTGAGGATATTTCCTTTCTCAACATAGCCCTCTATGGGCTTCCAAATATCACTTTTCCAATTCTACGAGAACTGTCTTAGCGAAAGGCTTCTTGAGGGAAAAGCTGTAACTCTGTGAGATAATTTCACAGAACACAAAGAAGTTTCTCAGAAAGCTTCTTTCTCTTTGTTATCGGAGGATATTTCCTTTGGCCCTATAGTCTTCAAAGGGATCCGAAATATCTGTTCTCAGATTCCACAGAAATAAGGCTAGCAAAGAGATCCACGAAATACAGATGTAACTCTGTGAGATGAATTAACAGAACACTAAGCAGTTTCTCAGAAAGCTTCTTTCCAGATTTCATCTGAGGATATTTCCTTTTTCACCATAGCCCTCTATGGGCTTCCAAATATCTCTTTGCCTATTCCACGGGGAGTGTCGTAGCGAAAGGCTTCTTGAGGGGAAACCTGTAACTCTGTGAGATGATTTCACAGAACACAAAGTAGTTTCTCAGAAGGCTTCTTTCTCTTTGTTATCGGAGGATATTTCCTTTGGCCCTATAGTCTTCAAAGGGATCCGAAATATCTGTTCTCAGATTCCACAGAAATAAGGCTAGCAAAGAGATCCACGAAATACAGATATAACTCTGTGAGACGAATTAAGAGAACACTAAGCAGTTTCTCAGAAAGCTTCTTTCCAGATTTCATCTGAGGATATTTCCTTTTTCACCATAGCCCTCTATGGGCTTCGAAATATCACTTTGAAAAATTCCACAAGAACTGTCTTAGCGAAAGGCTTCTTGAGGGGAAACCTGACACTCTGTGAGATGATTTCACAGAACACAAAGAAGTTTCTCAGAAAGCTTCTTTGTCTTTGTTATCGGAGGATATTGCCTTTGGCCCTATAGACTTTAAAGGGATCCGAAATATCTGTTCTCAGATTCCACAGAAATAAGGCTAGCAAGGAGATCCACGAAATATAGATGTAAATCTGTGAGATGAATTAACAGAACACTAAGCAGTTTCTCAGAAAGCTTCTTTCCAGATTTCATCTGAGGATATTTCCTTTTTCACCATAGCCCTCTATGGCCTTCCAAATATCTCTTTGCCAATTCCACAGGGAGTGTCTTAGCGAAAGGCTTCTTGAGGGGAAAGCTGTAACTCTGTGACATGATTTCACAGTATACAAAGAAGTTTCTCAGAAAACTTCTTTCTCTTTTTTATCGGAGGATATTTCCTTTGGCCGTATAGTCCTCAAAGGGATCCGAAATATCTGTTCTCGGATTCCGCAGAAATAAGGCTAGCAAAGAGATCCACGAAATACAGATGTAACTCTGTGAGATGAATTAACAGAACACTAAGCAGTTTCTCAGAAAGCTTCTTTCCAGATTTCATCTGAGGATATTTCCTTTTTCACCATAGCCCTCTATGTGCTTCCAAATATCACTTTGCCAATTCCACAACAACTGTCTTAGCGAAAGGCTTCCTCAGGGGAAAGCTGTAACTCTGTGAGATGATTTCACAGAACACAAAGAAGTTTCTCAGAAAGCTTCTTTGTCTTTGTTATCGGAGGATATTGCCTTTGGCCCTATAGTCTTCAAAGGGATCCGAAATATCTGTTCTCAGATTCCACAGAAATAAGGCTAGCAAAGAGATCCAGGAAATATAGATGTAACTCTGTGAGATGAATTATCAGAACACTAAGCAGTTTCTCAGAAAGCTTCTTTCCAGATTTCATCTGAGGATATTTCCTTTTTCACCATAGCCCTCTATGGGCTTCCAAATATCACTTTGACAATTCCACAAGAACTGTCTTAGCGAAAGGCTTCTTGAGGGGAAACCTGTAACTTTGTGAGATGATTTCACAGAACACAAAGAAGTTTCTCAGAAAGCTTCTTTCTCTTTGTTATCGGAGGATATTTCCTTTGGCCCTATAGACTTTAAAGGGATCCGAAATATCTGTTCTCAGATTCCACAGAAATAAGGCTAGCAAAGAGATCCAGGAAATATAGATGTAACTCTGTGAGATGAATTAACAGAACACTAAGCAGTTTCTCAGAAAGTTTCTTTCCAGATTTCATCTGAGGATATTTCCTTTTTCACCATAGCCCTCTATGGGCTTCCAAATATCACTTTGACAATTCCACGAGAACTGTCTTAGCGAAAGGCTTCTTGAGGGGAAACCTGTAACTTTGTGAGATGATTTCACAGAACACAAAGAAGTTTCTCAGAAAGCTTCTTTCTCTTTGTTATCGGAGGATATTTCCTTTGGCCCTATAGACTTTAAAGGGATCCGAAATATCTGTTCTCAGATTCCACAGAAAGAAGGCTAGCAAAGAGATCCACGAAATACAGATGTAACTCTGTGAGATGAATTAACAGAACACTAATCAGTTTCTCAGAAAGCTTCTTTCCAGATTTCATCTGAGGATATTTCCTTTTTCACCATAGCCCTCTATGGGCTTCCAAATATCACTTTGCCAATTCCACAAGAACTGTCTTAGCGAAAGGCTTCTTGAGGGGAAACCTGTAAATCTGTGAGATGATTTCACAGAACACAAAGAAGTTTCTGAGAAAGTTTCTCTCTCTTTGTTATCGGAGGATATTTCCTTTGGCCCTATAGACTTTAAAGGATTCCGAAATATCTGTTCTCAGATTCCACAGAAATAAGGCTAGCAAAGAGATCCACGAAATATAGATGTAACTCTGTGAGATGAATTAACAGAACACTAAGCAGTTTCTCAGAAAGCTTCTTTCCAGATTTCATCTGAGGATATTTCCTTTTTCACCATAGCCCTCTATGGGCTTCCAAATATCACTTTGCCAATTCCACAAGAACTGTCTTAGCGAAAGGCTTCTTGAGGGGAAAGCTGTAACTCTGTGAGATGATTTCACAGAACACAAAGAAGTTTCTCATAAAGCTTTTTCTCTTTGTTATCAGAGGATAATTCCTTTGGCCCTATAGTCTTCAAAGGGATCCGAAATATCTGTTCTCAGATTCCACAGAAATAAGGCTAGCAAAGAGATCCACGAAATACAGATGTAACTCTGTGAGATGAATTAACAGAACACTAAGCAGTTTCTCAGAAAGCTTCTTTCCAGATTTCATCTGAGGATATTTCCTTTTTCACCATAGCCCTCTATGGGCTTCCAAATATCACTTTGACAATTCCACGAGAACTGTCTTAGGGAAAGGCTTCTTGAGGGGAAACCTGTAACTTTGTGAGATGATTTCACAGAACACAAAGAAGTTTCTCAGAAAGCTTCTTTCTCTTTGTTATCGGAGGATATTTCCTTTGGCCCTATAGACTTTAAAGGGATCCGAAATATCTGTTCTCAGATTCCACAGAAAGAAGGCTAGCAAAGAGATCCAGGAAATATAGATGTAACTCTGTGAGATGAATTAACAGAACACTAAGCAGTTTCTCAGAAAGCTTCTTTCCAGATTTCATCTGAGGATATTTCCTTTTTCAACATAGCCCTCTATGGGCTTCCAAATATCACTTTGCCAATTCCACAACAACTGTCTTAGCGAAAGGCTTCCTCAGGGGAAATCTGTAACTCTGTGAGATGATTTCACAGAACACAAAGAAGTTTCTCAGAAAGCTTCTTTCTCTTTGTTATCGGAGGATATTTCCTCTGGCCCTATAGTATTCAAAGAATCCGAAATATCTGTTCTCAGATTCCGCAGAAATAAGGCTAGCAAAGAGTTCCACGAAATACAGATGTAACTCTGTGAGATGAATTAACAGAACAATGAGCAGTTTCTCAGAAAGCTTCTTTCCAGATTTCATCTGGGGATATTTCCTTTCTCAACACAGCCCTCTATGGGCTTCCAAATATCACTTTTCTAATTCTACGAGAACTGTCTTAGCGAAAGGCTTCTTGAGGAAAAAGCTGTAACTCTCTGAGATAATTTCACAGAACACAAAGAAGTTTCTCAGAAAGCTTCTTTCTCTTTGTTATCGGAGGATATTTCCTTTGGCCCTATAGTCTTCAAAGGGATCCGAAATATCTGTTCTCAGATTCCACAGAAATAAGGCTAGCAAAGAGATCCACGAAATACAGATGTAATTCTGTGAGATGAATTAACAGAACACTAAGCAGTTTCTCAGAAAGCTTCTTTCCAGATTTCATCTGAGGATATTTCCTTTTTCACCATAGCCCTCTATGGCCTTCCAAATATCTCTTTGCCAATTCCACAGGGAGTGTCTTAGCGAAAGGCTTCTTGAGGGGAAAGCTGTAACTCTGTGAGATGATTTCACAGTATACAAAGAAGTTTCTCAGAAAACTTCTTTCTCTTTGTTATCGGAGGATATTTCCTTTGGCCGTATAGTCTTCAAAGGGATCCGAAATATCTGTTCTCAGATTCCACAGAAATAAGGCTAGCAAAGAGATCCACGAAATACAGTTGTAACTCTGTGAGATGAATTAACAGAACACTAAGCAATTTCTCAGAAAGCTTCTTTCCAGATTTCATCTGAGGATATTTCCTTTTTCACCATAGCCCTCTATGGGCTTCCAAATATCACTTTGCCAATTACACAAGAACTGTCTTAGCGAAAGGCTTCTTGAGGGGAAAGCTGTAACTCTGTGAGATGATTTCACAGAATACAAAGAAGTTTCTCAGAAAGCTTCTTTCTCTTTGTTATTGGAGGATATTTCCTTTGGCCCTATAGTCTTCAAAGGGATCCGAAATATCTGTTCTCAGATTCCACAGAAATAAAGCTGGCAAAGAGATCCACGAAATATAGATGTAACTCTGTGAGATAAATTAACAGAACACTAAGCAGTTTCTCAGAAGGCTTCTTTCCAGATTTCATCTGAGGATATTTCCTTTTTCACCATAGCCCTCTATGGGCTTCCAAATATCACTTTGCCAATTCCACAAGAACTGTCTTAGCGAAAGGCTTCTTGAGGGGAAAGCTGTAACTCTGTGAGATGATTTCACAGAACACAAAGAAGTTTCTCAGAAAGCTTCTTTCTCTTTGTTATCGGAGGATATTTCCTTTGGCCCTGTAGTCTTCAAAGGGATCCGAAATATCTGTTCTCAGATTCCACAGAAATAAGGCTAGCAAAGAGATCCACGAAATACAGATGTAACTCTGTGAGATGAATTAACAGAACACTAAGCAGTTTGTCAGAAAGCTTCTTTTCAGATTTCATCTGATGATATTTCCTTTTTCACCATAGCCCTCTAGGAGTTTCCAAATATCACTTTGCCAATTCCACAAGAACTGTCTTAGCGAAAGGCTTCTTGAGGGGAAAGCTGTAACTCTGTGAGATGATTTCACAGAACACAAACAAGTTTCTGAGAAAGCTTCTTTCTCTTTGTTATCGGAGGATATTTCCTTTGGCCCTATAGACTTTAAGGGATTCCGAAATATCTGTTCTCAGATTCCACAGAAATAAGGCTAGCTAAGAGATCCATGAAATATAGATGTAACTCTGTGAGATGAATTAACAGAACACTAAGCAGTTTCTCAGAAAACTTCTTTCCAGATTTCATCTGAGGATATTTCCTTTTTCACCATAGCCCTCTATGGGCTTCCAAATATCACTTTGCCAATTCCACAAGAACTGTCTTAGCGAAAGGCTTCTTGAGGGGAAAGCTGTAACTCTGTGAGATGATTTCACAGAACACAAAGAAGTTTCTCAGAAAGCTTCTTTCTCTTTGTTATCGGAGGATATTTCCTTTGGCCCAATAGTCTTCAAAGGGATCCGAAATATCTGTTCTCAGATTCCACAGAAATAAGGCTAGCAAAGAGATCCACGAAATACAGATGTAACTCTGTGAGATGAATTAACAGAACACTAAGCAGTTTCTCAGAAAGCTTCTTTCCAGATTTCATCTGAGGATATTTCCTTTTTCACCATAGCCCTCTATGGGCTTCCAAATATCTCTTTGCCTATTCCACGGGGAGTGTCTTAGCGAAAGGCTTCTTGAGGGGAAACCTGTAACTTTGTGAGATGATTTCACAGAACACAAAGAAGTTTCTCAGAAAGCTTCTTTCTCTTTGTTATCGGAGGATATTTCCTTTGGCCCTATAGACTTTAAAGGGATCCGAAATATCTGTTCTCAGATTCCACAGAAATAAGGCTAGCAAAGAGATCCAGGAAATATAGATGTAACTCTGTGAGATGAATTAACAGAACACTAAGCAGTTTCTCAGAAAGTTTCTTTCCAGATTTCATCTGAGGATATTTCCTTTTTCACCATAGCCCTCTATGGGCTTCCAAATATCACTTTGACAATTCCACGAGAACTGTCTTAGCGAAAGGCTTCTTGAGGGGAAACCTGTAACTTTGTGAGATGATTTCACAGAACACAAAGAAGTTTCTCAGAAAGCTTCTTTCTCTTTGTTATCGGAGGATATTTCCTTTGGCCCTATAGACTTTAAAGGGATCCGAAATATCTGTTCTCAGATTCCACAGAAAGAAGGCTAGCAAAGAGATCCACGAAATACAGATGTAACTCTGTGAGATGAATTAACAGAACACTAATCAGTTTCTTAGAAAGCTTCTTTCCAGATTTCATCTGAGGATATTTCCTTTTTCACCATAGCCCTCTATGGGCTTCCAAATATCACTTTGCCAATTCCACAAGAACTGTCTTAGCGAAAGGCTTCTTGAGGGGAAACCTGTAAATCTGTGAGATGATTTCACAGAACACAAAGAAGTTTCTGAGAAAGTTTCTCTCTCTTTGTTATCGGAGGATATTTCCTTTGGCCCTATAGACTTTAAAGGATTCCGAAATATCTGTTCTCAGATTCCACAGAAATAAGGCTAGCTAAGAGATCCATGAAATATAGATGTAACTCTGTGAGATGAATTAACAGAACACTAAGCAGTTTCTCAGAAAGCTTCTTTCCAGATTTCATCTGAGGATATTTCCTTTTTCACCATAGCCCTCTATGGGCTTCCAAATATCACTTTGCCAATTCCACAAGAACTGTCTTAGCGAAAGGCTTCTTGAGGGGAAAGCTGTAACTCTGTGAGATGATTTCACAGAACACAAAGAAGTTTCTCAGAAAACTTCTTTCTCTTTTTTATCGGAGGATATTTCCTTTGGCCGTATAGTCCTCAAAGGGATCCGAAATATCTGTTCTCGGATTCCGCAGAAATAAGGCTAGCAAAGAGATCCACGAAATACAGATGTAACTCTGTGAGATGAATTAACAGAACACTAAGCAGTTTCTCAGAAAGCTTCTTTCCAGATTTCATCTGAGGATATTTCCTTTTTCACCATAGCCCTCTATGTGCTTCCAAATATCACTTTGCCAATTCCACAACAACTGTCTTAGCGAAAGGCTTCCTCAGGGGAAAGCTGTAACTCTGTGAGATGATTTCACAGAACACAAAGAAGTTTCTCAGAAAGCTTCTTTGTCTTTGTTATCGGAGGATATTGCCTTTGGCCCTATAGTCTTCAAAGGGATCCGAAATATCTGTTCTCAGATTCCACAGAAATAAGGCTAGCAAAGAGATCCAGGAAATATAGATGTAACTCTGTGAGATGAATTATCAGAACACTAAGCAGTTTCTCAGAAAGCTTCTTTCCAGATTTCATCTGAGGATATTTCCTTTTTCACCATAGCCCTCTATGGGCTTCCAAATATCACTTTGACAATTCCACAAGAACTGTCTTAGCGAAAGGCTTCTTGAGGGGAAACCTGTAACTTTGTGAGATGATTTCACAGAACACAAAGAAGTTTCTCAGAAAGCTTCTTTCTCTTTGTTATCGGAGGATATTTCCTTTGGCCCTATAGACTTTAAAGGGATCCGAAATATCTGTTCTCAGATTCCACAGAAATAAGGCTAGCAAAGAGATCCAGGAAATATAGATGTAACTCTGTGAGATGAATTAACAGAACACTAAGCAGTTTCTCAGAAAGTTTCTTTCCAGATTTCATCTGAGGATATTTCCTTTTTCACCATAGCCCTCTATGGGCTTCCAAATATCACTTTGACAATTCCACGAGAACTGTCTTAGCGAAAGGCTTCTTGAGGGGAAACCTGTAACTTTGTGAGATGATTTCACAGAACACAAAGAAGTTTCTCAGAAAGCTTCTTTCTCTTTGTTATCGGAGGATATTTCCTTTGGCCCTATAGACTTTAAAGGGATCCGAAATATCTGTTCTCAGATTCCACAGAAAGAAGGCTAGCAAAGAGATCCACGAAATACAGATGTAACTCTGTGAGATGAATTAACAGAACACTAATCAGTTTCTCAGAAAGCTTCTTTCCAGATTTCATCTGAGGATATTTCCTTTTTCACCATAGCCCTCTATGGGCTTCCAAATATCACTTTGCCAATTCCACAAGAACTGTCTTAGCGAAAGGCTTCTTGAGGGGAAACCTGTAAATCTGTGAGATGATTTCACAGAACACAAAGAAGTTTCTGAGAAAGTTTCTCTCTCTTTGTTATCGGAGGATATTTCCTTTGGCCCTATAGACTTTAAAGGATTCCGAAATATCTGTTCTCAGATTCCACAGAAATAAGGCTAGCTAAGAGATCCATGAAATATAGATGTAACTCTGTGAGATGAATTAACAGAACACTAAGCAGTTTCTCAGAAAGCTTCTTTCCAGATTTCATCTGAGGATATTTCCTTTTTCACCATAGCCCTCTATGGGCTTCCAAATATCACTTTGCCAATTCCACAAGAACTGTCTTAGCGAAAGGCTTCTTGAGGGGAAAGCTGTAACTCTGTGAGATGATTTCACAGAACACAAAGAAGTTTCTCATAAAGCTTTTTCTCTTTGTTATCAGAGGATATTTCCTTTGGCCCTATAGTCTTCAAAGGGATCCGAAATATCTGTTCTCAGATTCCACAGAAATAAGGCTAGCAAAGAGATCCACGAAATACAGATGTAACTCTGTGAGATGAATTAACAGAACACTAAGCAGTTTCTCAGAAAGCTTCTTTCCAGATTTCATCTGAGGATATTTCCTTTTTCACCATAGCCCTCTATGGGCTTCCAAATATCACTTTGACAATTCCACGAGAACTGTCTTAGGGAAAGGCTTCTTGAGGGGAAACCTGTAACTTTGTGAGATGATTTCACAGAACACAAAGAAGTTTCTCAGAAAGCTTCTTTCTCTTTGTTATCGGAGGATATTTCCTTTGGCCCTATAGACTTTAAAGGGATCCGAAATATCTGTTCTCAGATTCCACAGAAAGAAGGCTAGCAAAGAGATCCAGGAAATATAGATGTAACTCTGTGAGATGAATTAACAGAACACTAAGCAGTTTCTCAGAAAGCTTCTTTCCAGATTTCATCTGAGGATATTTCCTTTTTCAACATAGCCCTCTATGGGCTTCCAAATATCACTTTGCCAATTCCACAACAACTGTCTTAGCGAAAGGCTTCCTCAGGGGAAATCTGTAACTCTGTGAGATGATTTCACAGAACACAAAGAAGTTTCTCAGAAAGCTTCTTTCTCTTTGTTATCGGAGGATATTTCCTCTGGCCCTATAGTATTCAAAGAATCCGAAATATCTGTTCTCAGATTCCGCAGAAATAAGGCTAGCAAAGAGTTCCACGAAATACAGATGTAACTCTGTGAGATGAATTAACAGAACAATGAGCAGTTTCTCAGAAAGCTTCTTTCCAGATTTCATCTGGGGATATTTCCTTTCTCAACACAGCCCTCTATGGGCTTCCAAATATCACTTTTCTAATTCTACGAGAACTGTCTTAGCGAAAGGCTTCTTGAGGAAAAAGCTGTAACTCTCTGAGATAATTTCACAGAACACAAAGAAGTTTCTCAGAAAGCTTCTTTCTCTTTGTTATCGGAGGATATTTCCTTTGGCCCTATAGTCTTCAAAGGGATCCGAAATATCTGTTCTCAGATTCCACAGAAATAAGGCTAGCAAAGAGATCCACGAAATACAGATGTAATTCTGTGAGATGAATTAACAGAACACTAAGCAGTTTCTCAGAAAGCTTCTTTCCAGATTTCATCTGAGGATATTTCCTTTTTCACCATAGCCCTCTATGGCCTTCCAAATATCTCTTTGCCAATTCCACAGGGAGTGTCTTAGCGAAAGGCTTCTTGAGGGGAAAGCTGTAACTCTGTGAGATGATTTCACAGTATACAAAGAAGTTTCTCAGAAAACTTCTTTCTCTTTGTTATCGGAGGATATTTCCTTTGGCCGTATAGTCTTCAAAGGGATCCGAAATATCTGTTCTCAGATTCCACAGAAATAAGGCTAGCAAAGAGATCCACGAAATACAGTTGTAACTCTGTGAGATGAATTAACAGAACACTAAGCAATTTCTCAGAAAGCTTCTTTCCAGATTTCATCTGAGGATATTTCCTTTTTCACCATAGCCCTCTATGGGCTTCCAAATATCACTTTGCCAATTACACAAGAACTGTCTTAGCGAAAGGCTTCTTGAGGGGAAAGCTGTAACTCTGTGAGATGATTTCACAGAATACAAAGAAGTTTCTCAGAAAGCTTCTTTCTCTTTGTTATTGGAGGATATTTCCTTTGGCCCTATAGTCTTCAAAGGGATCCGAAATATCTGTTCTCAGATTCCACAGAAATAAAGCTGGCAAAGAGATCCACGAAATATAGATGTAACTCTGTGAGATAAATTAACAGAACACTAAGCAGTTTCTCAGAAGGCTTCTTTCCAGATTTCATCTGAGGATATTTCCTTTTTCACCATAGCCCTCTATGGGCTTCCAAATATCACTTTGCCAATTCCACAAGAACTGTCTTAGCGAAAGGCTTCTTGAGGGGAAAGCTGTAACTCTGTGAGATGATTTCACAGAACACAAAGAAGTTTCTCAGAAAGCTTCTTTCTCTTTGTTATCGGAGGATATTTCCTTTGGCCCTATAGTCTTCAAAGGGATCCGAAATATCTGTTCTCAGATTCCACAGAAATAAGGCTAGCAAAGAGATCCACGAATTACAGATGTAACTCTGTGAGACGAATTAACAGAACAGTAAGCAGTTTCTCAGAAAGCTTCTTTCCAGATTTCATCTGAGGATATTTTCTTTTTCAACATAGCCCTCTCTGGGCTTCGAAATATCACTTTGCCAACTCCAGAAGAACTGTCTTAGCGAAAGGCTTCTTGAGGGGAAACCTGTAACTCTGTGAGATGATTTCACAGAACACAAATAAGTTTCTCAGAAAGCTTCTTTCTCTTTGTTATCGGAGGATATTGCCTTTGTCCCTATAGACTTTAAAGGGATCCGAAATATCTGTTCTCAGATTCCACAGAAATAAGGCTAGCAAGGAGATCCACGTAATATAGATGTAACTCTGTGAGATGAATTAACAGAACACTAAGCAGTTTCTCAGAAAGCTTCTTTCCAGATTTCATCTGAGGATATTTCCTTTTTCACCATAGCCCTCTATGGGCTTCCAAATATCACTTTGCCAATTCCACAAGAACTGTCTTAGCGAAAGGCTTCTTGAGGGGAAAGCTGTAACTCTGTGAGATGATTTCACAGAACACAAAGAAGTTTCTCAGAAAGCTTCTTTCTCTTTGTTATCGGAGGATATTTCCTTTGGCCCAATAGTCTTCAAAGGGATCCGAAATATCTGTTCTCAGATTCCACAGAAATAAGGCTAGCAAAGAGATCCACGAAATACAGATGTAACTCTGTGAGATGAATTAACAGAACACTAAGCAGTTTCTCAGAAAGCTTCTTTCCAGATTTCATCTGAGGATATTTCCTTTCTCACCCTAGCCCTCTATAGGCTTCCAAATATCACTTTGCCTATTCCACGAGAAGTGTCTTAGCGAAAGGCTTCTTTAGGGGAAAGCTGTAACTCTGTGACATGATTTCACAGTATACAAAGAAGTTTCTCAGAAAACTTCTTTCTCTTTGTTATCGGAGGATATTTCCTTTGGCCGTATAGTCTTCAAAGGGATCCGAAATATCTGTTCTCAGATTCCACAGAAATAAGGCTAGCAAAGAGATCCACGAAATACAGATGTAACTCTGTGAGATGAATTAACAGAACACTAAGCAGTTTCTCAGAAAGCTTCTTTCCAGATTTCATCTGAGGATATTTCCTTTTTCACCATAGCCCTCTATGGGCTTCCAAATATCTCTTTGCCTATTCCACGGGGAGTGTCTTAGCGAAAGGCTTCTTGAGGGGAAACCTGTAACTCTGTGAGATGATTTCACAGAACACAAAGTAGTTTCTCAGAAGGCTTCTTTCTCTTTGTTATCGGAGGATATTTCCTTTGGCCCTATAGTCTTCAAAGGGATCCGAAATATCTGTTCTCAGATTCCACAGAAATAAGGCTAGCAAAGAGATCCACGAAATACAGATATAACACTGTGAGGCGAATTAACAGAACACTAAGCAGTTTCTCAGAAAGCTTCTTTCCAGATTTCATCTGAGGATATTTCCTTTGTCACCATAGCCCTCTATGGGCTTCGAAATATCACTTTGAAAAATTCCACAAGAAGTGTCTTAGCGAAAGGCTTCTTGAGGGGAAACCTGACACTCTGTGAGATGATTTCACAGAACACAAAGAAGTTTCTCAGAAAGCTTCTTTGTCTTTGTTATCGGAGGATATTGCCTTTGGCCCTATAATCTTCAAAGGGATCCGAAATATCTGTTCTCAGATTCCACAGAAATAAGGCTAGCAAAGAGATCCAGGAAATATAGATGTAACTCTGTGAGATGAATTAACAGAACACTAAGCAGTTTCTCAGAAAGCTTCTTTCCAGATTTCATCTGAGGATATTTCCTTTTTCACCATAGCCCTCTATGTGCTTCCAAATATCACTTTGCCAATTCCACAACAACTGTCTTAGCGAAAGGCTTCCTCAGGGGAAAGCTGTAACTCTGTGAGATGATTTCACAGAACACAAAGAAGTTTCTCAGAAAGCTTCTTTCTCTTTGTTATCGGAGGATACTTCCTTTGGCCCTATAGTCTTCAAAGGGATCCGAAATATCTGTTCTCAGATTCCGCAGAAATAAGGCTAGCAAAGAGATCCACGAAATACAGATGTAACTCTGTGAGATGAATTAACAGAACACTGAGCAGTTTCTCAGAAAGCTTCTTTCCAGATTTCATCTGAGGATATTTCCTTTCTCAACATAGCCCTCTATGGGCTTCCAAATATCACTTTGCCAATTACACGAGAACTGTCTTAGCGAAAGGCTTCTTGAGGGGAAAGCTGTAACTCTGTGAGATAATTTCACAGAACACAAAGAAGTTTCTCAGAAAGCTTCTTTCTCTTTGTTATCGGAGGATATTTCCTTTGGCCCTATAGTCTTCAAAGGGATCCGAAATATCTGTTCTCAGATTCCACAGAAATAAGGCTAGCAAAGAGATCCACGAAATACAGATGTAACTCTGTGAGATGAATTAACAGAACACTAAGCAGTTTCTCAGAAAGCTTCTTTCCAGATTTCATCTGAGGATATTTCTTTTTTCACCATAGCCCTCTATGGGCTTCCAAATATCTCTTTGCCTATTCCACGGGGAGTGTCGTAGCGAAAGGCTTCTTGAGGGGAAACCTGTAACTCTGTGAGATGATTTCACAGAACACAAAGTAGTTTCTCAGAAGGCTTCTTTCTCTTTGTTATCGGAGGATATTTCCTTTGGCCCTATAGTCTTCAAAGGGATCCGAAATATCTGTTCTCAGATTCCACAGAAATAAGGCTAGCAAAGAGATCCACGAAATACAGATATAACTCTGTGAGACGAATTAAGAGAACACTAAGCAGTTTCTCAGAAAGCTTCTTTCCAGATTTCATCTGAGGATATTTCCTTTTTCACCATAGCCCTCTGTGGGCTTCGAAATATCACTTTGAAAAATTCCACAAGAACTGTCTTAGCGAAAGGCTTCTTGAGGGGAAACCTGACACTCTGTGAGATGATTTCACAGAACACAAAGAAGTTTCTCAGAAAGCTTCTTTGTCTTTGTTATCGGAGGATATTGCCTTTGGCCCTATAGACTTTAAAGGGATCCGAAATATCTGTTCTCAGATTCCACAGAAATAAGGCTAGCAAGGAGATCCACGAAATATAGATGTAAATCTGTGAGATGAATTAACAGAACACTAAGCAGTTTCTCAGAAAGCTTCTTTCCAGATTTCATCTGAGGATATTTCCTTTTTCACCATAGCCCTCTATGGCCTTCCAAATATCTCTTTGCCAATTCCACAGGGAGTGTCTTAGCGAAAGGCTTCTTGAGGTGAAAGCTGTAACTCTGTGACATGATTTCACAGTATACAAAGAAGTTTCTCAGAAAACTTCTTTCTCTTTTTTATCGGAGGATATTTCCTTTGGCCGTATAGTCCTCAAAGGGATCCGAAATATCTGTTCTCGGATTCCGCAGAAATAAGGCTAGCAAAGAGATCCACGAAATACAGATGTAACTCTGTGAGATGAATTAACAGAACACTAAGCAGTTTCTCAGAAAGCTTCTTTCCAGATTTCATCTGAGGATATTTCCTTTTTCACCATAGCCCTCTATGTGCTTCCAAATATCACTTTGCCAATTCCACAACAACTGTCTTAGCGAAAGGCTTCCTCAGGGGAAAGCTGTAACTCTGTGAGATGATTTCACAGAACACAAAGAAGTTTCTCAGAAAGCTTCTTTGTCTTTGTTATCGGAGGATATTGCCTTTGGCCCTATAGTCTTCAAAGGGATCCGAAATATCTGTTCTCAGATTCCACAGAAATAAGGCTAGCAAAGAGATCCAGGAAATATAGATGTAACTCTGTGAGATGAATTATCAGAACACTAAGCAGTTTCTCAGAAAGCTTCTTTCCAGATTTCATCTGAGGATATTTCCTTTTTCACCATAGCCCTCTATGGGCTTCCAAATATCACTTTGACAATTCCACAAGAACTGTCTTAGCGAAAGGCTTCTTGAGGGGAAACCTGTAACTTTGTGAGATGATTTCACAGAACACAAAGAAGTTTCTCAGAAAGCTTCTTTCTCTTTGTTATCGGAGGATATTTCCTTTGGCCCTATAGACTTTAAAGGGATCCGAAATATCTGTTCTCAGATTCCACAGAAATAAGGCTAGCAAAGAGATCCAGGAAATATAGATGTAACTCTGTGAGATGAATTAACAGAACACTAAGCAGTTTCTCAGAAAGTTTCTTTCCAGATTTCATCTGAGGATATTTCCTTTTTCACCATGGCCCTCTATGGGCTTCCAAATATCACTTTGACAATTCCACGAGAACTGTCTTAGCGAAAGGCTTCTTGAGGGGAAACCTGTAACTTTGTGAGATGATTTCACAGAACACAAAGAAGTTTCTCAGAAAGCTTCTTTCTCTTTGTTATCGGAGGATATTTCCTTTGGCCCTATAGACTTTAAAGGGATCCGAAATATCTGTTCTCAGATTCCAAAGAAATAAGGCTAGCAAAGAGATCCACGAAATACAGATGTAACTCTGTGAGATGAATTAACAGAACACTAATCAGTTTCTCAGAAAGCTTCTTTCCAGATTTCATCTGAGGATATTTCCTTTTTCACCATAGCCCTCTATGGGCTTCCAAATATCACTTTGCCAATTCCACAAGAACTGTCTTAGCGAAAGGCTTCTTGAGGGGAAACCTGTAAATCTGTGAGATGATTTCACAGAACACAAAGAAGTTTCTGAGAAAGTTTCTCTCTCTTTGTTATCGGAGGATATTTCCTTTGGCCCTATAGACTTTAAAGGATTCCGAAATATCTGTTCTCAGATTCCACAGAAATAAGGCTAGCTAAGAGATCCATGAAATATAGATGTAACTCTGTGAGATGAATTAACAGAACACTAAGCAGTTTCTCAGAAAGCTTCTTTCCAGATTTCATCTGAGGATATTTCCTTTTTCACCATAGCCCTCTATGGGCTTCCAAATATCACTTTGCCAATTCCACAAGAACTGTCTTAGCGAAAGGCTTCTTGAGGGGAAAGCTGTAACTCTGTGAGATGATTTCACAGAACACAAAGAAGTTTCTCATAAAGCTTTTTCTCTTTGTTATCAGAGGATATTTCCTTTGGCCCTATAGTCTTCAAAGGGATCCGAAATATCTGTTCTCAGATTCCACAGAAATAAGGCTAGCTAAGAGATTCCAGAAATATAGATGTAACTCTGTGAGATGAATTAACAGAACACTAAGCAGTTTCTCAGAAAGCTTCTTTCCAGATTTCATCTGAGGATATTTCCTTTTTCACCATAGCCCTCTATGGGCTTCCAAATATCTCTTGGACTATTCCACGGGGAGTGTCTTAGCGAAAGGCTTCTTGAGGGGAAACCTGTAACTCTGTGAGATGATTTCACAGAACACAAAGTAGTTTCTCAGAAAGCTTCTTTCTCTTTGTTATCGGAGGATATTTCCTTTGGCCCTATAGTCTTCAAAGGGATCCGAAATATCTGTTCTCAGATTCCACAGAAATAAGGCTAGCAAAGAGATCCACGAAATACAGATGTAACTCTGTGAGACGAATTAACAGAACACTAAGCAGTTTCTCAGAAAGCTTCTTTCCAGATTTCATCTGAGGATATTTCCTTTTTCAACATAGCCCTCTCTGGGCTTCGAAATATCACTTTGCCAACTCCAGAAGAACTGTCTTAGCGAAAGGCTTCCTCAGGGGAAATCTGTAACTCTGTGAGATGATTTCACAGAACACAAAGAAGTTTCTCAGAAAGCTTCTTTCTCTTTGTTATCGGAGGATATTGCCTTTGGCCCTATAGACTTTAAAGGGATCCGAAATATCTGTCCTCAGATACCACAGAAAAAAGGCTAGCAAAGAGATCCACGAAATATAGATGTAACTCTGTGAGATGAATTAAGAGAACACTAAGCAGTTTCTCAGAAAGCTTCTTTCCAGATTTCATCTGAGGATATTTCCTTTTTCACCATAGCCCTCTATGGCCTTCCAAATATCTCTTTGCCAATTCCACAGGGAGTGTCTTAGCGAAAGGCTTCTTGAAGGGAAAGCTGTAACTCTGTGACATGATTTCACAGTATACAAAGAAGTTTCTCAGAAAACTTATTTCTCTTTGTTATCGGAGAATATTTCCTTTGGCCGTATAGTCTTCAAAGGGATCCGAAATATCTGTTCTCAGATTCCACAGAAATAAGGCTAGCAAAGAGATCCACGAAATGCAGATGTAACTCTGTGAGATGAATTAACAGAACACTAAGCAATTTCTCAGAAAGCTTCTTTCCAGATTTCATCTGAGGATATTTCCTTTTTCACCATAGCCCTCTATGGGCTTCCAAATATCACTTTGCCAATTCCACAAGAACTGTCTTAGCGAAAGGCTTCTTGAGGGGAAAGCTGTAACTCTGTGAGATGATTTCACAGAATACAAAGAAGTTTCTCAGAAAGCTTCTTTCTCTTTGTTATCGGAGGATATTTCCTTTGGCCCTATAGTCTTCAAAGGGATCCGAAATATCTGTTCTCAGATTCAAAAGAAATAAAGCGAGCAAAGAGATCCACGAAATATAGATGTAACTCTGTGAGATAAATTAACAGAACACTAAGCATTTTCTCAGAAGGCTTCTTTCCAAATTTCATCTGAGGATATTTCCTTTTTCACCATAGCCCTCTATGGGCTTCCAAATATCACTTTGCCAATTCCACAAGAACTGTCTTAGCGAAAGGCTTCTTGAGGGGAAAGCTGTAACTCGATGAGATGATTTCACAGAACACAAAGAAGTTTCTCAGATAGCTTCTTTCTCTTTGTTATCGGAGGATATTTCCTTTGGCCCTATAGTCTTCAAAGGGATCCGAAATATCTGTTCTCAGATTCCACAGAAATAAGGCTAGCAAAGAGATCCACGAAATACAGATGTAACTCTGTGAGATGAATTAACAGAACACCAAGAAGTTTCTCAGAAAGCTTCTTTCTCTTTGTTATCGGAGGATATTTCCTTTGGCCCTATAGTTTTCAAAGGGATCCGAAATATCTGTTCTCAGATTCCACAGAAATAAGGCTAGCTAAGAGATCCCCGAAATATAGATGTAACTCTGTGAGATGAATTAACAGAACACTAAGCAGTTTCTCAGAAAGCTTCTTTCCAGATTTCATCTGAGGATATTTTCTTTTTCACCATAGCCCTCTATGGGCTTCGAAATATCACTTTGCCAACTCCAGAAGAACTGTCTTAGCGAAAGGCTTCTTGAGGGGAAACCTGTAACTCTGTGAGATGATTTCACAGAACACAAAGAAGTTTCTCAGAAAGCTTCTTTCTCTTTGTTATCGGAGGATATTGCCTTTGGCCCTATAGACTTTAAAGGGATCCGAAATATCTGTTCTCAGATTCCACAGAAATAAGGCTAGCAAGGAGATCCACGTAATATAGATGTAACTCTGTGAGATGAATTAACAGAACACTAAGCAGTTTCTCAGAAAGCTTCTTTCCAGATTTCATCTGAGGATATTTCCTTTTTCACCATAGCCCTCTATGGCCTTCCAAATATCTCTTTGCCAATTCCACAGGGAGTGTCTTAGCGAAAGGCTTCTTGAGGGGAAAGCTGTAACTCTGTGACATGATTTCACAGTATACAAAGAAGTTTCTCAGAAAACTTCTTTCTCTTTGTTATCGGAGAATATTTCCTTTGGCCGTATAGTCTTCAAAGGGATCCGAAATATCTGTTCTCAGATTCCACAGAAATAAGGCTAGCAAAGAGATCCACGAAATACAGATGTAACTCTGTGAGGTGAATTAACAGAACACTAAGCAATTTCTCAGAAAGCTTCTTTCCAGATTTCATCTGAGGATATTTCCTTTTTCACCATAGCCCTCTATGGGCTTGCAAATATCACTTTGCCAATTACACAAGAACTGTCTTAGCGAAAGGCTTCTTGAGGGGAAAGATGTAACTCTGTGAGATGATTTCACAGAATACAAAGAAGTTTCTCAGAAAGCTTCTTTCTCTTTGTTATCGGAGGATATTTCCTTTGGCCCTATAGTCTTCAAAGGGATCCGAAATATCTGTTCTCAGATTCCACAGAAATAAAGCTAGCAAAGAGATCCACGAAATATAGATGTAACTCTGTGAGATAAATTAACAGAACACTAAGCATTTTCTCAGAAGGCTTCTTTCCAAATTTCATCTGAGGATATTTCCTTTTTCACCATAGCCCTCTATGGGCTTCCAAATATCACTTTGCCAATTCCACAAGAACTGTCTTAGCGAAAGGCTTCTTGAGGGGAAAGCTGTAACTCGATGAGATGATTTCACAGAACACAAAGAAGTTTCTCATATAGCTTCTTTCTCTTTGTTATCGGAGGATATTTCCTTTGGCCCTATAGTCTTCAAAGGTATCCGAAATATCTGTTCTCAGATTCCACAGAAATAAGGCTAGCAAAGAGATCCACGAAATACAGATGTAACTCTGTGAGATGAATTAACAGAACACCAAGAAGTTTCTCAGAAAGCTTCTTTCTCTTTGTTATCGGAGGATATTTCCTTTGGCCCTATAGTCTTCAAAGGGATCCGAAATATCTGTTCTCAGATTCCACAGAAATAAGGCTAGCTAAGAGATCCCCGAAATATAGATGTAACTCTGTGAGATGAATTAACAGAACACTAAGCAGTTTCTCAGAAAGCTTCTTTCCAGATTTCATCTGAGGATATTTCCTTTTTCACCATAGCCCTCTAAGGGCTTCCAAATATCACTTTGCCAATTCCACAAGAACTGTCTTAGCGAAAGGCTTCTTGAGGGGAAAGCTGTAACTCTGTGAGATGATTTCACAGAACACCAAGAAGTTTCTCAGAAAGCTTCTTTCTCTTTGTTATCGGAGGATATCTCCTTTGGCCCTATAGTATTCAAAGGAATCCGAAATATCTGTTCTCAGATTCCACAGAAATAAGGCTAGCAAAGAGTTCCACGAAATACAGATGTAACTCTGTGAGATGAATTAACAGAACACTAAGCAGTTTCTCAGAAAGCTTCTTTCCAGATTTCATCTGAGGATATTTCCTTTTTCACCATAGCCCTCTAAGGGCTTCCAAATATCTCTTTTCCTATTCCACGGGGAGTGTCTTAGCGAAAGGCTTCTTGAGGGGAAACCTGTAACTCTGTGAGATGATTTCACAGAACACAAAGTAGTTTCTCAGAAAGCTTCTTTCTCTTTGTTATCGGAGGATATTTCCTTTGGCCCTATAGTCTTCAAAGGGATCCGAAATATCTGTTCTCAGATTCCACAGAAATAAGGCTAGCAAAGAGATCCACGATATACAGATGTAACTCTGTGAGACGAATTAACAGAACAGTAAGCAGTTTCTCAGAAAGCTTCTTTCCAGATTTCATCTGAGGATATTTTCTTTTTCAACATAGCCCTCTCTGGGCTTCGAAATATCACTTTGCCAACTCCAGAAGAACTGTCTTAGCGAAAGGCTTCTTGAGGGGAAACCTGTAACTCTGTGAGATGATTTCACAGAACACAAAGAAGTTTCTCAGAAAACTTCTTTCTCTTTGTTATCGGAGGATATTGCCTTTGGCCCTATAGACTTTAAAGGGATCCGAAATATCTGTTCTCAGATTCCACAGAAATAAGGCTAGCAAGGAGATCCACGTAATATAGATGTAATTCTGTGAGATGAATTAACAGAACACTAAGCAGTTTCTCAGAAAGCTTCTTTCCAGATTTCATCTGAGGATATTTCCTTTTTCACCATATCCCTCTATGGCCTTCCAAATATCTCTTTGCCAATTCCACAAGGAGTGTCTTAGCGAAAGGCTTCTTGAGGTGAAAGCTGTAACTCTGTGACATGATTTCACAGTATACAAAGAAGTTTCTCAGAAAGCTTCTTTCTCTTTGTTATCGGAGGATATTTCCTTTGGCCCTATAGTCTTCAAAGGGATCCGAAATATCTGTTCTCAGATTCCACAGAAATAAGGCTAGCAAAGAGATCCAAGAAATACAGATGTAACTCGGTGAGATGAATTAACAGAACACTAAGCAGTTTCTCAGAAAACTTCTTTCCAGATTTCATCTGAGGATATTTCCTTTTTCAGCATAGCCCTCTATGGGCTTCCAAATATCTCTTTGCCAGTTACACAAGAAGTGACGTAGCGAAAGGCTTCTTGAGGGGAAAGCTGTAACTCTGTGAGATGGTTTCACAGAACACAAAGAAGTTTCTCAGAAAGCTTCTTTCTCTTTGTTATCGGAGGATATTTCCTTTGGCCCTATAGTCTTCAAAGGGATCCGAAATATCTGTTCTCAGATTCCACAGAAATAAGGCTAGCAAAGAGATCCACGAAATACAGATGTAACTCTGTGAGATGAATTAACAGAACACTAAGCAGTTTCTCAGAAAGCTTCTTTCCAGATTTCATCTGAGGATATTTCCTTTCTCACCCTAGCCCTCTATAGGCTTCCAAATATCACTTTGCCTATTCCACGAGAAGTGTCTTAGCGAAAGGCTTCTTTAGGGGAAAGCTGTAACTCTGTGACATGATTTCACAGAACACCAAAAGTTTCTGAGAAAGCTTCTTTCTCTTTGTTATCGGAGGATATTTCCTTTGGCCCTATAGTCTTCAAAGGGATCCGAAATATCTGTTCTCAGATTCCACAGAAATAAGGCTAGCAAAGAGATCCACGAAATACAGATGTAACTCTGTGAAATGAATTAACGAAACACTAAGCAGTTTCTCAGAAAGCTTCCTTCCAGATTTCATCTGAGGATATTTCCTTTCTCACCGTAGAGCTCTATGGCCTTCCAAATATCACTTTGCAAATTCCACGAGAACTGTCTTAGCGAAAGGCTTTTTGAGGGGAAAGCTGTAACTCTGTGAGATGATTTCACAGAACACAAAGATGTTTCTCAGAAAGCTTCTTTCTCTTTGTAATCGGAGGATATTTCCTTTGGCCCTATAGTCTTCAAAGGGATCCGAAATATCTGTTCTCAGATTCCACAGAAATAAGGCTAGCAAAGAGATCCACGAAATACAGATGTAACTCTGTGAGATGAATTAATGAAACACTAAGCAGTTTCTCAGATAGCTTCTTTCAGGATTTCATCTGAGGATATTTCCTTTTTCACCATACCCCTTTATGGGTTTCCAAATATCACTTTGCCAATTTCACGAGAACAGTCTTAGCGAAAGACTTCTTGAGGGGAAACCTGTAACTCTGTGAGATGATTTCACAGAACTCAAAGAAGTTTCTCAGAAAACTTCTTTCTCTTTGTTATCGGAGGATATTTCCTTTGGCCCTATAGTCTTCAAAGGGATCCGAAATATCTATTCTCAGATTCCACAGAAATAAGGCTAGCAAAGAGATCCACGAAATACAGATGTAACTCTGTGAGATGAATTAACAGAACACTAAGCAGATTCTCAGAAAGCTTCTTTCCAGATTTCATCTGAGGATATTTCCTTTCTCACCATAGCCCTCTATGGGCTTCCAAATATCACTTTGCCAATTCCACGAGAACTGTCTTAGCGAAAGGCTTTTTAAGGGGAAAGCTGTAATTCTGTGAGATGATTTCACAGAACACAAAGAAGTTTCTCAGAAAGCTTCTTTCTCTTTGTTATCGGAGGATATTTCCTTTGATCCTATAGTCTTCAAAGGGTTCCGAAATATCTGTTCTCAGATTCCACAGAAATAAGGCTAGCAAAGAGATCCACGAAATACAGATGTAACTCTGTGAGATGAATTAACCGAACACTAAGCAGTTTCTCAGATAGCTTCTTTCCAGATTTCATCTGAGGATATTTCCTTTCTCACCATAGCCCTCTATGGGCTTCCAAATATCACTTTGCCAATTCCACAAGAACTGTCTTAGCGAAAGGCTTCTTGAGGGGAAACCTGTAACTCTGTGAGATGATTTCACAGAACACAAAGAAGTTTCTCAGAAAGCTTCTCTCTTTGTTATCGGAGGATATTTCCTTTGGCCCTATAGACTTTAAAGGGTTCCGAAATATCTGTTCTCAGATTCCACAGAAATAAGGCTAGCAAAGAGATCCACGAAATATAGATGTAACTCTGTGAGATGAATTCACAGAACACAAAGATGTTTCTCAGAAAGCTTCTTTCTCTTTGTTATCGGAGGATATTTCCTTTGGCCCTATAGTCTTCAAAGGGATCCGAAATATCTGTTCTCAGATTCCACAGAAATAACGCTAGCAAAGAGATCCACGAAATACAGGCGTAACTCTGTGAGATGAATTAATGGAAAACTAAACAGTTTCTCAGAAATCTTCTTTCCAGATTTCATCTGAGGATATTTCCTTTTTCAAAATAGCCCTCTATGGTTTTCCAAATATCACTTTGCCAATTCCACAAGAACTGTCTTAGCGAAAGGCTTCTTGAGGGGAAAGCTGTAACTCTGTGAGATGATTTCACAAAACAGAAAGAAGTTTCTCAGAAAGCTTCTTTCTCTTTGTTATCGGAGGATATTTCCTTTGGCCCTATAGTCTTCAAAGGGTTCCGAAATATCTGCTCTCATATTCCACAGAAATAAGGCTAGCAAATAGATCCACGAAATACAGATGTAACTCTGTGAGATGAATTAACAAAACACTAAGCAGGTTCTCACAAAGCTTCTTTCCAGATTTCATCTGAGGATATTTCCTTTTTCACCATAGCCCTCTATGGGCTTCCAAATATCACTTTGCCTATTCCACAAGAACTGTCTTAGCGAAAGACTTCTTGAGGGGAAAGCTGTAACTCTGTGAGATGATTTCACAGAACACAAAGAAGTTTCTCAGAAAGCTTCTTTCTCTTTGTTATCGGAGGATATTTCCTTTGGCCCTATAGTCTTCAAAGGGATCCGAAATATCTGTTCTCAGATTCCACAGAAATAAGGCTAGCAAAGAGATCCACGAAACACAGATGTAACTCTGTGAGACGAATTAACAGAACACTAAGCAGTTTCTCAGAAAGCTTCTTTCCAGATTTCATCTGAGGATATTTCCTTTCTCACCATAGCCCTCTATGGGCTTCCAAGTATCACTTTGCCAATTCCACAAGAACTGTCTTAGCGAAAGGCTTCTTAAGGGGAAAGCTGTAACTCTGTGAGATGATTTCACAGAACACAAAGAAGTTTCTCAGAAAGCTTCTTTCTCTTTGTTATCGGAGGATATTTCCTTTGACCCTATAGTCTTCAAAGGGATCCGAAATATCTGTTCTCAGATTCCACAGAAATAAGGCTAGCAAAGAGATCCACGAAATATAAATGTAAATCTGTGAGATGAATTAACAGAACACTAAGCAGTTTCTCAGATAGCTTCTTTCCAGATTTCATCTAAGGATATTTCCTTTCTAACCATAGCCCTCTATGGGCTTCCAAATATCACTTTGCCAATTCCACAAGAACTGTCTTAGCGAAAGGCTTCTTGAGGTGAAAGCTGTAACTCTGTGAGATGATTTCACAGAACTCAAAGAAGTTTCTCAGAAAGCTTCTTTCTCTTTGTTATCGGAGGATATTTCCTTTGACCCTATAGTCTTCAAAGGGATCCGAAATATCTGTTCTCAGATTCCACAGAAATAAGGCTAGCAAAGAGATCCACGAAATATAAATGTAAATCTGTGAGATGAATTAACAGAACACTAAGCAGTTTCTCAGATAGCTTCTTTCCAGATTTCATCTGAGGATATTTCCTTTCTAACCATAGCCCTCTATGGGCTTCCAAATATCACTTTGCCAATTCCACAAGAACTGTCTTAGCGAAAGGCTTCTTGAGGTGAAAGCTGTAACTCTGTGAGATGATTTCACAGAACTCAAAGAAGTTTCTCAGAAAGCTTCTTTCTCTTTGTTATCGGAGGATATTTCCTTTGACCCTATAGTCTTCAAAGGGATCCGAAATATCTGTTCTCAGATTCCACGGAAATAAGGCTAGCAAAGAGATCCACGAAATAAAGGTGTAACTCTGTGAGATGAATTAACAGAACACTAAGCAGTTTCTCAGAAAGCTTCTTTCCAGATTTCATCTGAGGATATTTCCTTTTTCACCATAGCCCTCTAAGGGCTTCCAAATATCACTTTGCCAATTCCACAAGAACTGTCTTAGCGAAAGGCTTCTTGAGGGGAAAGCTGTAACTCTGTGAGATGATTTCACAGAACACCAAGAAGTTTCTCAGAAAGCTTCTTTCTCTTTGTTATCGGAGGATATCTCCTTTGGCCCTATAGTATTCAAAGGAATCCGAAATATCTGTTCTCAGATTCCACAGAAATAAGGCTAGCAAAGAGTTCCACGAAATACAGATGTAACTCTGTGAGATGAATTAACAGAACACTAAGCAGTTTCTCAGAAAGCTTCTTTCCAGATTTCATCTGAGGATATTTCCTTTTTCACCATAGCCCTCTAAGGGCTTCCAAATATCTCTTTTCCTATTCCACGGGGAGTGTCTTAGCGAAAGGCTTCTTGAGGGGAAACCTGTAACTCTGTGAGATGATTTCACAGAACACAAAGTAGTTTCTCAGAAAGCTTCTTTCTCTTTGTTATCGGAGGATATTTCCTTTGGCCCTATAGTCTTCAAAGGGATCCGAAATATCTGTTCTCAGATTCCACAGAAATAAGGCTAGCAAAGAGATCCACGATATACAGATGTAACTCTGTGAGACGAATTAACAGAACAGTAAGCAGTTTCTCAGAAAGCTTCTTTCCAGATTTCATCTGAGGATATTTTCTTTTTCAACATAGCCCTCTCTGGGCTTCGAAATATCACTTTGCCAACTCCAGAAGAACTGTCTTAGCGAAAGGCTTCTTGAGGGGAAACCTGTAACTCTGTGAGATGATTTCACAGAACACAAAGAAGTTTCTCAGAAAACTTCTTTCTCTTTGTTATCGGAGGATATTGCCTTTGGCCCTATAGACTTTAAAGGGATCCGAAATATCTGTTCTCAGATTCCACAGAAATAAGGCTAGCAAGGAGATCCACGTAATATAGATGTAATTCTGTGAGATGAATTAACAGAACACTAAGCAGTTTCTCAGAAAGCTTCTTTCCAGATTTCATCTGAGGATATTTCCTTTTTCACCATATCCCTCTATGGCCTTCCAAATATCTCTTTGCCAATTCCACAAGGAGTGTCTTAGCGAAAGGCTTCTTGAGGTGAAAGCTGTAACTCTGTGACATGATTTCACAGTATACAAAGAAGTTTCTCAGAAAGCTTCTTTCTCTTTGTTATCGGAGGATATTTCCTTTGGCCCTATAGTCTTCAAAGGGATCCGAAATATCTGTTCTCAGATTCCACAGAAATAAGGCTAGCAAAGAGATCCAAGAAATACAGATGTAACTCGGTGAGATGAATTAACAGAACACTAAGCAGTTTCTCAGAAAACTTCTTTCCAGATTTCATCTGAGGATATTTCCTTTTTCACCATAGCCCTCTATGGGCTTCCAAATATCTCTTTGCCAGTTACACAAGAAGTGACGTAGCGAAAGGCTTCTTGAGGGGAAAGCTGTAACTCTGTGAGATGGTTTCACAGAACACAAAGAAGTTTCTCAGAAAGCTTCTTTCTCTTTGTTATCGGAGGATATTTCCTTTGGCCCTATAGTCTTCAAAGGGATCCGAAATATCTGTTCTCAGATTCCACAGAAATAAGGCTAGCAAAGAGATCCACGAAATACAGATGTAACTCTGTGAGATGAATTAACAGAACACTAAGCAGTTTCTCAGAAAGCTTCTTTCCAGATTTCATCTGAGGATATTTCCTTTCTCACCCTAGCCCTCTATAGGCTTCCAAATATCACTTTGCCTATTCCACGAGAAGTGTCTTAGCGAAAGGCTTCTTTAGGGGAAAGCTGTAACTCTGTGACATGATTTCACAGAACACCAAAAGTTTCTGAGAAAGCTTCTTTCTCTTTGTTATCGGAGGATATTTCCTTTGGCCCTATAGTCTTCAAAGGGATCCGAAATATCTGTTCTCAGATTCCACAGAAATAAGGCTAGCAAAGAGATCCACGAAATACAGATGTAACTCTGTGAAATGAATTAACGAAACACTAAGCAGTTTCTCAGAAAGCTTCCTTCCAGATTTCATCTGAGGATATTTCCTTTCTCACCGTAGAGCTCTATGGCCTTCCAAATATCACTTTGCAAATTCCACGAGAACTGTCTTAGCGAAAGGCTTTTTGAGGGGAAAGCTGTAACTCTGTGAGATGATTTCACAGAACACAAAGATGTTTCTCAGAAAGCTTCTTTCTCTTTGTAATCGGAGGATATTTCCTTTGGCCCTATAGTCTTCAAAGGGATCCGAAATATCTGTTCTCAGATTCCACAGAAATAAGGCTAGCAAAGAGATCCACGAAATACAGATGTAACTCTGTGAGATGAATTAATGAAACACTAAGCAGTTTCTCAGATAGCTTCTTTCAGGATTTCATCTGAGGATATTTCCTTTTTCACCATACCCCTTTATGGGTTTCCAAATATCACTTTGCCAATTTCACGAGAACAGTCTTAGCGAAAGACTTCTTGAGGGGAAACCTGTAACTCTGTGAGATGATTTCACAGAACTCAAAGAAGTTTCTCAGAAAACTTCTTTCTCTTTGTTATCGGAGGATATTTCCTTTGGCCCTATAGTCTTCAAAGGGATCCGAAATATCTATTCTCAGATTCCACAGAAATAAGGCTAGCAAAGAGATCCACGAAATACAGATGTAACTCTGTGAGATGAATTAACAGAACACTAAGCAGATTCTCAGAAAGCTTCTTTCCAGATTTCATCTGAGGATATTTCCTTTCTCACCATAGCCCTCTATGGGCTTCCAAATATCACTTTGCCAATTCCACGAGAACTGTCTTAGCGAAAGGCTTTTTAAGGGGAAAGCTGTAATTCTGTGAGATGATTTCACAGAACACAAAGAAGTTTCTCAGAAAGCTTCTTTCTCTTTGTTATCGGAGGATATTTCCTTTGATCCTATAGTCTTCAAAGGGTTCCGAAATATCTGTTCTCAGATTCCACAGAAATAAGGCTAGCAAAGAGATCCACGAAATACAGATGTAACTCTGTGAGATGAATTAACCGAACACTAAGCAGTTTCTCAGATAGCTTCTTTCCAGATTTCATCTGAGGATATTTCCTTTCTCACCATAGCCCTCTATGGGCTTCCAAATATCACTTTGCCAATTCCACAAGAACTGTCTTAGCGAAAGGCTTCTTGAGGGGAAACCTGTAACTCTGTGAGATGATTTCACAGAACACAAAGAAGTTTCTCAGAAAGCTTCTCTCTTTGTTATCGGAGGATATTTCCTTTGGCCCTATAGACTTTAAAGGGTTCCGAAATATCTGTTCTCAGATTCCACAGAAATAAGGCTAGCAAAGAGATCCACGAAATATAGATGTAACTCTGTGAGATGAATTCACAGAACACAAAGATGTTTCTCAGAAAGCTTCTTTCTCTTTGTTATCGGAGGATATTTCCTTTGGCCCTATAGTCTTCAAAGGGATCCGAAATATCTGTTCTCAGATTCCACAGAAATAACGCTAGCAAAGAGATCCACGAAATACAGGCGTAACTCTGTGAGATGAATTAATGGAAAACTAAACAGTTTCTCAGAAATCTTCTTTCCAGATTTCATCTGAGGATATTTCCTTTTTCAAAATAGCCCTCTATGGTTTTCCAAATATCACTTTGCCAATTCCACAAGAACTGTCTTAGCGAAAGGCTTCTTGAGGGGAAAGCTGTAACTCTGTGAGATGATTTCACAAAACAGAAAGAAGTTTCTCAGAAAGCTTCTTTCTCTTTGTTATCGGAGGATATTTCCTTTGGCCCTATAGTCTTCAAAGGGTTCCGAAATATCTGCTCTCATATTCCACAGAAATAAGGCTAGCAAATAGATCCACGAAATACAGATGTAACTCTGTGAGATGAATTAACAAAACACTAAGCAGGTTCTCACAAAGCTTCTTTCCAGATTTCATCTGAGGATATTTCCTTTTTCACCATAGCCCTCTATGGGCTTCCAAATATCACTTTGCCTATTCCACAAGAACTGTCTTAGCGAAAGACTTCTTGAGGGGAAAGCTGTAACTCTGTGAGATGATTTCACAGAACACAAAGAAGTTTCTCAGAAAGCTTCTTTCTCTTTGTTATCGGAGGATATTTCCTTTGGCCCTATAGTCTTCAAAGGGATCCGAAATATCTGTTCTCAGATTCCACAGAAATAAGGCTAGCAAAGAGATCCACGAAACACAGATGTAACTCTGTGAGACGAATTAACAGAACACTAAGCAGTTTCTCAGAAAGCTTCTTTCCAGATTTCATCTGAGGATATTTCCTTTCTCACCATAGCCCTCTATGGGCTTCCAAGTATCACTTTGCCAATTCCACAAGAACTGTCTTAGCGAAAGGCTTCTTAAGGGGAAAGCTGTAACTCTGTGAGATGATTTCACAGAACACAAAGAAGTTTCTCAGAAAGCTTCTTTCTCTTTGTTATCGGAGGATATTTCCTTTGACCCTATAGTCTTCAAAGGGATCCGAAATATCTGTTCTCAGATTCCACAGAAATAAGGCTAGCAAAGAGATCCACGAAATATAAATGTAAATCTGTGAGATGAATTAACAGAACACTAAGCAGTTTCTCAGATAGCTTCTTTCCAGATTTCATCTAAGGATATTTCCTTTCTAACCATAGCCCTCTATGGGCTTCCAAATATCACTTTGCCAATTCCACAAGAACTGTCTTAGCGAAAGGCTTCTTGAGGTGAAAGCTGTAACTCTGTGAGATGATTTCACAGAACTCAAAGAAGTTTCTCAGAAAGCTTCTTTCTCTTTGTTATCGGAGGATATTTCCTTTGACCCTATAGTCTTCAAAGGGATCCGAAATATCTGTTCTCAGATTCCACAGAAATAAGGCTAGCAAAGAGATCCACGAAATATAAATGTAAATCTGTGAGATGAATTAACAGAACACTAAGCAGTTTCTCAGATAGCTTCTTTCCAGATTTCATCTGAGGATATTTCCTTTCTAACCATAGCCCTCTATGGGCTTCCAAATATCACTTTGCCAATTCCACAAGAACTGTCTTAGCGAAAGGCTTCTTGAGGTGAAAGCTGTAACTCTGTGAGATGATTTCACAGAACTCAAAGAAGTTTCTCAGAAAGCTTCTTTCTCTTTGTTATCGGAGGATATTTCCTTTGACCCTATAGTCTTCAAAGGGATCCGAAATATCTGTTCTCAGATTCCACGGAAATAAGGCTAGCAAAGAGATCCACGAAATAAAGGTGTAACTCTGTGAGATGAATTAACAGAACACTAAGCAGTTTCTCAGAAAGCTTCTTTCCAGATTTCATCTGAGTATATTTCCTTTTTCACCATAGCCCTCTATGGGCTTCCAAATATCACTTTGCCATTTCCACAAGAACTGTCTTAGCGAAAGGCTTCTTGAGGGAAACCTGTAACTCTCTGAGATGATTTCAGAGAACACAAAGAAGTTTCTCAGAAAGTTTCTTTATCTTTGTTATCGCAGGATATTTCCTTTGGCCCTATAGACTTTAAAGGGATCCGAAAAATCTGTTTTCAGATTCCACAGAAATAAGGCTAGCAAAGAGATCCACGAAATACAGATGTAACTCTGTGAGATGAATTAACAGAACACTAAGCAGTTTCTCAGAAAGCTTCTTTCCAGATTTCATCAGAGGATATTTCCTTTTTCACCATAGCCCTCTATGGGCTTCCAAATATCACTTTGCCAATTCCACAAGAACTGTTTTAGCGAACGTCTTCTTGAGTGGAAAGCTGTAACTCTCTGAGATGATTTCACAGAACACAAAGAAGTTTCTCAGAAAGCTTCTTTCTCTTCGTTATCGGAGGATATTTCATTTGGCCCTATAGACTTTAAAGGGATCCGAAATATCTGTTCTCAGATTCCACAGAAATAAGGCTAGCAAAGAGATCCACGAAATACAGATGTAACTCTGTGAGATGAATTAACAGAACACTAAGCAGTTTCTCAGAAAGCTTCTTTCCAGATTTCATCTGAGGATATTTCCTTTTTCACCATAACCCTCTATGGGCTTCCAAATATCACTTTGCCAATTCCACAAGAACTGTCTTAGCGAAAGGCTTCTTGAGGGGAAACCTGTAACTCTGTGAGATGATTTCACAGAACACAAAGAAGTCTCTCAGAAAGCATCTTTCTCTTTGTTATCGGAGGATATTTCCTTTGGCCCTATAGACTTTAAAGGGATCCGAAATATCTGTTCTCAGATTCCACAGAAATAAGGCTAGCAAAGAGATCCACGAAATATAGATGTAACTATGTCAGATGAATTAACAGAACACTAAGCAGTTTCTCAGAAAGCTTCTTTCCAGATTTCATCTGAGGATATTTCCTTTTTCACCATAGCCCTCTATGGGCTTCCAAATATCACTTTCCCAATTCCACAAGAACTGTCTTAGCGAAAGGCTTCTTGAGGGGAAAGCTGAAACTCTGTGAGACGATTTCACAGAACACAAAGAAGTTTCTCAGAATGCTTCTTTCTCTTTGTTATCGGAGGATATTTCCTTTGGCCCTATAGTCTTCAAAGGGATCCGAAATATCTGTTCTCAGATTCCACAGAAATAAGGCTAGCAAAGAGATCCACGAAATACAGATGTAACTCTGTGAGATGAATTAACGAAACACTAAGCAGTTTCTCAGAAAGCTTCTTTCAAGATTTCATCTGAGGATATTTCCTTTTTCACCAGACCCCTCTATGGGCTTCCAAATATCACTTTGCCAATTTCAGGAGAACTGTCTTAGCGAAAGGCTTCTTGAGGGGAAAACTGTAACTCTGTGAGATGATTTCACAGAACACAAAGAAGTTTCTCAGAAAGTTTCTTTCTCTTTGTTATCGGAGGATATTTCCTTTGGCCCTATAGTCTTCAAAGGGATCCGAAATATCTGTTCTCAGATTCCACAGAAATAAGGCTAGCAAAGAGATCCACGAAATAAAGATGTAACTCTGTGAGATGAATTAACGAAACACTAAGCAGTTTCTCAGAAAGCTTCTTTCAAGATTTCATCTGAGGATATTTCCTTTTTCACCGTACCCCTCTATGGGCTTCCAAATATCACTTTGCCAATTTCACGAGAACTGTCTTAGCGAAAGGCTTCTTGAGGGGAAAACTGTAACTCTGTGAGATGATTTCACAGAACACAAAGAAGTTTCTCTGAAAGCTTCTTTCTCTTTGTTATCGGAGGATATTTCTTTTGGCCCTATAGTCTTCAAAGGGATCCGAAATATCTATTCTCAGATTCCACGGAAAAAAGGCTAGCAAATAGATCCACGAAATAAAGATGTAACTCTGTGAGATGAATTAACAGAACACTAAGCAGTTTCTCAGAAAGCTTCTTTCCAGATTTCATCTGAGTATATTTCCTTTTTCACCATAGCCCTCTATGGGCTTCCAAATATCACTTTGCCATTTCCACAAGAACTGTCTTAGCGAAAGGCTTCTTGAGGGAAACCTGTAACTCTCTGAGATGATTTCAGAGAACACAAAGAAGTTTCTCAGAAACTTTCTTTATCTTTGTTATCGGAGGATATTTCCTTTGGCCCTATAGACTTTAAAGGGATCCGAAAAATCTGTTCTCAGATTCCACAGAAATAAGGCTAGCAAAGAGATCCACGAAATACAGATGTAACTCTGTGAGATGAATTAACAGAACACTAAGCAGTTTCTCAGAAAGCTTCTTTCCAGATTTCATCTGAGGATATTTCCTTTTTCACCATAGCCCTCTATGGGCTTCCAAATATCACTTCGCAAATTCCACAAGAACTGTCTTAGCGAACGGCTTCTTGAGGGGAAAGCTGTAATTCTCTGAGATGATTTCACAGCACACAAAGAAGTTTCTCAGAAAGCTTCTTTCTCTTCGTTATCGGAGGATATTTCATTTGGCCCTATAGACTTTAAAGGGATGCGAAATATCTGTTCTCAGATTCCACAGAAATAAGGCTAGCAAAGAGATCCACGAAATACAGGTGTAACTCTGTGAGATGAATTAATGGAAAACTAAGCAGTTTCTCAGAAAGAGTCTTTCCAGATTTCATCTGAGGATATTTCCTTTTTCAAAATAGACCTCTATGGGTTTCCAAATATCACTTTGCCAATTCCTCAAGAACTGTCTTAGCGAAAGGCTTCTTGAGGGGAAAGCTGTAACTCTGTGAGATGATTTCACAGAACACAAAGAAGTTTCTCAGAAAGCTTCTTTCTCTTTGTTATCGGAGGATATTTCCTTTGGCCCTATAGTCTTCAAAGGGATCCGAAATATCTGTTCTCAGATTCCACAGAAATAACGCTAGCAAAGAGATCCACGAAATACAGGTGTAACTCTGTGAGATGAATTAACGGAAAACTAAGCAGTTTCTCAGAAAGATTCTTTCCAGATTTCATCTGAGGATATTTCCTTTTTCAAAATAGCCCTCAATGGGTTTCCAAATATCACTTTGCCAATTCCACAAGAACTGTCTTAACCAAAGGCTTCTTGAGGGGAAAGCTGTAACTCTGTGAGATGATTTCACAGAACACAAAGAAGTTTCTCAGAAAGCTACTTTCTCTTTGTTATCGGAGGATATTTCATTTGGATCTATAGTCTTCAAAGGGATCCGAAATATCTGTTCTCAGATTCCACAGAAATAAGGATAGCAAAAAGATCCGAGAAATACAGATGTAACTATGTCAGATGAATTAACAGAACACTAAGCAGTTTCTCAGAAAGCTTCTTTCCAGATTTCATCTGAGGATATTTCCTTTTTCACAATAGCCCTCTATGGGCTTCCAAATTTCACTTTTCCAATTCCACAAGAACTGTCTTAGCGAAAGGCTTCTTGAGGGGAAAGCTGTAACTCTGTGAGATGGTTTCACAGAACACAAAGAAATTTCTCAGAAAGCTTCTTTCTCTTTGTTATCGGAGGATATTTCCTTTGGCCCTATAGTCTTCAAAGGGATCCGAAATATCTGTTCTCAGATTCCACAGAAATAAGGCTAGCAAAGAGATCCACGAAATACAGATGTAACTCTGTGAGATGAATTAACAGAACACTAAGCAGTTTCTCAGAAAGCTTCTTTCCAGATTTCATCTGAGGATATTTCCTTTCTCACCCTAGCCCTCTATAGGCTTCCAAATATCACTTTGCCAATTCCACGAGAACTGTCTTAGCGAAAGGCTTCTTGAGGGGAAAGCTGTAACTCTGTGAGATGATTTCACAGAACACAAAGAAATTTCTCAGAAAGCTTCTTTCTCTTTGTTATCGGAGGATATTTCCTTTGGCCCTATAGTCTTCAAAGGGATCCGAAATATCTGTTCTCAGATTCCACAGAAATAAGGCTAGCAAAGAGATCCACGAAATACAGATGTAACTCTGTGAGATGAATTAACGAAACACTAAGCAGTTTCTCAGAAAGCTTCTTTCCAGATTTCATCTGAGGATATTTCCTTTTTCACCATAGCCCTCTATGGGCTTCCAAATATCACTTTGCCAATTCCACAAGAACTGTTTTAGCGAACGTCTTCTTGAGGGGAAAGCTGTAACCCTCTGAGATGATTTCACAGAACACAAAGAAGTTTCTCAGAAAGCTTCTTTCTCTTCGTTATCGGAGGATATTTCATTTGGCCCTATAGACTTTAAAGGGATCCGAAATATCTGTTCTCAGATTCCACAGAAATAAGGCTAGAAAAGAGATCCACGAAATACAGATGTAACTCTGTGAGATGAATTAACAGAACACTAAGCAGTTTCTCAGAAAGCTACTTTCCAGATTTCATCTGAGGATATTTCCTTTTTCACCATAACCCTCTATGGGCTTCCAAATATCACTGTGCCAATTCCACAAGAACTGTCTTAGCGAAAGGCTTCTTGAGGGGAAACCTGTAACTCTGTGAGATGATTTCACAGAACACAAAGAAGTCTCTCAGAAAGCATCTTTCTCTTTGTTATCGGAGGATATTTCCTTTGGCCCTATAGACTTTAAAGGGATCCGAAATATCTGTACTCAGATTCCACAGAAATAAGGCTAGCAAAGAGATCCACGAAATATAGATGTAACTATGTCAGATGAATTAACAGAACACTAAGCAGTTTCTCAGAAAGCTTCTTTCCAGATTTCACCTGAGGATATTTCCTTTTTCACCATAGCCCTCTATGGGCTTCCAAATATCACTTTCCCAATTCCACAAGAACTGTCTTAGCGAAAGGCTTCTTGAGGGGAAAGCTGTAACTCTGTGAGACGATTTCAGAGAACACAAAGAAGTTTCTCAGAAAGCTTCTTTCTCTTTGTTATCGGAGGATATTTCCTTTGGCCCTATAGTCTTCAAAGGGATCCGAAATATCTGTTCTCAGATTCCACAGAAATAAGGCTAGCAAAGAGATCCACGAAATAAAGATGTAACTCTGTGAGATGAATTAACAGAACACTAAGCAGTTTCTCAGAAAGCTTCTTTACAGATTTCATCTGAGTATATTTCCTTTTTCACCATAGCCCTCTATGGGCTTCCAAATATCACTTTGCCATTTCCACGAGAACTGTCTTAGCGAAAGGCTTCTTGAGGGAAACCTGTAACTCTCTGAGATGATTTCAGAGAACACAAAGAAGTTTCTCAGAATCTTTCTTTATCTTTGTTATCGCAGGATATTTCCTTTGGCCCTATAGACTTTAAAGGGATCCGAAAAATCTGTTCTCAGATTCCACAGAAATAAGGCTAGCAAAGAGATCCACGAAATACAGATGTAACTCTGTGAGATGAATTAACAGAACACTAAGCAGTTTCTCAGAAAGCTTCTTTCCAGATTTCATCTGAGGATATTTCCTTTTTCACCGTAGCCCTCTATGGGCTTCCAAATATCACTTTGCCAATTCCACAAGAACTGTTTTAGCGAACGTCTTCTTGAGGGGAAATCTGTAACTCTCTGAGATGATTTCACAGAACACAAAGAAGTTTCTCAGAAAGCTTCTTTCTCTTCGTTATCGGAGGATATTTCATTTGGCCCTATAGACTTTAAAGGGATCCAAAATATCTGTTCTCAGATTCCACAGAAATAAGGCTAGCAAAGAGATCCACGAAATACAGATGTAACTCTGTGAGATGAATTAACAGAACACTAAGCAGTTTCTCAGAAAGCTTCTTTCCAGATTTCATCTGAGGATATTTCCTTTTTCACCATAACCCTCTATGGGCTTCCAAATATCACTGTGCCAATTCCACAAGAACTGTCTTAGCGAAAGGCTTCTTGAGGGGAAACCTGTAACTCTGTGAGATGGTTTCACAGAACACAAAGAAGTCTCTCAGAAAGCATCTTTCTCTTTGTTATCGGAGGATATTTCCTTTGGCCCTATAGACTTTAAAGGGATCCGAAATATCTGTTCTCAGATTCCGCAGAAATAAGGCTAGCAAAGAGATCCACGAAATATAGTTGTAACTATGTCAGATGAATTAACAGAACACTAAGCAGTTTCTCATAAAACTTCTTTCCAGATTTCATCTGAGGATATTTCCTTTTTCACCATAGCCCTCTATGGGCTTCCAAATATCACTTTCCCAATTCCACAAGAACTGTCTTAGCGAAAGGCTTCTTGAGGGGAAAGCTGTAACTCTGTGAGACGATTTCAGAGAACACAAAGAAGTTTCTCAGAAAGCTTCTTTCTCTTTGTTATCGGAGGATATTTCCTTTGGCCCTATAGTCTTCAAAGGGATCCGAAATATCTGTTCTCAGATTCCACAGAAATAAGGCTAGCAAAGAGATCCACGAAATAAAGATGTAACTCTGTGAGATGAATTAACAGAACACTAAGCAGTTTCTCAGAAAGCTTCTTTCCAGATTTCATCTGAGGATATTTCCTTTTTCACCATAGCCCTCTATGGGCTTCCAAATATCACTTCGCCAATTCCACAAGAACTGTCTTACCGAACGGCTTCTTGAGGGGAAAGCTGTAACTCTCTGAGATGATTTCACAGAACACAAAGAAGTTTCTCAGAAAGCTTCTTTCTCTTCGTTATCGGAGGATATTTCATTTGGCCCTATAGACTTTAAAGGGATCCGAAATATCTGTTCTCAGATTCCACAGAAATAAGGCTAGCAAAGATATCCACGAAATACAGGTGTAAATCTGTGAGATGAATTAACAGAACACTAAGCAGTTTCTCAGAAAGCTTCTTTCCAGATTTCATCTGAGGATATTTCCTTTTTCACAATAGCCCTCTATCGGCTTCCAAATATCACTTTGCCAATTCCACAAGAACTGTCTTAGCGAAAGGCTTCTTGAGGGGAAAGCTGTAATTCTGTGAGATGATTTCACAGAACACAAAGATGTTTCTCAGAGAGCTTCTTTCTCTTTGTTATCGGAGGATATTTCCTTTGGACCTATATTCTTTAAAGGGATCCGAAATATCTGTTCTCAGATTCCACAGAAATAAGGCTAGCAAAGAGATCCACGAAAAACAGATGTAACTCTGTGAGTGGAAGTCACACATCACAGAGCAGTTTCTCAGAAAGCTTCTTTCCAGATTTCATGTGAGGATATTTCCTTTTTCACCATAGCCCTCTATAGGCTTCCAAATATCACTTTGCCAATTCCACAAGAACTGTCTTAGCGAAAGGCTTCTTGAGGGGTAAGCTGTAACTCTGTGAGATGAATCCACAGAACACAAAGCAGTTTCTCAGAAAGCTTATTTCTCTTTGTTATCGGAGGATATTTCCTTTGGCCCTATAGTCTTCAAAGGGATCCGAAATATCTGTTCTCAGACTCCACAGAAATAAGGCTAGCAAAGAAATCCACGAAATACAGATGTAAATCTGTGAGATGAATTAACGAAACACTAAGCAGTTTCTCAGAAAGCTTCTTTCCAGATTTCATCTGAGGATATTTCCTTTTTCACCATACACCTCTATTGGCTTCCAAATATCACTTTGCCAATTTCACGAGAACTGTCTTAGCGAAAGGCTTCTTTAGGGGAAAGATGTAAATCTGTGAGATGATTTCACAGAACACAAAGAAGTTTCTCAGAAAGCTTCTTTCTCTTTGTTATCGGAGGATATTTCCTTTGGCCCTATAGTCTTCAAAGGGATCCGAAATATCTGTTCTCAGATTCCACAGAAATAAGGCTGACAAAGAGATCCACGAAATACAGATGTAACTCTGTGAGATGAATTAACAGAACACTAAGCAGTTTCTCAGAAAGCTTCTTTCCAGATTTCATCTGAGGATATTTCCTTTTTCACCATAGCCCTCTATGGGCTTCCAAATTTCACTTTGCCAATTCCACAAGAACTGTCTTAGCGAAAGGCTTCTTGAGGGGAAAGCTGTAACTCTGTGAGATGATTTCACAGAACACAAAGAAGTTTCTCAGAAAGCTTCTTTGTCTTTGTTATCGGAGGATATTTCCTTTGGCCCTATAGTCTTCAAAGGGATCCGAAATATCTGTTCTCAGATTCCACAGAAATAAGGCTAGCAAAGAGATCCCCGAAATATAGTTGTAACTCTGTGAGATGAATTAAGAGAACACTAAGCAGTTTCTCAGAAAGCTTCTTGCCAAATTTCATCTGATGATATTTACTTTTTCAAAATAGCCCTCCATGGGCTTCCAAATATCACTTTGCCAGTTCCACAAGAACTGTCTTAGCGAAAGGTTTCTTGAGGGGAAAGCTGTATCTCTGTGAGATTATTTCACAGAACACAAAGAAGTTTCTCAGAAAGATTCTTTCTCTTTGTTATCGGAGGATATTTCCTTTGGCCCTATAGTCTTCAAAGGGTTCCGAAATATCTGTTCTCATATACCAAAGAAATAAGGCTAGCAAAGAGATCCACGAAATACAGATGTAACTCTGTGATGAATTAACAAAACACTAAGCAGGTTCTCAGAAAGCTTCTTTCCAGATTTCATCTGAGGATATTTCCTTTTTCACCATAGCCCTCTATGGACTTCCAAATATCACTTTGCCAATTCCACAAGAACTGTCTTAGCGAAAGGCTTCTTGAGGGGAAAGCTGTAACTCTGTGAGACGATTTCACAGAACACAAAGGAGTTTATCAGAAAGCTTCTTTCTCTTTGTTATCGGAGGATATTTCCTTTGGTCCTATAGTCTTCAAAGGGATCCGAAATATGTGTTCTCAGATTCCACAGAAATAAGGCTAGCAATGAGATCCACGAAATACAGGTGTAACTCTGTGAGATGATTTAACAGAACACTAAGCAATTTCTCAGAAAGCTTCTTTCCAGATTTCATCTGAGGATATTTCCTTTTTCACCATAGCCCTCTAAGGGCTTCCAAATTTCACTTTTCCAATTCCACAAGAACTGTCTTAGCGAAAGGCTTCTTGAGGGGAAAGCTGTAACTCTGTGAGAGGATTTCACAGAACACAAAGAAGTTTCTCAGAAAGCTTCTTTCTCTTAGTTATCGGAGGATATTTCCTTTGGCCCTATAGTCTTCAAAGGGATCCGAAATATCTGTTCTCAGATTCCACAGAAATAAGGCTAGCAAAGAGATCCACGAAATACAGGTGTAACTCTGTGAGATGAATTAAGAGAACACTAAGCAGTTTCTCAGAAAGCTTCTTTCCAGATTTCATCTGATGATATTTACTTTTTCAAAATAGCCCTCTATGGGCTTCCAAATATCACTTTGCCAATTCCACAAGAACTGTTTTAGCGAAAAGTTTCTTGAGGGGAAAGCTGTAACTCTGTGAGATGATTTCACAGAACACAAAGAAGTTTCTCAGAAAGCTTCTTTCTCTTTGTTATCGGAGGATATTTCCTTTGGCCCTATAGTCTTCAAAGGGTTCCGAAATATCTGTTCTCATATTCCACAGAAATAAGGCTAGCAAAGAGATTCACGAAATTAAGATGTAACTCTGTGAGTGCAAATCACACATCACAGAGCAGTTTCTCAGAAAGTTTCTTTCCAGATTTCATTTGAGGATATTTCCTTTTTCACCATAGCCCTCTATGGGCTTCCAAATATCACTTTGCCTATTCCACAAGAACTGTCTTAGCGAAAGACTTCTTGAGGGGAAAGCTGTAACTCTGTGAGATGTTTTCACAGAACACAAAGAAGTTTCTCAGAAAGTTTCTTTCTCTTTGTTATCGGAGGATATTTCCTTTGGCCCTATAGTCTTCAAAGGGATCCGAAATATCTGTTCTCAGATTCCACAGAAATAAAGATAGCAAAGAGATCCAAGAAATACAGATGTAACTATGTCAGATGAATTAACAGAACACTAAGCAGTTTCTCAGAAAGCTTCTTCCCAGATTTCATCTGAGGATATTTCCTTTTTCACAATAGCCCTCTATGGGCTTCCAAATATCACTTTGCCAATTCCACAAGAACTGTCTTAGCGAAAGGCTTCTTGAGGGGAAAGCTCTAACTCTGTGAGATGATTTCACAGAACACAAAGAAGTTTCTCAGAAAGCTTCTTTCTCTTTGTTATCGGAGGATATTTCCTTTGGCCCTATATTCTTTAAAGGGATCCGAAATATCTGTTCTCAGATTCCACAGAAATAAGGCTAGCAAAGAGATCCACGAAAAACAGATATAACTCTGTGAGTGGAAGTCACACACCACAGAGCAGTTTCTCAGAAAGCTTCTTTCCAGATTTCATCTCAGGATATTTCCTTTCTCACCATAGCCCTCTATGGGCTTCCAAATATCACTTTGCCAATTCCACAAGAACTGTCTTAGCGAACGGCTTCTTGAGGGGAAAGCTGTAACTCTCTGAGATGATTTCACAGAACACAAAGAAGTTTCTCAGAAAGCTTCTTTCTCTTCGTTATCGGAGGATATTTCATTTGGCCCTATAGACTTTAAAGGGATCCGAAATATCTGTTCTCAGATTCCACAGAAATAAGGCTAGCAAAGAGATCCACGAAATACAGGTGTAACTCTGTGAGATGAATTAACAGAACACTAAGCAGTTTCTCAGAAAGCTTCTTTCCAGATTTCATCTGAGGATATTTCCTTTTTCACAATAGCCCTCTATGGGCTTCCAAATATCACTTTGCCAATTCCACAAGAACTGTCTTAGCGAAAGGCTTCTTGAGGGGAAAGCTGTAATTCTGTGAGATGATTTCACAGAACACAAAGATGTTTCTCAGAAAGCTTCTTTCTCTTTGTTATCGGAGGATATTTCCTTTGGACCTATATTCTTTAAAGGGATCCGAAATATCTGTTCTCAGATTCCACAGAAATAAGGCTAGCAAAGAGATCCACGAAAAACAGATGTAACTCTGTGAGTGGAAGTCACACATCACAGAGCAGTTTCTCAGAAAGCTTCTTTCCAGATTTCATGTGAGGATATTTCCTTTTTCACCATAGCCCTCTATGGGCTTCCAAATATCACTTTGCCAATTCCACAAGAACTGTCTTAGCGAAAGGCTTCTTGAGGGGTAAGCTGTAACTCTGTGAGATGAATCCACAGAACACAAAGCAGTTTCTCAGAAAGCTTATTTCTCTTTGTTATCGGAGGATATTTCCTTTGGCCCTATAGTCTTCAAAGGGATCCGAAATATCTGTTCTCAGACTCCACAGAAATAAGGCTAGCAAAGAAATCCACGAAATACAGATGTAAATCTGTGAGATGAATTAACGAAACACTAAGCAGTTTCTCAGAAAGCTTCTTTCCAGATTTCATCTGAGGATATTTCCTTTTTCACCATACACCTCTATTGGCTTCCAAATATCACTTTGCCAATTTCACGAGAACTGTCTTAGCGAAAGGCTTCTTTAGGGGAAAGATGTAAATCTGTGAGATGATTTCACAGAACACAAAGAAGTTTCTCAGAAAGCTTCTTTCTCTTTGTTATCGGAGGATATTTCCTTTGGCCCTATAGTCTTCAAAGGGATCCGAAATATCTGTTCTCAGATTCCACAGAAATAAGGCTGACAAAGAGATCCACGAAATACAGATGTAACTCTGTGAGATGAATTAACAGAACACTAAGCAGTTTCTCAGAAAGCTTCTTTCCAGATTTCATCTGAGGATATTTCCTTTTTCACCATAGCCCTCTATGGGCTTCCAAATTTCACTTTGCCAATTCCACAAGAACTGTCTTAGCGAAAGGCTTCTTGAGGGGAAAGCTGTAACTCTGTGAGATGATTTCACAGAACACAAAGAAGTTTCTCAGAAAGCTTCTTTGTCTTTGTTATCGGAGGATATTTCCTTTGGCCCTATAGTCTTCAAAGGGATCCGAAATATCTGTTCTCAGATTCCACAGAAATAAGGCTAGCAAAGAGATCCCCGAAATATAGTTGTAACTCTGTGAGATGAATTAAGAGAACACTAAGCAGTTTCTCAGAAAGCTTCTTTCCAAATTTCATCTGATGATATTTACTTTTTCAAAATAGCCCTCCATGGGCTTCCAAATATCACTTTGCCAGTTCCACAAGAACTGTCTTAGCGAAAGGTTTCTTGAGGGGAAAGCTGTATCTCTGTGAGATTATTTCACAGAACACAAAGAAGTTTCTCAGAAAGCTTCTTTCTCTTTGTTATCGGAGGATATTTCCTTTGGCCCTATAGTCTTCAAAGGGTTCCGAAATATCTGTTCTCATATTCCACAGAAATAAGGCTAGCAAAGAGATCCACGAAATACAGATGTAACTCTGTGATGAATTAACAAAACACTAAGCAGGTTCTCAGAAAGCTTCTTTCCAGATTTCATCTGAGGATATTTCCTTTTTCACCATAGCCCTCTATGGACTTCCAAATATCACTTTGCCAATTCCACAAGAACTGTCTTAGCGAAAGGATTCTTGAGGGAAAAGCTGTAACTCTGTGAGATGATTTCACAGAACACAAAGGAGTTTATCAGAAAGCTTCTTTCTCTTTGTTATCGGAGGATATTTCCTTTGGTCCTATAGTCTTCAAAGGGATCCGAAATATGTGTTCTCAGATTCCACAGAAATAAGGCTAGCAATGAGATCCACGAAATACAGGTGTAACTCTGTGAGATGATTTAACAGAACACTAAGCAATTTCTCAGAAAGCTTCTTTCCAGATTTCATCTGAGGATATTTCCTTTTTCACCATAGCCCTCTAAGGTCTTCCAAATTTCACTTTTCCAATTCCACAAGAACTGTCTTAGCGAAAGGCTTCTTGAGGGGAAAGCTGTAACTCTGTGAGAGGATTTCACAGAACACAAAGAAGTTTCTCAGAAAGCTTCTTTCTCTTTGTTATCGGAGGATATTTCCTTTGGCCCTATAGTCTTCAAAGGGATCCGAAATATCTGTTCTCAGATTCCACAGAAATAAGGCTAGCAAAGAGATCCACGAAATACAGGTGTAACTCTGTGAGATGAATTAAGAGAACACTAAGCAGTTTCTCAGAAAGCTTCTTTCCAGATTTCATCTGATGATATTTACTTTTTCAAAATAGCCCTCTATGGGCTTCCAAATATCACTTTGCCAATTCCACAAGAACTGTTTTAGCGAAAAGTTTCTTGAGGGGAAAGCTGTAACTCTGTGAGATGATTTCACAGAACACAAAGAAGTTTCTCAGAAAGCTTCTTTCTCTTTGTTATCGGAGGATATTTCCTTTGGCCCTATAGTCTTCAAAGGGTTCCGAAATATCTGTTCTCATATTCCACAGAAATAAGGCTAGCAAAGAGATCCACGAAATTAAGATGTAACTCTGTGAGTGCAAATCACACATCACAGAGCAGTTTCTCAGAAAGTTTCTTTCCAGATTTCATCTGAGGATATTTCCTTTTTCACCATAGCCCTCTATGGGCTTCCAAATATCACTTTGCCTATTCCACAAGAACTGTCTTAGCGAAAGACTTCTTGAGGGGAAAGCTGTAACTCTGTGAGATGTTTTCACAGAACACAAAGAAGTTTCTCAGAAAGCTTCTTTCTCTTTGTTATCGGAGGATATTTCCTTTGGCCCTATAGTCTTCAAAGGGATCCGAAATATCTGTTCTCAGATTCCACAGAAATAAGGCTAGCAAAGAGATCCACGAAATACAGATGTAACTCTGTGAGACGAATTAACAGAACACTAACCAGTTTCTCAGAAAGCTTCTTTCCAGATTTCATCTGAGGATATTTCCTTTTTCACAATAGCCCTCTATGGGCTTCCAAATATCACTTTGCCAATTCCACAAGAACTGTCTTAGCGAAAGGCTTCTTGAGGGGAAAGCTGTAATTCTGTGAGATGATTTCACAGAACACAAAGAAGTTTCTCAGAAAGCTTCTTTCTCTTTGTTATCGGAGGATATTTCCTTTGGACCTATATTCTTTAAAGGGATCCGAAATATCTGTTCTCAGATTCCACAGAAATAAGGCTAGCAAAGAGATCCACGAAAAACAGATGTAACTCTGTGAGTGGAAGTCACACATCACAGAGCAGTTTCTCAGAAAGCTTCTTTCCAGATTTCATGTGAGGATATTTCCTTTTTCACCATAGCCCTCTATGGGCTTCCAAATATCACTTTGCCAATTCCACAAGAACTGTCTTAGCGAAAGGCTTCTTGAGGTGTAAGCTGTAACTCTGTGAGATGAATCCACAGAACACAAAGCAGTTTCTCAGAAAGCTTATTTCTCTTTGTTATCGGAGGATATTTCCTTTGGCCCTATAGTCTTCAAAGGGATCCGAAATATCTGTTCTCAGACTCCACAGAAATAAGGCTAGCAAAGAAATCCACGAAATACAGATGTAAATCTGTGAGATGAATTAACGAAACACTAAGCAGTTTCTCAGAAAGCTTCTTTCCAGATTTCATCTGAGGATATTTCCTTTTTCACCATACACCTCTATTGGCTTCCAAATATCACTTTGCCAATTTCACGAGAACTGTCTTAGCGAAAGGCTTCTTTAGGGGAAAGATGTAAATCTGTGAGATGATTTCACAGAACACAAAGAAGTTTCTCAGAAAGCTTCTTTCTCTTTGTTATCGGAGGATATTTCCTTTGGCCCTATAGTCTTCAAAGGGATCCGAAATATCTGTTCTCAGATTCCACAGAAATAAGGCTGACAAAGAGATCCACGAAATACAGATGTAACTCTGTGAGATGAATTAACAGAACACTAAGCAGTTTCTCAGAAAGCTTCTTTCCAGATTTCATCTGAGGATATTTCCTTTTTCACCATAGCCCTCTATGGGCTTCCAAATTTCACTTTGCCAATTCCACAAGAACTGTCTTAGCGAAAGGCTTCTTGAGGGGAAAGCTGTAACTCTGTGAGATGATTTCACAGAACACAAAGAAGTTTCTCAGAAAGCTTCTTTGTCTTTGTTATCGGAGGATATTTCCTTTGGCCCTATAGTCTTCAAAGGGATCCGAAATATCTGTTCTCAGATTCCACAGAAATAAGGCTAGCAAAGAGATCCCCGAAATATAGTTGTAACTCTGTGAGATGAATTAAGAGAACACTAAGCAGTTTCTCAGAAAGCTTCTTTCCAAATTTCATCTGATGATATTTACTTTTTCAAAATAGCCCTCCATGGGCTTCCAAATATCACTTTGCCAGTTCCACAAGAACTGTCTTAGCGAAAGGTTTCTTGAGGGGAAAGCTGTATCTCTGTGAGATTATTTCACAGAACACAAAGAAGTTTCTCAGAAAGCTTCTTTCTCTTTGTTATCGGAGGATATTTCCTTTGGCCCTATAGTCTTCAAAGGGTTCCGAAATATCTGTTCTCATATTCCACAGAAATAAGGCTAGCAAAGAGATCCACGAAATACAGATGTAACTCTGTGATGAATTAACAAAACACTAAGCAGGTTCTCAGAAAGCTTCTTTCCAGATTTCATCTGAGGATATTTCCTTTTTCACCATAGCCCTCTATGGACTTCCAAATATCACTTTGCCAATTCCACAAGAACTGTCTTAGCGAAAGGATTCTTGAGGGAAAAGCTGTAACTCTGTGAGATGATTTCACAGAACACAAAGGAGTTTATCAGAAAGCTTCTTTCTCTTTGTTATCGGAGGATATTTCCTTTGGTCCTATAGTCTTCAAAGGGATCCGAAATATGTGTTCTCAGATTCCACAGAAATAAGGCTAGCAATGAGATCCACGAAATACAGGTGTAACTCTGTGAGATGATTTAACAGAACACTAAGCAATTTCTCAGAAAGCTTCTTTCCAGATTTCATCTGAGGATATTTCCTTTTTCACCATAGCCCTCTAAGGTCTTCCAAATTTCACTTTTCCAATTCCACAAGAACTGTCTTAGCGAAAGGCTTCTTGAGGGGAAAGCTGTAACTCTGTGAGAGGATTTCACAGAACACAAAGAAGTTTCTCAGAAAGCTTCTTTCTCTTTGTTATCGGAGGATATTTCCTTTGGCCCTATAGTCTTCAAAGGGATCCGAAATATCTGTTCTCAGATTCCACAGAAATAAGGCTAGCAAAGAGATCCACGAAATACAGGTGTAACTCTGTGAGACGAATTAAGAGAACACTAAGCAGTTTCTCAGAAAGCTTCTTTCCAGATTTCATCTGATGATATTTACTTTTTCAAAATAGCCCTCTATGGGCTTCCAAATATCACTTTGCCAATTCCACAAGAACTGTCTTAGCGAAAGGCTTCTTGAGGGGAAAGCTGTAATTCTGTGAGATGATTTCACAGAACACAAAGATGTTTCTCAGAAAGCTTCTTTCTCTTTGTTATCGGAGGATATTTCCTTTGGACCTATATTCTTTAAAGGGATCCGAAATATCTGTTCTCAGATTCCACAGAAATAAGGCTAGCAAAGAGATCCACGAAAAACAGATGTAACTCTGTGAGTGGAAGTCACACATCACAGAGCAGTTTCTCAGAAAGCTTCTTTCCAGATTTCATGTGAGGATATTTCCTTTTTCACCATAGCCCTCTATGGGCTTCCAAATATCACTTTGCCAATTCCACAAGAACTGTCTTAGCGAAAGGCTTCTTGAGGGGTAAGCTGTAACTCTGTGAGATGAATCCACAGAACACAAAGCAGTTTCTCAGAAAGCTTATTTCTCTTTGTTATCGGAGGATATTTCCTTTGGCCCTATAGTCTTCAAAGGGATCCGAAATATCTGTTCTCAGACTCCACAGAAATAAGGCTAGCAAAGAAATCCACGAAATACAGATGTAAATCTGTGAGATGAATTAACGAAACACTAAGCAGTTTCTCAGAAAGCTTCTTTCCAGATTTCATCTGAGGATATTTCCTTTTTCACCATACACCTCTATTGGCTTCCAAATATCACTTTGCCAATTTCACGAGAACTGTCTTAGCGAAAGGCTTCTTTAGGGGAAAGATGTAAATCTGTGAGATGATTTCACAGAACACAAAGAAGTTTCTCAGAAAGCTTCTTTCTCTTTGTTATCGGAGGATATTTCCTTTGGCCCTATAGTCTTCAAAGGGATCCGAAATATCTGTTCTCAGATTCCACAGAAATAAGGCTGACAAAGAGATCCACGAAATACAGATGTAACTCTGTGAGATGAATTAACAGAACACTAAGCAGTTTCTCAGAAAGCTTCTTTCCAGATTTCATCTGAGGATATTTCCTTTTTCACCATAGCCCTCTATGGGCTTCCAAATTTCACTTTGCCAATTCCACAAGAACTGTCTTAGCGAAAGGCTTCTTGAGGGGAAAGCTGTAACTCTGTGAGATGATTTCACAGAACACAAAGAAGTTTCTCAGAAAGCTTCTTTGTCTTTGTTATCGGAGGATATTTCCTTTGGCCCTATAGTCTTCAAAGGGATCCGAAATATCTGTTCTCAGATTCCACAGAAATAAGGCTAGCAAAGAGATCCCCGAAATATAGTTGTAACTCTGTGAGATGAATTAAGAGAACACTAAGCAGTTTCTCAGAAAGCTTCTTGCCAAATTTCATCTGATGATATTTACTTTTTCAAAATAGCCCTCCATGGGCTTCCAAATATCACTTTGCCAGTTCCACAAGAACTGTCTTAGCGAAAGGTTTCTTGAGGGGAAAGCTGTATCTCTGTGAGATTATTTCACAGAACACAAAGAAGTTTCTCAGAAAGATTCTTTCTCTTTGTTATCGGAGGATATTTCCTTTGGCCCTATAGTCTTCAAAGGGTTCCGAAATATCTGTTCTCATATACCAAAGAAATAAGGCTAGCAAAGAGATCCACGAAATACAGATGTAACTCTGTGATGAATTAACAAAACACTAAGCAGGTTCTCAGAAAGCTTCTTTCCAGATTTCATCTGAGGATATTTCCTTTTTCACCATAGCGCTCTATGGACTTCCAAATATCACTTTGCCAATTCCACAAGAACTGTCTTAGCGAAAGGCTTCTTGAGGGGAAAGCTGTAACTCTGTGAGATGATTTCACAGAACACAAAGGAGTTTATCAGAAAGCTTCTTTCTCTTTGTTATCGGAGGATATTTCCTTTGGTCCTATAGTCTTCAAAGGGATCCGAAATATCTGTTCTCAGATTCCACAGAAATAAGGCTAGCAATGAGATCCACGAAATACAGGTGTAACTCTGTGAGATGATTTAACAGAACACTAAGCAATTTCTCAGAAAGCTTCTTTCCAGATTTCATCTGAGGATATTTCCTTTTTCACCATAGCCCTCTAAGGGCTTCCAAATTTCACTTTTCCAATTCCACAAGAACTGTCTTAGCGAAAGGCTTCTTGAGGGGAAAGCTGTAACTCTGTGAGAGGATTTCACAGAACACAAAGAAGTTTCTCAGAAAGCTTCTTTCTCTTAGTTATCGGAGGATATTTCCTTTGGCCCTATAGTCTTCAAAGGGATCCGAAATATCTGTTCTCAGATTCCACAGAAATAAGGCTAGCAAAGAGATCCACGAAATACAGGTGTAACTCTGTGAGATGAATTAAGAGAACACTAAGCAGTTTCTCAGAAAGCTTCTTTCCAGATTTCATCTGATGATATTTACTTTTTCAAAATAGCCCTCTATGGGCTTCCAAATATCACTTTGCCAATTCCACAAGAACTGTTTTAGCGAAAAGTTTCTTGAGGGGAAAGCTGTAACTCTGTGAGATGATTTCACAGAACACAAAGAAGTTTCTCAGAAAGCTTCTTTCTCTTTGTTATCGGAGGATATTTCCTTTGGCCCTATAGTCTTCAAAGGGTTCCGAAATATCTGTTCTCATATTCCACAGAAATAAGGCTAGCAAAGAGATTCACGAAATTAAGATGTAACTCTGTGAGTGCAAATCACACATCACAGAGCAGTTTCTCAGAAAGTTTCTTTCCAGATTTCATCTGAGGATATTTCCTTTTTCACCATAGCCCTCTATGGGCTTCCAAATATCACTTTGCCTATTCCACAAGAACTGTCTTAGCGAAAGACTTCTTGAGGGGAAAGCTGTAACTCTGTGAGATGTTTTCACAGAACACAAAGAAGTTTCTCAGAAAGTTTCTTTCTCTTTGTTATCGGAGGATGTTTCCTTTGGCCCTATAGTCTTCAAAGGGATCCGAAATATCTGTTCTCAGATTCCACAGAAATAAAGATAGCAAAGAGATCCAAGAAATACAGATGTAACTATGTCAGATGAATTAACAGAACACTAAGCAGTTTCTCAGAAAGCTTCTTCCCAGATTTCATCTGAGGATATTTCCTTTTTCACAATAGCCCTCTATGGGCTTCCAAATATCACTTTGCCAATTCCACAAGAACTGTCTTAGCGAAAGGCTTCTTGAGGGGAAAGCTCTAACTCTGTGAGATGATTTCACAGAACACAAAGAAGTTTCTCAGAAAGCTTCTTTCTCTTTGTTATCGGAGGATATTTCCTTTGGCCCTATATTCTTTAAAGGGATCCGAAATATCTGTTCTCAGATTCCACAGAAATAAGGCTAGCAAAGAGATCCACGAAAAACAGATATAACTCTGTGAGTGGAAGTCACACACCACAGAGCAGTTTCTCAGAAAGCTTCTTTCCAGATTTCATCTCAGGATATTTCCTTTCTCACCATAGCCCTCTATGGGCTTCCAAATATCACTTTGCCAATTCCACAAGAACTGTCTTAGCGAACGGCTTCTTGAGGGGAAAGCTGTAACTCTCTGAGATGATTTCACAGAACACAAAGAAGTTTCTCAGAAAGCTTCTTTCTCTTCGTTATCGGAGGATATTTCATTTGGCCCTATAGACTTTAAAGGGATCCGAAATATCTGTTCTCAGATTCCACAGAAATAAGGCTAGCAAAGAGATGTAACTCTGTGAGATGCATTAACAGAACACTAAGCAGTTTCTCAGAAAGCTTCTTTCCAGATTTCATCTGAGGATATTTCCTTTTTCACCATAGCCCTCTATGGGCTTCCAAATATCACTTCGCCAATTCCACAAGAACTGTCTTACCGAACGGCTTCTTGAGGGGAAAGCTGTAACTCTCTGAGATGATTTCACAGAACACAAAGAAGTTTCTCAGAAAGCTTCTTTCTCTTCGTTATCGGAGGATATTTCATTTGGCCCTATAGACTTTAAAGGGATCCGAAATATCTGTTCTCAGATTCCACAGAAATAAGGCTAGCAAAGAGATCCACGAAATACAGGTGTAACTCTGTGAGATGAATTAACAGAACACTAAGCAGTTTCTCAGAAAGCTTCTTTCCAGATTTCATCTGAGGATATTTCCTTTTTCACAATAGCCCTCTATGGGCTTCCAAATATCACTTTGCCAATTCCACAAGAACTGTCTTAGCGAAAGGCTTCTTGAGGGGAAAGCTGTTATTCTGTGAGATGATTTCACAGAACACAAAGATGTTTCTCAGAAAGCTTCTTTCTCTTTGTTATCGGAGGATATTTCCTTTGGACCTATATTCTTTAAAGGGATCCGAAATATCTGTTCTCAGATTCCACAGAAATAAGGCTAGCAAAGAGATCCACGAAAAACAGATGTAACTCTGTGAGTGGAAGTCACACATCACAGAGCAGTTTCTCAGAAAGCTTCTTTCCAGATTTCATGTGAGGATATTTCCTTTTTCACCATAGCCCTCTATGGGCTTCCAAATATCACTTTGCCAATTCCACAAGAACTGTCTTAGCGAAAGGCTTCTTGAGGGGTAAGCTGTAACTCTGTGAGATGAATCCACAGAACACAAAGCAGTTTCTCAGAAAGCTTATTTCTCTTTGTTATCGGAGGATATTTCCTTTGGCCCTATAGTCTTCAAAGGGATCCGAAATATCTGTTCTCAGACTCCACAGAAATAAGGCTAGCAAAGAAATCCACGAAATACAGATGTAAATCTGTGAGATGAATTAACGAAACACTAAGCAGTTTCTCAGAAAGCTTCTTTCCAGATTTCATCTGAGGATATTTCCTTTTTCACCATACACCTCTATTGGCTTCCAAATATCACTTTGCCAATTTCACGAGAACTGTCTTAGCGAAAGGCTTCTTTAGGGGAAAGATGTAAATCTGTGAGATGATTTCACAGAACACAAAGAAGTTTCTCAGAATGATTCTTTCTTTTTGTTATCCGAAGATATTTCCTTTTTCCCTATAGTCTTTAAAGGGATCCGAAATATCTGTTCTCAGATTCCACAAAATAAGGCTAACAAAGAGATCCACGAAATACAGATGTAACTCTGTGAGTGGATGTCACACATCACAGAGCAGTTTCTCAGAAAGCTTCTTTCCAGATTACATCTGAGGATATTTCCTTTTTCACCATAGCCCTCTATGGGCTTCGAAATATCACTTTGCCAATTCCACAAGAACTGTCTTAGCGAAAGGCTTCTTGAGGGTAAAGCTGTAACTCTGTGAGATGATTTCACAGAACACAAAGAAGTTTCCCAGAAAGCTTATTTCTCTTTGTTATCGGAGGATATTTCCTTTGGCCCTATAGTCTTCAAAGTGATCCGAAATATCTGTTCTCAGATTCCACAGAAATAAGGCTAGCAAAGAGATCCACGAAATACAGATGTAACTCTGTGAGATGAATTAACAGAACACTAAGTAGTTTCTCAGAAAGCTTCTTTCCAGATTTCATCTGAGGATATTTCCTTTTTCACCATAGCCCTCTATGGGCTTCCAAATATCACTTTGCCAATTCCACAAGAACTGTCTTAGCGAAAGGCTTCTTGAGGGGAAAGCTGTAACTCTGTGAGATGATTTCACAGAACACAAAGAGGTTTCTCAGAAAGCTTCTTTCTCTTTTTTATCGGAGGATATTTCCTTTGGCTCTATAGTCTTCAAAGGGATCCGAAATATCTGTTCTCAGATTCCACAGAAATAAGGCTAGCAAAGAGATCCACGAAATACAGATGTAACACTTTGAGATGAATTAACGGAACACTAAGCAGTTTCTCAGAAAGCTTCTTTCCAGATTTCATCTGAGGATATTGCCCTTCTCACCATAGCCCTGTATGGGCCTCCAAATATCACTTTGCAATTCCAAAAGAACTGTCTTAGCGAAAGGCTTCTTGAGGGGAAAGCTGTAACTCTGTGAGATGATTTCACAGAACACAAAGAAGTTTCTCAGAAAGCTTCCTTCACTTTGTTATCGTAGGATATTTCCTTTGGCCCTATAATCTTCAAAGGGATTCGAAATATCTGTTCTCAGATTCCACAGAAATAAGGGTAGCAAAGAGATCCACGAAATACAGATGTAACTCTGTGAGATGAATTAACAAAACACTAAGTAGTTTCTCAGAAAGCTTCTTTCCAGATTTCATCTGAGGATATTTCCTTTTTCAACATAGCCCTCTATGGGCTTCGAAATATCACTTTGCCAATTCTACAAAAACTTCTTAGCGAAAGGCTTCTTGAGGGGAAAGCTGTATCTCTGTTAGATGATTTCACAGAACACAAAGAAGTTTCTCAGAAAGATTCTTTCTCTTTGTTATCGGAAGATATTTCCTTTGGCCCTATAGTCTTTAAAGGGATCTGAAATATCGGTTCTCAGATTCCACAGAAATAAGGCTAACAAAGGGTTCCACGAAATACAGATGTAACTCTGTGAGTGGAAGTCACACATCACAGAGCAGTTTCTCAGAAAGCTTCTTTCCAGATTTCATCTGAGGATATTTCCTTTTTCACCATAGCCCTCTATGGGCTTCCAAATATCACTTTGCCAATTCCACAAGAACTGTCTTAGCGAAAGGCTTCTTGAGGGTAAAGCTGTAACTCTGTGAGATGATTTCACAAAACACAAAGAAGTTTCTCAGAAAGCTTCTTTCTCTTTGTTATCGGAGGATATTTCCTTTGGCCCTATAGTCTTCAAAGGGATCCGAAATATCTGTTCTCAGATTCCACAGAAATAAGGCTAGCAAAGAGATCCACGAAATACAGATGTAACTCTGTGAGACGAATTAACAGAACACTAACCAGTTTCTCAGAAAGCTTCTTTCCAGATTTCATCTGAGGATATTTCCCTTCTCACCATAGCCCTCTATGGGCTTCCAAATATCACTTTGCCAATTCCAAAAGAACTGTCTTAGTGAAAGGCTTCTGGAGGGGAAAGCTGTAACTCTGTGAGATGATTTCACAGAACACAAAGATGTTTCTCAGAAAGCTTCTTTCTCTTTGTTATCGGAGGATATTTCCTTTGGCCCTATAATCTTCAAAGGGATCCGAAATATCTGTTCTCAGATTCCACAGAAATAAGGCTAGAAAGAGATCCACGAAATACAGATGTAACTCTGTGAGATGAATTAACAGAACACTAAGCAGTTTCTCAGAAAGCTTCTCTCCAGATTTCATCGGAGGATATTTCCTTTTTCACCATAGCCCTCTATGGGCTTCCAAATATCACTTTGCCAATTCCACAAGGACTGTCTTAGCGTAAGGCTTCTTGAGGGGAAAGCTGTATCTCTGTGAGATGATTTCACAGAACACAAAGAAGTTTCTCAGAAAGATTCTTTCTTTTTGTTATCCGAAGATATTTCCTTTGGCCCTATAGTCTTTAAAGGGATCCGAAATATCTATTCTCAGATTCCACAAAATAAGGCTAACAAAGAGATCCACGAAATACAGATGTAACTCTGTGAGTGGAAGTCACACATCACAGAGCAGTGTCTCAGAAAGCTTCTTTCCAGATTTCATCTGAGGATATTTCCTTTTTCACCATAGCCCTCTATGGGCTTCCAAATGTCACTTTGCCAATTCCACAAGAACTGTCTTAGCGAAAGGCTTCTTGAGGGGAAAGCTGTAACTCTGTGAGATGATTTCACAGAACACAAAGAGGTTTCTCAGAAAGCTTCTTTCTCTTTGTTATCGGAGCATATTTCCTTGGGCTCTATAGTCTTCAAAGGTATCCGAAATATCTGTTCTCAGATTCCACAGAAATAAGGCTAGCAAAGAGATCCACGAAATACAGATGTAACTCTGTGAGTGGAAGTCACACATCACAGAGCAGTTTCTCAGAAAGCTTCTTTCCAGATTTCACCTCAGGATATTTCCTTTTTCACCAAGCCCTCTATGGGCTTGCAAATATCACTTTGCCAATTCCACAAGAACTGTCTTAGCATAAGACTTATTGAGGGGAAACCTGTAACTCTGTGAGATGATTTCACAGAACACAAAGAAGTTTCTCAGAAAGTTTCTTTCTCTTTGTTATCGGAGGATATTTCCTTAGGCCCTATATACTTTAAAGGGAACCGAAATATCTGTTCTCAGATTCCACAGAAATAAGGCTAGCGAACAGATCCACGAAATATAGATGTAACACTGTGAGATGAATTAACAGAACACTAAGCAGTTTCTCAGAAAGCTTCTTTCCACATTTCATCTGAGGATATTTCCTTTTTCACCATAGCCCTGTATGGGCTTCCAAAAATCACTTTGCCAATTCCACAAGAACTGTCTTAGCGAAAGGCTTCTTGAGGGGAAAGCTGTAACTCTGTGAGATGATTTCACAGAACACAAAGAAGTTTCTCAGAAAGTTTCTTTCTCTTTGTTATCGGAGGATATTTCCTTTGGCCCTATAGTCTTCAAAGGGATCCGAAATATCTGTTCTCAGATTCCACAGAAATAAGGCTAGCAAAGAGATCCACGAAATACAGATGTAACTCTGTGAGATGAATTAACAGAACACTAAGCAGTTTCTCAGAAAGCTTCTTTCCAGATATCATCTGAGGATATTTCCTTTTTCACCATAGCCCTCTATGGGCTTCCAAATATCACTTTGCCAATTCCACAAGAACTGTCTTAGCGAAAGGTTTCTTGAGGGGAACGCTGTAACTCTGTGAGATGATTTCACAGAACACAAAGCAGTTTCTCAGAGAGCTTCTTTCTCTTTTTTATTGGAGGATATTTCCTTTGGCCCTATAGTCTTCAAAGGGATCCGAAATATCTGTTCTCAGATTCCACAGAAACAAGGCTAGCAAAGAGATCCACGAAATACAGATGTAACTCTGTGAGATGAATTAACAGAACACTAAGCCGTTTCTCAGAAAGCTTCTTTCCAGATTTCATCTGAGGATATTTCCATTTTCAAAATAGCCCTCTATGGGCTTCCAAATATCACTTTGCCAATTCCACGAGAACTATCTTAGCGAAAGGCTTCATGGGGGGAAAGCTGTAACTCTGTGACATGATTTCACAGAACACAAAGAAGTTTCTCAGAAAGCTTCTTTCTCTTTGTTATCGGAGGAAATTTCCTTTGGCCCTATAGTCTTCAAAGGGATCCGAAATATCTATTCTCAGATTCAACAGAAATAAGACTAGCAAAGTGATCCACGATATACAGATGTAACTCTTTGAGATGAATTAACAGAACACTAAGCAGTTTCTCAGAAAGGTTCTTTCCAGATTTCATCTGAGGATATTTGTTTTTCACCATAGCCCTCTATGGGCTTCCAAATATTTCTTTGCCAATTCCACAGGAAGTTTCTTAGCGAAAGGCTTCTTGAGGGGAAAGCTGTAACTCTATGAGATGATTTCACAGAACACAAAGAAGTTTCTCAGAAAGCTTCTTTCTCTTTGTTATCGGAGGATATTTCCTTTGGCCCTATAGACTTTAAAGGGATCCGAAATATCTGTCCTCAGATTCCACAGAAATAAGGCTAGCAAAGAGATGCACGAAATATAGATGTAACTCTGTGAGATGATTTAACAGAACACTAAGCAGTTTCTCAGAAAGCTTCTTTCCAGATTTCATCGGAGGATATTTCCTTTTTCACCATAGCCCTCTATGGGCTTCCAAATATCACTTTGCCAATTCCACAAGAACTGTCTTAGCGAAAGGCTTCTTGAGGGTAAAGCTGTAACTCTGTGACATGATTTCACAGAACACAAAGAAGTTTTTCAGAAAGCTTCTTTCTCTATGTTATCGGAGGATATTTCCTTTGGCCCTATAGTCTTCAAAGGGATCCGAAATATCTGTTCTCAGATTCCACAGAAATAAGGCTAGCAAAGAGATCCACGAAATACAGATGTAACTCTGTGAGATGAATTAACAGAACACTAAGCAGTTTCTCAGAAAGCTTCTTTCCAGATTTCATCTGAGGATATTTCCTTTTTCAACATAGCCCTCTATGGGCTTCGAAATATCACTTTGCCAATTCCACAAGAAATGTCTTAGTGAAAGGCTTCTTGAGGGGAAAGCTGTAACTCTGTGAGATGATTACACAGAACACATAGAAGTTTCTCAGAAACCTTCTTTCTCTTTGTTATCGGAGGATATTTCCTTTAGCCCTAGAGTCTTCAAAGGGATCCGAATTATCTGTTCTCAGATTCCACAGAAATAAGGCTAGCAAAGAGATCTAGGAAATACAGGTGTAACTCTGTGAGATGAATTAACAGAACACTAAGCAGTTTCTCAGAAAGCTTCTTTCCAGATTTCATCTGAGGATATTTCCTTTTTCACCATAGCCGTCTATGGGCTTCCAAATATCTCTTTACCAATTCCACAGGAAGAGTCTTAGCGAAAGGCTCTTGAGGGGAAAGCTGTAACTCTATGAGATGATTTCACAGAACACAAAGAAACTTCTCAGAAAGCTTCTTTCTCTTTGTTATCGGAGGATATTTCCTTTGGCCCTATAGACTTTAAAGGGATCCGAAATATCTGTTCTCAGATTCCACAGAAATAAGGCTAGCAAAGAGATCCACGAAATACAGATGTAACTCTGTGAGATGAATTAACAGAACACTAAGCAGTTTCTCAGAAAGCTTCATTCCAGATTTCATGTGAGGATATTTCCTTTTTCACCATAGCCCTCTATGGGCTTCCAAATATCACTTTGCCAATTCCACAAGACCTGTCTTAGCGAAAGGCTTCTTGAGGGGAAAGCTGTAACTCTGTGAGATGATTTCACAGAACACAAAGAAGTTTCTCAGAAAGCTTCTTTCTCTTTGTTATCGGAGGATATTTCCTTTGGCCCTATAGTCTTCAAAGGGATCCGAAATATCTGTTCTCAGATTCCACAGAAATAAGGCTAGCAAAGAGATCCACAAAATACAGATGTAACTCTGTGAGATGAATTAACAGAACACTAAGCAGTTTCTCAGAAAGCTTCTTTCCAGATGTCATCTGAGGATATTTCCTTTTTCACCATAGCCCTCTAAGGGCATCCAAATATCACTTTGCCAATTCCACAAGAACTGCCTTAGCAAAAGGTTTCTTGAGGGGAACGCTGTAACTCTGTGAGATGATTTCACAGAACACAAAGAAGTTTCTCAGAAAGCTTCTTTCTCTTTGTTATCGGTGGATATTTCCTTTGGCCCTATAGACTTTAAAGGGATCCGAAATATCTGTCCTCAGATTCCACAGAAATAAGGCTAGCAAAGAGATCCACGAAATATAGATGTAACTCTGTGAGATGATTTAACAGAACACTAAGCAGTTTCTCAGAAAGCTTCTTTCCAGATTTCATCTGAGGATATTTCCTTTTTCACCATAGCCCTCTATGGGCTTCCAAATATCACTTTGGCAATTCCACAAGAACTGTCTTAGCGAAAGGCTTCTTGAGGGGAAAGCTGTAACTCTGTGACATGATTTCACAGAACACAAAGAAGTTTCTCAGAAAGATTCTTTCTCTTTTTTATCGGAGGAAATTTCCTTTGCCCCTATAGTATTCAAAGGGATCCGAAATATCTGTTCTCTGATTCCACAGAAATAAGGGTAGCAAAGTGATCCACGAAATACAGATGTAACTCTGTGATATGATTTAACAGAACACTAAGCAGTTTCTCAGAAAGCTTCTTTCCAGATTTCATCTGAGGATATTTGTTTTTCACCATAGCCCTCTATGGGCTTCCAAATATCTCTTTGCCAATTCCACAGGAAGTTTCTTAGCGAAAGGTTTCTTGAGGGGAAAGCTGTAACTCTATGAGATGATTTCACAGAACACAAAGAAGTTTCTCAGAAAGCTTCTTTCTCTTTGTTATCGGAGGATATTTCCTTTGGCCCTATAGACTTTAAAGGGATCCGAAATATCTGTCCTCAGATACCACAGAAAAAAGGCTAGCAAAGAGATCCACGAAATATAGATGTAACTCTGTGAGATGAATTAACAGAACACTAAGCAGTTTCTCAGAAAGCTTCTTTCCAGATTTCATCTGAGGATATTTGTTTTTCACCATAGCCCTCTATGGGCTTACAAATATCTCTTTGCCAATTCCACAGGAAGTTTCTTAGCGAAAGGCTTCTTGAGGGGAAAGGTGTAACTCTATGAGATGATTTCACAGAACACAAAGAAGTTTCTCAGAAAGCTTCTTTCTCTTTGTTATCGGAGGATATTTCCTTTGGCCCTATATACTTTAAAGGGATCCGAAATATCTGTCCTCAGATTCCACAGAAATAAGGCTAGCAAAGAGATCCACGAAATATAGATGTAACTCTGTGAGATGATTTAACAGAACACTAAGCAGTTTCTCAGAAAACTTCTTTCCAGATTTCATCTGAGGATATTTCCTTTTTCACCACAGCCCTCTATGGGCTTCCAAATATCACTTTGCCAATTCCACAAGAACTGTCTTAGCGAAAGGCTTCTTGAGGGTAAAGCTGTAACTCTGTGACATGATTTCACAGAACACAAAGAAGTTTTTCAGAAAGCTTCTTTCTCTTTGTTATCGGAGGATATTTCCTTTGGCCCTATAGTCTTCAAAGGGATCCGAAATATCTGTTCTCAGATTCCACAGAAATAAGGCTAGCAAAGAGATCCACGAAATAAAGATGTAACTCTGTGAGATGAATTAACAGAACACTAAGAAGTTTCTCAGAAAGCTTCTTTCCAGATTTCATCTGAGGATATTTCCTTTTTCAACATAGCCCTCTATGGGCTTCGAAATATCACTTTGCCAATTCCAGAAGAAATGTCTTAGTGAAAGGCTTCTTGAGGGGAAAGCTGTAACTCTGTGAGATGATTACACAGAACACATAGAAGTTTCTCAGAAACCTTCTTTCTCTTTGTTATCGGAGGATATTTCCTTTAGCCCTAGAGTCTTCAAAGGGATCCGAAATATCTGTTCTCAGATTCCACAGAAATAAGGCTAGCAAAGAGATCTACGAAATACAGGTGTAACTCTGTGAGATGAATTAACAGAACACTAAGCAGTTTCTCAGAAAGCTTCTTTCCAGATTTCATCTGAGGATATTTCCTTTTTCACCATAGCCGTCTATTGGCTTCCAAATATCTCTTTGCCAATTCCACAAGAACGCTCTTAGGGAAAGGCTTCTTGAGGGGAAAGCTGTAACTCTGTGAGGTGATTTCACAGAACACAAAGAAGTTTCTCATAAAGCTTCTTTCTCTTTGTTATCGGAGGATATTTCCTTTGTCCCTATAGACTTTAAAGGGATCCGAAATATCTGTTCTCAGATTCCACAGAAATAAGGCTAGCAAAGAGATCCACGAAATACAGATGTAACTTTGTGAGATGAATTAACAGAACACTAAGCAGTTTCTCAGAAAGCTTCCTTCCATATTTCATGTGAGGATATTTCCTTTTTCACCATAGCCCTCTATGGGCTTCCAAATATCACTTTGCCAATTCCACAAGAACTCTCTTAGGGAAAGGCTTCTTGAGGGGAAAGCTGTAACTCTGTGAGATGATTTCACAGAACACAAAGAAGTTTCTCAGAAAGCTTCTTTCTCTTTGTTATCGGAGGATATTTCCTTTGGCCCTATAGCCTTCAATGGGATCCGAAATATCTGTTCTCAGATTCCACAGAAATAAGGCTAGCAAAGAGATCCACAAAATACAGATGTAACTCTGTCAGATGAATTAACAGAACACTAAGTAGTTTCTCAGAAAGCTTCTTTCCAGATGTCATCTGAGGATATTTCCTTTTTCACCATAGCCCTCTATGGGCTTCCAAATATCACTTTGCCAATTCCACAAGAACTGTCTTAGCGAAAGGCTTCTTGAGGGGAAAGGTGTAACTCTGTGAGATGATTTCACAGAACACAAAGAAGTGTCTCAGAAAGCTTCTTTCTCTTTGTTATCGGAATATATTTCCTTTGGCCCTATAGTCTTCAAAGGGATCCGAAATATCTGTTCTCAGATTCCACAGAAATAAGGCTAGCAAAGAGATCCACGAAATACAGATGTAACTCTGTGAGATGAATTAACAGAACAGTAAGCAGTTTCTCAGAAAGCTTCTTTCCAGATTTCATCTGAGGATATTTCCTTTTTCACCATAGCCCTCTATGGGCTTCCAAATATCACTTTGCCAATTCCACAATAACTGTCTTAGTAAAAGGTTTCTTGAGGGGAACGCTGTAACTCTGTGAGATGATTTCACAGAACACAAAGAAGTTTCTCAGAAAGCTTCTTTCTCTTTGTTATTGGAGGATATTTCCTTAGGCCCTATAGACTTTAAAGAGAACCGAAATATCTGTTCTCAGATTCCACAGAAATAAGGCTAGCGAACAGATCCACGAAATATAGATGTAACACGGTGAGATAAATTAACAGAACACTAAGCAGTTTCTCAGAAAGCTTCTTTCCATATTTCATCTGAGGATATTTCCTTTTTCACCATAGCCCTCTATGGGCTTCCAAATATCACTTTGCCAATTCCACAAGAAGTGTCTTAGCGAAAGGCTTCTTGAGGGGAAAGCTGTAACTCTGTGAGATGATTTCACAGAACACAAAGAATTTTCTCAGAAAGCTTCTTTCTCTTTGTTATCAGAGGATATTTCCTTTGGCCCTATAGTCTTCAAAGGGATCCGAAATATCTGTCCTCAGATTCCACAGAAATAAGGCTAGCAAAGAGATCCACGAAATATAGATGTAACTCTGTGAGATGATTTAACAGAACACTAAGCAGTTTCTCAGAAAGCTTCTTTCCAGATTTCATCTGAGGATATTTCCTTTTTCAAAATAGCCCTCTATGTGCTTCCAAATATCACTTTGCCAATTCCACAAGACCTGTCTTAGCGAAAGGCTTCTTGAGGGGAAAGCTGTAACTCTGTGAGATGATTTCACAGAACACAAAGAAGTTTCTCAGAAAGCTTCTTTCTCTTTGTTATCGGAGGATATTTCCTTAGGCCCTATATACTTTAAAGGGAACCGAAATATCTGTTCTCAGATTCCACAGAAATAAGGCTAGCGAACAGATCCACGAAATATAGATGTAACACTGTGAGATGAATTAACAGAACACTAAGCAGTTTCTCAGAAAGCTTCTTTCCAGATTTCATCTGAGGATATTTCCTTTTTCACCATAGCCCTCTATGGGCTTCCAAAAATCACTTTGCGAATTCCACAAGAACTGTCTTAGCGAAAAGCTTCTTGAGGGGAAAGCTGTAACTCTGTGAGATGATTTCACAGAACACAAAGAAGTTTCTCAGAAAGCTTCTTTCTCTTTGTTATCGGAGGATATTTCCTTTGGCCCTATAGTCTTCAAAGGGATCCGAAATATCTGTTCTCAGATTCCACAGAAATAAGGCTAGCAAAGAGATCCACGAAATACAGATGTAACTCTGTGAGATGAATTAACAGAACACTAAGCAGTTTCTCAGAAAGCTTCTTTCCAGATTTCATCTGAGGATATTTCCTTTTTCAACATAGCCCTCTATGGGCTTCGAAATATCACTTTGCCAATTCCACAAGAAATGTCTTAGTGAAAGGCTTCTTGAGGGGAAAGCTGTAACTCTGTGAGATGATTACACAGAACACATAGAAGTTTCTCAGAAACCTTCTTTCTCTTTGTTTTCGGAGGATATTTCCTTTAGCCCTAGAGTCTTCAAAGGGATCCGAAATATCTGTTCTCAGATTCCACAGAAATAAGGCTAGCAAAGAGATCTAGGAAATACAGGTGTAACTCTGTGAGATGAATTAACAGAACACTAAGCAGTTTCTCAGAAAGCTTCTTTCCAGATTTCATCTGAGGATATTTCCTTTTTCACCTTAGCCGTCTATGGGCTTCCAAAGATCTCTTTACCAATTCCACAGGAAGTGTCTTAGCGAAAGGCTCTTGAGGGGAAAGCTGTAACTCTATGAGATGATTTCACAGAACACAAAGAAATTTCTCAGAAAGCTTCTTTCTCTTTGTTATCGGAGGATATTTCCTTTGGCCCTATAGACTTTAAAGGGATCCGAAATATCTGTTCTCAGATTCCACAGAAATAAGGCTAGCAAAGAGATCCACGAAATACAGATGTAACTCTGTGAGATGAATTAACAGAACACTAAGCAGTTTCTCAGAAAGCTTCCTTCCAGATTTCATCTGAGGATATTTCCTTTTTCACCATAGCCCTCAATGGGCTTCCAAATATCACTTTGCCAATTCCACAAGACCTGTCTTAGCGAAAGGCTTCTTGAGGGGAAAGCTGTAACTCTGTGAGATGATTTCACAGAACACAAAGAAGTTTCTGAGAAAGCTTCTTTCTCTTTGTTATCGGAGGATATTTCCTTTGGCCCTATAGTCTTCAAAGGGATCCGAAATATCTGTTCTCAGATTCCACAGAAATAAGGCTAGCAAAGAGATCCACAAAATACAGATGTAACTCTGTGAGATGAATTAACAGAACACTAAGCAGTTTCTCAGAAAGCTTCTTTCCAGATGTCATCTGAGGATATTTCCTTTTTCACGATAGCCCTCTAAGGGCTTCCAAATATCACTATGCCAATTCCACAAGAACTGTCTTAGCAAAAGGTTTCTTGAGGGGAACGCTGTAACTCTGTGAGATGATTTCACAGAACACAAAGAAGTTTCTCAGAAAGCTTCTTTCCCTTTGTTATCGGTGGATATTTCCTTTGGCCCTATAGACTTTAAAGGGATCCGAAATATCTGTCCTCAGATTCCACAGAAATAAGGCTAGCAAAGAGATCCACGAAATATAGATGTAACTCTGTGAGATGATTTAACAGAACACTAAGCAGTTTCTCAGAAAGCTTCTTTCCAGATTTCATCTGAGGATATTTCCTTTTTCACCATAGCCCTCTATGGGCTTCCAAATATCACTTTGCCAATTCCACAAGAATTGTCTTAGCGAAAGGCTTCTTGAGGGGAAAGCTGTAACTCTGTGACATGATTTCACAGAACACAAAGAAGTTTCTCAGAAAGCTTCTTTCTCTTTGTTATCGGAGGAAATTTCCTTTGCCCCTATAGTATTCAAAGGGATCCGAAATATCTGTTCTCAGATTCCACAGAAATAAGGGTAGCAAAGTGATCCACGAAATACAGATGTAACTCTGTGATATGATTTAACAGAACACTAAGCAGTTTCTCAGAAAGCTTCTTTCCAGATTTCATCTGAGGATATTTCCTTTTTCACCATAGCCCTCTATGGGCTTCCAAATATCACTATGCCAATTCCACAAGAACTGTCTTAGCGAAAGGCTTCTTGAGGAGAAAGCTGTAACTCTGTGAGATGATTTCACAGAACACAAAGAAGTTTCTCAGAAAGCTTCTTTCTCTTTGTTATCGGAGGATATTTCCTTTGGCCCTATAGTCTTCAAAGGGATCCGAAATATCTGTTCTCAGATTCCACAGAAATAAGGCTAGCAAAGAGATCCAAGAAATACAGATGTAACTCTGTGAGATGAAATAACAGAACACTAAGCAGTTTCTCAGAAAGCTTCTTTCCAGATTTCATCTGAGGATATTTCCTTTTTCAAAATAGCCCTCTATGGGCTTCCAAATATCACTTTGGCAATTCCACGAGAACTGTCTTAGCGAAAGGCTTCTTGAGGGGAAAGCTGTAACTCTGTGACATGATTTCACAGAACACAAAGAAGTTTCTCAGAAAGCATCTTTCTCTTTGTTATCGGAGGATATTTCCTTCGGCCCTATAGCCTTCAATGGGATCCGAAATATCTGTTCTCAGATTCCACAGAAATAAGGCTAGCAAAGAGATCCACAAAATACAGATGTAACTCTGTCAGATGAATTAACAGAACACTAAGCAGTTTCTCAGAAAGCTTCTTTCCAGATGTCATCTGAGGATATTTCCTTTTTCACCATAGCCCTCTATGGGCTTCCAAATATCACTTTGCCAATTCCACAAGAACTGTCTTAGCGAAAGGCTTCTTGAGGGGAAAGCTGTAACTCTGTGAGATGATTTCACAGAACACAAAGAAGTGTCTCAGAAAGCTTCTTTCTCTTTGTTATCGGAATATATTTCCTTTGGCCCTATAGTCTTCAAAGGGATCCGAAATATCTGTTCTCAGATACCACAGAAATAAGGCTAGCAAAGAGATCCACGAAATACAGATGTAACTCTGTGAGATGAATTAACAGAACAGTAAGCAGTTTCTCAGAAAGCTTCTTTCCAGATTTCATCTGAGGATATTTCCTTTTTCACCATAGCCCTCTATGGGCTTCCAAATATCACTTTGCCAATTCCACAAGAACTGTTTTAGCAAAAGGTTTCTTGAGGGGAACGCTGTAACTCTGTGAGATGATTTCACAGAACACAAAGAAGTTTCTCAGAAAGCTTCTTTCTCTTTGTTACTGGAGGATATTTCCTTAGGCCCTATAGACTTTAAAGAGAACCGAAATATCTGTTCTCAGATTCCACAGAAATAAGGCTAGCGAACAGATCCACGAAATATAGATGTAACACTGTGAGATGAATTAACAGAACACTAAGCAGTTTCTCAGACAGCTTCTTTCCAGATTTCATCTGAGGATATTTCCTTTTTCACCATAGCCCTCTATGGGCTTTCAAATATCACTTTGCCAATTCCACAAGAACTGTCTTAGCGAAAGGCTTCATGAGGGGAAAGCTGTAACTCTGTTAGATGATTTCACAGAACACAAAGAACTTTCTCAGAAAGCTTCTTTCTCTTTGTTATCGGAGGATATTTCCTTTGGCCCTATAGTCTTCAAAGGGATCCGAAATATCTGTTCTCAGATTCCACAGAAATAAGGCTAGCAAAGAGATCCACGAAATACAGATGTAACTCTGTGAGATGAATTAACAGAACACTAAGCAGTTTCTCAGAAAGCTTCTTTCCAGATTTCATCTGAGGATATTTCCTTTTTCAACATAGCCCTCTATGGGCTTCGAAATATCACTTTGCCAATTCCACAAGAAATGTCTTAGTGAAAGGCTTCTTGAGGGGAAAGCTGTAACTCTGTGAGATGATTACACAGAACACATAGAAGTTTCTCAGAAACCTTCTTTCTCTTTGTTATCGGAGGATATTTCCTTTAGCCCTAGAGTCTTCAAAGGGATCCGAATTATCTGTTCTCAGATTCCACAGAAATAAGGCTAGCAAAGAGATCTAGGAAATACAGGTGTAACTCTGTGAGATGAATTAACAGAACACTAAGCAGTTTCTCAGAAAGCTTCTTTCCAGATTTCATCTGAGGATATTTCCTTTTTCACCATAGCCGTCTATGGGCTTCCAAATATCTCTTTACCAATTCCACAGGAAGAGTCTTAGCGAAAGGCTCTTGAGGGGAAAGCTGTAACTCTATGAGATGATTTCACAGAACACAAAGAAACTTCTCAGAAAGCTTCTTTCTCTTTGTTATCGGAGGATATTTCCTTTGGCCCTATAGACTTTAAAGGGATCCGAAATATCTGTTCTCAGATTCCACAGAAATAAGGCTAGCAAAGAGATCCACGAAATACAGATGTAACTCTGTGAGATGAATTAACAGAACACTAAGCAGTTTCTCAGAAAGCTTCATTCCAGATTTCATGTGAGGATATTTCCTTTTTCACCATAGCCCTCTATGGGCTTCCAAATATCACTTTGCCAATTCCACAAGACCTGTCTTAGCGAAAGGCTTCTTGAGGGGAAAGCTGTAACTCTGTGAGATGATTTCACAGAACACAAAGAAGTTTCTCAGAAAGCTTCTTTCTCTTTGTTATCGGAGGATATTTCCTTTGGCCCTATAGTCTTCAAAGGGATCCGAAATATCTGTTCTCAGATTCCACAGAAATAAGGCTAGCAAAGAGATCCACAAAATACAGATGTAACTCTGTGAGATGAATTAACAGAACACTAAGCAGTTTCTCAGAAAGCTTCTTTCCAGATGTCATCTGAGGATATTTCCTTTTTCACCATAGCCCTCTAAGGGCATCCAAATATCACTTTGCCAATTCCACAAGAACTGCCTTAGCAAAAGGTTTCTTGAGGGGAACGCTGTAACTCTGTGAGATGATTTCACAGAACACAAAGAAGTTTCTCAGAAAGCTTCTTTCTCTTTGTTATCGGTGGATATTTCCTTTGGCCCTATAGACTTTAAAGGGATCCGAAATATCTGTCCTCAGATTCCACAGAAATAAGGCTAGCAAAGAGATCCACGAAATATAGATGTAACTCTGTGAGATGATTTAACAGAACACTAAGCAGTTTCTCAGAAAGCTTCTTTCCAGATTTCATCTGAGGATATTTCCTTTTTCACCATAGCCCTCTATGGGCTTCCAAATATCACTTTGGCAATTCCACAAGAACTGTCTTAGCGAAAGGCTTCTTGAGGGGAAAGCTGTAACTCTGTGACATGATTTCACAGAACACAAAGAAGTTTCTCAGAAAGATTCTTTCTCTTTTTTATCGGAGGAAATTTCCTTTGCCCCTATAGTATTCAAAGGGATCCGAAATATCTGTTCTCTGATTCCACAGAAATAAGGGTAGCAAAGTGATCCACGAAATACAGATGTAACTCTGTGATATGATTTAACAGAACACTAAGCAGTTTCTCAGAAAGCTTCTTTCCAGATTTCATCTGAGGATATTTGTTTTTCACCATAGCCCTCTATGGGCTTCCAAATATCTCTTTGCCAATTCCACAGGAAGTTTCTTAGCGAAAGGTTTCTTGAGGGGAAAGCTGTAACTCTATGAGATGATTTCACAGAACACAAAGAAGTTTCTCAGAAAGCTTCTTTCTCTTTGTTATCGGAGGATATTTCCTTTGGCCCTATAGACTTTAAAGGGATCCGAAATATCTGTCCTCAGATACCACAGAAAAAAGGCTAGCAAAGAGATCCACGAAATATAGATGTAACTCTGTGAGATGAATTAACAGAACACTAAGCAGTTTCTCAGAAAGCTTCTTTCCAGATTTCATCTGAGGATATTTGTTTTTCACCATAGCCCTCTATGGGCTTACAAATATCTCTTTGCCAATTCCACAGGAAGTTTCTTAGCGAAAGGCTTCTTGAGGGGAAAGGTGTAACTCTATGAGATGATTTCACAGAACACAAAGAAGTTTCTCAGAAAGCTTCTTTCTCTTTGTTATCGGAGGATATTTCCTTTGGCCCTATATACTTTAAAGGGATCCGAAATATCTGTCCTCAGATTCCACAGAAATAAGGCTAGCAAAGAGATCCACGAAATATAGATGTAACTCTGTGAGATGATTTAACAGAACACTAAGCAGTTTCTCAGAAAACTTCTTTCCAGATTTCATCTGAGGATATTTCCTTTTTCACCACAGCCCTCTATGGGCTTCCAAATATCACTTTGCCAATTCCACAAGAACTGTCTTAGCGAAAGGCTTCTTGAGGGTAAAGCTGTAACTCTGTGACATGATTTCACAGAACACAAAGAAGTTTTTCAGAAAGCTTCTTTCTCTTTGTTATCGGAGGATATTTCCTTTGGCCCTATAGTCTTCAAAGGGATCCGAAATATCTGTTCTCAGATTCCACAGAAATAAGGCTAGCAAAGAGATCCACGAAATAAAGATGTAACTCTGTGAGATGAATTAACAGAACACTAAGAAGTTTCTCAGAAAGCTTCTTTCCAGATTTCATCTGAGGATATTTCCTTTTACAACATAGCCCTCTATGGGCTTCGAAATATCACTTTGCCAATTCCAGAAGAAATGTCTTAGTGAAAGGCTTCTTGAGGGGAAAGCTGTAACTCTGTGAGATGATTACACAGAACACATAGAAGTTTCTCAGAAACCTTCTTTCTCTTTGTTATCGGAGGATATTTCCTTTAGCCCTAGAGTCTTCAAAGGGATCCGAAATATCTGTTCTCAGATTCCACAGAAATAAGGCTAGCAAAGAGATCTACGAAATACAGGTGTAACTCTGTGAGATGAATTAACAGAACACTAAGCAGTTTCTCAGAAAGCTTCTTTCCAGATTTCATCTGAGGATATTTCCTTTTTCACCATAGCCGTCTATTGGCTTCCAAATATCTCTTTGCCAATTCCACAAGAACGCTCTTAGGGAAAGGCTTCTTGAGGGGAAAGCTGTAACTCTGTGAGGTGATTTCACAGAACACAAAGAAGTTTCTCATAAAGCTTCTTTCTCTTTGTTATCGGAGGATATTTCCTTTGTCCCTATAGACTTTAAAGGGATCCGAAATATCTGTTCTCAGATTCCACAGAAATAAGGCTAGCAAAGAGATCCACGAAATACAGATGTAACTTTGTGAGATGAATTAACAGAACACTAAGCAGTTTCTCAGAAAGCTTCCTTCCATATTTCATGTGAGGATATTTCCTTTTTCACCATAGCCCTCTATGGGCTTCCAAATATCACTTTGCCAATTCCACAAGAACTCTCTTAGGGAAAGGCTTCTTGAGGGGAAAGCTGTAACTCTGTGAGATGATTTCACAGAACACAAAGAAGTTTCTCAGAAAGCTTCTTTCTCTTTGTTATCGGAGGATATTTCCTTTGGCCCTATAGCCTTCAATGGGATCCGAAATATCTGTTCTCAGATTCCACAGAAATAAGGCTAGCAAAGAGATCCACAAAATACAGATGTAACTCTGTCAGATGAATTAACAGAACACTAAGCAGTTTCTCAGAAAGCTTCTTTCCAGATGTCATCTGAGGATATTTCCTTTTTCACCATAGCCCTCTATGGGCTTCCAAATATCACTTTGCCAATTCCACAAGAACTGTCTTAGCGAAAGGCTTCTTGAGGGGAAAGCTGTAACTCTGTGAGATGATTTCACAGAACACAAAGAAGTGTCTCAGAAAGCTTCTTTCTCTTTGTTATCGGAATATATTTCCTTTGGCCCTATAGTCTTCAAAGGGATCCGAAATATCTGTTCTCAGATTCCACAGAAATAAGGCTAGCAAAGAGATCCACGAAATACAGATGTAACTCTGTGAGATGAATTAACAGAACAGTAAGCAGTTTCTCAGAAAGCTTCTTTCCAGATTTCATCTGAGGATATTTCCTTTTTCACCATAGCCCTCTATGGGCTTCCAAATATCACTTTGCCAATTCCACAATAACTGTCTTAGTAAAAGGTTTCTTGAGGGGAACGCTGTAACTCTGTGAGATGATTTCACAGAACACAAAGAAGTTTCTCAGAAAGCTTCTTTCTCTTTGTTATTGGAGGATATTTCCTTAGGCCCTATAGACTTTAAAGAGAACCGAAATATCTGTTCTCAGATTCCACAGAAATAAGGCTAGCGAACAGATCCACGAAATATAGATGTAACACGGTGAGATAAATTAACAGAACACTAAGCAGTTTCTCAGAAAGCTTCTTTCCATATTTCATCTGAGGATATTTCCTTTTTCACCATAGCCCTCTATGGGCTTCCAAATATCACTTTGCCAATTCCACAAGAAGTGTATTAGCGAAAGGCTTCTTGAGGGGAAAGCTGTAACTCTGTGAGATGATTTCACAGAACACAAAGAATTTTCTCAGAAAGCTTCTTTCTCTTTGTTATCAGAGGATATTTCCTTTGGCCCTATAGTCTTCAAAGGGATCCGAAATATCTGTCCTCAGATTCCACAGAAATAAGGCTAGCAAAGAGATCCACGAAATATAGATGTAACTCTGTGAGATGATTTAACAGAACACTAAGCAGTTTCTCAGAAAGCTTCTTTCCAGATTTCATCTGAGGATATTTCCTTTTTCAAAATAGCCCTCTATGTGCTTCCAAATATCACTTTGCCAATTCCACAAGACCTGTCTTAGCGAAAGGCTTCTTGAGGGGAAAGCTGTAACTCTGTGAGATGATTTCACAGAACACAAAGAAGTTTCTCAGAAAGCTTCTTTCTCTTTGTTATCGGAGGATATTTCCTTAGGCCCTATATACTTTAAAGGGAACCGAAATATCTGTTCTCAGATTCCACAGAAATAAGGCTAGCGAACAGATCCACGAAATATAGATGTAACACTGTGAGATGAATTAACAGAACACTAAGCAGTTTCTCAGAAAGCTTCTTTCCAGATTTCATCTGAGGATATTTCCTTTTTCACCATAGCCCTCTATGGGCTTCCAAAAATCACTTTGCGAATTCCACAAGAACTGTCTTAGCGAAAAGCTTCTTGAGGGGAAAGCTGTAACTCTGTGAGATGATTTCACAGAACACAAAGAAGTTTCTCAGAAAGCTTCTTTCTCTTTGTTATCGGAGGATATTTCCTTTGGCCCTATAGTCTTCAAAGGGATCCGAAATATCTGTTCTCAGATTCCACAGAAATAAGGCTAGCAAAGAGATCCACGAAATACAGATGTAACTCTGTGAGATGAATTAACAGAACACTAAGCAGTTTCTCAGAAAGCTTCTTTCCAGATTTCATCTGAGGATATTTCCTTTTTCAACATAGCCCTCTATGGGCTTCGAAATATCACTTTGCCAATTCCACAAGAAATGTCTTAGTGAAAGGCTTCTTGAGGGGAAAGCTGTAACTCTGTGAGATGATTACACAGAACACATAGAAGTTTCTCAGAAACCTTCTTTCTCTTTGTTTTCGGAGGATATTTCCTTTAGCCCTAGAGTCTTCAAAGGGATCCGAAATATCTGTTCTCAGATTCCACAGAAATAAGGCTAGCAAAGAGATCTAGGAAATACAGGTGTAACTCTGTGAGATGAATTAACAGAACACTAAGCAGTTTCTCAGAAAGCTTCTTTCCAGATTTCATCTGAGGATATTTCCTTTTTCACCTTAGCCGTCTATGGGCTTCCAAAGATCTCTTTACCAATTCCACAGGAAGTGTCTTAGCGAAAGGCTCTTGAGGGGAAAGCTGTAACTCTATGAGATGATTTCACAGAACACAAAGAAATTTCTCAGAAAGCTTCTTTCTCTTTGTTATCGGAGGATATTTCCTTTGGCCCTATAGACTTTAAAGGGATCCGAAATATCTGTTCTCAGATTCCACAGAAATAAGGCTAGCAAAGAGATCCACGAAATACAGATGTAACTCTGTGAGATGAATTAACAGAACACTAAGCAGTTTCTCAGAAAGCTTCCTTCCAGATTTCATCTGAGGATATTTCCTTTTTCACCATAGCCCTCAATGGGCTTCCAAATATCACTTTGCCAATTCCACAAGACCTGTCTTAGCGAAAGGCTTCTTGAGGGGAAAGCTGTAACTCTGTGAGATGATTTCACAGAACACAAAGAAGTTTCTGAGAAAGCTTCTTTCTCTTTGTTATCGGAGGATATTTCCTTTGGCCCTATAGTCTTCAAAGGGATCCGAAATATCTGTTCTCAGATTCCACAGAAATAAGGCTAGCAAAGAGATCCACAAAATACAGATGTAACTCTGTGAGATGAATTAACAGAACACTAAGCAGTTTCTCAGAAAGCTTCTTTCCAGATGTCATCTGAGGATATTTCCTTTTTCACGATAGCCCTCTAAGGGCTTCCAAATATCACTATGCCAATTCCACAAGAACTGCCTTAGCAAAAGGTTTCTTGAGGGGAACGCTGTAACTCTGTGAGATGATTTCACAGAACACAAAGAAGTTTCTCAGAAAGCTTCTTTCTCTTTGTTATCGGTGGATATTTCCTTTGGCCCTATAGACTTTAAAGGGATCCGAAATATCTGTCCTCAGATTCCACAGAAATAAGGCTAGCAAAGAGATCCACGAAATATAGATGTAACTCGGTGAGATGATTTAACAGAACACTAAGCAGTTTCTCAGAAAGCTTCTTTCCAGATTTCATCTGAGGATATTTCCTTTTTCACCATAGCCCTCTATGGGCTTCCAAATATCACTTTGCCAATTCCACAAGAATTGTCTTAGCGAAAGGCTTCTTGAGGGGAAAGCTGTAACTCTGTGACATGATTTCACAGAACACAAAGAAGTTTCTCAGAAAGCTTCTTTCTCTTTGTTATCGGAGGAAATTTCCTTTGCCCCTATAGTATTCAAAGGGATCCGAAATATCTGTTCTCAGATTCCACAGAAATAAGGGTAGCAAAGTGATCCACGAAATACAGATGTAACTCTGTGATATGATTTAACAGAACACTAAGCAGTTTCTCAGAAAGCTTCTTTCCAGATTTCATCTGAGGATATTTCCTTTTTCACCATAGCCCTCTATGGGCTTCCAAATATCACTATGCCAATTCCACAAGAACTGTCTTAGCGAAAGGCTTCTTGAGGAGAAAGCTGTAACTCTGTGAGATGATTTCACAGAACACAAAGAAGTTTCTCAGAAAGCTTCTTTCTCTTTGTTATCGGAGGATATTTCCTTTGGCCCTATAGTCTTCAAAGGGATCCGAAATATCTGTTCTCAGATTCCACAGAAATAAGGCTAGCAAAGAGATCCAAGAAATACAGATGTAACTCTGTGAGATGAAATAACAGAACACTAAGCAGTTTCTCAGAAAGCTTCTTTCCAGATTTCATCTGAGGATATTTCCTTTTTCAAAATAGCCCTCTATGGGCTTCCAAATATCACTTTGGCAATTCCACGAGAACTGTCTTAGCGAAAGGCTTCTTGAGGGGAAAGCTGTAACTCTGTGACATGATTTCACAGAACACAAAGAAGTTTCTCAGAAAGCATCTTTCTCTTTGTTATCGGAGGATATTTCCTTCGGCCCTATAGCCTTCAATGGGATCCGAAATATCTGTTCTCAGATTCCACAGAAATAAGGCTAGCAAAGAGATCCACAAAATACAGATGTAACTCTGTCAGATGAATTAACAGAACACTAAGCAGTTTCTCAGAAAGCTTCTTTCCAGATGTCATCTGAGGATATTTCCTTTTTCACCATAGCCCTCTATGGGCTTCCAAATATCACTTTGCCAATTCCACAAGAACTGTCTTAGCGAAAGGCTTCTTGAGGGGAAAGCTGTAACTCTGTGAGATGATTTCACAGAACACAAAGAAGTGTCTCAGAAAGCTTCTTTCTCTTTGTTATCGGAATATATTTCCTTTGGCCCTATAGTCTTCAAAGGGATCCGAAATATCTGTTCTCAGATACCACAGAAATAAGGCTAGCAAAGAGATCCACGAAATACAGATGTAACTCTGTGAGATGAATTAACAGAACAGTAAGCAGTTTCTCAGAAAGCTTCTTTCCAGATTTCATCTGAGGATATTTCCTTTTTCACCATAGCCCTCTATGGGCTTCCAAATATCACTTTGCCAATTCCACAAGAACTGTCTTAGCAAAAGGTTTCTTGAGGGGAACGCTGTAACTCTGTGAGATGATTTCACAGAACACAAAGAAGTTTCTCAGAAAGCTTCTTTCTCTTTGTTACTGGAGGATATTTCCTTAGGCCCTATAGACTTTAAAGAGAACCGAAATATCTGTTCTCAGATTCCACAGAAATAAGGCTAGCGAACAGATCCACGAAATATAGATGTAACACTGTGAGATGAATTAACAGAACACTAAGCAGTTTCTCAGACAGCTTCTTTCCAGATTTCATCTGAGGATATTTCCTTTTTCACCATAGCCCTCTATGGGCTTTCAAATATCACTTTGCCAATTCCACAAGAACTGTCTTAGCGAAAGGCTTCATGAGGGGAAAGCTGTAACTCTGTTAGATGATTTCACAGAACACAAAGAACTTTCTCAGAAAGCTTCTTTCTCTTTGTTATCGGAGGATATTTCCTTTGGCCCTATAGTCTTCAAAGGGATCCGAAATATCTGTTCTCAGATTCCACAGAAATAAGGCTAGCAAAGAGATCCACGAAATACAGATGTAACTCTGTGAGATGAATTAACAGAACACTAAGCAGTTTCTCAGAAAGCTTCTTTCCAGATTTCATCTGAGGATATTTCCTTTTTCACCATAGCCCTCTATGGGCTTCCAAATATCACTTTGCCAATTCCACAAGAACTGTCTTAGCGAAAGGTTTCTTGAGGGGAACGCTGTAACTCTGTGACATGATTTCACAGAACACAAAGAAGTTTCTCAGAAAGCTTCTTTCTCTTTGTTATCGGAGGATATTTCCTTTGGCCCTATAGTCTTCAAAGGGATCCGAAATATCTGTTCTCAGATTCCACAGAAATAAGGCTAGCAAAGAGATCCACGAAATACAGATGTAACTCTGTGAGTGGAAGTCACACATCACAGAGCAGTTTCTCAGAAAGCTTCTTTCCAGATTTCATCTGAGGATATTTCCTTTTTCACCATAGCCCTCTATGGGCTTCCAAATATCACTTTGCCAATTCCACAAGAACTGTCTTAGCGAAAGGCTTCTTGAGGGGAAAGCTGTAACTCTGTGACATGATTTCACAGAACACAAAGAAGTTTCTCAGAAAGCTTCTTTCTCTTTGTTATTGGAGGAAATTTCCTTTGGCCCTATAGTCTTCAAAGGGATCCGAAATATCTGTTCTCAGATTCCACAGAAATAAGGCTAGCAAAGTGATCCACGAAATAAAGATGTAACTCTGTGAGATGATTTAACAGAACACTAAGCAGTTTCTCAGAAAACTTCTTTCCAGATTTCATCAGAGGATATTTCCATTTTCAAAATAGCCCTCTATGGGCTTCCAAATATCACTTTGCCAATTCCACAAGACCTGTCTTAGCGAAAGGCTTCTTGAGGGGAAAGCTGTAACTCTGTGAGATGATTTCACAGAACACAAAGAAGTTTCTCAGAAAGCTTCTTTCTCTTTGTTATCGGAGGATATTTCCTTTGGCCCTATAGTCTTCAAAGGGATCCGAAATATCTGTTCTCAGATTCCACAGAAATAAGGCTAGCAAAGAGATCCACAAAATACAGATGCAACTCTGTGAGATGAATTAACAGAACACTAAGCAGTTTCTCAGAAAGCTTCTTTCCAGATGTCATCTGAGGATATTTCCTTTTTCACCATAGCCCTCTAGGGGTTCCAAATATCACTTTGCCAATTCCACAAGAACTGTCTTAGCAAAAGGTTTCTTGAGGGGAACGCTGTAAATCTGTGAGATGATTTCACAGAACACAAAGAAGTTTCTCAGAAAGCTTCTTTCTCTTTGTTATCGGAGGATATTTCCTTAGGCCCTATATACTTTAAAGGGAACCGAAATATCTGTTCTCAGATTCCACAGAAATAAGGCTAGCGAACAGATCCACGAAATATAGATGTAACACTGTGAGATGAATTAACAGAACACTAAGCAGTTTCTCAGAAAGCTTCTTTCCAGATTTCATCTGAGGATATTTCCTTTTTCACCATAGCCCTCTATGGGCTTCCAAAAATCACTTTGCGAATTCCACAAGAACTGTCTTAGCGAAAGGCTTCTTGAGGGGAAAGCTGTAACTCTGTGAGATGATTTCACAGAACACAAAGAAGTTTCTCAGAAAGCTTCTTTCTCTTTGTTATCGGAGGATATTTCCTTTGGCCCTATAGTCTTCAAAGGGATCCGAAATATCTGTTCTCAGATTCCACAGAAATAAGGCTAGCAAAGAGATCCACGAAATACAGATGTAACTCTGTGAGATGAATTAACAGAACACTAAGCAGTTTCTCAGAAAGCTTCTTTCCAGATTTCATCTGAGGATATTTCCTTTTTCAACATACCCCTCTATGGGCTTCGAAATATCACTTTGCCAATTCCACAAGAAATGTCTTAGTGAAAGGCTTCTTGAGGGGAAAGCTGTAACTCTGTGAGATGATTACACAGAACACATAGAAGTTTCTCAGAAACCTTCTTTCTCTTTGTTTTCGGAGGATATTTCCTTTAGCCCTAGAGTCTTCAAAGGGATCCGAAATATCTGTTCTCAGATTCCACAGAAATAAGGCTAGCAAAGAGATCTAGGAAATACAGGTGTAACTCTGTGAGATGAATTAACAGAACACTAAGCAGTTTCTCAGAAAGCTTCTTTCCAGATTTCATCTAGGATATTTCCTTTTTCACCATAGCCGTCTATGGGCTTCCAAATATCTCTTTACCAATTCCACAGGAAGAGTCGTAGCGAAAGGCTCTTGAGGGGAAAGCTGTAACTCTATGAGATGATTTCACAGAACACAAAGAAATTTCTCAGAAAGCTTCTTTCTCTTTGTTATCGGAGGATATTTCCTTTGGCCCTATAGACTTTAAAGGGATCCGAAATATCTGTTCTCAGATTCCACAGAAATAAGGTTAGCAAAGAGATCCACGAAATACAGATGTAACTCTGTGAGATGAATTAACAGAACACTAAGCAGTTTCTCAGAAAGCTTCCTTCCAGATTTCATCTGAGGATATTTCCTTTTTCACCATAGCCCTCAATGGGCTTCCAAATATCACTTTGCCAATTCCACAAGACCTGTCTTAGCGAAAGGCTTCTTGAGGGGAAAGCTGTAACTCTGTGAGATGATTTCACAGAACACAAAGAAGTTTCTGAGAAAGCTTCTTTCTCTTTGTTATCGGAGGATATTTCCTTTGGCCCTATAGTCTTCAAAGGGATCCGAAATATCTGTTCTCAGATTCCACAGAAATAAGGCTAGCAAAGAGATACACAAAATACAGATGTAACTCTGTGAGATGAATTAACAGAACACTAAGCAGTTTCTCAGAAAGCTTCTTTCCAGATGTCATCTGAGGATATTTCCTTTTTCATGATAGCCCTCTAAGGGCTTCCAAAATCACTATGCCAATTCCACAAGAACTGCCTTAGCAAAAGGTTTCTTGAGGGGAACGCTGTAACTCTGTGAGATGATTTCACAGAACACAAAGAAGTTTCTCAGAAAGCTTCTTTCTCTTTGTTATCGGTGGATATTTCCTTTGGCCCTATAGACTTTAAAGGGATCCGAAATATATGTCCTCAGATTCCACAGAAATAAGGCTAGCAAAGAGATCCACGAAATATAGATGTAACTCTGTGAGATGATTTAACAGAACACTAAGCAGTTTCTCAGAAAGCTTCTTTCCAGATTTCATCTGAGGATATTTCCTTTTTCACCATAGCCCTCTATGGGCTTCCAAATATCACTTTGCCAATTCCACAAGAACTGTCTTAGCGAAAGGCTTCTTGAGGGGAAAGCTGTAACTCTGTGACATGATTTCACAGAACACAAAGAAGTTTCTCAGAAAGCTTCTTTCTCTTTGTTATCGGAGGAAATTTCCTTTGCCCCTATAGTATTCAAAGGGATCCGAAATATCTGTTCTCAGATTCCACAGAAATAAGGGTAGCAAAGTGATCCACGAAATACAGATGTAACTCTGTGATATGATTTAACAGAACACTAAGCAGTTTCTCAGAAAGCTTCTTTCCAGATTTCATCTGAGGATATTTCCTTTTTCACCATAGCCCTCTATGGGCTTCCAAATATCACTATGGCAATTCCACAAGAACTGTCTTAGCGAAAGGCTTCTTGAGGAGAAAGCTATAACTCTGTGAGATGATTTCACAGAACACAAAGAAGTTTCTCAGAAAGCTTCTTTCTCTTTGTTATCGGAGGATATTTCCTTTGGCCCTATAGTCTTCAAAGGGATCCGAAATATCTGTTCTCAGATTCCACAGAAATAAGGCTAGCAAAGAGATCCAAGAAATACAGATGTAACTCTGTGAGATGAAATAACAGAACACTAAGCAGTTTCTCAGAAAGCTTCTTTCCAGATTTCATCTGAGGATATTTCCTTTTTCAAAATAGCCCTCTATGGGCTTCCAAATATCACTTTGGCAATTCCACGAGAACTGTCTTAGCGAAAGGCTTCTTGAGGGGAAAGCTGTAACTCTGTGACATGATTTCACAGAACACAAAGAAGTTTCTCAGAAAGCATCTTTCTCTTTGTTATCGGAGGAAATTTCCTTTGGCCCTATAGTCTTCAAAGGGATCCGAAATATCTGTTCTCAGATTCCACAGAAATAAGACTAGCAAAGTGATCCACGAAATACAGATGTAACTCTGTGAGATGAATTATCAGAACACTAAGCAGTTTCTCAGAAAGCTTCTTTCCAGATTTCATCTGAGGATATTTGTTTTTCACCATAGCCCTCTATGGGCTTCCAAATATCTCTTTGCCAATTCCACAGGAAGTTTCTTAGCGAAAGGTTTCTTGAGGGGAAAGCTGTAACCCTATGAGATGATTTCACAGAACACAAAGAAGTTTCTCAGAAAGCTTCTTTCTCTTTGTTATCGGAGGATATTTCCTTTGGCCCTATAGACTTTAAAGGGATCCGAAATATCTGTCCTCAGATACCACAGAAAAAAGGCTAGCAAAGAGATCCACGAAATATAGATGTAACTCTGTGAGATGAATTAACAGAACACTAAGCAGTTTCTCAGAAAGCTTCTTTCCAGATTTCATCTGAGGATATTTGTTTTTCACCATAGCCCTCTATGGGCTTACAAATATCTCTTTGCCAATTCCACAGGAAGTTTCTTAGCGAAAGGCTTCTTGAGGGGAAAGCTGTAACTCTGTGAGATGATTTCACAGAACACAAAGAAGTTTCTCAGAAAGCTTCTTTCTCTTTGTTATCGGAGGATATTTCCTTTGGCCCTATAGACTTTAAAGGGATCCGAAATATCTGTCCTCAGATTCCACAGAAATAAGGCTAGCAAAGAGATCCACGAAATATAGATGTAACTCTGTGAGATGATTTAACAGAACACTAAGCAGTTTCTCAGAAAACTTCTTTCCAGATTTCATCTGAGGATATTTCCTTTTTCACCATAGCCCTCTATGGGCTTCCAAATATCACTTTGCCAATTCCACAAGAACTGTCTTAGCGAAAGGCTTCTTGAGGGGAAAGCTGTAACTCTGTGACATGATTTCACAGAACACAAAGAAGTTTTTCCGAAAGCTTCTTTCTCTTTGTTATCGGAGGATATTTCCTTTGGCCCTATAGTCTTCAAAGGGATCCGAAATATCTGTTCTCAGATTCCACAGAAATAAGGCTAGCAAAGAGATCCACGAAATAAAGATGTAACTCTGTGAGATGAATTAACAGAACACTAAGAAGTTTCTCAGAAAGCTTCTTTCCAGATTTCATCTGAGGATATTTCCTTTTTCAACATAGCCCTCTATGGGCTTCGAAATATCACTTTGCCAATTCCAGAAGAAATGTCTTAGTGAAAGGCTTCTTGAGGGGAAAGCTGTAACTCTGTGAGATGATTACACAGAACACATAGAAGTTTCTCAGAAACCTTCTTTCTCTTTGTTATCGGAGGATATTTCCTTTAGCCCTAGAGTCTTCAAAGGGATCCGAAATATCTGTTCTCAGATTCCACAGAAATAAGGCTAGCAAAGAGATCCACGAAATACAGGTGTAACTCTGTGAGATGAATTAACAGAACACTAAGCAGTTTCTCAGAAAGCTTCTTTCCAGATTTCATCTGAGGATATTTCCTTTTTCACCATAGCCGTCTATTGGCTTCCAAATATCTCTTTGCCAATTCCACAGGAAGAGTGCTAGCGAAAGGCTCTTGAGGGGAAAGCTGTAACTCTATGAGGTGATTTCACAGAACACAAAGAAGTTTCTCAGAAAGCTTCTTTCTCTTTGTTATCGGAGGATATTTCCTTTGGCCCTATAGACTTTAAAGGGATCCGAAATATCTGTTCTCAGATTCCACAGAAATAAGGCTAGCAAAGAGATCCACGAAATACAGATGTAACTCTGTGAGATGAATTAACAGAACACTAAGCAGTTTCTCAGAAAGCTTCCTTCCAGATTTCATCTGAGGATATTTCCTTTTTCACCATAGCCCTCTATGGGCTTCCAAATATCACTTTGCCAATTCCACAAGAACTCTCTTAGGGAAAGGCTTCTTGAGGGGAAAGCTGTAACTCTGTGAGATGATTTCACAGAACACAAAGAAGTTTCTCAGAAAGCTTCTTTCTCTTTGTTATCGGAGGATATTTCCTTTGGCCCTATAGCCTTCAATGGGATCCGAAATATCTGTTCTCAGATTCCACAGAAATAAGGCTAGCAAAGAGATCCACAAAATACAGATGTAACTCTGTGAGATGAATTAACAGAACACTAAGCAGTTTCTCAGAAAACTTCTTTCCAGATGTCATCTGAGGATATTTCCTTTTTCACCATAGCCCTCTAAGGGCTTCCAAATATCACTTTGCCAATTCCACAAGAACTGTCTTAGCAAATGGTTTCTTGAGGGGAACGCTGTAACTCTGTGAGATGATTTCAGAGAACACAAAGAAGTTTCTCAGAAAGCTTCTTTCTCTTTGTTATTGGAGGATATTTCCTTAGGCCCTATAGACTTTAAAGAGAACCGAAATATCTGTTCTCAGATTCCACAGAAATAAGGCTAGCGAACAGATCCACGAAATATAGATGTAACACTGTGAGATGAATTAACAGAACACTAAGCAGTTTCTCAGAAAGCTTATTTCCAGATTTCATCTGAGGATATTTCCTTTTTCACCATAGCCCTCTATGGGCTTCCAAATATCACTTTGCCAATTCCACAAGAACTGTCTTAGCGAAAGGCTTCTTGATGGGAAAGCTGTAACTCTGTGAGATGATTTCACAGAACACAAAGAAGTGTCTCAGAAAGCTTCTTTCTCTTTGTTATCGGAATATATTTCCTTTGGCCCTATAGTCTTCAAACGGATCCGAAATATCTGTTCTCAGATTCCACAGAAATAAGGCTAGCAAAGAGATCCACAAAATACAGATGTAACTCTGTGAGATGAATTAACAGAACACCAAGCAGTTTCTCAGAAAGCTTCTTTCCAGATGTCATCTGAGGATATTTCCTTTTTCACCATAGCCCTCTAAGGGCTTCCAAATATCACTTTGCCAATTCCACAAAAACTGCCTTAGCAAAAGGTTTCTTGAGGGGAACGCTGTAACTCTGTGAGATGATTTCACAGAACACAAAGAAGTTTATCAGAAAGCTTCTTTCTCTTTGTTATTGGAGGATATTTCCTTAGGCCCTATAGACTTTAAAGAGAACCGAAATATCTGTTCTTGGATTCCACAGAAATAAGGCTAGCGAACAGATCCACGAAATATAGATGTAACACGGTGAGATAAATTAACAGAACACTAAGCAGTTTCTCAGAAAGCTTCTTTCCAGATTTCATCTGAGGATATTTCCTTTTTCACCATAGCCTTCTATGGGCTTCCAAATATCACTTTGCCAATTCCACAAGAAGTGTCTTAGCGAAATGCTTCTTGAGGGGAAACCTGTAACTCTGTGAGATGATTTCACAGAACACAAAGAAGTTTCTCAGACAGCTTCTTTCTCTTTGTTATCGGAGGATATTTCCTTTGGCCCTATAGTCTTCAAAGGGATCCGAAATATCTGTCCTCAGATTCCACAGAAATAAGGCTAGCAAAGAGATCCACGAAATATAGATGTAACTCTGTGAGATGATTTAACAGAACACTAAGCAGTTTCTCAGAAAGCTTCTTTCCAGATTTCATCTGAGGATATTTCCTTTTTCACCATAGCCCTCTATGGGCTTCCAAATATCACTTTGCCAATTCCACAAGAACTGTCTTAGCGAAAGGCTTCTTGAGGGGAAAGCTGTAACTCTGTGACATGATTTCACAGAACACAAAGAAGTTTCTCAGAAAGCTTCTTTCTCTTTGTTATCGGAGGAAATTTCCTTTGCCCCTACAGTCTTCAAAGGGATCCGAAATATCTGTTCTCAGATTCCACAGAAATAAGGCTAGCAAAGTGATCCACGAAATACAGATGTAACTCTGTGATATGATTTAACAAAACACTAAGCAGTTTCTCAGAAAGCTTCTTTCCAGATTTCATCTGAGGATATTTCCTTTTTCACCATAGCCCTCTATGGGCTTCCAAATATCACTTTGCCAATTCCACAAGAACTGTCTTAGCGAAAGGCTTCTTGAGGAGAAAGCTGTAACTCTGTGAGATGATTTCACAGAACACAAAGAAGTTTCTCAGAAAGCTTCTTTCTCTTTTGTTATCGGGGGATATTTCCTTTGGCCCTATAGTCTTCAAAGTGATCCGAAATATCTGTTCTCAGATTCCACAGAAATAAGGCTAGCAAAGAGATCCACGAAATACAGATGTAACTCTGTGAGATGAATTAACAGAACACTAAGCAGTTTCTCAGAAAGCTTCTTTCCAGATTTCATCTGAGGATATTTCCTTTTTCAAAATAGCCCTCTATGGGCTTCCAAATATCTCTTTGCCAATTCCACAGGAAGTTTCTTAGCGAAAGGTTTCTTGAGGGGAAAGCTGTAACTCTATGAGATGATTTCACAGAACACAAAGAAGTTTCTCAGAAAGCTTCTTTCTCTTTGTTATCGGAGGATATTTCCTTTGGCCCTATAGACTTTAAAGGGATCCGAAATATCTGTCCTCAGATTCCACAGAAATAAGGCTAGCAAAGAGATCTACGAAATATAGATGTATCTCTGTGAGATGATTTAACAGAACACTAAGCAGTTTCTCAGAAAGCTTCTTTCCGATTTCATCTGAGGATATTTCCTTTTTCACCATAGCCCTCTAAGGGCTTCCAAATATCACTTTGCCAATTCCACAAGAACTGTCTTAGCGAAAGGCTTCTTGAGGGGAAAGCTGTAACTCTGTGACATGATTTCACAGAACACGAAGAAGTTTTTCAGAAAGCTTCTTTCTCTTTGTTATCGGAGGATACTTCCTTCGGCCCTATAGTCTTCAAAGGGATCCGAAATATCTGTTCTCAGATTCCACAGAAATAAGGCTAGCAAAGAGATCCACAAAATACAGATGTAACTCTGTGAGATGAATTAACAGAACACCAAGCAGTTTCTCAGAAAGCTTCTTTCCAGATGTCATCTGAGGATATTTCCTTTTTCACCATAGCCCTCTAAGGGCTTCCAAATATCACTTTGCCAATTCCACAAAAACTGCCTTAGCAAAAGGTTTCTTGAGGGGAACGCTGTAACTCTGTGAGATGATTTCACAGAACACAAAGAAGTTTCTCAGAAAGATTCTTTCTCTTTGTTATTGGAGGATATTTCCTTAGGCCCTATAGTCTTCAAGGGAACCGAAATATCTGTTCTCAGATTCCACAGAAATAAGGCTAGCGAACAGATCCACGAAATATAGATGTAACACTGTGAGATGAATTAACAGAACACTAAGCAGTTTCTCAGAAAGCTTCTTTCCAGATTTCATCTGAGGATATTTCCTTTTTCACCATAGCCCTCTATGGGCTTCCAAATATCACTTTGCCAATTCCACAAGAACTGTCTTAGCGAAAGGCTTCTTGAGGGGAAAGCTGTAAGTCTGTGAGATGATTTCACAGAACACAAAGAAGTTTCTCAGAAAGCTTCTTTCTCTTTGTTATCGGAGGATATTTCCTTTGTCCCTATAGTCTTCAAAGGGATCCGAAATATATGTTCTCAGATTCCACAGAAATAAGACTAGCAAAGAGATCCACGAAATACAGATGTAACTCTGTGAGATGAATTAACAGAACACTAAGCAGTTTCTCAGAAAGCTTCTTTCCAGATTTCATCTGAGGATATTTCCTTTTTCAAAATAGCCCTCTATGGGCTTCCAAATATCTCTTTGCCAATTCCACAGGAAGTTTCTTAGCGAAAGGTTTCTTGAGGGGAAAGCTGTAACTCTATGAGATGATTTCACAGAACACAAAGAAGTTTCTCAGAAAGCTTCTTTCTCTTTGTTATCGGAGGATATTTCCTTTGGCCCTATAGACTTTAAAGGGATCCGAAATATCTGTCCTCAGATTCCACAGAAATAAGGCTAGCAAAGAGATCTACGAAATATAGATGTATCTCTGTGAGATGATTTAACAGAACACTAAGCAGTTTCTCAGAAAGCTTCTTTCCGATTTCATCTGAGGATATTTCCTTTTTCACCATAGCCCTCTAAGGGCTTCCAAATATCACTTTGCCAATTCCACAAGAACTGTCTTAGCGAAAGGCTTCTTGAGGGGAAAGCTGTAACTCTGTGACATGATTTCACAGAACACGAAGAAGTTTTTCAGAAAGCTTCTTTCTCTTTGTTATCGGAGGATACTTCCTTCGGCCCTATAGTCTTCAAAGGGATCCGAAATATCTGTTCTCAGATTCCACAGAAATAAGGCTAGCAAAGAGATCCACAAAATACAGATGTAACTCTGTGAGATGAATTAACAGAACACCAAGCAGTTTCTCAGAAAGCTTCTTTCCAGATGTCATCTGAGGATATTTCCTTTTTCACCATAGCCCTCTAAGGGCTTCCAAATATCACTTTGCCAATTCCACAAAAACTGCCTTAGCAAAAGGTTTCTTGAGGGGAACGCTGTAACTCTGTGAGATGATTTCACAGAACACAAAGAAGTTTCTCAGAAAGATTCTTTCTCTTTGTTATTGGAGGATATTTCCTTAGGCCCTATAGTCTTCAAGGGAACCGAAATATCTGTTCTCAGATTCCACAGAAATAAGGCTAGCGAACAGATCCACGAAATATAGATGTAACACTGTGAGATGAATTAACAGAACACTAAGCAGTTTCTCAGAAAGCTTCTTTCCAGATTTCATCTGAGGATATTTCCTTTTTCACCATAGCCCTCTATGGGCTTCCAAATATCACTTTGCCAATTCCACAAGAACTGTCTTAGCGAAAGGCTTCTTGAGGGGAAAGCTGTAAGTCTGTGAGATGATTTCACAGAACACAAAGAAGTTTCTCAGAAAGCTTCTTTCTCTTTGTTATCGGAGGATATTTCCTTTGTCCCTATAGTCTTCAAAGGGATCCGAAATATATGTTCTCAGATTCCACAGAAATAAGACTAGCAAAGAGATCCACGAAATACAGATGTAACTCTGTGAGATGAATTAACAGAACACTAAGCAGTTTCTCAGAAAGCTTCTTTCCAGATTTCATCTGAGGATATTTCCTTTTTCACCATAGCCCTCTATGGGCTTCCAAATATCACTTTGCCAATTCCACAAGAACTGTCTTAGCGAAAGGTTTCTTGAGGGGAACGCTGTAACTCTGTGAGATGATTTCACAGAACACAAAGAATTTTCTCAGAAAGCTTCTTTCTCTTTGTTATCGGAGGATATTTCCTTAGGCCCTATAGACTTTAAAGGGAACCGAAATATCTGTTCTCAGATTCCACAGAAATAAGGCTAGCGAACAGATCCACGAAATATAGATGTAACACTGTGAGATGAATTAACAGAACACTAAGCAGTTTCTCAGAAAGCTTCTTTACAGATTTCATCTGAGGATATTTCCTTTTTCACCATAGCCCTCTAGAGGCTTCCAAATATCACTTTGCCAATTCCACAAGAACTGTCTTAGCAAAAGGTTTCTTGAGGGGAACGCTGTAACTCTGTGAGATGATTTCACAGAACACAAAGAAGTTTATCAGAAAGCTTCTTTCTCTTTGTTATTGGAGGATATTTCCTTAGGCCCTATAGACTTTAAAGAGAACCGAAATATCTGTTCTTGGATTCCACAGAAATAAGGTTAGCGAACAGATCCACGAAATATAGATGTAACACGGTGAGATAAATTAACAGGACACTAAGCAGTTTCTCAGAAAGCTTCTTTCCAGATTTCATCTGAGGATATTTCCTTTTTCAAAATAGCCCTCTATGGGCTTCCAAATATCTCTTTGCCAATTCCACAGGAAGTTTCTTAGCGAAAGGTTTCTTGAGGGGAAAGCTGTAACTCTATGAGATGATTTCACAGAACACAAAGAAGTTTCTCAGAAAGCTTCTTTCTCTTTGTTATCGGAGGATATTTCCTTTGGCCCTATAGACTTTAAAGGGATCCGAAATATCTGTCCTCAGATTCCACAGAAATAAGGCTAGCAAAGAGTTCTACGAAATATAGATGTATCTCTGTGAGATGATTTAACAGAACACTAAGCAGTTTCTCAGAAAGCTTATTTCCAGATTTCATCTGAGGATATTTCCTTTTTCACCATAGCCCTCTATGGGCTTCCAAATATCACTTTGCCAATTCCACAAGAACTGTCTTAGCGAAAGGCTTCTTGATGGGAAAGCTGTAACTCTGTGAGATGATTTCACAGAACACAAAGAAGTGTCTCAGAAAGCTTCTTTCTCTTTGTTATCGGAATATATTTCCTTTGGCCCTATAGTCTTCAAAGGGATCCGAAATATCTGTTCTCAGATTCCACAGAAATAAGGCTAGCAAAGAGATCCACGAAATACAGATGTAACTCTGTGAGATGAATTAACAGAACAGTAAGCAGTTTCTGAGAAAGCTTCTTTCCAGATTTCATCTGAGGATATTTCCTTTTTCACCATAGCCCTCTATGGGCTTCCAAATATCACTTTGCCAATTCCACAAGAACTGTCTTAGCAAAAGGTTTCTTGAGGGGAACGCTGTAACTCTGTGAGATGATTTCACAGAACACAAAGAAGTTTATCAGAAAGCTTCTTTCTCTTTGTTATTGGAGGATATTTCCTTAGGCCCTATAGACTTTAAAGAGAACCGAAATATCTGTTCTTGGATTCCACAGAAATAAGGCTAGCGAACAGATCCACGAAATATAGATGTAACACGGTGAGATAAATTAACAGAACACTAAGCAGTTTCTCAGAAAGCTTCTTTCCAGATTTCATCTGAGGATATTTCCTTTTTCACCATAGCCCTCTATGGGCTTCCAAATATGACTTTGCCAATTCCACAAGAAGTGTCTTAGCGAAATGCTTCTTGAGGGGAAACCTGTAACTCTGTGAGATGATTTCACAGAACACAAAGAAGTTTCTCAGACAGCTTCTTTCTCTTTGTTATCGGAGGATATTTCCTTTGGCCCTATAGTCTTCAAAGGGATCCGAAATATCTGTCCTCAGATTCCACAGAAATAAGGCTAGCAAAGAGATCCACGAAATATTGATGTAACTCTGTGAGATGATTTAACAGAACACTAAGCAGTTTCTCAGAACGCTTCTTTCCAGATTTCATCTGAGGATATTTCCTTTTTCACCATAGCCCTCTATGGGCTTCCAAATATCACTTTGCCAATTCCACAAGAACTGTCTTAGCGAAAGGCTTCTTGAGGGGAAAGCTGTAACTCTGTGACATGATTTCACAGAACACAAAGAAGTTTCTCAGAAAGCTTCTTTCTCTTTGTTATCGGAGGAAATTTCCTTTGCCCCTACAGTCTTCAAAGGGATCCGAAATATCTGTTCTCAGATTCCACAGAAATAAGGCTAGCAAAGTGATCCACGAAATACAGATGTAACTCTGTGATATGATTTAACAAAACACTAAGCAGTTTCTCAGAAAGCTTCTTTCCAGATTTCATCTGAGGATATTTCCTTTTTCAACGTAGCCCTCTATGGGCTTCCAAATATCACTTTGCCAATTCCACAAGAACTGTCTTAGCGAAAGGCTTCTTGAGGAGAAAGCTGTAACTCTGTGAGATGATTTCACAGAACACAAAGAAGTTTCTCAGAAAGCTTCTTTCTCTTTGTTATCGGGGGATATTTCCTTTGGCCCTATAGTCTTCAAAGTGATCCGAAATATCTGTTCTCAGATTCCACAGAAATAAGGCTAGCAAAGAGATCCACGAAATACAGATGTAACTCTGTGAGATGAATTAACAGAACACTAAGCAGTTTCTCAGAAAGCTTCTTTCCAGATTTCATCTGAGGATATTTCCTTTTTCAAAATAGCCCTCTATGGGCTTCCAAATATCTCTTTGCCAATTCCACAGGAAGTTTCTTAGCGAAAGGTTTCTTGAGGGGAAAGCTGTAACTCTATGAGATGATTTCACAGAACACAAAGAAGTTTCTCAGAAAGCTTCTTTCTCTTTGTTATCGGAGGATATTTCCTTTGGCCCTATAGACTTTAAAGGGATCCGAAATATCTGTCCTCAGATTCCACAGAAATAAGGCTAGCAAAGAGATCTACGAAATATAGATGTATCTCTGTGAGATGATTTAACAGAACACTAAGCAGTTTCTCAGAAAGCTTCTTTCCGATTTCATCTGAGGATATTTCCTTTTTCACCATAGCCCTCTATGGGCTTCCAAATATCACTTTGCCAATTCCACAAGAACTGTCGTAGCGAAAGGCTTCTTGAGGGTAAAGCTGTAACTCTGTGACATGATTTCACAGAACACGAAGAAGTTTTTCAGAAAGCTTCTTTCTCTTTGTTATCGGAGGATACTTCCTTCGGCCCTATAGTCTTCAAAGGGATCCGAAATATCTGTTCTCAGATTCCACAGAAATAAGGCTAGCAAAGAGATCCACAAAATACAGATGTAACTCTGTGAGATGAATTAACAGAACACCAAGCAGTTTCTCAGAAAGCTTCTTTCCAGATGTCATCTGAGGATATTTCCTTTTTCACCATAGCCCTCTAAGGGCTTCCAAATATCACTTTGCCAATTCCACAAAAACTGCCTTAGCAAAAGGTTTCTTGAGGGGAACGCTGTAACTCTGTGAGATGATTTCACAGAACACAAAGAAGTTTCTCAGAAAGATTTTTTCTCTTTGTTATTGGAGGATATTTCCTTAGGCCCTATAGTCTTCAAGGGAACCGAAATATCTGTTCTCAGATTCCACAGAAATAAGGCTAGCGAACAGATCCACGAAATATAGATGTAACACTGTGAGATGAATTAACAGAACACTAAGCAGTTTCTCAGAAAGCTTCTTTCCAGATTTCATCTGAGGATATTTCCTTTTTCACCATAGCCCTCTATGGGCTTCCAAATATCACTTTGCCAATTCCACAAGAACTGTCTTAGCGAAAGGCTTCTTGAGGGGAAAGCTGTAAGTCTGTGAGATGATTTCACAGAACACAAAGAAGTTTCTCAGAAAGCTTCTTTCTCTTTGTTATCGGAGGATATTTCCTTTGTCCCTATAGTCTTCAAAGGGATCCGAAATATCTGTTCTCAGATTCCACAGAAATAAGACTAGCAAAGAGATCCACGAAATACAGATGTAACTCTGTGAGATGAATTAACAGAACACTAAGCAGTTTCTCAGAAAGCTTCTTTCCAGATTTCATCAGAGGATATTTCCTTTTTCACCATAGCCCTCTATGGGCTTCCAAATATCACTTTGCCAATTCCACAAGAACTGTCTTAGCGAAAGGTTTCTTGAGGGGAACGCTGTAACTCTGTGAGATGATTTCACAGAACACAAAGAATTTTCTCAGAAAGCTTCTTTCTCTTTGTTATCGGAGGATATTTCCTTAGGCCCTATAGACTTTAAAGGGAACCGAAATATCTGTTCTCAGATTCCACAGAAATAAGGCTAGCGAACAGATCCACGAAATATAGATGTAACACTGTGAGATGAATTAACAGAACACTAAGCAGTTTCTCAGAAAGCTTCTTTACAGATTTCATCTGAGGATATTTCCTTTTTCACCATAGCCCTCTAGAGGCTTCCAAATATCACTTTGCCAATTCCACAAGAACTGTCTTAGCAAAAGGTTTCTTGAGGGGAACGCTGTAACTCTGTGAGATGATTTCACAGAACACAAAGAAGTTTATCAGAAAGCTTCTTTCTCTTTGTTATTGGAGGATATTTCCTTAGGCCCTATAGACTTTAAAGAGAACCGAAATATCTGTTCTTGGATTCCACAGAAATAAGGCTAGCGAACAGATCCACGAAATATAGATGTAACACGGTGAGATAAATTAACAGAACACTAAGCAGTTTCTCAGAAAGCTTCTTTCCAGATTTCATCTGAGGATATTTCCTTTTTCACCATAGCCCTCTATGGGCTTCCACATATCACTTTGCCAATTCCACAAGAAGTGTCTTAGCGAAATGCTTCTTGAGGGGAAACCTGTAACTCTGTGAGATGATTTCACAGAACACAAAGAAGTTTCTCAGACAGCTTCTTTCTCTTTGTTATCGGAGGATATTTCCTTTGGCCCTATAGTCTTCAAAGGGATCCGAAATATCTGTCCTCAGATTCCACAGAAATAAGGCTAGCAAAGAGATCCACGAAATATAGATGTAACTCTGTGAGATGATTTAACAGAACACTAAGCAGTTTCTCAGAAAGCTTCTTTCCAGATTTCATCTGAGGATATTTCCTTTTTCACCATAGCCCTCTATGGGCTTCCAAATATCACTTTGCCAATTCCACAAGAACTGTCTTAGCGAAAGGCTTCTTGAGGGGAAAGCTGTAACTCTGTGACATGATTTCACAGAACACAAAGAAGTTTCTCAGAAAGCTTCTTTCTCTTTGTTATCGGAGGAAATTTCCTTTGCCCCTACAGTCTTCAAAGGGATCCGAAATATCTGTTCTCAGATTCCACAGAAATAAGGCTAGCAAAGTGATCCACGAAATACAGATGTAACTCTGTGATATGATTTAACAAAACACTAAGCAGTTTCTCGGAAAGCTTCTTTCCAGATTTCATCTGAGGATATTTCCTTTTTCAACGTAGCCCTCTATGGGCTTCCAAATATCACTTTGCCAATTCCACAAGAACTGTCTTAGCGAAAGGCTTCTTGAGGAGAAAGCTGTAACTCTGTGAGATGATTTCACAGAACACAAAGAAGTTTCTCAGAAAGCTTCTTTCTCTTTGTTATCGGGGGATATTTCCTTTGGCCCTATAGTCTTCAAAGTGATCCGAAATATCTGTTCTCAGATTCCACAGAAATAAGGCTAGCAAAGAGATCCACGAAATACAGATGTAACTCTGTGAGATGAATTAACAGAACACTAAGCAGTTTCTCAGAAAGCTTCTTTCCAGATTTCATCTGAGGATATTTCCTTTTTCAAAATAGCCCTCTATGGGCTTCCAAATATCTCTTTGCCAATTCCACAGGAAGTTTCTTAGCGAAAGGTTTCTTGAGGGGAAAGCTGTAACTCTATGAGATGATTTCACAGAACACAAAGAAGTTTCTCAGAAAGCTTCTTTCTCTTTGTTATCGGAGGATATTTCCTTTGGCCCTATAGACTTTAAAGGGATCCGAAATATCTGTCCTCAGATTCCACAGAAATAAGGCTAGCAAAGAGTTCTACGAAATATAGATGTATCTCTGTGAGATGATTTAACAGAACACTAAGCAGTTTCTCAGAAAGCTTCTTTCCGATTTCATCTGAGGATATTTCCTTTTTCACCATAGCCCTCTATGGGCTTCCAAATATCACTTTGCCAATTCCACAAGAACTGTCTTAGCGAAAGGCTTCTTGAGGGTAAAGCTGTAACTCTGTGACATGATTTCACAGAACACGAAGAAGTTTTTCAGAAAGCTTCTTTCTCTTTGTTATCGGAGGATACTTCCTTCGGCCCTATAGTCTTCAAAGGGATCCGAAATATCTGTTCTCAGATTCCACAGAAATAAGGCTAGCAAAGAGATCCACAAAATACAGATGTAACTCTGTGAGATGAATTAACAGAACACCAAGCAGTTTCTCAGAAAGCTTCTTTCCAGATGTCATCTGAGGATATTTCCTTTTTCACCATAGCCCTCTAAGGGCTTCCAAATATCACTTTGCCAATTCCACAAAAACTGCCTTAGCAAAAGGTTTCTTGAGGGGAACGCTGTAACTCTGTGAGATGATTTCACAGAACACAAAGAAGTTTCTCAGAAAGATTCTTTCTCTTTGTTATTGGAGGATATTTCCTTAGGCCCTATAGTCTTCAAGGGAACCGAAATATCTGTTCTCAGATTCCACAGAAATAAGGCTAGCGAACAGATCCACGAAATATAGATGTAACACTGTGAGATGAATTAACAGAACACTAAGCAGTTTCTCAGAAAGCTTCTTTCCAGATTTCATCTGAGGATATTTCCTTTTTCACCATAGCCCTCTATGGGCTTCCAAATATCACTTTGCCAATTCCACAAGAACTGTCTTAGCGAAAGGCTTCTTGAGGGGAAAGCTGTAAGTCTGTGAGATGATTTCACAGAACACAAAGAAGTTTCTCAGAAAGCTTCTTTCTCTTTGTTATCGGAGGATATTTCCTTTGTCCCTATAGTCTTCAAAGGGATCCGAAATATATGTTCTCAGATTGCACAGAAATAAGACTAGCAAAGAGATCCACGAAATACAGATGTAACTCTGTGAGATGAATTAACAGAACACTAAGCAGTTTCTCAGAAAGTTTCTTTCCAGATTTCATCTGAGGATATTTCCTTTTTCACCATAGCCCCCTATGGGCTTCCAAATATCACTTTGCCAATTCCACAAGAACTGTCTTAGCGAAAGGTTTCTTGAGGGGAACGCTGTAACTCTGTGAGATGATTTCACAGAACACAAAGAATTTTCTCAGAAAGCTTCTTTCTCTTTGTTATCGGAGGATATTTCCTTAGGCCCTATAGACTTTAAAGGGAACCGAAATATCTGTTCTCAGATTCCACAGAAATAAGGCTAGCGAACAGATCCACGAAATATAGATGTAACACTGTGAGATGAATTAACAGAACACTAAGCAGTTTCTCAGAAAGCTTCTTTACAGATTTCATCTGAGGATATTTACTTTTTCACCATAGCCCTCTAGAGGTTTCCAAATATCACTTTGCCAATTCCACAAGAACTGTCTTAGCGAAAGGCTTCTTGAGGGGAAAGCTGTAACTCTGTGACATGATTTCACAGAACACAAAGAAGTTTCTCAGAGAGCTTCTTTCTCTTTGTTATCGGAGGAAATTTCCTTTGCCCCTATAGTCTTCAAAGGGATCCGAAATATCTGTTCTCAGATTCCACAGAAATAAGACTAGCAAAGTGATCCACGAAATACAGATGTAACTCTGTGAGATGAATTAACAGAACACTAAGCAGTTTCTCAGAAAGCTTCTTTCCAGATTTCATCTGAGGATATTTGTTTTTCACCATAGCCCTCTATGGGCTTCCAAATATCTCTTTGCCAATTCCACAGGAAGTTTCTTAGCGAAAGGTTTCTTGAGGGGAAAGCTGTAACTCTATGAGATGATTTCACAGAACACAAAGAAGTTTCTCAGAAAGCTTCTTTCTCTTTGTTATCGGAGGATATTTCCTTTGGCCCTATAGTCTTCAAAGGGATCCGAAATATCTGTTCTCAGATTCCACAGAAATAAGGCTAGCAAAGAGATCCACGAAATACAGATGTAACTCTGTGAGATGAATTAACAGAACACTAAGCAGTTTCTCAGAAAGCTTCTTTCCAGATTTCATCTGAGGATATTTCCTTTTTCACCATAGCCCTCTATGGGCTTTCAAATATCTCTTTGCCAATTCCACAGCGAGTGTCTTAGCCAAAGGCTTCTTGAGGGGAAAGCTGTAACTCTGTGAGATGATTTCACAGAACACAAAGAAGTTTCTCAGCAAGATTCTTTCTCTTTGTTATCGGAGGATATTTACTTTGGCCCTATAGTCTTCAAAGGGATCCGAAATATCTGTTCTCAGATTCCACAGAAATAAGGCTAGCAAAGAGATCCACGAAATACAGGTGTAACTCTGTGAGGTGAATTAACACAACACTAAGCAGTTTCTCAGAAAGCTTCTTTCCAGATTTCATTTGAGGATATTTCCTTTTTCACGATAGCCCTCTAGGGGCTTCCAAATATCACTTTGCCAATTCCACAAGAACTGTCTTAGCGAAAGGCTTCTTGAGGGGAAACCTGTAACTCTGTGAGATGATTTCACAGAACACAAAGAAGTTTCTCAGCAAGCTTCTTTCACTTTGTTATCGGAGGATATTTCCTTTGGCCCTATAGAGTTTAAAGGGATCCGAAATATCTTTTCTCAGATTCCACAGAAATAAGGCTAGCTAAGAGATCCACGAAATATAGATGTAACTCTGTGAGATGAATTAACAGAACACTAAGCAGTTTCTCAGAAAGCTTCTTTCCAGATTTCATCTGAGGATATTTCCTTTTTCACCATAACCCTCTATGGGCTTCCAAATGTCACTTTGCCAATTCCACGAGAACTGTCCTCGAGAAAGGCTTCTTGAGGGGAAAGCTGTAACTCTGTTAGATGATTTCACAGAACACAAAGAAGTTTCTCAGAAAGCTTCTTTCTCTTTGTTATCGGAGGATATTTCCTTTGGCCCTATAGTCTTCAAAGGGATCCGAAATATCTGTTCTCAGATTCCACAGAAATAAGGCTAGCAAAGAGATCCACGAAATACAGATGTAACTCTGTGAGATGAATTAACAGAACACTAAGCAGTTTCTCAGAAAGCTTCTTTCCATATTTCGTTTGAGGATATTTACTTTTTCACCATAGCCCTCTAGGGGCTTCCAAATATCACTTTGGCACTTCCACGAGAACTCTCTTAGTGAAAGGCTTCTTGAGGGGAAACCTGTAACTCTGTGAGATGATTTCACAGAACACAAAGAAGTTTCTCAGAAAGCTTCTTTCTCTTTGTTATCGGAGGATATTTCCTTTGGCCCTATAGACTTTAAAGGGATCCGAAATATCTGTTCTCAGAATCCACAGAAATAAGGCTAGCAAAGAGATCCACGAAATATAGATGTAACTCTGTGAGATGATTTAACAGAACACTAAGCAGTTTCTCAGAAAGCTTCTTTCCAGATTTCATCTGAGGATATTTCCTTTTTCACCATAGCCCTCTATGGGCTTCCAAATATCACTTTGCCAATTCCACAAGAACTGTCTTAGCGAAAGGCTTCTTGAGGGGAATGCTGTAACTCTGTGTGATGACTTCACAGAACACAAAGAAGTTTCTCAGAAAGCTTCTTTCTCTTTGTTAACGTAGGATATTTCCTTGTCCTTAAAGTCTTCAAAGGGATGCTAAATATCTGTTCTCAGATTCCACAGAAATAAGGCTAGCAAAGAGATCCACGAAATACAGATGTAACTCTGTGAGATGAATTAACAGAACACTAAGCAGTTTCTCAGAAAGCTTCTTTCCAGATTTCATCTGAGGATATTTCCTTTTTCACCATAGCCCTCTATGAGTTTCCAAATATCACTTTGCCAATTCCACGAGAACTGTCTTAGCGAAAGGCTTCTTGAGGGGAAAGCTGTAACTCTGTGAGATGATTTCACAGAACACAAAGAAGTTTCTCAGAAAGCTTCTTTCTCTTTGTTATCGGAGGAAATTTCCTTTGGCCCTATAGTCTTCAAAGGGATCCGAAATATCTGTTCTCAGATTCCACAGAAATAAGGCTAGCAAAGAGATCCACGAAATACAGATGTAACTCTGTGAGATGAATTAACAGAACACTAAGCAGTTTCTCAGAAAGCTTCTTTCCAGATTTCATCTGAGGATATTTCCTTTTCACCATAGTCCTCTATGGGCTTCCAAATATCTCTTTGCCAATTCCACAGGGAGTGTCTTAGCCAACGGCTTCTTGAGGGGAAAGCTGTAACTCTGTGAGATGATTTCACAGAACACAAAGGAGTTTCTCAGCAAGATTTTTCTCTTTGTTATCGGAGGATATTTCCTTTGGCCCTATAATCTTCAAAGGGATCCGAAATATCTGTTCTCAGATTCCACAGAAATAAGGCTAGCAAAGAGATCCACGAAATACAGGTGTAATCTGTGAGGTGAATTAACACAACATTAAGCAGTTTCTCAGAAAGCTTCCTTCCAGATTTCATTTGAGGATATTTCATTTTTCACCATAGCCCTCTAGGGGCTTCCAAATATCACTTTGTCAATTCCACAAGAACTTTCTTAGCGAAAGGCTTCTTGAGGGGAAACCTGTAACTCTGTGAGATGATTTCACAGAACACAAAGAAGTTTCTCAGAAAGCTTCTTTCTCTTTGTTATCGGAGGATATTTCCTTTGTCCCTATAGTCTTCAAAGGGATCCGAAATATCTGTTCTCAGATTCCACAGAAATAAGACTAGCAAAGAGATCCACGAAATACAGATGTAACACTGTGAGATGAATTAACAGAACACTAAGCAGTTTCTCAGAAAGCTTCTTTCCAGATTTCATCTGAGGATATTTCCTTTTTCACCATAGCCCTCTATGGGCTTCCAAATATCACTTTGCCAATTCCACAAGAACTGTCTTAGCGAAAGTTTTCTTGAGGGGAACGCTGTAACTCTGTGAGATGATTTCACAGAACACAAAGAAGTTTCTCAGATAGCTTCTTTCTCTTTGTTATTGGAGGATATTTCCTTAGGCCCTATAGACTTTAAAAAGAACCGAAATATCTGTTCACAGATTCCACAGAAATAAGGCTAGCGAACAGATCCAAGAAATATAGATGTAACACTGTGAGATGAATTAACAGAACACTAAGCAGTTTCTCAGAAAGCTTCTTTCCAGATTTCATCTGAGGATATTTCCTTTTTCACCATAGCCCTCTAGAGGCTTCCAAATATCACTTTGCCAATTCCACAAGAACCGTCTTAGCGAAAGGCTTCTTGAGTGGAAAGCTGTAACTCTGTGAGATGATTTCACAGAACACAAAGAATTTTCTCAGAAAGCTTCTTTTTCTTTGTTATCGGTGGATATTTCCTTTGGCCCTATAGACTTTAAAGGGATCCGAAATATCTCTCCTCAGATTCCACAGAAATAAGGCTAGCAAAGAGATCCACAAAATATAGATGTAAGTCTGTGAGATGATTTAACAGAACACTAAGCAGTTTCTCAGAAAGCTTCTTTCAAGATTTCATCTGAGGATATTTCCTTTTTCACCATAGCCCTCTATGGGCTTCCAAATATCACTTTGCCAATTCCACAAAAACTGTCTTAGCGAAAGGCTTCTTGAGGGGAAAGCTGTAAGTCTGTGAGATGATTTCACAGAAAACAAAGAAGTTTCTCAGAAAGCTTCTTTCTCTTTGTTATCGAAGGATATTTCCTTTGTCCCTATAGTCTTCAAAGGGATCCGAAATATCTGTTCTCAGATTCCACAGAAATAAGGCTAGCAAAGAGATCCACGAAATACAGATGTAACTGTCTGAGATGAATTAACAGAACACTAAGCAGTTTCTCAGAAAGCTTCTTTCCAGATTTCATCTGAGGATATTTCCTTTTTCACCATAGCCCTCTATGGGCTTCCAAATATCAGTTTGCCAATTCCACAAGAACTGTCTTAGCGAAAGTTTTCTTGAGGGGAACGCTGTATCTCTGTGAGATGATTTCACAGAACACAAAGAAGTTTCTCAGATAGCTTCTTTCTCTTTGTTATTGGAGGATATTTCCTTAGGCCCTATAGACTTTAAAGGGAACCGAAATATCTGTTCTCAGATTCCACAGAAATAAGGCTAGCGAACAGATCCAAGAAATATAGATGTAACACTGTGAGATGAATTAACAGAACACTAAGCAGTTTCTCAGAAAGCTTCTTTCCAGATTTCATCTGAGGATATTTCCTTTTTCACCATAGCCCTCTAGAGGCTTCCAAATATCACTTTGCCAATTCCACAAGAACCGTCTTAGCGAAAGGCTTCTTGAGGGGAAAGCTGTAACTCTGTGAGATGATTTCACAGAACACAAAGAAGTTTCTCAGAAAGCTTCTTTCTCTTTGTTATCGGTGGATATTTCCTTTGGCCCTATAGACTTTAAAGGGATCCGAAATATCTCTCCTCAGATTCCACAGAAATAAGGCTAGCAAAGAGATCCACGAAATATAGATGTAAGTCTGTGAGATGATTTAACAGAACACTAAGCAGTTTCTCAGAAAGCTTCTTTCCAGATTTCATCTGAGGATATTTCCTTTTTCACCATAGCCCTCTATGGGCTTCCAAATATCACTTTGCCAATTCCACAAGAACTGTCTTAGCGAAAGGCTTCTTGAGGGGAAAGCTGTAACTCTGTGACATGATTTCACAGAACACAAAGAAGTTTCTCAGAAAGCTTCTTTATCTTTGTTATCGGAGGAAATTTCCTTTGCCCCTATAGTCTTCAAAGGGATCCGAAATATCTGTTCTCAGATTCCACAGAAATAAGGCTAGCAAAGTGATCCACGAAATACAGATGTAACTCTGTGTTATGATTTAACAGAACACTAAGCAGTTTCTCAGAAAGCTTCTTTCCAGATTTCATCTGAGGATATTTCCTTTTTCACCATAGCCCTCTATGGGCTTCCAAATATCACTTTGCCAATTCCACAAGAACTGTCTTAGCGAAAGGCTTCTTGAGGAGAAAGCTGTAACTCTGTGAGATGATTTCACAGAACACAAAGAAGTTTCTCAGAAAGCTTCTTTCTCTTTGTTATCGGAGGATATTTCCTTTGGCCCTATAGTCTTCAAAGGGATCCGAAATATCTGTTCTCAGATTCCACAGAAATAAGGCTAGCAAAGAGATCCACGAAATACAGATGTAACTCTGTGAGATGAATTAACAGAACACTAAGCAGTTTCTCAGAATGCTTCTTTCCAGATTTCATCTGAGGATATTTCCTTTTTCAAAATAGCCCTCTATGGGCTTCCACATATCACTTTGCCAATTCCACGAGAACTGTCTTAGTGAAAGGCTTCTTGAGGGGAAAGCTGTAACTCTGTGACATGATTTCACAGAACACAAAGAAGTGTCTCAGAAAGCTTCTTTCTCTTTGTTATCGGAGGAAATTTCCTTTGGCCCTATAGTCTTCAAAGGGATCCGAAATATCTGTTCTCAGATTCCACAGAAATAAGACTAGCAAAGTGATCCACGAAATACACATGTAACTCTGTGAGATGAATTAACAGAACACTAAGCAGTTTCTCAGAAAGCTTCTTTCCAGATTTCATCTGAGGATATTTGTTTTTCACCATAGCCCTCTATGGGCTTCCAAATATCTCTTTGCCAATTCCACAGGAAGTTTCTTAGCCAACGCCTTCTTGAGGGGAAAGCTGTAACTCTGTGAGATGATTTCACAGAACACAAAGGAGTTTCTCAGCAAGATTTTTCTCTTTGTTATCGGAGGATATTTCCTTTGGCCCTATAGTCTTCAAAGGGATCCGAAATATCTGTTCTCAGATTCCACAGAAATAAGGCTAGCAAAGAGATCCACGAAATACAGGTGTAATCTGTGAGGTGAATTAACACAACATTAAGCAGTTTCTCAGAAAGCTTCTTTCCAGATTTCATTTGAGGATATTTCATTTTTCACCATAGCCCTCTAGGGGCTTCCAAATATCACTTTGTCAATTCCACAAGAACTTTCTTAGCGAAAGGCTTCTTGAGGGGAAACCTGTAACTCTGTGAGATGATTTCACAGAACACAAAGAAGTTTCTCAGAAAGCTTCTTTCTCTTTGTTATCGGAGGATATTTCCTTTGGCCCTATAGACTTTAAAGGGATCCGAAATATCTGTTCTCAGATTCCACAGAAATAAGGCTAGCAAAGAGATCCACGAAATATAGATGTAACTCTGTGAGATGAATTAACAGAACACTAAGCAGTTTCTCAGAAAGCTTCTTTCCAGATTTCATCTGAGGATATTTCCTTTTTCACCATAGCCCTCTATGGGCTTCCAAATATCACTTTGCCAATTCCACAAGAACTGTCTTAGCGAAAGTCTTCTTGAGGGGAAACCTGTAACTCTGTGAGATGATTTCACAGAACACAAAGAAGTTTCTCAGAAAGCTTCTTTCTCTTTGTTATCGCAGGATATTTCCTTTGGCCCTATAGACTTTAAAGGGATCAGAAATATCTGTTCTCAGATTCCACAGAAACAAGGCTAGCAAAGAGATCCACGAAATATAGATGTAACACTGTGAGATGAATTAACAAAACACTAAGCAGTATCTCAGAAATCTTCTTTCCAGACTTCATCTGAGGATATTTCCTTTTTCACCATAGCCCTCTATGGGCTTCCAAATATCTCTTTGCCAATTCCACAAGAAGTGTATTAGCGAAAGGCTTCTTGAGACGAAAGCTGTAACTCTGTGAGATGATTTCACAGAACACAAAGAAGTTTCTCAGAAAGCTTCTTTCTCTTTGTTATCGAAGGATATTTCCTTTGGCCGTATAGCCTTCAAAGGGTTCCGAAATATCTGTTCTCAGATTCCACAGAAATAAGGCTAGCAAAGAGATCCACGAAATACAGATGAAACTCTGTGAGGTGCACTAACAGAACACTAAGCAGTTTCTCAGAAAGCTTCTTTCCAGATTTCATCTGAGGATATTTCCTTTTTCACCATAGCCCTCTAGAGGCTTCCAAATATCACTTTGCCAATTCCACAAGAACTGTCTTAGAGAAAGGCTTCTTGAGGGGAAAGCTGTAACTCTGTGACATGATTTCACAGAACACAAAGAAGTTTATCATAAAGATTCTTTCTCTTTGTTATCGGAGGAAATTTCCTTTGGCCCTATAGTCTTCAAAGGAATCCGAAATATCTGTTCTCAGATTCCACAGAAATAAGGCTAGCAAAGTGATCCACGAAATACAGATGTAACTCTGTGAAATGATTTAACAGAACACTAAGCGGTTTCTCAGAAAGCTTCTTTCCAGATATCATCTGAGGATATTTCCTTTTTCACCATAGCCCTCTATGGACTTCCAAATATAACTTTGCCAATTCCACAAGAACTGTCTTAGCGAAAGGTTTCTTGAGGGGAAAGCTGTAACTCTGTGAGATGATTTCACAGAACACAAAGAAGTTTCTCAGAAAGCTTCTTTCTCTTTGTTATCGGAAGATATTTCCTTTGGCCCTATAGTCTTCAAAAGGATCCGAAATATCTGTTCTCAGATTCCACAGAAATAAGGGTAGCAAAGAGATCCACGAAATACAGATGTAACTCTGTGAAATGAATTAACAGAACACTAAGCAGTTTCTCAGAAAGCTTCTTTCCAGATTTCATCTGAGGATATTTCCTTTTTCAAAATAGCCCTCTATGGGCTTCCAAATATCACTTTGCCAATTCCACGAGAACTGTCTTAGCGAAAGTCTTCTTGAGGGGAAAGCTCTAACTCTGTGACATGATTTCACAGAACACGAAGAAGTTTCTCAGAAAGCTTCTTTCTCTTTGTTATCGGAGGAAATTTCCTTTGGCCCTATAATCTTCAAAGGGATCCGAAATATCTGTTCTCAGATTCCATAGAAATAAGGCTAGCTAAGTGATCCACGAAATACAGATGTAACTCTGTGAGATGAATTAACAGAACACTAAGCAGTTTTTCAGAAAGCTTCTTTCCAGCTTTCATCTGAGGATATTTGTTTTTCACCATAGCCCTCTATGGGCTTCCAAATATCTCTTTGCCAATTCCACAGGAAGTTTCTTAGCGAAAGGCTTCTTGAGGGGAAAGCTGTAACTCTATGAGATGATTTCACAGAACACAAAGAAGTTTCTCAGAAAGCTTCTTTCTCTTTGTTATCGGAGGATATTTCCTTTGGCCCTATAGACTTTAAAGGGATCCGAAATATCTGTCCTCAGATTCCACAGAAATAAGGCTAGCAAAGAGATCCACGAAATATAGATGTAACTCTGTGAGATGATTTAACAGAACACTAAGCAGTTTCTCAGAAAGCTTCTTTCCAGATTTCATCTGAGGATATTTCCTTTTTCACCTTAGCCCTCTATGGGCTTCCAAATATCACTTTGCCAATTCCACAAGAACTGTCTTAGCGAAAGGCTTCTTGAGGGTAAAGCTGTAACTCTGTGACATGATTTCACAGAACACAAAGAAGTTTTTCAGAAAGCTTCTTTCTCTTTGTTATCGGAGGATATTTCCTTTGGCCCTATAGTCTTCAAAGGGATCCGAAATATCTGTTCTCAGATTCCACAGTAATAAGGCTATCAAAGAGATCCACGAAATACAGATGTAACTCTGTGAGATGAATTAACAGAACACTAAGCATTTTCTCAGAAAGCTTCTTTCCAGATTTCATCTGAGGATATTTCCTTTTTCACCATAGCCCTCTAAGGGCTTCAAAATATCACTTTGCCAATTCCACGAGAACTGTCTTAGCGAAAGGCTTCTTGAGGGGAAAGCTGTAACTCTGTGAGATGATTTCACAGAACACAAAGAAGTTTCTCAGAAAGCTTCTTTCTCTTTGTTATCGGAGGAAATTTCCTTTGGCCCTATAGTCTTCAAAGGGATCCGAAATATCTGTTCTCAGATTCCACAGAAATAAGGCTAGCAAAGAGATCCACGAAATACAGATGTAACTCTGTGAGATGAATTAACAGAACACTAAGCAGTTTCTCAGAAAGCTTCTTTCCAGATTTCATCTGAGGATATTTCCTTTTTCACCATAGCCCTCTATGGGCTTTCAAATATCTCTTTGCCAATTCCACAGGGAGTGTCTTAGCCATAGGCTTCTTGAGGTGAAAGCTGTAACTCTGTGAGAGTATTTCACAGAACACAAAGAAGTTTCTCAGCAAGATTCTTTCTCTTTGTTATCGGAGGATATTTCCTTTGGCCCTATAGTCTTCAAAGGGATCCGAAATATCTGTTCTCAGATTCCACAGAAATAAGGCTAGCAAAGAGATCCACGAAATACAGGTGTAACTCTGTGAGGTGAATTAACACAACACTAAGCAGTTTCTCAGAAAGCTTCTTTCCAGATTTCATCTGAGGATATTTCCTTTTTCACCATAGCCCTCTAGAGGCTTCCAAATTTCACTTTGCCAATTCCACAAGAACTGTCTTAGAGAAAGGCTTCTTGAGGGGAAAGCTGTAACTCTGTGAGATGATTTCACAGAACACAAAGAAGTTTCTCAGAAAGCTTCTTTCTCTTTGTTATCGGAGGATATTTCCTTTGGCCCTATAGACTTTAAAGGGATCCGAAATATCTGTCCTCAGATTCCACAGAAATAAGGCAAGCAAAGAGATCCTCGAAATATAGATGTAACTCTGTGAGATGATTTAACAGAACACTAAGCAGTTTCTCAGAAAGCTTCTTTGCAGATTTCATCTGAGGATATTTCCTTTTTCACCATAGCCCTCTATGGGCTTCCAAATATCACTTTGCCAATTCCACCAGAACTGACTTAGCAAAAGGCTTCTTGAGGGGAAAGCTGTAACTCTGTGAGATGATTTCACAGAACACAAAGAAGTTTCTCAGAAAGCTTCTTTCTCTTTGTTATCGGAGGATATTTCCTTTGGCCGTATAGCCTTCAAAGGGTTCCGAAATCTCTGTTCTCAGATTCCACAGAAATAAGGCTAGCAAAGAAATCCACGAAATACAGATGTAACTCTGTGAGGTGAATTAACAGAACACTAAGCAGTTTCTCAGAAAGCTTCTTTCCAGATTTCATCTGAGGATATTTCCTTTTTCACCATAGCCCTCTATGGGCTTCCAAATATCACTTTGCCAATTCCACAAGAACTGACTTAGCGAAAGGCTTCTTGAGGGGAAAGCTGTAACTCTGTGAGATGATTTCACAGAACACAAAGAAGTTTCTCAGAAAGCTTCTTTCTCTTTGTTATCGTAGGATATTTCCTTTGGCCCTATAGTCTTCAAAGGGATCCGAAATATCTGTCCTCAGATTCCACAGAAATAAGGCTAGCAAAGTGATCCACGAAATACAGATGTAACTCTCTGAGGTGAATTAACAGAACACTAAGCAGTTTCTCAGAAAGCTTCTTTCCAGATTTCATCTGAGGATATTTCCTTTTTCAAAATAGCCCTCTATGGGCTTCCAAATATCACTTTGCCAATTCCACGAGAACTGTCTTAGCGAAAGGCTTCTTGAGGGGAAAGCTGTAACTCTGTGAGATGATTTCACAGAACACAAAGAAGTTTCTCAGAAAGCTTCTTTCTCTTTGTTATCGGAGGAAATTTCCTTTGGCCCTATAGTCTTCAAAGGAATCCGAAATATCTGTTCTCAGATTCCATAGAAATAAGGCTAGCTAAGTGATCCACGAAATACAGATGTAACTCTGTGAGATGAATTAACAGAACACTAAGCAGTTTTTCAGAAAGCTTCTTTCCAGCTTTCATCTGAGGATATTTGTTTTTCACCATAGCCCTCTATGGGCTTCCAAATATCTCTTTGCCAATTCCACAGGAAGTTTCTTAGCGAAAGGCTTCTTGAGGGGAAAGCTGTAACTCTATGAGATGATTTCACAGAACACAAAGAAGTTTCTCAGAAAGCTTCTTTCTCTTTGTTATCGGAGGATATTTCCTTTGGCCCTATAGACTTTAAAGGGATCCGAAATATCTGTCCTCAGATTCCACAGAAATAAGGCTAGCAAAGAGATCCACGAAATATAGATGTAACTCTGTGAGATGATTAAACAGAACACTAAGCAGTTTCTCAGAAAGCTTCTTTCCAGATTTCATCTGAGGATATTTCCTTTTTCACCTTAGCCCTCTATGGGCTTCCAAATATCACTTTGCCAATTCCACAAGAACTGTCTTAGCGAAAGGCTTCTTGAGGGTAAAGCTGTAACTCTGTGACATGATTTCACAGAACACAAAGAAGTTTTTCAGAAAGCTTCTTTCTCTTTGTTATCGGAGGATATTTCCTTTGGCCCTATAGTCTTCAAAGGGATCCGAAATATCTGTTCTCAGATTCCACAGTAATAAGGCTATCAAAGAGATCCACGAAATACAGATGTAACTCTGTGAGATGAATTAACAGAACACTAAGCATTTTCTCAGAAAGCTTCTTTCCAGATTTCATCTGAGGATATTTCCTTTTTCACCATAGCCCTCTAAGGGCTTCAAAATATCACTTTGCCAATTCCACGAGAACTGTCTTAGCGAAAGGCTTCTTGAGGGGAAAGCTGTAACTCTGTGAGATGATTTCACAGAACACAAAGAAGTTTCTCAGAAAGCTTCTTTCTCTTTGTTATCGGAGGAAATTTCCTTTGGCCCTATAGTCTTCAAAGGGATCCGAAATATCTGTTCTCAGATTCCACAGAAATAAGGCTAGCAAAGAGATCCACGAAATACAGATGTAACTCTGTGAGATGAATTAACAGAACACTAAGCAGTTTCTCAGAAAGCTTCTTTCCAGATTTCATCTGAGGATATTTCCTTTTTCACCATAGCCCTCTATGGGCTTTCAAATATCTCTTTGCCAATTCCACAGGCAGTGTCTTAGCCATAGGCTTCTTGAGGTGAAAGCTGTAACTCTGTGAGAGTATTTCACAGAACACAAAGAAGTTTCTCAGCAAGATTCTTTCTCTTTGTTATCGGAGGATATTTCCTTTGGCCCTATAGTCTTCAAAGGGATCCGAAATATCTGTTCTCAGATTCCACAGAAATAAGGCTAGCAAAGAGATCCACGAAATACAGGTGTAACTCTGTGAGGTGAATTAACACAACACTAAGCAGTTTCTCAGAAAGCTTCTTTCCAGATTTCATCTGAGGATATTTCCTTTTTCACCATAGCCCTCTAGAGGCTTCCAAATTTCACTTTGCCAATTCCACAAGAACTGTCTTAGTGAAAGGCTTCTTGAGGGGAAAGCTGTAACTCTGTGAGATGATTTCACAGAACACAAAGAAGTTTCTCAGAAAGCTTCTTTCTCTTTGTTATCGGAGGATATTTCCTTTGGCCCTATAGACTTTAAAGGGATCCGAAATATCTGTCCTCAGATTCCACAGAAATAAGGCAAGCAAAGAGATCCACGAAATATAGATGTAACTCTGTGAGATGATTTAACAGAACACTAAGCAGTTTCTCAGAAAGCTTCTTTCCAGATTTCATCTGAGGATATTTCCTTTTTCACCATAGCCCTCTATGGGCTTCCAAATATCACTTTGCCAATTCCACCAGAACTGACTTAGCAAAAGGCTTCTTGAGGGGAAAGCTGTAACTCTGTGAGATGATTTCACAGAACACAAAGAAGTTTCTCAGAAAGCTTCTTTCTCTTTGTTATCGGAGGATATTTCCTTTGGCCGTATAGCCTTCAAAGGGTTCCGAAATCTCTGTTCTCAGATTCCACAGAAATAAGGCTAGCAAAGAAATCCACGAAATACAGATGTAACTCTGTGAGGTGAATTAACAGAACACTAAGCAGTTTCTCAGAAAGCTTCTTTCCAGATTTCATCTGAGGATATTTCCTTTTTCACCATAGCCCTCTATGGGCTTCCAAATATCACTTTGCCAATTCCACAAGAACTGACTTAGCGAAAGGCTTCTTCAGGGGAAAGCTGTAACTCTGTGAGATGATTTCACAGAACACAAAGAAGTTTCTCAGAAAGCTTCTTTCTCTTTGTTATCGTAGGATATTTCCTTTGGCCCTATAGTCTTCAAAGGGATCCGAAATATCTGTCCTCAGATTCCACAGAAATAAGGCTAGCAAAGTGATCCACGAAATACAGATGTAACTCTCTGAGGTGAATTAACAGAACACTAAGCAGTTTCTCAGAAAGCTTCTTTCCAGATTTCATCTGAGGATATTTCCTTTTTCAAAATAGCCCTCTATGGGCTTCCAAATATCACTTTGCCAATTCCACGAGAACTGTCTTAGCGAAAGGCTTCTTGAGGGGAAAGCTGTAACTCTGTGAGATGATTTCACAGAACACAAAGAAGTTTCTCAGAAAGCTTCTTTCTCTTTGTTATCGGAGGAAATTTCCTTTGGCCCTATAGTCTTCAAAGGAATCCGAAATATCTGTTCTCAGATTCCACAGAAATAAGGCTAGCAAAGTGATCCACGAAATACAGATGTAACTCTGTGAGATGAATTAACAGAACACTAAGCAGTTTTTCAGAAAGCTTCTTTCCAGATTTCATCTGAGGATATTTGTTTTTCACCATAGCCCCCTATGGGCTTCCAAATATCTCTTTGCCAATTCCACAGGAAGTTTCTAAGCGAAAGGCTTCTTGAGGGGAAAGCTGTAACTCTATGAGATGATTTCACAGAACACAAAGAAGTTTCTCAGAAAGCTTCTTTCTCTTTGTTATCGGAGGATATTTCCTTTGGCCCTATAGACTTCAAGGGATCCGAAATATCTGTTCTCAGATTCCACAGAAATAAGGCTAGCAAAGAGATCCACGAAATACAGGTGTAACTCTGTGAGGTGAATTAACACAACACTAAGCAGTTTCTCAGAAAGCTTCTTTCCAGATTTCATCTGAGGATATTTCCTTTTTCACCATAGCCCTCTAGAGGCTTCCAAATTTCACTTTGCCAATTCCACAAGAACTGTCTTAGAGAAAGGCTTCTTGAGGGGAAAGCTGTAACTCTGTGAGATGATTTCACAGAACACAAAGAAGTTTCTCAGAAAGCTTCTTTCTCTTTGTTATCGGAGGATATTTCCTTTGGCCCTATAGACTTTAAAGGGATCCGAAATATCTGTCCTCAGATTCCACAGAAATAAGGCAAGCAAAGAGATCCACGAAATATAGATGTAACTCTGTGAGATGATTTAACAGAACACTAAGCAGTTTCTCAGAAAGCTTCTTTCCAGATTTCATCTGAGGATATTTCCTTTTTCACCATAGCCCTCTATGGGCTTCCAAATATCACTTTGCCAATTCCACCAGAACTGACTTAGCAAAAGGCTTCTTGAGGGGAAAGCTGTAACTCTGTGAGATGATTTCACAGAACACAAAGAAGTTTCTCAGAAAGCTTCTTTCTCTTTGTTATCGGAGGATATTTCCTTTGGCCGTATAGCCTTCAAAGGGTTCCGAAATATCTGTCCTCAGATTCCACAGAAATAAGGCTAGCAAAGTGATCCAGGAAATACAGATGTAACACTCTGAGGTGAATTAACAGAACACTAAGCAGTTTCTCAGAAAGCTTCTTTCCAGATTTCATCTGAGGATATTTCCTTTTTCAAAATAGCCCTCTATGGGCTTCCAAATATCACTTTGCCAATTCCACGAGAACTGTCTTAGCGAAAGGCTTCTTGAGGGGAAAGCTGTAACTCTGTGAGATGATTTCACAGAACACAAAGAAGTTTCTCAGAAAGCTTCTTTCTCTTTGTTATCGAAGGAAATTTCCTTTGGCCCTATAGTCTTCAAAGGAATCCGAAATATCTGTTCTCAGATTCCACAGAAATAAGGCTAGCAAAGTGATCCACGAAATACAGATGTAACTCTGTGAGATGAATTAACAGAACACTAAGCAGTTTTTCAGAAAGCTTCTTTCCAGATTTCATCTGAGGATATTTGTTTTTCACCATAGCCCTCTATGGGCTTCCAAATATCTCTTTGCCAATTCCACAGGAAGTTTCTAAGCGAAAGGCTTCTTGAGGGGAAAGCTGTAAATCTATGAGATGATTTCACAGAACACAAAGAAGTTTCTCAGAAAGCTTCTTTCTCTTTGTTATCGGAGGATATTTCCTTTGGCCCTATAGACTTTAAAGGGATCCGAAATATCTGTCCTCAGATTCCACAGAAATAAGGCAAGCAAAGAGATCCACGAAATATAGATGTAACTCTGTGAGATGATTAAACAGAACACTAAGCAGTTTCTCAGAAAGCTTCTTTCCAGATTTCATCTGAGGATATTTCCTTTTTCACCTTAGCCCTCTATGGGCTTCCAAATATCACTTTGCCAATTCCACAAGAACTGTCTTAGCGAAAGGCTTCTTGAGGGTAAAGCTGTAACTCTGTGACATGATTTCACAGAACACAAAGAAGTTTTTCAGAAAGCTTCTTTCTCTTTGTTATCGGAGGATATTTCCTTTGGCCCTATAGTCTTCAAAGGGATCCGAAATATCTGTTCTCAGATTCCACAGTAATAAGGCTATCAAAGAGATCCACGAAATACAGATGTAACTCTGTGAGATGAATTAACAGAACACTAAGCATTTTCTCAGAAAGCTTCTTTCCAGATTTCATCTGAGGATATTTCCTTTTTCACCATAGCCCTCTAAGGGCTTCAAAATATCACTTTGCCAATTCCACGAGAACTGTCTTAGCGAAAGGCTTCTTGAGGGGAAAGCTGTAACTCTGTGAGATGATTTCACAGAACACAAAGAAGTTTCTCAGAAAGCTTCTTTCTCTTTGTTATCGGAGGAAATTTCCTTTGGCCCTATAGTCTTCAAAGGGATCCGAAATATCTGTTCTCAGATTCCACAGAAATAAGGCTAGCAAAGAGATCCACGAAATACAGATGTAACTCTGTGAGATGAATTAACAGAACACTAAGCAGTTTCTCAGAAAGCTTCTTTCCAGATTTCATCTGAGGATATTTCCTTTTTCACCATAGCCCTCTATGGGCTTTCAAATATCTCTTTGCCAATTCCACAGGCAGTGTCTTAGCCATAGGCTTCTTGAGGTGAAAGCTGTAACTCTGTGAGAGTATTTCACAGAACACAAAGAAGTTTCTCAGCAAGATTCTTTCTCTTTGTTATCGGAGGATATTTCCTTTGGCCCTATAGTCTTCAAAGGGATCCGAAATATCTGTTCTCAGATTCCACAGAAATAAGGCTAGCAAAGAGATCCACGAAATACAGGTGTAACTCTGTGAGGTGAATTAACACAACACTAAGCAGTTTCTCAGAAAGCTTCTTTCCAGATTTCATCTGAGGATATTTCCTTTTTCACCATAGCCCTCTAGAGGCTTCCAAATTTCACTTTGCCAATTCCACAAGAACTGTCTTAGTGAAAGGCTTCTTGAGGGGAAAGCTGTAACTCTGTGAGATGATTTCACAGAACACAAAGAAGTTTCTCAGAAAGCTTCTTTCTCTTTGTTATCGGAGGATATTTCCTTTGGCCCTATAGACTTTAAAGGGATCCGAAATATCTGTCCTCAGATTCCACAGAAATAAGGCAAGCAAAGAGATCCACGAAATATAGATGTAACTCTGTGAGATGATTTAACAGAACACTAAGCAGTTTCTCAGAAAGCTTCTTTCCAGATTTCATCTGAGGATATTTCCTTTTTCACCATAGCCCTCTATGGGCTTCCAAATATCACTTTGCCAATTCCACCAGAACTGACTTAGCAAAAGGCTTCTTGAGGGGAAAGCTGTAACTCTGTGAGATGATTTCACAGAACACAAAGAAGTTTCTCAGAAAGCTTCTTTCTCTTTGTTATCGGAGGATATTTCCTTTGGCCGTATAGCCTTCAAAGGGTTCCGAAATCTCTGTTCTCAGATTCCACAGAAATAAGGCTAGCAAAGAAATCCACGAAATACAGATGTAACTCTGTGAGGTGAATTAACAGAACACTAAGCAGTTTCTCAGAAAGCTTCTTTCCAGATTTCATCTGAGGATATTTCCTTTTTCACCATAGCCCTCTATGGGCTTCCAAATATCACTTTGCCAATTCCACAAGAACTGACTTAGCGAAAGGCTTCTTCAGGGGAAAGCTGTAACTCTGTGAGATGATTTCACAGAACACAAAGAAGTTTCTCAGAAAGCTTCTTTCTCTTTGTTATCGTAGGATATTTCCTTTGGCCCTATAGTCTTCAAAGGGATCCGAAATATCTGTCCTCAGATTCCACAGAAATAAGGCTAGCAAAGTGATCCACGAAATACAGATGTAACTCTCTGAGGTGAATTAACAGAACACTAAGCAGTTTCTCAGAAAGCTTCTTTCCAGATTTCATCTGAGGATATTTCCTTTTTCAAAATAGCCCTCTATGGGCTTCCAAATATCACTTTGCCAATTCCACGAGAACTGTCTTAGCGAAAGGCTTCTTGAGGGGAAAGCTGTAACTCTGTGAGATGATTTCACAGAACACAAAGAAGTTTCTCAGAAAGCTTCTTTCTCTTTGTTATCGGAGGAAATTTCCTTTGGCCCTATAGTCTTCAAAGGAATCCGAAATATCTGTTCTCAGATTCCACAGAAATAAGGCTAGCAAAGTGATCCACGAAATACAGATGTAACTCTGTGAGATGAATTAACAGAACACTAAGCAGTTTTTCAGAAAGCTTCTTTCCAGATTTCATCTGAGGATATTTGTTTTTCACCATAGCCCCCTATGGGCTTCCAAATATCTCTTTGCCAATTCCACAGGAAGTTTCTAAGCGAAAGGCTTCTTGAGGGGAAAGCTGTAACTCTATGAGATGATTTCACAGAACACAAAGAAGTTTCTCAGAAAGCTTCTTTCTCTTTGTTATCGGAGGATATTTCCTTTGGCCCTATAGACTTCAAGGGATCCGAAATATCTGTTCTCAGATTCCACAGAAATAAGGCTAGCAAAGAGATCCACGAAATACAGGTGTAACTCTGTGAGGTGAATTAACACAACACTAAGCAGTTTCTCAGAAAGCTTCTTTCCAGATTTCATCTGAGGATATTTCCTTTTTCACCATAGCCCTCTAGAGGCTTCCAAATTTCACTTTGCCAATTCCACAAGAACTGTCTTAGAGAAAGGCTTCTTGAGGGGAAAGCTGTAACTCTGTGAGATGATTTCACAGAACACAAAGAAGTTTCTCAGAAAGCTTCTTTCTCTTTGTTATCGGAGGATATTTCCTTTGGCCCTATAGACTTTAAAGGGATCCGAAATATCTGTCCTCAGATTCCACAGAAATAAGGCAAGCAAAGAGATCCACGAAATATAGATGTAACTCTGTGAGATGATTTAACAGAACACTAAGCAGTTTCTCAGAAAGCTTCTTTCCAGATTTCATCTGAGGATATTTCCTTTTTCACCATAGCCCTCTATGGGCTTCCAAATATCACTTTGCCAATTCCACCAGAACTGACTTAGCAAAAGGCTTCTTGAGGGGAAAGCTGTAACTCTGTGAGATGATTTCACAGAACACAAAGAAGTTTCTCAGAAAGCTTCTTTCTCTTTGTTATCGGAGGATATTTCCTTTGGCCGTATAGCCTTCAAAGGGTTCCGAAATATCTGTCCTCAGATTCCACAGAAATAAGGCTAGCAAAGTGATCCAGGAAATACAGATGTAACACTCTGAGGTGAATTAACAGAACACTAAGCAGTTTCTCAGAAAGCTTCTTTCCAGATTTCATCTGAGGATATTTCCTTTTTCAAAATAGCCCTCTATGGGCTTCCAAATATCACTTTGCCAATTCCACGAGAACTGTCTTAGCGAAAGGCTTCTTGAGGGGAAAGCTGTAACTCTGTGAGATGATTTCACAGAACACAAAGAAGTTTCTCAGAAAGCTTCTTTCTCTTTGTTATCGAAGGAAATTTCCTTTGGCCCTATAGTCTTCAAAGGAATCCGAAATATCTGTTCTCAGATTCCACAGAAATAAGGCTAGCAAAGTGATCCACGAAATACAGATGTAACTCTGTGAGATGAATTAACAGAACACTAAGCAGTTTTTCAGAAAGCTTCTTTCCAGATTTCATCTGAGGATATTTGTTTTTCACCATAGCCCTCTATGGGCTTCCAAATATCTCTTTGCCAATTCCACAGGAAGTTTCTAAGCGAAAGGCTTCTTGAGGGGAAAGCTGTAAATCTATGAGATGATTTCACAGAACACAAAGAAGTTTCTCAGAAAGCTTCTTTCTCTTTGTTATCGGAGGATATTTCCTTTGGCCCTATAGACTTTAAAGGGATCAGAAATATCTGTCCTCAGATTCCACAGAAATAAGGCTAGCAAAGAGATCCACGAAATATAGATGTAACGCTGTGAGATGATTTAACAGAACACTAAGCAATTTCTCAGAAAGCTTCTTTCCACATTTCATCTGAGGATATTTCCTTTTTCACCAGAGCCCTCTATGGGCTTCCAAATATCACTTTGCCAATTCCACAAGAACTGTCTTAGCGAAAGGCTTCTTGAGGGTAAAGCTGTAACTCTGTGACATGATTTCACAGAACACAAGGAAGTTTTTCAGAAAGCTTCTTTCTCTTTGTTATCGGAGGATATTTCCTTTGGCGCTATAGTCTTCAAAGGGATCCGAAATATCTGTTCTCAGATTCCACAGAAATAAGGCTATCAAAGAGATCCACGAAATACAGATGTAACTCTGTGAGATGAATTAACAGAACACTAAGCAGTTTCTCAGAAAGCTTCTTTCCAGATTTCATCTGAGGATATTTCCTTTTTCACCATAGCCTTCTATGGGCTTCCAAATATCTCTTTGCCAATTCCACAAGAAGTGTATTAGCGAAAGGCTTCTTGAGACGAAAGCTGTAACTCTGGGAGATGATTTCTCAGAACACAAAGAAGTTTCTCAGAAAGCTTCTTTCTCTTTGTTATCGGAGGATATTTCCTTTGGCCGTATAGCCTTCAAAGGATTCCGAAATATCTGTTCTCAGATTCCACAGAAATAAGGCTAGCAAAGAGATCCACGAAATACAGATGTAACTCTGTGAGGTGAATTAACAGAACACTAAGCAGTTTCTCAGAAAGCTTCTTTCCAGATTTCATCTGAGGATATTTCCTTTTTCACCATAGCCCTCTATGGGCTTCCAAATATCACTTTGCCAATTCCACACGAACTGACTTAGCGAAAGGCTTCTTGAGGGGAAAGCTGTAACTCTGTGAGATGATTTCACAGAACACAAAGAAGTTTCTCAGAAAGCTTCTTTCTCTTTCATATCGGAGGATATTTCCTTTGGCCGTATAGTCTTCAAAGGGATCCGAAATATCTGGCCTCAGATTCCACAGAAATAAGGCTAGCAAAGAGATCCACGAAATACAGATGTAACTCTCTGAGGTGAATTAACAGAACACTAAGCAGTTTCTCAGAAAGCTTCTTTCCAGATTTCATCTGAGGATATTTCCTTTTTCAAAATAGCCCTCTATGGGCTTCCAAATATCACTTTGCCAATTCCACGAGAACTGTCTTAGCGAAAGGCTTCTTGAGTGGAAAGCTGTAACTCTGTGACATGATTTCACAGAACACAAAGAAGTTTCTCAGAAAGCTTCTTTCTCTTTGTTATCGGAGGAAATTTCCTTTGGCACTATAGTCTTCAAAGGAATCCGAAATATCTGTTCTCAGATTCCACAGAAAGAAGGCTAGCAAAGTGATCCACGAAATACAGATGTAACTCTGTGAGATGAATTAACAGAACACTAAGCAGTTTTTCAGAAAGCTTCTTTCCAGATTTCATCTGAGGATATTTGTTTTTCACCATAGGCCTCTATGGGCTTCCAAATATCTCTTTGCCAATTCCACAGGAAGTTTCTTAGCGAAAGGCTTCTTGAGGGGAAAGCTGTAACTCTATGAGATGATTTCACAAAACACAAAGAAGTTTCTCAGAAAGCTTCTTTCTCTTTGTTATCGGAGGATATTTCCTTTGGCCCTATAGACTTTAAAGGGATCCGAAATATCTGTCCTCAGATTCCACAGAAATAAGGCTAGCAAAGAGATCCACGAAATATAGATGTAACGCTGTGAGATGATTTAACAGAACACTAAGCAATTTCTCAGAAAGCTTCTTTCCACATTTCATCTGAGGATATTTCCTTTTTCACCATAGCCCTCTATGGGCTTCCAAATATCACTTTGCCAATTCCACAAGAACTGTCTTAGCGAAAGGCTTCTTGAGGGTAAAGCTGTAACTCTGTGGCATGATTTCACAGAACACAAGGAAGTTTTTCAGAAAGCTTCTTTCTCTTTGTTATCGGAGGATATTTCCTTTGGCCCTATAGTCTTCAAAGGGATCCGAAATATCTGTTCTCAGATTCCACAGAAATAAGGCTATCAAAGAGATCCACGAAATACAGATGTAACTCTGTGAGATGAATTAACAGAACACTAAGCAGTTTCTCGGAAAGCTTCTTTCCAGATTTCATCTGAGGATATTTCCTTTTTCACCATAGCCCTCTATGGGCTTCCAAATATCACTTTGCCAATTCCACGAGAACTGTCTTAGCGAAAGGCTTCTTGAGGGGAAAGCTGTAACTCTGTGAGATGATTTCACAGAACACAAAGAAGTTTCTCAGAAAGCTTCTTTCTCTTTGTTATCGGAGGAAATTTCCTTTGGCCCTATAGTCTTCAAAGGGATCCGAAATATCTGTTCTCAGATTCCACAGAAATAAGGCTAGCAAAGAGATCCACGAAATACAGATGTAACTCTGTGAGATGAATTAACAGAACACTAAGCAGTTTCTCAGAAAGCTTCTTTCCAGATTTCATCTGAGGATATTTCCTTTTTCACCATAGCCCTCTATGGGCTTTCAAATATCTCTTTGCCAATTCCACAGGGAGTGTCTTAGCCAAAGGCTTCTTGAGGGGAAAGCTGTAACTCTGTGAGAGGATTTCACAGAACACAATGAAGTTTCTCAGCAAGATTCTTTCTCTTTGTTATCGGAGGATATTTCCTTTGGCCCTATAGTCTTCAAAGGGATCCGAAATATCTGTTCTCAGATTCCACAGAAATAAGGCTAGCAAAGAGATCCACGAAATACAGATGTAACTCTGTGAAATGATTTAACAGAACACTAAGCGGTTTCTCAGAAAGCTTCTTTCCAGATTTCATCTGAGGATATTTCCTTTTTCACCATAGCCCTCTATGGGCTTCCAAATATCACTTTGCAAATTCCACAAGAACTGTCTTAGCGAAAGGTTTCTTGAGGGGAAAGCTGTAACTCTGTGAGATGATTTCACAGAACACAAAGAAGTTTCTCAGAAGGCTTCTTTCTCTTTGTTATCGGAAGATATTTCCTTTGGCCCTATAGTCTTCAAAAGGATCCGAAATATCTGTTCTCAGATTCCACAGAAATAAGGGTAGCAAAGAGATCCACGAAATACAGATGTAACTCTGTGAAATGACTTAACAGAACACTAAGCAGTTTCTCAGAAAGCTTCTTTCCAGATTTCATCTGAGGATATTTCCTTTTTCACCATAGCCCTCTATGGGCTTCCAAATATCACTTTGCCAATTCCACGAGAACTGTCTTAGCGAAAGGCTTCTTGAGGGGAAAGCTGTAACTCTGTGAGATGATTTCACAGAACACGAAGAAGTTTCTCAGAAAGCTTCTTTCTCTTTGTTATCAGAGGAAATTTCCTTTGGCCCTATAATCTTCAAAGGGATACGAAATATCTGTTCTCAGATTCCATAGAAATAAGGCTAGCTAAGTGATCCACGAAATACAGATGTAACTCTGTGAGATGAATTAACAGAACACTAAGCAGTTTTTCAGAAAGCTTCTTTCCAGCTTTCATCTGAGGATATTTGTTTTTCACCATAGCCCTCTATGGGCTTCCAAATATCTCTTTGCCAATTCCACAGGAAGTTTCTTAGCGAAAGGCTTCTTGAGGGGAAAGCTGTAACTCTATGAGATGATTTCACAGAACACAAAGAAGTTTCTCAGAAAGCTTCTTTCTCTTTGTTATCGGAGGATATTTCCTTTGGCCCTATAGACTTTAAAGGGATCCGAAATATCTGTCCTCAGATTCCACAGAAATAAGGCTAGCAAAGAGATCCACGAAATATAGATGTAACTCTGTGAGATGATTTAACAGAACACTAAGCAGTTTCTCAGAAAGCTTCTTTCCAGATTTCATCTGAGGGTATTTCCTTTTTCACCTTAGCCCTCTATGGGCTTCCAAATATCACTTTGCCAATTCCACAAGAACTGTCTTAGCGAAAGGCTTCTTGAGGGTAAAGCTGTAACTCTGTGACATGATTTCACAGAACACAAAGAAGTTTTTCAGAAAGCTTCTTTCTCTTTGTTATCGGAGGATATTTCCTTTGGCCCTATAGTCTTCAAAGGGATCCGAAATATCTGTTCTCAGATTCCACAGAAATAAGGCTATCAAAGAGATCCACGAAATACAGATGTAACTCTGTGAGATGAATTAACAGAACACTAAGCATTTTCTCAGAAAGCTTCTTTCCAGATTTCATCTGAGGATATTTCCTTTTTCACCATAGCCCTCTATGGGCTTCAAAATATCACTTTGCCAATTCCACGAGAACTGTCTTAGCGAAAGGCTTCTTGAGGGGAAAGCTGTAACTCTGTGAGATGATTTCACAGAACACAAAGAAGTTTCTCAGAAAGCTTCTTTCTCTTTGTTATCGGAGGAAATTTCCTTTGGCCCTATAGTCTTCAAAGGGATCCGAAATATCTGTTCTCAGATTCCACAGAAATAAGGCTAGCAAAGAGATCCACGAAATACAGATGTAACTCTGTGAGATGAATTAACAGAACACTAAGCAGTTTCTCAGAAAGCTTCTTTCCAGATTTCATCTGAGGATATTTCCTTTTTCACCATAGCCCTCTATGGGCTTTCAAATATCTCTTTGCCAATTCCACAGGGAGTGTCTTAGCCAAAGGCTTCTTGAGGGGAAAGCTGTAACTCTGTGAGATGATTTCACAGAACACAAAGAAGTTTCTCAGCAAGATTCTTTCTCTTTGTTATCGGAGGATACTTCCTTTGGCCCTATAGTCTTCAAAGGGATCCGAAATATCTGTTCTCAGATTCCACAGAAATAAGGCTAGTAAAGAGATCCACGAAATACAGGTGTAACTCTGTGAGGTGAATTAACACAACACTAAGCAGTTTCTCAGAAAGCTTCTTTCCAGATTTCATCTGAGGATATTTCCTTTTTCACCATAGCCCTCTAGGGGCTTCCAAATATCACTTTGCCAGTTCCACAAGAACTGTCTTAGCGAAAGGCTTCCTGAGGGGAAACCTGTAACTCTGTGAGATGATTTCACAGAACACAAAGAAGTTTCTCAGAAAGCTTCTTTCTCTTTGTTATCGGAGGATACTTCCTTTGGCACTATAGACTTTAAAGGGATACGAAATATCTGTTCTCAAATTCCACAGAAATAAGGCTAGCAAAGAGATCCACGAAATACAGATGTAACTCTGTGAGATGAATTAACAGAACACTAAGCAGTTTATCAGAAAGCTTCTTTCCAGATTTCATCTGAGGATATTTCCTTTTTCACCATAGCCCTCTATGGGCTTCCAAATATCACTTTGCCAATTCCACAAGACTGTCTTAGCGAAAGGTTTCTTGAGGGGAACGCTTTAACTCTGTGAGATGATTTCACAGAACACAAAGAAGTTTCTCAGAAAGCTTCTTTTTCTTTGTTATTGGAGGATATTTCCTTAGGCCCTATAGACTTTAAAGGGAACCGAAGTATCTGTTCTCAGATTCCACAGAAATAAGGCTAGCGAACAGATCCACGAAATATAGATGTAACACTCTGAGATGAATAAACAGAACACTAAGCAGTTTCTCAGAAAGCTTCTTTCCAGATTTCATCTGAGGATATTTCCTTTTTCACCATAGCCCTCTAGAGGCTTCCAAATTTCACTTTGCCAATTCCACAAGAACTGTCTTAGAGAAAGGCTTCTTGAGGGGAAAGCTGTAACTCTGTGAGATGATTTCACAGAACACAAAGAAGTTTCTCAGAAAGCTTCTTTCTCTTTGTTATCGGAGGATATTTCCTTTGGCCCTATAGACTTTAAAGGGATCCGAAATATCTGTCCTCAGATTCCACAGAAATAAGGCTACAAAGAGATCCACGAAATATAGATGTAACTCTGTGAGATGATTTAACAGAACACTAAGCAATTTCTCAGAAAGCTTCTTTCCAGATTTCATCTGAGGATATTTCCTTTTTCACCATAGCCCTCTATGGGCTTCCAAATATCACTTTGCCAATTCCACCAGAACTGACTTAGCAAAAGGCTTCTTGAGGGGAAAGCTGTAACTCTGTGAGATGATTTCACAGAACAGAAAGAAGTTTCTCAGAAAGCTTCTTTCTCTTTGTTATCGGAGGATATTTCCTTTGGCCGTATAGCCTTCAAAGGGTTCCGAAATATCTGTTCATAGATTCCACAGAAATAAGGCTAGCAAAGAAATCCACGAAATACAGATGTAACTCTGTGAGGTGAATTAACAGAACACTAAGCAGTTTCTCAGAAAGCTTCTTTCCAGATTTCATCTGAGGATATTTCCTTTTTCACCATAGCCCTCTATGGGCTTCCAAATATCACTTTGCCAATTCCACAAGAACTGACTTAGCGAAAGGCTTCTTGAGGGGAAAGCTGTAACTCTGTGAGATGATTTCACAGAACACAAAGAAGTTTCTCAGAAAGCTTCTTTCTCTTTGTTATCGTAGGATATTTCCTTTGGCCCTATAGTCTTCAAAGGGATCCGAAATATCTGTCCTCAGATTCCACAGAAATAAGGCTAGCAAAGTGATCCACGAAATATAGATGTAACTCTCTGAGGTGAATTAACAGAACACTAAGCAGTTTCTCAGAAAGCTTCTTTCCAGATTTCATCTGAGGATATTTCCTTTTTCAAAATAGCCCTCTATGGGCTTCCAAATATCACTTTGCCAATTCCACGAGAACTGTCTTAGCGAAAGGCTTCTTGAGGGGAAAGCTGTAACTCTGTGAGATGATTTCACAGAACACAAAGAAGTTTCTCAGAAAGCTTCTTTCTCTTTGTTATCGGAGGAAATTTCCTTTGGCCCTATAGTCTTCAAAGGAATCCGAAATATCTGTTCTCAGATTCCACAGAAATAAGGCTAGCAAAGTGATCCACGAAATACAGATGTAACTCTGTGAGATGAATTAACAGAACACTAAGCAGTTTTTCAGAAAGCTTCTTTCCAGATTTCATCTGAGGATATTTGTTTTTCACCATAGCCCTCTATGGGCTTCCAAATATCTCTTTGCCAATTCCACAGGAAGTTTCTTAGCGAAAGGCTTCTTGAGGGGAAAGCTGTAACTCTATGAGATGATTTCACAGAACACAAAGAAGTTTCTCAGAAAGCTTCTTTCTCTTTGTTATCGGAGAATATTTCCTTTGGCCCTATAGACTTTAAAGGGATCCGAAATATCTGTTCTCAAATTCCACAGAAATAAGGCTAGCAAAGAGATCCACGAAATACAGATGTAACTCTGTGAGATGATTTAACAGAACACTAAGCAATTTCTCAGAAAGCTTCTTTCCACATTTCATCTGAGGATACTTCCTTTTTCACCATAGCCCTCTATGGGCTTCCAAATATCACTTTGCCAATTCCACAAGAACTGTCTTAGCGAAAGGCTTCTTGAGGGTAAAGCTGTAACTCTGTGACATGATTTCACAGAACACAAGGAAGTTTTTCAGAAAGCTTCTTTCTCTTTGTTATCGGAGGATATTTCCTTTGGCGCTATAGTCTTCAAAGGGATCCGAAATATCTGTTCTCAGATTCCACAGAAATAAGGCTATCAAAGAGATCCACGAAATACAGATGTAACTCTGTGAGATGAATTAACAGAACACTAAGCAGTTTCTCAGAAAGCTTCTTTCCAGATTTCATCTGAGGATATTTCCTTTTTCACCATAGCCCTCTATGGGCTTCCAAATATCTCTTTGCCAATTCCACAAGAAGTGTATTAGCGAAAGGCTTCTTGAGACGAAAGCTGTAACTCTGGGAGATGATTTCTCAGAACACAAAGAAGTTTCTCAGAAAGCTTCTTTCTCTTTGTTATCGGAGGATATTTCCATTGGCCGTATAGCCTTCAAAGGGTTCCGAAATATCTGTTCTCAGATTCCACAGAAATAAGGCTAGCAAAGAGATCCACGAAATACAGATGTAACTCTGTGAGATGAATTAACAGAACACTAAGCAGTTTATCAGAAAGCTTCTTTCCAGATTTCATCTGAGGATATTTCCTTTTTCACCATAGCCCTCTATGGGCTTCCAAATATCACTTTGCCAATTCCACAAGACTGTCTTAGCGAAAGGTTTCTTGAGGGGAACGCTTTAACTCTGTGAGATGATTTCACAGAACACAAAGAAGTTTCTCAGAAAGCTTCTTTTTCTTTGTTATTGGAGGATATTTCCTTAGGCCCTATAGACTTTAAAGGGAACCGAAGTATCTGTTCTCAGATTCCACAGAAATAAGGCTAGCGAACAGATCCACGAAATATAGATGTAACACTCTGAGATGAATAAACAGAACACTAAGCAGTTTCTCAGAAAGCTTCTTTCCAGATTTCATCTGAGGATATTTCCTTTTTCACCATAGCCCTCTAGAGGCTTCCAAATTTCACTTTGCCAATTCCACAAGAACTGTCTTAGAGAAAGGCTTCTTGAGGGGAAAGCTGTAACTCTGTGAGATGATTTCACAGAACACAAAGAAGTTTCTCAGAAAGCTTCTTTCTCTTTGTTATCGGAGGATATTTCCTTTGGCCCTATAGACTTTAAAGGGATCCGAAATATCTGTCCTCAGATTCCACAGAAATAAGGCTACAAAGAGATCCACGAAATATAGATGTAACTCTGTGAGATGATTTAACAGAACACTAAGCAATTTCTCAGAAAGCTTCTTTCCAGATTTCATCTGAGGATATTTCCTTTTTCACCATAGCCCTCTATGGGCTTCCAAATATCACTTTGCCAATTCCACCAGAACTGACTTAGCAAAAGGCTTCTTGAGGGGAAAGCTGTAACTCTGTGAGATGATTTCACAGAACAGAAAGAAGTTTCTCAGAAAGCTTCTTTCTCTTTGTTATCGGAGGATATTTCCTTTGGCCGTATAGCCTTCAAAGGGTTCCGAAATATCTGTTCATAGATTCCACAGAAATAAGGCTAGCAAAGAAATCCACGAAATACAGATGTAACTCTGTGAGGTGAATTAACAGAACACTAAGCAGTTTCTCAGAAAGCTTCTTTCCAGATTTCATCTGAGGATATTTCCTTTTTCACCATAGCCCTCTATGGGCTTCCAAATATCACTTTGCCAATTCCACAAGAACTGACTTAGCGAAAGGCTTCTTGAGGGGAAAGCTGTAACTCTGTGAGATGATTTCACAGAACACAAAGAAGTTTCTCAGAAAGCTTCTTTCTCTTTGTTATCGTAGGATATTTCCTTTGGCCCTATAGTCTTCAAAGGGATCCGAAATATCTGTCCTCAGATTCCACAGAAATAAGGCTAGCAAAGTGATCCACGAAATATAGATGTAACTCTCTGAGGTGAATTAACAGAACACTAAGCAGTTTCTCAGAAAGCTTCTTTCCAGATTTCATCTGAGGATATTTCCTTTTTCAAAATAGCCCTCTATGGGCTTCCAAATATCACTTTGCCAATTCCACGAGAACTGTCTTAGCGAAAGGCTTCTTGAGGGGAAAGCTGTAACTCTGTGAGATGATTTCACAGAACACAAAGAAGTTTCTCAGAAAGCTTCTTTCTCTTTGTTATCGGAGGAAATTTCCTTTGGCCCTATAGTCTTCAAAGGAATCCGAAATATCTGTTCTCAGATTCCACAGAAATAAGGCTAGCAAAGTGATCCACGAAATACAGATGTAACTCTGTGAGATGAATTAACAGAACACTAAGCAGTTTTTCAGAAAGCTTCTTTCCAGATTTCATCTGAGGATATTTGTTTTTCACCATAGCCCTCTATGGGCTTCCAAATATCTCTTTGCCAATTCCACAGGAAGTTTCTTAGCGAAAGGCTTCTTGAGGGGAAAGCTGTAACTCTATGAGATGATTTCACAGAACACAAAGAAGTTTCTCAGAAAGCTTCTTTCTCTTTGTTATCGGAGAATATTTCCTTTGGCCCTATAGACTTTAAAGGGATCCGAAATATCTGTTCTCAAATTCCACAGAAATAAGGCTAGCAAAGAGATCCACGAAATACAGATGTAACTCTGTGAGATGATTTAACAGAACACTAAGCAATTTCTCAGAAAGCTTCTTTCCACATTTCATCTGAGGATATTTCCTTTTTCACCATAGCCCTCTATGGGCTTCCAAATATCACTTTGCCAATTCCACAAGAACTGTCTTAGCGAAAGGCTTCTTGAGGGTAAAGCTGTAACTCTGTGACATGATTTCACAGAACACAAGGAAGTTTTTCAGAAAGCTTCTTTCTCTTTGTTATCGGAGGATATTTCCTTTGGCGCTATAGTCTTCAAAGGGATCCGAAATATCTGTTCTCAGATTCCACAGAAATAAGGCTATCAAAGAGATCCACGAAATACAGATGTAACTCTGTGAGATGAATTAACAGAACACTAAGCAGTTTCTCAGAAAGCTTCTTTCCAGATTTCATCTGAGGATATTTCCTTTTTCACCATAGCCCTCTATGGGCTTCCAAATATCTCTTTGCCAATTCCACAAGAAGTGTATTAGCGAAAGGCTTCTTGAGACGAAAGCTGTAACTCTGGGAGATGATTTCTCAGAACACAAAGAAGTTTCTCAGAAAGCTTCTTTCTCTTTGTTATCGGAGGATATTTCCATTGGCCGTATAGCCTTCAAAGGGTTCCGAAATATCTGTTCTCAGATTCCACAGAAATAAGGCTAGCAAAGAGATCCACGAAATACAGATGTAACTCTGTGAGGTGAATTAACAGAACACTAAGCAGTTTCTCAGAAAGCTTCTTTCCAGATTTCATCTGAGGATATTTCCTTTTTCACCATAGCCCTCTATGGGCTTCCAAATATCACTTTGCCAATTCCACGAGAACTGTCTTAGCGAAAGGCTTCTTGAGGGGAAAGCTGTAACTCTGTGACATGATTTCACAGAACACAAAGAAGTTTCTCAGAAAGCTTCTTTCTCTTTGTTATCGGAGGACATTTCCTTTGGCACTATAGTCTTCAAAGGAATCCGAAATATCTGTTCTCAGATTCCACAGAAAGAAGGCTAGCAAAGTGATCCACGAAATACAGATGTAACTCTGTGAGATGAATTAACAGAACACTAAGCAGTTTTTCAGAAAGCTTCTTTCCAGATTTCATCTGAGGATATTTGTTTTTCACCATAGCCCTCTATGGGCTTCCAAATATCTCTTTGCCAATTCCACAGGAAGTTTCTTAGCGAAAGGCTTCTTGAGGGGAAAGCTGTAACTCTATGAGATGATTTCACAGAACACAAAGAAGTTTCTCAGAAAGCTTCTTTCTCTTTGTTATCGGAGGATATTTCCTTTGGCCCTATAGACTTTAAAGGGATCCGAAATATCTGTCCTCAGATTCCTCAGAAATAAGGCTAGCAAAGAGATCCACGAAATATAGATGTAACGCTGTGAGATGATTTAACAGAACACTAAGCAATTTCTCAGAAAGCTTCTTTCCACATTTCATCTGAGGATATTTTTTTTTTCACCATAGCCCTCTATGGGCTTCTAAATATCACTTTGCCAATTCCACAAGAACTGTCTTAGCGAAAGGCTTCTTGAGGGTAAAGCTGTAACTCTGTGGCATGATTTCACAGAACACAAGGAAGTTTTTCAGAAAGCTTCTTTCTCTTTGTTATCGGAGGATATTTCCTTTGGCCCTATAGTCTTCAAAGGGATCCGAAATATCTGTTCTCAGATTCCACAGAAATAAGGCTATCAAAGAGATCCACGAAATACAGATGTAACTCTGTGAGATGAATTAACAGAACACTAAGCAGTTTCTCAGAAAGCTTCTTTCCAGATTTCATCTGAGGATATTTCCTTTTTCACCATAGCCCTCTATGGGCTTCCAAATATCACTTTGCCAATTCCACGAGAACTGTCTTAGCGAAAGGCTTCTTGAGGGGAAAGCTGTAACTCTGTGAGATGATTTCACAGAACACAAAGAAGTTTCTCAGAAAGTTTCTTTCTCTTTGTTATCGGAGGAAATTTCCTTTGGCCCTATAGTCTTCAAAGGGATCCGAAATATCTGTTCTCAGATTCCACAGAAATAAGGCTAGCAAAGAGATCCACGAAATACAGATGTAATTCTGTGAGATGAATTAACAGAACACTAAGCAGTTTCTCAGAAAGCTTCTTTCCAGATTTCATCTGAGGATATTTCCTTTTTCACCATAGCCCTCTATGGGCTTTCAAATATCTCTTTGCCAATTCCACAGGGAGTGTCTTAGCCAAAGGCTTCTTGAGGGGAAAGCTGTAACTCTGTGAGAGGATTTCACAGAACACAATGAAGTTTCTCAGCAAGATTCTTTCTCTTTGTTATCGGAGGATATTTCCTTTGGCCCTATAGTCTTCAAAGGGATCCGAAATATCTGTTCTCAGATTCCACAGAAATAAGGCTAGCAAAGAGATCCACGAAATACAGGTGTAACTCTGTGAGGTGAATTAACACAACAGTAAGCAGTTTCTCAGAAAGCTTCTTTCCAGATTTCATTTGAGGATATTTCCTTTTTCACCATAGCCCTCTAGGGGCTTCCAAATATCACTTTGCCAATTCCACAAGAACTGTCTTAGCGAAAGGCTTCCTGAGGGGAAACCTGTAACTCTGTGAGATGATTTCACAGAACACAAAGAAGTTTCTCAGAAAGCTTCTTTCTCTTTGTTATCGGAGGATATTTCCTTTGGCCCTATAGACTTTAAAGGGATCCGAAATATCTGTTCTCAGATTCCACAGAAATAAGGCTAGCTAAGAGATCCACGAAATACAGATGTAACTCTGTGAGATGAATTAACAGAACACTAAGCAGTTTCTCAGAAAGCTTCTTTCCAGATTTAATCTGAGGATATTTCCTTTTTCACCATAGTCCTCTATGGGCTTCCAAATATCTCTTTGCCAATTCCACAGGGAGTGTCTTAGCCAACGGCTTCTTGAGGGGAAAGCTGTAACTCTGTGAGATGATTTCACAGAACACAAAGAATTTTCTCAGCAAGATTTTTCTCTTTGTTATCGGAGGATATTTCCTTTGGCCCTATAGTCTTCAAAGGGATCCGAAATATCTGTTCTCAGATTCCACAGAAATAAGGCTAGCAAAGAGATCCACGAAATACAGGTGTAATCTGTGAGGTGAATTAACACAACATTAGGCAGTTTCTCAGAAAGCTTCTTTCCAGATTTCATTTGAGGATATTTCATTTTTCACCATAGCCCTCTAGGGGCTTCCAAATATCACTTTGTCAATTCCACAAGAACTCTCTTAGCGAAAGGCTTCTTGAGGGGAAACCTGTAACTCTGTGAGATGATTTCACAGAACACAAAGAAGTTTCTCTGAAAGCTTCTTTCTCTTTGTTATCGGAGGATATTTCCTTTGGCCCTATAGACTTTAAAGGGATCCGAAATATCTGTTCTCAGATTACACAGAAATAAGGCTAGCAAAGAGACCCACGAAATATAGATGTAACTCTGTGAGATGAATTAACAGAACACTAAGCAGTTTCTCAGAAAGCTTCTTTCCAGATTTCATCTGAGGATATTTCCTTTTTCACCATAGCCCTCTATGGGCTTCCAAATATCACTTTGCCAATTCCACAAGAACTGTCTTAGCGAAAATCTTCTTGAGGGGAAACCTGTAACTCTGTGAGATTATTTCACAGAACACAAAGAAGTTTCTCAGAAAGCTTCTTTCTCTTTGTTATCGCAGGATATTTCTTTTGGCCCTATAGACTTTAAAGGGATCAGAAATATCTGCTCTCAGATTCCACAGAAACAAGGCTAGCAAAGAGATCCACGAAATACAGATGTAATTCTGTGAGATGAATTAACAGAACACTAAGCAGTTTCTCAGAAAGCTTCTTTCCAGATTTCATCTGAGGATATTTCCTTTTTCACCATAGCCCTCTATGGGCTTTCAAATATCTCTTTGCCAATTCCACAGGGAGTGTCTTAGCCAAAGGCTTCTTGAGGGGAAAGCTGTAACTCTGTGAGAGGATTTCACAGAACACAATGAAGTTTCTCAGCAAGATTCTTTCTCTTTGTTATCGGAGGATATTTCCTTTGGCCCTATAGACTTTAAAGGGATCCGAAATATCTGTCCTCAGATTCCACAGAAATAAGGCTACAAAGAGATCCACGAAATATAGATGTAACTCTGTGAGATGATTTAACAGAACACTAAGCAATTTCTCAGAAAGCTTCTTTCCAGATTTCATCTGAGGATATTTCCTTTTTCACGATAGCCCTCTATGGGCTTCCAAATATCACTTTGCCAATTCCACCAGAACTGACTTAGCAAAAGGCTTCTTGAGGGGAAAGCTGTAACTCTGTGAGATGATTTCACAGAACACAAAGAAGTTTCTCAGAAAGCTTCTTTCTCTTTGTTATCGGAGGATATTTCCTTTGGCCGTATAGCCTTCAAAGGGTTCCGAAATATCTGTTCTCAGATTCCACAGAAATAAGGCTAGCAAAGAAATCCACGAAATACAGATGTAACTCTGTGAGGTGAATTAACAGAACACTAAGCAGTTTCTCAGAAAGCTTCTTTCCAGATTTCATCTGAGGATATTTCCTTTTTCACCATAGCCCTCTATGGGCTTCCAAATATCACTTTGCCAATTCCACAAGAACTGACTTAGCGAAAGGCTTCTTGAGGGGAAAGCTGTAACTCTGTGAGATGATTTCACAGAACACAAAGAAGTTTCTCAGAAAGCTTCTTTCTCTTTGTTATCGTAGGATATTTCCTTTGGCCCTATAGTCTTCAAAGGGATCCGAAATATCTGTCCTCAGATTCCACAGAAATAAGGCTAGCAAAGTGATCCACGAAATATAGATGTAACTCTCTGAGGTGAATTAACAGAACCCTAAGCAGTTTCTCAGAAAGCTTCTTTCCAGATTTCATCTGAGGATATTTCCTTTTTCAAAATAGCCCTCTATGGGCTTCCAAATATCACTTTGCCAATTCCACGAGAACTGTCTTAGCGAAAGGCTTCTTGAGGGGAAAGCTGTAACTCTGTGAGATGATTTCACAGAACACAAAGAAGTTTCTCAGAAAGCTTCTTTCTCTTTGTTATCGGAGGAAATTTCCTTTGGCCCTATAGTCTTCAAAGGAATCCGAAATATCTGTTCTCAGATTCCACAGAAATAAGGCTAGCAAAGTGATCCACGAAATACAGATGTAACTCTGTGAGATGAATTAACAGAACACTAAGCAGTTTTTCAGAAAGCTTCTTTCCAGATTTCATCTGAGGATATTTGTTTTTCACCATAGCCCTCTATGGGCTTCCAAATATCTCTTTGCCAATTCCACAGGAAGTTTCTTAGCGAAAGGCTTCTTGAGGGGAAAGCTGTAACTCTATGAGATGATTTCACAGAACACAAAGAAGTTTCTCAGAAAGCTTCTTTCTCTTTGTTATCGGAGAATATTTCCTTTGGCCCTATAGACTTTAAAGGGATCCGAAATATCTGTTCTCAAATTCCACAGAAATAAGGCTAGCAAAGAGATCCACGAAATACAGATGTAACTCTGTGAGATGATTTAACAGAACACTAAGCAATTTCTCAGAAAGCTTCTTTCCACATTTCATCTGAGGATATTTCCTTTTTCACCATAGCCCTCTATGGGCTTCCAAATATCACTTTGCCAATTCCACAAGAACTGTCTTAGCGAAAGGCTTCTTGAGGGTAAAGCTGTAACTCTGTGACATGATTTCACAGAACACAAGGAAGTTTTTCAGAAAGCTTCTTTCTCTTTGTTATCGGAGGATATTTCCTTTGGCGCTATAGTCTTCAAAGGGATCCGAAATATCTGTTCTCAGATTCCACAGAAATAAGGCTATCAAAGAGATCCACGAAATACAGATGTAACTCTGTGAGTGGAAGTCACACAACACAGAGCAGTTTCTCAGAAAGCTTCTTTCCAGATTTCATCTGAGGATATTTCCTTTTTCACCATAGCCCTCTATGGGCTTCCAAATATCTCTTTGCCAATTCCACAAGAAGTGTATTAGCGAAAGGCTTCTTGAGACGAAAGCTGTAACTCTGGGAGATGATTTCTCAGAACACAAAGAAGTTTCTCAGAAAGCTTCTTTCTCTTTGTTATCGGAGGATATTTCCTTTGGCCGTATAGCCTTCAAAGGGTTCCGAAATATCTGTTCTCAGATTCCACAGAAATAAGGCTAGCAAAGAGATCCACGAAATACAGATGTAACTCTGTGAGGTGAATTAACAGAACACTAAGCAGTTTCTCAGAAAGCTTCTTTCCAGATTTCATCTGAGGATATTTCCTTTTTCACCATAGCCCTCTATGGGCTTCCAAATATCACTTTGCCAATTCCACGAGAACTGTCTTAGCGAAAGGCTTCTTGAGGGGAAAGCTGTAACTCTGTGACATGATTTCACAGAACACAAAGAAGTTTCTCAGAAAGCTTCTTTCTCTTTGTTATCGGAGGACATTTCCTTTGGCACTATAGTCTTCAAAGGAATCCGAAATATCTGTTCTCAGATTCCACAGAAAGAAGGCTAGCAAAGTGATCCACGAAATACAGATGTAACTCTGTGAGATGAATTAACAGAACACTAAGCAGTTTTTCAGAAAGCTTCTTTCCAGATTTCATCTGAGGATATTTGTTTTTCACCATAGCCCTCTATGGGCTTCCAAATATCTCTTTGCCAATTCCACAGGAAGTTTCTTAGCGAAAGGCTTCTTGAGGGGAAAGCTGTAACTCTATGAGATGATTTCACAGAACACAAAGAAGTTTCTCAGAAAGCTTCTTTCTCTTTGTTATCGGAGGATATTTCCTTTGGCCCTATAGACTTTAAAGGGATCCGAAATATCTGTCCTCAGATTCCTCAGAAATAAGGCTAGCAAAGAGATCCACGAAATATAGATGTAACGCTGTCAGATGATTTAACAGAACACTAAGCAATTTCTCAGAAAGCTTCTTTCCACATTTCATCTGAGGATATTTTTTTTTTCACCATAGCCCTCTATGGGCTTCTAAATATCACTTTGCCAATTCCACAAGAACTGTCTTAGCGAAAGGCTTCTTGAGGGTAAAGCTGTAACTCTGTGGCATGATTTCACAGAACACAAGGAAGTTTTTCAGAAAGCTTCTTTCTCTTTGTTATCGGAGGATATTTCCTTTGGCCCTATAGTCTTCAAAGGGATCCGAAATATCTGTTCTCAGATTCCACAGAAATAAGGCTATCAAAGAGATCCACGAAATACAGATGTAACTCTGTGAGATGAATTAACAGAACACTAAGCAGTTTCTCAGAAAGCTTCTTTCCAGATTTCATCTGAGGATATTTCCTTTTTCACCATAGCCCTCTATGGGCTTCCAAATATCACTTTGCCAATTCCACGAGAACTGTCTTAGCGAAAGGCTTCTTGAGGGGAAAGCTGTAACTCTGTGAGATGATTTCACAGAACACAAAGAAGTTTCTCAGAAAGTTTCTTTCTCTTTGTTATCGGAGGAAATTTCCTTTGGCCCTATAGTCTTCAAAGGGATCCGAAATATCTGTTCTCAGATTCCACAGAAATAAGGCTAGCAAAGAGATCCACGAAATACAGGTGTAATCTGTGAGGTGAATTAACACAACATTAGGCAGTTTCTCAGAAAGCTTCTTTCCAGATTTCATTTGAGGATATTTCATTTTTCACCATAGCCCTCTAGGGGCTTCCAAATATCACTTTGTCAATTCCACAAGAACTCTCTTAGCGAAAGGCTTCTTGAGGGGAAACCTGTAACTCTGTGAGATGATTTCACAGAACACAAAGAAGTTTCTCTGAAAGCTTCTTTCTCTTTGTTATCGGAGGATATTTCCTTTGGCCCTATAGACTTTAAAGGGATCCGAAATATCTGTTCTCAGATTACACAGAAATAAGGCTAGCAAAGAGACCCACGAAATATAGATGTAACTCTGTGAGATGAATTAACAGAACACTAAGCAGTTTCTCAGAAAGCTTCTTTCCAGATTTCATCTGAGGATATTTCCTTTTTCACCATAGCCCTCTATGGGCTTCCAAATATCACTTTGCCAATTCCACAAGAACTGTCTTAGCGAAAATCTTCTTGAGGGGAAACCTGTAACTCTGTGAGATTATTTCACAGAACACAAAGAAGTTTCTCAGAAAGCTTCTTTCTCTTTGTTATCGCAGGATATTTCTTTTGGCCCTATAGACTTTAAAGGGATCAGAAATATCTGCTCTCAGATTCCACAGAAACAAGGCTAGCAAAGAGATCCACGAAATACAGATGTAATTCTGTGAGATGAATTAACAGAACACTAAGCAGTTTCTCAGAAAGCTTCTTTCCAGATTTCATCTGAGGATATTTCCTTTTTCACCATAGCCCTCTATGGGCTTTCAAATATCTCTTTGCCAATTCCACAGGGAGTGTCTTAGCCAAAGGCTTCTTGAGGGGAAAGCTGTAACTCTGTGAGAGGATTTCACAGAACACAATGAAGTTTCTCAGCAAGATTCTTTCTCTTTGTTATCGGAGGATATTTCCTTTGGCCCTATAGTCTTCAAAGGGATCCGAAATATCTGTTCTCAGATTCCACAGAAATAAGGCTAGCAAAGAGATCCACGAAATACAGGTGTAACTCTGTGAGGTGAATTAACACAACACTAAGCAGTTTCTCAGAAAGCTTCTTTCCAGATTTCATTTGAGGATATTTCCTTTTTCACCATAGCCCTCTAGGGGCTTCCAAATATCACTTTGCCAATTCCACAAGAACTGTCTTAGCGAAAGGCTTCCTGAGGGGAAACCTGTAACTCTGTGAGATGATTTCACAGAACACAAAGAAGTTTCTCAGAAAGCTTCTTTCTCTTTGTTATCGGAGGATATTTCCTTTGGCCCTATAGACTTTAAAGGGATCCGAAATATCTGTTCTCAGATTCCACAGAAATAAGGCTAGCTAAGAGATCCACGAAATACAGATGTAACTCTGTGAGATGAATTAACAGAACACTAAGCAGTTTCTCAGAAAGCTTCTTTCCAGATTTAATCTGAGGATATTTCCTTTTTCACCATAGTCCTCTATGGGCTTCCAAATATCTCTTTGCCAATTCCACAGGGAGTGTCTTAGCCAACGGCTTCTTGAGGGGAAAGCTGTAACTCTGTGAGATGATTTCACAGAACACAAAGAATTTTCTCAGCAAGATTTTTCTCTTTGTTATCGGAGGATATTTCCTTTGGCCCTATAGTCTTCAAAGGGATCCGAAATATCTGTTCTCAGATTCCACAGAAATAAGGCTAGCAAAGAGATCCACGAAATACAGGTGTAATCTGTGAGGTGAATTAACACAACATTAGGCAGTTTCTCAGAAAGCTTCTTTCCAGATTTCATTTGAGGATATTTCATTTTTCACCATAGCCCTCTAGGGGCTTCCAAATATCACTTTGTCAATTCCACAAGAACTCTCTTAGCGAAAGGCTTCTTGAGGGGAAACCTGTAACTCTGTGAGATGATTTCACAGAACACAAAGAAGTTTCTCTGAAAGCTTCTTTCTCTTTGTTATCGGAGGATATTTCCTTTGGCCCTATAGACTTTAAAGGGATCCGAAATATCTGTTCTCAGATTACACAGAAATAAGGCTAGCAAAGAGACCCACGAAATATAGATGTAACTCTGTGAGATGAATTAACAGAACACTAAGCAGTTTCTCAGAAAGCTTCTTTCCAGATTTCATCTGAGGATATTTCCTTTTTCACCATAGCCCTCTATGGGCTTCCAAATATCACTTTGCCAATTCCACAAGAACTGTCTTAGCGAAAATCTTCTTGAGGGGAAACCTGTAACTCTGTGAGATTATTTCACAGAACACAAAGAAGTTTCTCAGAAAGCTTCTTTCTCTTTGTTATCGCAGGATATTTCTTTTGGCCCTATAGACTTTAAAGGGATCAGAAATATCTGCTCTCAGATTCCACAGAAACAAGGCTAGCAAAGAGATCCACGAAATATAGATGTAACACTGTGAGATGAATTAACAAAACACTAAGCAGTATCTCAGAAAGCTTCTTTCCAGATTTCATCTGAGGATATTTCCTTTTTCACCATAGCCCTCTATGGGCTTCCAAATATCTCTTTGCCAATTCCACAACAAGTGTATTAGCGAAAGGCTTCTTGAGACGAAAGCTGTAACTCTGTGAGATGATTTCTCAGAACACAAAGAAGTTTCTCAGAAAGCTTCTTTCTCTTTGTTATCGGAGGATATTTCCTTTGGCCGTATAGCCTTCAAAGGGTTCCGAAATATCTGTTCTCAGATTCCACAGAAATAAGGCTAGGAAAGAGATCCACGAAATACAGATGTAACTGTGTGAGGTGAATTAACAGAACACTAAGCAGTTTCTCAGAAAGCTTCTTTCCAGATTTCATCTGAGGATATTTCCTTTTTCACCATAGCCCTCTATGGGCTTCCAAATATCACTTTGCCAATTCCACAAGAACTGTCTTTGCGAAAGGCTTCTGGAGTGGAAACGTGTAACTCTGTGAGATGATTTCACAGAACACAAAGAAGTTTCTCAGAAAGCTTCTTTCTCTTTGTTATCGGAGGAAATTTCCTTTGGCCCTATAGTCTTCAAAGGAATCCGCAATATCTGTTCTCAGATTCCACAGAAATAAGGCTAGCGAAGTGATCCACGAAATACAGATGTAACTCTGTGAGATGAATTAACAGAACACTAAGCAGGTTTTCAGAAAGCTTCTTTCCAGATTTCATCTGAGGATATTTGTTTTTCACCATAGCCCTCTATGGGCTTCCAAATATCTCTTTGCCAATTCCACAGGAAGTTTCTTAGCGAAAGGCTTCTTGAGGGGAAAGCTGTAACTCTATGAGATGATTTCACAGAACACAAAGAAGTTTCTCAGAAAGTTTCTTTCTCTTTGTTATCGGAGGATATTTCCTTTGGCCCTATAGACTTTAAAGGGATCCGAAATATCTGTCCTCAGATTCCACAGAAATAAGGCTAGCAAAGAGATCCACGAAATATAGATGTAACGCTGTGAGATGATTTAACAGAACACTAAGCAATTTCTCAGAAAGCTTCTTTGCACATTTCATCTGAGGATATTTCCTTTTTCACCATAGCCCTCTATGGGCTTCCAAATATCACTCTGCCAATTCCACAAGAACTGTCTTAGCGAAAGGCTTCTTGAGGGTAAAGCTGTAAATCTGTGACATGATTTCACAGAACACAAGGAAGTTTTTCAGAAAGATTCTTTCTCTTTGTTATCGGAGGATATTTCCTTTGTCCCTCTAGTCTTCAAAGGGATCCGAAATATCTGTTCTCAGATTCCACAGAAATAAGGCTATCAAAGAGATCCACGAAATACAGATGTAACTCTGTGAGATGAATTAACAGAACACTAAGCAGTTTCTCAGAAAGCTTCTTTCCAGATTTCATCTGAGGATATTTCCTTTTTCACCATAGCCCTCTATGGGCTTCCAAATATCACTTTGCCAGTTCCACGAGAACTGTCTTAGCGAAAGGCTTCTTGAGGGCAAAGCTGTAACTCTGTGAGATGATTTCACAGAACACAAAGAAGTTTCTCAGAAAGCTTCTTTCTCTTTGTTATCGGAGGAAATTTCCTTTGGCCCTATAGTCTTTAAAGGGATCCGAAATATCTGTTCTCAGATTCCACAGAAATAAGGCTAGCAAAGAGATCCACGAAATACAGATGTAACTCTGTGAGATGAATTAACAGAACACTAAGCAGTTTCTCAGAAAGCTTCTTTCCAGATTTCATCTGAGGATATTTCCTTTTTCACCATAGCCCTCTATGGGCTTTCAAATATCTCTTTGCCAATTCCACAGGGAGTGTCTTAGCCAAAGGCTTCTTGAGGGGAAAGCTGTAACTCTGTGAGAGGATTTCACAGAACACAAAGAGTTTCTCAGCAAGATTCTTTCTCTTTGTTATCGGAGGATATTTCCTTTGGCCCCATAGTCTTCAAAGGGATCCGAAATATCTGTTCTCAGATTCCACAGAAATAAGGCTAGCAAAGAGATCCACGAAATACAGGTGTAACTCTGTGAGGTGAATTAACACAACACTAAGCAGTTTCTCAGAAAGCTTTCTTTCCAGATTTCATTTGAGGATATTTTCTTTTTCACCATAGCCCTCTAGGGGCTTCCAAATATCACTTTGCCAATTCCACGAGAACTGTCTTAGCGAAAGGCTTCTTGAGGCGAAAGCTGTAACTCTGTGAGATGATTTCACAGAACACAAAGAATTTTCTCAGAAAGCTTCTTTCTCTTTGTTATCGGAGGATATTTCCTTTGGCCCTATAGACTTTAAAGGGATCCGAAATATCTGTTCTCAGATTCCACAGAAATAAGGCCAGCTAAGAGATCCACGAAATATAGATTTAACTCTGTGAGATGAATTAACAGAACACTAAGCAGTTTCTTAGAAAGCTTCTTTCCAGATTTGATCTGAGGATATTTCCTTTTTCACCGTAGCCCTCTATGGGCTTCCAAATATCACTTTGCCAATTCCACGAGAACTGTCTTAGCGAAAGGCTTCTTGAGGCGAAAGCTGTAACTCTGTGAGATGATTTCACAGAACACAAAGAAGTTTCTCAGAAAGCTTCTTTCTCTATGTTATCGGAGGATATTTCCTTTGGCCCTATAGTCTTCAAAGGGATCCGAAATATCTGTTCTCAGATTCCACAGAAATAAGGCTAGCAAAGAGATCCACGAAATAAAGATGTAACTCTGTGAGATGAATTAACAGAACACTAAGGAGTTTCTCAGAAAGCTTCTTTCCATATTTCTTTTGAGGATATTTACTTTTTCACCATAGCCCTCTAGGGGCTTCCAAATATCACTTTGCCAATTCCACAAGACTCTCTTAGCAAAAGGCTTCTTGAGGGGAAACCTGTAACTCTTTGAGATGATTTCACAGAACACAAAGAAGTTTCTCTGAAAGCTTCTTTCTCTTTGTTTTCGGAGGAAATTCCATTTGGCCCTATAGTCTTCAAAGGAATCCGAAATATCTGTTCTCAGATTCCACAGAAATAAGGCTAGCGAAGTGATCCACGAAATACAGATGTAACTCTGTGAGATGAATTAACAGAACACTAAGCAGTTTTTCAGAAAGCTTCTTTCCAGATTTCATCTGAGGATATTTGTTTTTCACCATAGCCCTCTAAGGGCTTCCAAATATCTCTTTGCCAATTCCACAGGAAGTTTCTTAGCGAAAGGCTTCTTGAGGGGAAAGCTGTAACTCTATTAGATGATTTCACAGAACACAAAGAAGTTTCTCAGAAAGTTTCTTTCTCTTTGTTATCGGAGGATATTTCCTTTGGCCCTATAGACTTTAAAGGGATCCGAAATATCTGTCCTCAGATTCCACAGAAATAAGGCTAGCAAAGAGATCCACGAAATATAGATGTAACGCTGTGAGATGATTTAACAGAACACTAAGCAATTTCTCAGAAAGCTTCTTTCCACATTTCATCTGAGGATATTTCCTTTTTCACCATAGCCCTCTATGGGCTTCTAAATATCACTCTGCCAATTCCACAAGAACTGTCTTAGCGAAAGGCTTGTGAGGGTAAAGCTGTAAATCTGTGACATGATTTCACAGAACACAAGGAAGTTTTTCAGAAAGCTTCTTTCTCTTTGTTATCGGAGGATATTTCCTTTGTCCCTATAGTCTTCAAAGGGATCCGAATTATCTGTTCTCAGATTCCACAGAAATAAGGCTATCAAAGAGATCCACGAAATACAGATGTAACTCTGTGAGATGAATTAACAGAACACTAAGCAGTTTCTCAGAAAGCTTCTTTCCAGATTTCATCTGAGGATATTTCCTTTTTCACCATAGCCCTCTATGGGCTTCCAAATATCACTTTGCCAGTTCCACGAGAACTGTCTTAGCGAAAGGCTTCATGAGGGCAAAGCTGTAACTCTGTGAGATGATTTCACAGAACACAAAGAAGTTTCTCAGAAAGCTTCTTTCTCTTTGTTATCGGAGGAAATTTCCTTTGGCCCTATAGTCTTTAAAGGGATCCGAAATATCTGTTCTCAGATTCCACAGAAATAAGGCTAGCAAAGAGATCCACGAAATACAGATGTAACTCTGTGAGATGAATTAACAGAACACTAAGCAGTTTCTCAGAAATCTTCTTTCCAGATTTCATCTGAGGATATTTCCTTTTTCACCATAGCCCTCTATGGGCTTTCAAATATCTCTTTGCCAATTCCACAGGGAGTGTCTTAGCCAAAGGCTTCTTGAGGGGAAAGCTGTAACTCTGTGAGAGGATTTCACAGAACACAAAGAAGTTTCTCAGCAAGATTCTTTCTCTTTGTTATCGGAGGATATTTCCTTTGGCCCCATAGTCTTCAAAGGGATCCGAAATATCTGTTCTCAGATTCCACAGAAATAAGGCTAGCAAAGAGATCCACGAAATACAGGTGTAACTCTGTGAGGTGAATTAACACAACACTAAGCAGTTTCTCAGAAAGCTTTCTTTCCAGATTTCATTTGAGGATATTTCCTTTTTCACCATAGCCCTCTAGGGGCTTCCAAATATCACTTTGCCAATTGCACAAGAACTGTCTTAGCGAAAGGCTTCCTGAGGGGAAACCTGTAACTCTGTGAGATGATTTCACAGAACACAAAGAATTTTCTCAGAAAGCTTCTTTCTCTTTGTTATCGGAGGATATTTCCTTTGGCCCTATAGACTTTAAAGGGATCCGAAATATCTGTTCTCAGATTCCACAGAAATAAGGCCAGCTAAGAGATCCACGAAATATAGATGTAACTCTGTGAGATGAATTAACAGAACACTAAGCAGTTTCTTAGAAAGCTTCTTTCCAGATTTGATCTGAGGATATTTCCTTTTTCACCGTAGCCCTCTATGGGCTTCCAAATATCACTTTGCCAATTCCACGAGAACTGTCTTAGCGAAAGGCTTCTTGAGGCGAAAGCTGTAACTCTGTGAGATGATTTCACAGAACACAAAGAAGTTTCTCAGAAAGCTTCTTTCTCTATGTTATCGGAGGATATTTCCTTTGGCCCTATAGTCTTCAAAGGGATCCGAAATATCTGTTCTCAGATTCCACAGAAATAAGGCTAGCAAAGAGATCCACGAAATAAAGATGTAACTCTGTGAGATGAATTAACAGAACACTAAGGAGTTTCTCAGAAAGCTTCTTTCCATATTTCTTTTGAGGATATTTACTTTTTCACCATAGCCCTCTAGGGGCTTCCAAATATCACTTTGCCAATTCCACAAGAACTCTCTTAGCGAAAGGCTTCTTGAGGGGAAACCTGTAACTCTTTGAGATGATTTCACAGAACACAAAGAAGTTTCTCTGAAAGCTTCTTTCTCTTTGTTTTCGGAGGAAATTTCCTTTGGCCCTATAGTCTTCAAAGGAATCCGAAATATCTGTTCTCAGATTCCACAGAAATAGGGCTAGCGAAGTGATCCACGAAATACAGATGTAACTCTGTGAGATGAATTAACAGAACACTAAGCAGTTTTTCAGAAAGCTTCTTTCCAGATTTCATCTGAGGATATTTGTTTTTCACCATAGCCCTCTATGGGCTTCCAAATATCTCTTTGACAATTCCACAGGAAGTTTCTTAGCGAAAGGCTTCTTGAGGGGAAAGCTGTAACTCTATGAGATGATTTCACAGAACACAAAGAAGTTTCTCAGAAAGCTTCTTTCTCTTTGTTATCGGAGGATATTTCCTTTGGCCCTATAGACTTTAAAGGGATCCGAAATATCTGTCCTCAGATTCCACAGAAATAAGGCTAGCAAAGAGATCCACGAAATATAGATGTAACGCTGTGAGATGATTTAACAGAACACTAAGCAATTTCTCAGAAAGCTTCTTTCCACGTTTCATCTGAGGATATTTCCTTTTTCACCATAGCCCTCTATGGGCTTCCAAATATCACTCTGCCAATTCCACAAGAACTGTCTTAGCGAAAGGCTTCTTGAGGGTAAAGCTGTAAATCTGTGACATGATTTCACAGAACACAAGGAAGTTTTTCAGAAATCTTCTTTCTCTTTGTTATCGGAGGATATTTCCTTTGTCCCTATAGTCTTCAAAGGGATCCGAAATATCTGTTCTCAGATTCCACAGAAATAAGGCTATCAAAGAGATCCACGAAATACAGATGTAACTCTGTGAGATGAATTAACAGAACACTAAGCAGTTTCTCAGAAAGCTTCTTTCCAGATTTCATCTGAGGATATTTCCTTTTTCACCATAGCCCTCTATGGGCTTCCAAATATCACTTTGCCAGTTCCACGAGAACTGTCTTAGCGAAAGGCTTCCTGAGTGGAAACCTGTAACTCTGTGAGATGATTTCACAGAACACAAAGAATTTTCTCAGAAAGCTTCTTTCTCTTTGTTATCGGAGGATATTTCCTTTGGCCCTATAGACTATAAGGGATCCGAAATATCTGTTCTCAGATTCCACAGAAATAAGGCCAGCTAAGAGATCCACGAAATATAGATGTAACTCTGTGAGATGAATTAACAGAACACTAAGCAGTTTCTTAGAAAGCTTCTTTCCAGATTTGATCTTAGGATATTTCCTTTTTCACCGTAGCCCTCTATGGGCTTCCAAATATCACTTTGCCAATTCCACGAGAACTGTCTTAGCGAAAGGCTTCTTGAGGCGAAAGCTGTAACTCTGTGAGATGATTTCACAGAACACAAAGAAGTTTCTCAGAAAGCTTCTTTCTCTATGTTATCGGAGGATATTTCCTTTGGCCCTATAGTCTTCAAAGGGATCCGAAATATCTGTTCTCAGATTCCACAGAAATAAGGCTAGCAAAGAGATCCACGAAATAAAGATGTAACTCTGTGAGATGAATTAACAGAACACTAAGGAGTTTCTCAGAAAGCTTCTTTCCATATTTCTTTTGAGGATATTTGTTTTTCACCATAGCCCTCTATGGGCTTCCAAATATCTCTTTGCCAATTCCACAGGAAGTTTCTTAGCGAAAGGCTTCTTGAGGGGAAAGCTGAAACTCTATGAGATGATTTCACAGAACACAAAGAAGTTTCTCAGAAAGTTTCTTTCTCTTTGTTATCGGAGGATATTTCCTTTGGCCCTATAGACTTTAAAGGGATCCGAAATATCTGTCCTCAGATTCCACAGAAATAAGGCTAGCAAAGAGATCCACGAAATATAGATGTAACGCTGTGAGATGATTTAACAGAACACTAAGCAATATCTCAGAAAGCTTCTTTCCACATTTCATCTGAGGATATTTCCTTTTTCACCATAGCCCTCTATGGGCTTCCAAATATCACTTTGCAAATTCCACAAGAACTGTCTTAGCGAAAGGCTTCTTGAGGCTAAAGCTGTAACTCTGTGACATGATTTCACAGAACACAAGGAAGTTTTTCAGAAAGCTTCTTTCTCTTTGTTATCGGAGGATATTTCTTTTGGCCCTATAGTCTTCAAAGGGATCCGAAATATCTGTTCTCAGATTCCACAGAAATAAGGCTATCAAAAAGATCCACGAAATACAGATGTAACTCTGTGAGATGAATTAACAGAACACTAAGCAGTTTCTCAGAAAGCTTCTTTCCAGATTTCATCTGAGGATATTTCCTTTTTCACCATAGCCCTCTATGGGCTTCCAAATATCACTTTGCCAATTCCACGAGAACTGTCTTAGCGAAAGGCTTCTTGAGGGGAAAGCTGTAACTCTGTGAGATGATTTCACAGAACACAAAGAAGTTTCTCAGAAAGCTTCTTTCTCTTTGTTATCGGAGGAAATTTCCTTTGGCCCTATAGTCTTCAAAGGGATCCGAAATATCTGTTCTCAGATTCCACAGAAATAAGGCTAGCAAAGAGATCCACGAAATACAGATGTAACTCTGTGAGATGAATTAACAGAACACTAAGCAGTTTCTCAGAAAGCTTCTTTCCAGATTTCATCTGAGGATATTTCCTTTTTCTCCATAGCCCTCTATGGGCTTTCAAATATCTCTTTGCCAATTCCACAGGGAGTGTCTTAGCCAAAGGCTTCTTGAGGGGAAAGCTGTAACTCTGTGAGAGGATTTCACAGAACACAAAGAAGTTTCTCAGCAAGATTCTTTCTCTTTGTTATCGGAGGATATTTACTTTGGCCCTATAGTCTTCAAAAGGATCCGAAATATCTGTTCTCAGATTCCACAGAAATAAGGCTAGCAAAGAGATCCACGAAATACAGGTGTAACTCTGTGAGGTGAATTAACACAACACTGAGCAGTTTCTCAGAAAGCTTCTTTCCAGATTTCATTTGAGGATATTTCCTTTTTCACCATAGCCCTCTAGGGGCTTCCAAATGTCACTTTGCCAATTCCACAAGAACTGTCTTAGCGAAAGGCTTCCTGAGGGGAAACCTGTAACTCTGTGAGATGATTTCACAGAACACAAAGAAGTTTCTCAGAAAGCTTCTTTCTCTTTGTTATCGGAGGATATTTCCTTTGGCCCTATAGACTTTAAAGGGATCCGAAATATCTGTTCTCAGAATCCACAGAAATAAGGCTAGCTAAGAGATCCACGAAATATAGATGTAACTCTGTTAGATGAATTAACAGAACACTAAGCAGTTTCTTAGAAAGCTTCTTTCCAGATTTCATCTGAGGATATTTCCTTTTTCACCATAGCCCTCTATGGGCTTCCAAATATCACTTTGCCAATTCCACGAGAACTGGCTTAGCGAAAGGCTTCTTGATAGGAAAGCTGTAACTCTGTGAGATGATTTCACAGAACACAAAGAAGTTTCTCAGAAAGCTTCTTTCTCTTTGTTATCGGAGGATATTTCCTTTGGCCCTATAGTCTTCAAAGGGATCCGAAATATCTGTTCTCAGATTCCACAGAAATAAGGCTAGCAAACAGATCCACGAAATAAAGATGTAACTCTGTGAGATGAATTAACAGAACACTAAGGAGTTTCTCAGAAAGCTTCTTTCCATATTTCTTTTGAGGATATTTGTTTTTCACCATAGCCCTCTATGGGCTTCCAAATATCTCTTTGCCAATTCCACAGGAAGTTTCTTAGCGAAAGGCTTCTTGAGGGGAAAGCTGAAACTCTATGAGATGATTTCACAGAACACAAAGAAGTTTCTCAGAAAGTTTCTTTCTCTTTGTTATCGGAGGATATTTCCTTTGGCCCTATAGACTTTAAAGGGATCCGAAATATCTGTCCTCAGATTCCACAGAAATAAGGCTAGCAAAGAGATCCACGAAATATAGATGTAACGCTGTGAGATGATTTAACAGAACACTAAGCAATATCTCAGAAAGCTTCTTTCCACATTTCATCTGAGGATATTTCCTTTTTCACCATAGCCCTCTATGGGCTTCCAAATATCACTTTGCAAATTCCACAAGAACTGTCTTAGCGAAAGGCTTCTTGAGGCTAAAGCTGTAACTCTGTGACATGATTTCACAGAACACAAGGAAGTTTTTCAGAAAGCTTCTTTCTCTTTGTTATCGGAGGATATTTCTTTTGGCCCTATAGTCTTCAAAGGGATCCGAAATATCTGTTCTCAGATTCCACAGAAATAAGGCTATCAAAAAGATCCACGAAATACAGATGTAACTCTGTGAGATGAATTAACAGAACACTAAGCAGTTTCTCAGAAAGCTTCTTTCCAGATTTCATCTGAGGATATTTCCTTTTTCACCATAGCCCTCTATGGGCTTCCAAATATCACTTTGCCAATTCCACGAGAACTGTCTTAGCGAAAGGCTTCTTGAGGGGAAAGCTGTAACTCTGTGAGATGATTTCACAGAACACAAAGAAGTTTCTCAGAAAGCTTCTTTCTCTTTGTTATCGGAGGAAATTTCCTTTGGCCCTATAGTCTTCAAAGGGATCCGAAATATCTGTTCTCAGATTCCACAGAAATAAGGCTAGCAAAGAGATCCACGAAATACAGATGTAACTCTGTGAGATGAATTAACAGAACACTAAGCAGTTTCTCAGAAAGCTTCTTTCCAGATTTCATCTGAGGATATTTCCTTTTTCACCATAGCCCTCTATGGGCTTTCAAATATCTCTTTGCCAATTCCACAGGGAGTGTCTTAGCCAAAGGCTTCTTGAGGGGAAAGCTGTAACTCTGTGAGAGGATTTCACAGAACACAAAGAAGTTTCTCAGCAAGATTCTTTCTCTTTGTTATCGGAGGATATTTACTTTGGCCCTATAGTCTTCAAAAGGATCCGAAATATCTGTTCTCAGATTCCACAGAAATAAGGCTAGCAAAGAGATCCACGAAATACAGGTGTAACTCTGTGAGGTGAATTAACACAACACTGAGCAGTTTCTCAGAAAGCTTCTTTCCAGATTTCATTTGAGGATATTTCCTTTTTCACCATAGCCCTCTAGGGGCTTCCAAATGTCACTTTGCCAATTCCACAGGAAGTTTCTTAGCGAAAGGCTTCTTGAGGGGAAACCTGTAACTCTGTGAGATGATTTCACAGAACACAAAGAAGTTTCTCAGAAAGTTTCTTTCTCTTTGTTATCGGAGGATATTTCCTTTGGCCCTATAGACTTTAAAGGGATCCGAAATATCTGTCCTCAGATTCCACAGAAATAAGGCTAGCAAAGAGATCCACGAAATATAGATGTAACGCTGTGAGATGATTTAACAGAACACTAAGCAGTTTCTCAGAAAGCTTCTTTCCACATTTCATCTGAGGATATTTCCTTTTTCACCATAGCCCTCTAGGGGCTTCCAAATATCACTTTGCAAATTCCACAAGAACTGTCTTAGCGAAAGGCTTCTTGAGGCTAAAGCTGTAACTCTGTGACATGATTTCACAGAACACAAGGAAGTTTTTCAGAAAGCTTCTTTCTCTTTGTTATCGGAGGATATTTCTTTTGGCCCTATAGTCTTCAAAGGGATCCGAAATATCTGTTCTCAGATTCCACAGAAATAAGGCTATCAAAAAGATCCACGAAATACAGATGTAACTCTGTGAGATGAATTAACAGAACACTAAGCAGTTTCTCAGAAAGCTTCTTTCCATATTTCGTTTGAGGATATTTCCTTTTTCACCATAGCCCTCTATGGGCTTCCAAATATCACTTTGCCAATTCCACGAGAACTGTCTTAGCGAAAGGCTTCTTGAGGGGAAAGCTGTAACTCTGTGAGATGATTTCACAGAACACAAAGAAGTTTCTCAGAAAGCTTCTTTCTCTTTGTTATCGGAGGAAATTTCCTTTGGCCCTATAGTCTTCAAAGGGATCCGAAATATCTGTTCTCAGATTCCACAGAAATAAGGCTAGCAAAGAGATCCACGAAATACAGATGTAACTCTGTGAGATGAATTAACAGAACACTAAGCAGTTTCTCAGAAAGCTTCTTTCCAGATTTCATCTGAGGATATTTCCTTTTTCACCATAGCCCTCTATGGGCTTTCAAATATCTCTTTGCCAATTCCACAGGGAGTGTCTTAGCCAAAGGCTTCTTGAGGGGAAAGCTGTAACTCTGTGAGAGGATTTCACAGAACACAAAGAAGTTTCTCCGAAAGCTTCTTTCTCTTTGTTATCGGAGGATATTTACTTTGGCCCTATAGTCTTCAAAAGGATCCGAAATATCTGTTCTCAGATTCCACAGAAATA